>NC_067411.1:24968017-25585017 GCF_009764475.1 Pristis pectinata
ATTTGAATTGTTTGTAATCCACCCAACACAAGCCAAGGAAAAGCAATTACAGACTTCAAACATAATTGAAAGGCTTGCAATGAAATGGCTTCTGCTGTTTGAATTGTTTTGACTGGACACAGCAGGATGTTATGTGCATTAACACAACTTTACATGATAGTAAGACAGTACTGTAATGCCTTAGATAATGTTGGGGTATTTGAGGCAGCTGAGCACCTCCTTCAATCACTATTTAATTCTATAAGCACACCTCAAGGAAAATCATATATAAAAGCACTTAATTAAAGCCTGCATAAAATTCCTTATTTCTCAGTCTTTTTATATATGTTCCCAGGAACATGTGAGAGGAAGAAGAGGGGAAAGGAAACCTTTGCATATTGCTTGCTATAGTTTTTAAGAAGTATCTTAACCCATTAAGGCTGTAGTAGATTTCTCTCTGAATTTCATATCATTTTTAAATGGGATTGTAGTTCAAAATCTTTGCCACTCTGTGAACACTCTGTGTACTTTTGCTCTTGTATTGTGATTGCAACACATTTCCTGACAATGGTTTGTCTTTTCTTCTGTCAAAAAAATGTTATTTCTTTTTGCTGTGTTCAAGCTGGGAGATTTGGTGAGAAATGCAACATATTCTCATCTTTAGCAACTGCAGTTTGCTTCAAGTATGAGAAGCCAGGGGCCACATTCATTCAGTTCAGTTCAACAAGGTGTCCTAACCCAAGCATTGAAAGGCATCTTCTGTGGTACCAATGTGACACCTGTCCTCATCACAGCCTCTCAAAGTGACATAATTAGCATTGGAAAATGTTAACTTCACACTATGGTATTTTGCCTGTAAATAATTATGTTGACTTACTTAAACCCATTTTTTCTCATTTTAAAGCTGAAAAAAAGAGTAGGCAGAGTCATGTGTTTTTTTCAGCCTCAACTTCTGGAGGTGAAAAGATACCATATTATTTTAGTGCTTTTCCTCAGAAGATACTGGTCCTTGCAGCGGTAACACACTGGTAGTTCTCCAGTATTTAATCCAACTCATCATTCTGTTTATGTACATCCAGGCTATGAGTTTCAGCTGGTCTGGGTCAGGGATCAGTGTTAATGAAGAGATATGTCAGAGATGAGTTCTTATATATGCAATTTGGAACAGGATTCATTGACCAAATGCACACCTAGCAGGTTCTAGAACATTAGTCAGTTCTGAATAGGATTATTCTAAGACCGGTTCTAGTGTCCCAACAACTATACCAGCTGAGATGAGCTATAGGTTCAACCAGGAACTGACCACTATCTTAGTCACAAATATGGCCATGCTTTTACCAGTCTATAAAGAATGAAAGGTTAGGCTTTCAAATTAAGTTATGCTTTTCATTATGGCATAACAATAAATGTTTAAACTGAACTGTGATATCCACAGGTCGTTTCTGAAAGGACAGCTTTGTTATTCAGAATGATTGCCGTTCTCCAGCTGTCTGCCTTAGGATAGGGTCACACCATGTTCAGACACATCTGATTTTCGTAACAATCCTACAGCCAGTGGGATTATAAGGATTTGTAGAGATATTATGCAAGTAAATAGGATAAAGCTAATTAGTGCATCTGGAGATTTTAACATGTGAAGCCAAGTGCTTCCTGCCACAACTAAATCAAATATTGTCCTTACGTTATACCTTGTAAATGTGACTCTTTACAGGAACTGTCAGCTGCTATTTCCACCAACATCTAAATGTGTGCTCAGACAAATCATTACTTGTAACAGCTTCCCTGCATCCCACCACAACCAAAAACAAACCAAGCAAATTCAAGATCATTAGCCAGTCCTGAATGTTAATCATACATTTATTACAACCTAACAGGGAGATCAGTTTCACCACAAATGGAGAGTGCATTGGAACGTTAAAATTCTAAGAACTTCAAACCTGACCCCAAAATAGCACCAAACCCACTCACCTTCAGTTTTCATGAAGGTGGGAACAGGGGTCAAGCAACCAACATGATTCCAAGTGACAGGTTGATCATTTAACCTCTGGAATGAGCCTGCATGCTTCATATTTAACCTATTTGCAGCATGGCTGATGAGGTTTTAAGGGCCTTGGGGAAATGTAATGACTGAAGGGAGGTGAGGTTTTCTTTGTGGTAATGGTCAGTGTTTTTAAAGGACAGTATCTCCTGTGTCCTAGGAGAAGCAGGAATGTTTCCTCCCAACCTACCAAGCTTACTCTTTCCCTGATCTCCATCAAGCACATCTAACCCTATCACAGATCTACAGGAAGGCCTGTGATTGAACATCCAGGGATAAGAGATGACCTACCACTGCTCTGCTTTCAGACACTTCTCCCTTGGATCAGCGATCACACTTCTTCTCCTACAATTCAGCTACCTCTCCCCCAAACCCAAAGCAACAGTCTGAGACCTGGTGGCACCTCTAGATCACTCCCCACCAGACACTGAGCCAAGCCTGGCACGGGGCAGAAAACTTTGCTCAGGGCACCCTCGACTCTGGCCACTACTAAAACTTACCCCAGTTTAGACAACTAAGTGACACCATGTGAGGGCATTTCAATATAGTATCTTTCTGTCCATCCTTTGCTAAGTTATAAAGGATAAATATTTGATTATTAATAGGTTATGCTGCAAAATGTCAGAAAGCTGGACACCATCAATAGAAACAACATTTTGAAATATTTTGTCTCAATTTGAATCAAAAATCATAAGTCTGTTAAATTTGTAAACATTATATCTCGCAGGTGAAATTATGCCATGCCAAGATTAAGTTCTCTGTTGCACTTGACTAATGGAATCCTTCCTGATAATTACATTATTAAATTCATTTGCAAAGCTCACACATACATCCCATACACCGCCTCCTTTCACTGTACTTAGAGAAACTATTCAGAGATATTGATTTTCACATTACTTGGCTTTATTAACTATTTTGCCCTGGAAAATGGATTTCATCTTTCTTGGCGTGCTCAACATGAAATGTTAATGACCACTTGGATTGGCTGCAAAAATTCAAAACACTGGCCAAGGATGCATTCAAAACAGTGCTCTCCACACAGGAACATGCAATAAAATGGGACATGTGTATCTTATTGAACAATTTGCAATTGCCACGTCACTGCCATTTTGACTGCTGGGAAGCATTTCAGAACTTAAGTACCTCTCCCCAGGCCAAACATGGAACAGCTGCAGAGAAAGTTGTCTTGTGGGTGAAACACAGTAGAGAAATGGCCATTCCCTATGTGTCGGGGCAATGGGCATCCCAGTCAACTCCCATACCATGAGTAGCTCCAAGCCAGTGCAAGGAACAGGCTGATCAAGAGACCAGTGATCGCAGCTTGTAGCTACGATTGCACAAAAATGCTGCAGTGTGGGGACAAGCACTGATATATTTTCCATAATGCTCATCATTGGAAAATAAGGCTGTCAGATGCTGTATGCAAGACATCAATGTCATAGTCTAACTGCCAATCCCCTTGTGCAACGTAGTCCCTTTTTTATGATCAGTGAAGGTGACCATTTCCTGCTGGTATTGACAGAAATGTGCTGAGCACAAATTGTGATGTCAGTTGGTTTTGCCACTGATGCTGCACAAGGTTGACCGAACAATGGGAATCACTCATGGAAGTCCACAGCCCAATTTTCCAGTGGGGATACCAAGGCCATTTTTTTGTGCAACTTGTGCATGGAAAATGTGTACAAATGGATGAATTGCTGGGCTTGTGTGGTTTAAATACTCATGTTGAGGACATAATGTCCAAGATATGTGCTAATCTGTGGCAGCAATGCTTAAATGTCTTTCATCGGAATAAGAATATCCTCATGTGATGTTAAGAGGTTTCAAAATACTTTGGATATCTTTAACTATGATCATATGCACTCTGCTCAGTGCTTTTAGTTTCCAAGCTCACCAATTCACATCTTAACACCCAAGACTGCTGTTTCCATTGCTACTGTCATTTTTCTTTATTCCTGCTATTACCGATTTCTGAGAGAGAAATGAGAGGAATGACTTACAGCATAATGGCTTGGTTTTCATAACAAACCAGGGAAAATATTACTCATGTCAAAAGATTGCATTAAAATAGCAGAAGAAAAGGTCTTCAATGCGGAATAAAGGTAAAGCTAATGTAAAGAGTGACTTTCTTTCTGTTTTACTGGTGATACCAGGCAGGTGTCGGTTACTTACCTCCTGATGATCCAATCAACTAACACCATAAAAAGTAAGAACAATCAGAACTGGCTAAGTAATAGCCAATCTTTTTACTCTCAATCATCAGCAAAACAATAAAAGGTTTGGTCAACAGTGCTATCAAGTGACGCTTGCCAATAACCCATTTACTAATGCTTTGTTTGGATTGTCATGACTTCTCAGCTCCAGACCTCATCACAGTCTTGCCCAAACCTTGATTGGAGAGCTGAATTCCAGAGATGAGTTGACAACAAGCATATGGCATTAAGGAATCCTGGTATAAGTGAAATCAACGGGCATCAAGGGGAAAATACACCAATGGTTGGAGGTACATTTTGCACAAAGGAAGGTGGTTCTGGGTGGACATCAATTCCCCCAATCCAGGACTTTGCTGCAGGAGTTCCCCAGGACAGAGCTCTAGGCCCAATCATTTTCAGTTGCTTCTTCAAAGATCTCCTTTCCATCACATGGTGAGAAGTGGAGAATTTCTGTTTGCACAATGTTCTCTTCCATTAACATTTCCTCTGCAAATCAAGCCGGCTATGCCTTCATGCAGTGAGACCTAGACAACATTCATACATGGGCTGATAAGTGGCAATGACCATCTCCAACCAACCACCTACCCTGCACATTCTATGGCAGTGCCATCATTGAATTATGGGGTCACCATTGATCATAAACTCAACTGGAGTGTAAATACTGTGACTACAAAAGCAGGTCAGAGGCTGGTTATCCTGCGGCAAGTAACTCACCTTCTGACACACCAAAGCCTTCGCACCATCTACAAGGCAAAAGTGAGGGCAAAGAATGAACACTCCACTGACCTAAATGAGTGCAGATCCAGCAACATCTGAGAAGCACAATACCAACTAGAGCAGTGCAGCATTCTAGATTGGCATCCTATCCAACAACACTGTCACACCATGGCTGCAGTGGGTGCCATCGACAAAATGTATTTCATTTACTCAAAAAAATTGAATGGGCATTCGTCATAGACAGTAAAGTGAGCAGCAACAAACATTATCTACAATACCCACCAATTGATCACATTATTTTACCAGAACATACTCTAACATCAAACATGTAATATGCACTGAAATTCCTCACATTAAAATTCTTCTTTACTCCACTATTTCCTCTCAGACGTATACATTACAATTCTGATAGGACAATTCTTGTAAACTTAGCAATACATCTTTAATTAAGCTAATATATAATGTGACAGCACTCATTAATCCTGGTCTGTTTGTGCATATTCCAATGTAACAATGTCTATTTTCATTCTTATTTTACTATTCTCAATGATCTTTTACTTTCCTTGATGCTGAGTAAATCACACTTCAAATCTACACCTCGGGCACCTCTTACCTTAATGACAATCTGTCACAAAGCTTTGAATTTCTTGATCCACATGTTCTACATTATTGTTTTCTGTCCAATTAACCTCCCACTGGTGTCTACAGTAAATAACCCTGACTCACAAGGTGTGTTTATGTGCTTCCTATTTTATAATGTGCTTTCCATTCAAGTTAATTAGTTGCTGGTTTCAATGGAAAACATATATAGTTAATCTTGGTTACATTTCCTACTACCCTTTGCACATGAGTGTAGGCATAAGCACTAACAAACAGACATGTACACATACAAATTCTTTCATGTTTCATCCTAAATTTTGTGGGTTTGATTTTCATTCCCTGCCTGGATATGTACTTGAATATCTGCATTAATCAATGTAGATTATCCAGTGGATCAAGAGGAGGAAATATCTCTTGAATTGGTAATCGTTGGCATTGCCAGACTCAGTTCTTTACTAGGATTTCTTTAGTTTTGGAACTGCAGTATGGCTCTGCTCAAATCTACGTCTGTCTGCATTTGTTTGTTAGCTCGTGTGTGTCATATAATCATTGCCAAAATAAACTATTCATTTGTCCTGAGATGATATTCAATGATCTCTCAGATAACAAGTATGGAATAGTCTGCACCACAGTGAAGCCTAATGTGGTACTGTGAGTAGCCACAGCATAATATGCAGGGAGCCTGAATACTTGTCAGCACAATACTGCAGCTAGTACAGCTGCTGCCTCACAGCACCAAATACCAGGTTCAATCCTGACCTCAGGTACTGTCTGTGTGGAGTTTGAACATTCTCCCTGTGTCCACATGGGTTTCCTCCCACATCTCAAAGATTGTGGGTTGGAATGTTAATTAGGCATTGTAAAATGAGTGGGAAGAATGTGCAAACTCCATACAGAAGTACTGGAAGTCAGGATCGAACCTGGGTTTCTGGAGCTGTGAGCTGGAGTGCTACAGTCATGCCACTTTACTGCTTTTGGTTCGTTTGTGCTATGAAATCCATACGTGTTATATCTGTGCATGCATAAGGCAGTATGTGCACTTAGCAGTGCATTTTATGTGCAAGTATATATTATGGAGTCTGTTAATTTAGGAGTATCTTAAAGGTCTGTGAGGGCTTAGGGGTACGTTTTCTCCAAGGGTCATACAGAGTCATACAACAGAAACAGGCCCTTTGGCCCATCATGTCTATGTTGACCATCAATTACCCATCTACACTAACGCCATTTATCAGCATTTGGCTTGTCGCCTTCTGTGCCTTGGAAATTCAAGTACTCAGATACTTTAATTTTGAGGGATTACCCACTTCAAGGTTCTAACCACCCTATGGGTGAAAAACTTCTTCTCAAGTTCCCTTCTAAATCTCGTTCCCCTTACCCTAAAACCACGTCCTCTGCTTTGGATACCTCTGCTATGGGGTAAGGTTTCCTACTATCTCCCCCATCTATGCCCGTCAAACTCCGTAGGACCCTATCATTCATGGTGTATGTCCTTAGTTCTTCATCACCTCACACTTATCAGGATTAAATTCCATCTGCCATTGCTCTCCCCATTCTACCAACTGATCAATATCTTCCTGTAAGCTAAGACTTTGTTTCTTGCTAGCAACACCACCACCAATCTTCATATCATTTGCAAACTTACGAATCATACTTCCTACATTCACAGCCAAATTAGTAATGTACATGACAGACAGGGTCTCAGCTCTCACTCCTGTGATATACCACTGATCACAAAAGCATTCCACCACTATCATCCTCGGCCTCCTATTAGCAGACCAGTTTTGGATCCAATTTGCCAATTTACTTTGGATCCCATGAGGTCTAACCTTTGGACCAGTTTCCTATGTTGGAACCTTGTCACACGCCTTACTAAAGTTTATGTAACCTACAACAACTGCACTGCCCTCAGCAACACACTTTGTTACCTCTTCAAAAATTCCAGTCAAATTGGCCAGACAGGATCTCCCCTAACTAAGGAAGACTGACTGTACTTGATTGATCCCTGCCTTTCCATGCTTAGGTTAATTCTGAACCTCAGATTTTTTTTTCCAATTGCTTTCCTACCACCAATGTTAGACTCACAGGCCTGTAGAAACCAAGCTTATCCCTGCTGCCCTCTTGAATAAAGCTACCTCATTGGAGATACAAGAGACCGCAGATGCTGGAATCTGGAGCAAGAAAACAAAACGCTGGAGGAACTTAGCAAGTCAGGCAGCATCTGTGGAGGGAAATGGACAGTCGACATTTCGAGTCGAGACCCTTCATCTGGAATCCCGCATTTGCTGTCTTCCAGTCATCTGTCACCTCACCTGTGGCTAAAGGTTTAAAAGTCTATGTCAGGACCTCAGCAATTTCCTCCTTCACCTCCCATAGCAATGTGGTATACAGCTCTCCAGGCCCTGGGGATTTATCCACATTTAAGCCTGCCAAGACATCTAATACCTCTTCCTAATGCTAACATGTTCTAGAATTTCACCTCCCACTTCCATGAGTTCTCCAGCTACAATGTCCTTCTCCTTAGTGAACAAGGATGAGAAATATTCCTTCAGGATTGTGCCTACATCCACTGGCATGACACATGATTGCCACTTTGATCCTTAATATGCCCTTCTCTTTTGCTGGTTAATATAAAATGTTCTGGGATTTTCCGTAATCCTGCCTGACGATGATATTTCATCCCCCCTCTTTGCCCTCTTGATCTCCTTTTTAAGAATGCCCCTACACTTTCTATACTCCTGAGTGCCTGCCACTGCCCCCTACCCCATTTTCAGTTCACTATACCTATCATGTGCTTGTTTTTTTTATATACTGTATATAATCCAGCTCTCTAATACCCCATGACATCAAGGGTCCCCTGGACATGCTGTTATTTGCATTCAGTCTTATGGGAACACATTGGCCCAGAACTCTCTCTATTTCACATTTAAATGCTTCCCATTTGTCAGTTGTAGACCTACTCACAAGTAACTGCACCCAGTCCACATTTGCCAACTCCTGTCTTATGATATTAAAATCAGACTTGAAATGGCAACTGCTCTGCCCAAGACCACAAGAAGTTGCAGAAAGTTGTGAATGCAGCCCAGTCCATCACACAAATCAGCCTCCCATCCATTGACTCTGTATACACTTCCCACTGCCTCAGGAAAGCAGCCAACATAGTCAAGGACCTCTCCCACCCCAGTCATTCTCTCTTCTCCCCTCTCCCATTGGGCAGGAGATATAAAAGCTCGAGAACACATACCACCAGGCTCAAGAACAACTTCTATCCGGCTGTCAGACTCTTGAACAGACCTCTCATACGCTAAGAGGTAAACTCTTGATCTCCCAATCTACCTCGCTGTGCTCCTTGCACTTTATTTGTCAACCTGCATTGCATTTTCTCTGCAACTGTAATATTATATCCTGCATTCTGTTTTCCTTTTTACTACCTCAATGTATGTCATGATCTGTCTGGATGGCATGCAAACAAAAACTTTTACTGTATCTTGGTACATGTAGCAATAATAAACCAATACCAATCCAGGACCTTAATTTCTGGAACATGCTCTTTCCATAATTTGAAACTTACAAAGTTATGGTCACTATCTCCAAAATGCTCTCCCACTAATGCTCCAACTACCTGCCTGGCTACATTCGCCAAGATTAGGTCCAGGACTGTCCCATCTCTGATCAGACTATTGATGTACTGACCCAAAATGCCCTCCCAGACCACTTCAAAAGTTTTACTCCCTCTGAGTCTTTCACACTTTTTAAGTGTGCTATGGGTATGTTAGAGATGTGTGCATACTTGTACGTGTAAAAGACATATGTGTGTGTGCATGTGTTTGTGTATGTGTGTGTGTATGTGTGTGTGGAGGGTCTATGCATTATAAAAGCTGCAATACACATGAACTATTAATATTTTTGTGGTACAATTATTTTCTTCTTTTTTATGTTCTATATATTAGAAATGGCTTTCTGAGAAACCAGCACAGTGAAAATATCCATTTTAATGCATCTTATGGAATACAAAAACATTGACCATGGAAAATGTTCAGTAGTCAATGTTTAGCAATAGACTTTCTAATAGATTTTTCATAAAATCGAACTTAAGTTTCTTTCAGAAGTAGGGACTTGCATCATCTTCAACCTGAATAATCTAGAACAGTTTTCAATGACAAGCTACCATATTTGGCAGGATATCAGTGCAAGATATTATTTGTGTCAGTTCTATTAACAGTGTTAGTGTAGCAGAACCGCAGTCTTCTTGCTGCAGAACCACTGATACTGACATTATAAGGGTAACGCTAATGGCTTCATTCAGTGCATATCATTTAAACTAGGGACTTCTAGCATTTTACTGCAGCCGGCTTTGCACAACGTTTGATACCAATGATTGGGATTAAAACACAATGATTTTCACAGTATTAAATTACATGTGGACTGCTGCAATGCTCAGACAATTCAGCCCATGGTTTATTTTTAAGTGCATTGTTCTTTCATGGCTTTTCCTTAAAATCTCCTTCTGGTTCTGCTTCCCACTGATATGCAAAATACCCTCTGCCAATTTATCGTCCCGTGTATGATTATTTTTATCTTCCTTTGTTGGAACTCTCTGCCCTTCCCTCAGAAAACAATACAAATATGAAGGGGGAGGGAGGAAGAAAGCACAAGTTCACCCTGCCTTTATTCTGTGAGATAAGACAAATTTAAGAATAACGATGTACTTCTACAGAGTCAAATTTCCTTTACCCCTCACTCACTTTACACAAAATAAGCACTTGTATTCTATGGAATAAAAAAATAACCTGCCATTGGTTTTAACTCGCCTGAAATATTAATTGTTTCTTTCTCCAGACTTGTTACCTCATTTGCTGAGTATTCCAGCATTTTCTGTTTTTATTTCAGATTTCTAGCATCTATAGGTTTTTGCCTTTCAGTGTTCTGTGTCCTTGATGCCAGCATTGTGCAATAATTTAGGGGGATTCAATCCCAATAGATCAAGATAAAGTGTGCTGGTAGCATTGCATTAGAGACAGAGTCCAGGGTAAATTTAGCCCCAAGTACAGAAAGGTTTGATTCAGATCGTGAGGGGACACAATATAGGTAAAACTTTCAAACCTCCCCTCACCTCCCCACACCTGCCTTCTTCCACTATTAAAGGGACATGCTAGGTTCAGGAGACAATCTATTCCAGGTCAGTCACTGTATCTCTATGTATCTCTATGAATACTAGAAAGCAGCAGGTTTTTAGCAGGGAACCCCAGCAGGAAAAGGGAGGCCCTAGATGCCACATCCATGAGGAGCCAGGAGAAGCTGAACTATTTCCTCACCAGCAACCGATTTACTTTCTGTTTCCCTGAAGTTCAACCTCATCCCTCTAAATTCTGAGATCCCTGTGATATCCAAACACTCAACTCCATGATCTCTTTCCCAGTTCAGAAGAAGGGTCAACAAACAACCTGCTGGAGGAACTCAGCAGATTTTTTCTTGCTCCAGATTCTAGCCTCTGTAGTGCCTTATGTCTTGGAAGTAGGGTCTTTAACCTGAAACATTAACTCTGTCTCTCTTTCCACAGAAGTTGCCTGACCTGTTGAGTGTTTCCAGCATTTTCTGTTTTTATCATAGATTAGTCATTCTGTTTCAGGATCAGAGAATTCATCTCATTCTAAGGGCAGGAACTGAATTTGGAAGCATAAACGTTTCATAATGGAAACGTAATCCAAAAGACTGGACCACAAATGTAGGTTCAAATCCTATCATTGCGGATTGAAATGTAAATAGTGTCTGGAATAAATGGCGACTTTCAGAATGGTGACCATGAAATTATTGGAGTGTTGTTAAAACCATCAGTTCACCCTAGGGAAGAAAATTCTCTTTCAAGACGAACTGGCCCTTTTCTGACTCCAGACCACAGTCATTAACTGTCCTCTGAAGGAGCCTGGGAAGCCAGTCAGTCCAAGGACAATTATGATGGGGCAATAAATGCTGGTCTTGCCAACAACACCCACATTCTATTAATTTGTGAAAAGAGTAACACAAGCTCCTTCTCTCTTTCACCAGGAGTGCTTCATCTAACAACAATCTGCTGGAGGAACTCAGCAGGTCGAGCAGCATCTGTGGGTGGAAAGGAATTTGTCGATGTTTCAGGTGTCCTAATGCAGGA
This sequence comes from Pristis pectinata, assembly GCF_009764475.1. NCBI lineage: Eukaryota > Metazoa > Chordata > Chondrichthyes > Rhinopristiformes > Pristidae > Pristis > Pristis pectinata. Next base: position 24,979,710 of record NC_067411.1, read on the forward strand.
TTTTGACTGAAAATTCCTTTCCCTCCACAGATGCTGTTTGACCTGCTGAGTTTCTCCAGCTGATTGCTTGTTGGTCAGAATTGCAGTATCTGCAGTCTCTTGAAGGCTGCATCTAACATCCTGGCCAAAATAAAGAGGACTTAAGAGTTTATCAATCTTAGTAAGAGAACAGATAAAAAATTTCAGAATTCCTGTATGCAGAGATGCAACTGAGGAAGTAGGTGGTACATTAGGTGGTTAATGTGGCAACTTTCCTGGTCAAGATATACTAACTCAGGATAGACCAAATGGTGCATGTGATCGGCATTGTATAACTCCATTCCACATAAAGAAGTGAATTAATTAACCTTTTGGAAGATGCTTCTCTCCCCAAAACTTAGGGAGGCATACTTTCCAATTTATTCGGTTGGCCATTGACTCAGTTCAAGGTATTCAGAACAAAAACTGACTTAGCAAGTAGTACTGAGTGTGTTCAAATGATCTGTACTTTATACTTAGCTCTCTAGTCACATTGCTGATAAAACAAAAATTCTGCTCCAAGGAAAGGAGGTTGAGAAATGTGGTTTCCACCATTCACTTCGCTTTTGACACTTTACTATGCAGTGCTGTGTTCTATATTGATGCAGGAATATTGATGCTATTGTGAAGAGCAACATATATGCCTCCTGTGTTTAACTTCAGCTAAGAGGTTGTGTAAGTCTTAGAAAAAGCCATTTACCATGAAAAGGCTCAAGGTTCTTTGAAACATTTAAATTCAAAAGAGTAAATTTAAATATTGTGCATTTCAAGTTCATTTTCGTTTTCATTGATTGATTTTACTAAAGGCACAAACAATTTAGGAGATTTAGAAGGGGAAAAATTCTTTATATGTGTGCGGTTTAATTTCTACCTGCCAATGATAGGCTGCATCATGCAGTTTTTTTTGTAATTTCATGCACTGATGACTTAAGAGAAAGCTAAATTATATTAGTCTGCAAGAGACTGGTTTCTGATTTATTAACTCCCTTTATCTTGGAAATGCTCAGCCAACTCTTAAATGAGGGTGACCATAACCTGCAGAACCTGGAGTAAAACATTGACGAATTTCTACATCCTGGAGGTCCCCAGTTGGTTTGAACATATTGAAACCAGTGCTTCTTCATTTCAAAGAAAAAGCACAAGCATATAATTAGATTTGGAACATGAATAATCAAGTATTATATTCTAAAATCTTTCATCATGGTATGTAAAGACACATGGCATTAAAAGGGCCTAAACCTTCATTTTAGGTTTCGTCACTAAAATCCTGGCTTGTTTAGAGAAAAAAATTGGGAATTGTGCTGGAGAGGGTGAATTTGTTGAAGTATTCTGCTGTATACTTGCCTGGACTTTGAAAGGTCATAGTCTTAACTATGCAATATGAACAAGGAATTACTAAATCAAGAAATGAAACAAGTTCCTTACACAGAGATCGAAAATTGATAGATTAACAAGATATTTGTTTTTTTTGAGCAACCTTTCATCATCTTCCAACCATCTAAGATCTCTGAGCTCCTTCATTTCTGGAATCTTGCATATCCCTAACATCTTTACTGCACCATTCCAAGTGCCAAGGTTCTAAGCCTTTGAATTGCTGCCCCAAGTGTCTTCACCTTCAGGTTCTTTAGCTCATTAATGAAAACCTATCAATATGACCAATATTTTGGTCATTTGTCATAGAGACATAGTGTTATACAGTGTGGAAACAGGCCTTTCCACCCATCTTGTCCATACCAACCAAGCTGCCTAACTGAGCTGGTCCCATTTGCCTGCATTTGGCCCAAACCCCTCTAAACCTTTCCTCAACACAAGAAATTCTCCAGATACTGGAATCTGGAGCAATACACAAAAGGTGCTGGAGGAACTCAGCAGGTCAGGTAGCACCCATGGAGGGAAATAAATAGTCGACATTTCTTACCTTTCCTACCCATGTAGCTGTCCTACCCATGTACCTGTCAGTGTCTTTTAAATATTGTAATTGTACCCACCTCTACCATTTCCCCTGGCAGCTCATTCCATATGCCCACCATCATCCTCTCTGTGAAATAATTGCCCCTCAGGACCCACTTAAATCTTTCCCGTCTCACCTTAAAATATGCTCTCTAGTTTTACACAAAATGCTGGCTCCCCTCCCCTGGAAAAAGACTGTGACCATTCATCTTATCCATACTCCGCATGATTTTATATAAGGTACTGTATACGGTTTTGTATAAGGTCACCCCTCAGCCTCCTATGCACAAGGGAAAAAAAGCCCCAGTCTATCCAGCCTCTCCTTTTAACTCATGCCTTCCCATCCTGGTAACATCCTTGTGACTACTTTTCTGTACCCTTTCCTGTTTAATGATATCCTTCCTATCACAAGGTGACCAGAACTGCACAAAATGTCCTTTTAACTTATTGTGGCTGTCAGGTTTTGATGTGGCTCCTCTGCATTGCCTTGGAATGTTTTATTCTGGTAAATGGTGTATACTTGCAAATTGTCTATAGTTCAAGGTCTCTATGGTATTACTCTTGGGAAAATCTGAGTTGTAGTTCTTAAAAGTACATGGGCAAATGAACGAATGAAAAACTGTAGCATCATAAATATTTCCTTATTTATATTATCCTCCAGGTACTTCTATTGTTGTTACTACTGTCAGTTCCCAGGTACTAACCAGATCTTCAAATAAGTCTTTAAAGTATTAAGTGGATTGTTGAAAAACCTTTTCGGAAGTAAGTTGAGAAGTAACATATTTTGCCTGACTTACAGGTATTGAGAGAGAGAATAATATTTAATCCAAAAGAGTAACATTTTATCTGTAAAATACAACAGCAATTTTCTGACAAAATAGAAAAGCCAGCAATAATTCATGATATTTGATGACTCCGGCAAAATAACAGGAAAATGCTAAATTTTACTGTCACAAGTTGAGTACCCAGTGGAAAAAGACTCTCATTATCAACATGGTACTCAAACACCCCAAAATTATCACGAGATTCAATTAGAACCCACTAGCAGCAATCTGAATTCTGAATCTTGCAAAACAATTCTGTTGTAATCCAGAGTAGACCTATGCGGCAGGACACATATTTAATGGATTCTGAGGTCAAATTCAAATTTGCACAATGAATGTATTTTGTAAACATAAAGTCTCTGGTTGCAGCACCAAGCTGCAAATTTGAACATGACAACAGTTTCCCAATTAGCTACATGCTGAGGAAGTGAGTGCAGCAAATATTTGGAGGGATTAAGTAGGGATGGAACATTTAGGAACTCGGGAGTTTTGATTTTCTGCAAACTCTCATAAATCTTCTTTCCTTTGATGAATTGACAATACACACCCATTATCTATGTTTTGGAGTCTCCACACCAAGCTTCTGATAAATCAATTTAACTACAGTTTCTGTTTGTGTGATAATGGCGTAAATATGCTCTCATTATTTAAATTCATGGAATTTAATCTGCGGAATTGATACCCACAAGTGTACAAAAGGCTGAAAAACAGGATGATGCTGGAGGAACTCAGCAGGCCAGGCAGCATCCGTGGAGAAAAACAGGCAGTCAATGTTTCAGGTCAGGACCCTACTTCAGGACTGAAGATAGGAAAAGAGGAAGCCCAATATATAGGAGGGAAAAGCAGAGCCATGATAGGTGGACAAAAGAGGGGAGGCGGGGTGGGCACAAGGTGGTGGTAGGTAGATGCAGGTAAGAGATAATGATAGGCAGGTGTGGGGGAGGAGGGGAGAGCAGATCCACCGGGGGATGGGTAAAAGGTAAGAAGAGAGAGGAAAAGAAGGCTAGGAAAGGGAAGAAGAGAAGAAGCATGGTGGAGGTGGGGTGGGGGGGGGGGGGGATTACCTAAACTGGGAGAATTCAATATTCATACCATTAGGCTGCAAGGTTCCAAGACAGAAAATGTGGCTTATTGTTGGATTTTCACAGCTGCAGAAAACCTACCCTAATAAACTCCCCAGTATTCATTCATCCTAATAAGGCATTGTCTTGCTGTGTTACACGGAGAGAAGTGGAGGAATCACAGGTTCCAGTGCCAGTTCTGCCTCTTCATATCTTACTGATGAGTCAGATCTGCTAGAGTATTGGAGTCTTTCCTGTCTCACATGTGTAGAGTCTACAAAACTGAACTGACTTTGCTGTAACTTTCCATCTTCCAAGTATGTCTATCACGAAGTGATCCCAAAAGCCTGAATTTATCACCTCACCAAGGTCAGTACTTGCTAATTGGCTATTAAACAATGGTGATTGAAATTTTTGTAGGTGGAAAACAAGTACCAGAAATTCTACACAGCATGGTCAATGGCACAGTTCCCATACTCAGCTCAACAGTGCTTCCAACAATTTTCCCTGCAGAAATCAGAAGGGTGCCAGCCCTAAAATTCACATTGCTCACTGCAGCCAGACAGCAATAACACACACAGCAGCTACCATGGAGGAGAGAGGGGCTCAGTGTGAGAGGAGACAACTCCTATATTTCGTGAAAGGACCTTGGAACTTTTCATACAATGTAATGAACATATGGGCAAAGAACGTGAAAAAATAAGAGCAGGTATAAACCATCCAGCCCTTCAAGTCTGCTCTGTCATGCATCAAGATCATGGCTAATCTTCTTTCCTCAGCATTGTTCTCCAGCACTGTCTCCATATCACTTGATTCCTTTAAATGCCCAGGAATCTATCAATCTTGGTTTTGAATGAACATATCTACTGAACTTACATAACCTTCTAGCCCCCTGTCAGAAGTGTAACCTCCCAACTTTTCTATTCAGTTATCCACCCTCTGAGTAAATACATTTCTCCTTATCTCAAACTGAAATTGTTACCTCCTACACCATGAGCTTTTATCTTTCTCAATAACCTCACTTTGTGAATTGCCTTATGGAAGTCTATGTATAGAATCATCCACTTCCTTATATCCACAACACATGTTATTTCTTCAAAGGACTCCAATGAATTGGTTGAACAAGATTCCCCTTTCACAAATTTTTTTGACTTTGCCTGATTGCCTTGAATTTTTCTAAATGCCATGCTATGACATCTTTAATAATAGCTTCCAACTCTTTTTCCATTGGCAAATGTTAAGCTACCTGGTCATTAATTTCTTGTTTTCTATTTCCTTTCCTTTCTGAATAAAAAAATTGCATTTGCTATTTTCCAATTTAACAGAACCTTCCCTGAACCTAGAGAATTTTCGGAAATTAAAGCAAATCTAGAGTTAGGCTGACAAACCTCTGGGTGCTGATGGACTTCATCACTTTTCAAAAACTTTGGTCAAATTGGTAGGTTTTTATGAATGAGCTAAAGAAACTGAAAGTGAAGACATTTAGGGCAGCATTTCAAGGGCTTAGAACCTTGGCACTTGGTACGTGCAGCAAAGATGTTAGGGATATGCAAGAGTTCAGAAATGAAGGAGCTCAGAGATCTTAGATGGTTGGAAGATGATGAAAGGTTGTTCAAAAGAAAACAGACCGCTATCTCTATCTCACTAGCCATTTCTTTTAATATCTTCTGATGAAGTCCATCAGCACCCAAAGGTTTGTCAGTCTAGAGATCCAACAAAGTGCTCAGTACCACTTCCTTAATGATTATAATTTTCCCGAGTTCCTCCTTTCCTTCTAATTCCTCATTTACAGTTGTTACTAATATCATCTAAAGTGAAGTCTGATGCAAAATACCTGTTTCATTTATCTGTCACCTGCTTGGTTTCCATTATTAATTCCCCAGAATCATTTCCTGTAGGACTAACTCTCACTTTGCTAACTCTCCTCTTTTTGAATACCTGTTGAAATTCTTTCTATCATTTTTATATTACTAGCTAGCTTTATCTCATATTCTATATTTTTCCTTCCTTATTAATCTTTTTGTCCTTTTTTGCTGTTTTCTATATTCTATTCAGTCTTTTGACCTGCCACCCATCTTTCCACAATTATCTGCTTTTTCTTTATGTGTGATACTACTTTTAAATATGTTTGGTTAACCACGGAAGGTGGGTCCACCCATTAGAATTTTTCTTCCTTATTCTATGCATTTTTAATGATCCCCTTAAATGTCTGTTATTCTATCTCAATGGTCCAATTTCTTAATCTAATTTGCCAGTTCAATTTAGCTAGCTGTTTTCACTCCCTCATACTTGCACTTACTAAAGTTTAAAATACTTGTCTTGGACCCATTCTTGTCTGTCTGTCTGTCTCTCTCAAACAGAATGGAAAATTCAATCAGTTATTGTTCACTGCTATCTAGGAGTACTTATATATTGGGTATATTAATTAATCCCATCTTGTTAAACAGGTTAGTATAGTATAGTTAGTATAGCTCTCTGGTTGGCTCCAGAACATGTTGTCTGAAGAAACTATCCCAAAGCAATTCTATGAACTCCTCATTTTGGTTTCTTTTGCCCATCTGATTTTTCCAGTCTAGATGCAGATTAAAATCCCCCATGAAATAATTATATGAAAAAATTGTTATTATTGCCACACCTTTCTGACAAGCTCCCATTACTTCTTCATTTGTACTCTTGTTCTAAAGTGTGATTAATGTTTGAGGGCCTGCATGCCACTCTCACAAGTGAATTCTTGTCTTTATTATTTCTTAACTCCATCCAAACCATTTCTAAGCCCTGGCTTCCTGAACTTGGGTCATCTCTCTCTACTTTCTAAAATGATCGTTAATTATCCGAGCCACTCCACCACCTTATCCTTAGTCTCCTCTCATAGAATCAGAGTCATAGAGTTATACAGCACAGAAGCAGGCCCTTCAGCCCAACTTGTCAATGCTGACCAAGGCGCCTACATAAGCTAGTCCCATTTGCCCGTGTTTGACCCATACCCCTTTAAACCTTTCCTATCCATGCACCTGTCCAAATGTGTTTTAAATATTGTAATTGTACCTGCCCCTACCACTTTCTCTGGCAGCTCATTCCATATACCCACCACCCTCTGTGTGAAAAAGTAATCCGTCAGATCCCCTTTGAATCTTTCCCCTTTCAACTTAAACCAATGGCCTCTAGTTTTAGTTACCTCTATCCTGGGAAAAATCCTTTAACCATCTACCCTATCTATGCCCTCATAATTTTATAAACCTCTATAAGGTCACCCCTCAGCCTCCTTCACTCCAGGGTAAACAGTCCCAGCCTATCCAGTCTCTCCTTATAGCTCAAACCCTCCAGTCCTGGCAACATCCTTGTGAATATTTTCTGCATCCTCTTTATCTTAATCACATCCTTCCTGTAGCATGGTGACTAGACTTGCTCCTTCCTAAATTTCATATCCCTTCAATATTCAGGTCCCAATCTATGTATTCTTACAGCCATATCTCTATGTTGGCTGTCATATCATACTTATTTATTTCTATTTGTGCTCTCAATTCATCTGTTTTGTTTTCAGTGCTACATGCATTCGGATAAGAGCTGTCAGTTTTGTCCTTTTATTATTTTTAACCTCTAGCCTTATCTACTGATTTAATCTTAGATTTGTACTCTCTATCCTTTCCTGTCACAGCCTGTTTATCATTTCCCATACTAATGCCTTTCTTTCTAGCCTTGTCTCTACTCCTTGACCTAGCACATCTTTAGAACTTTGATCTTTTGCCGTCACTACTTCGTAATGATCTATCAGCAGTGATAAATGCCAGGGGCAAGGGAAGTGCTCGATACTGGAGGGGTGGGGTGGAATGGGAGGGGGTGCAGTTGCTCAGACAACCACAGGAAGAGCCTAATAGCCTTCACCAGATTTGAGAATCCCCACTCACCACAGCAATACACAAATAATTTTTATGTCCTCGTAAAAGCTGTCAGAGTGAGCCGCATGCAGACAATCAAGCAAGCCATTTCAGTAATTGGATCAGGGATGCATTTATCAATGTCTTGTAATCAGTTCAGATGGACCAGCACAGAAGAATGCGAGGGATGGTCTGGGTTCCCCCATCCAATTATTGGACACAATGTTATTGGCAACATTGGAGTCTGGAGAGGGTCACTTAGTGTGCTCTGGGAACTTTGATTTTGCCAACTCATTATCAGAGGTATTTCTCTATCGGAGAGTCCCATGTTTCCCCTTTGAACAATACCTGCCTCCTCTGCTCCGTGGCTGCTGAGCAGGACATCCTTCCACTTCCCCCTGCTTGCCTTGCACCTGCTGCCCTTCATGCTCTGCCTCACTGCCCTCTGCCTCTGGTTCTCATTGCTGCTGCTCCTCCGGCTCTGGCTGCTGTCCTTGAATTGCTAGGTCGAGCAGTATGCAGCACACAATGGTGAGGTCTCTGCACCTGCTGAGCAAATTCTGGAGGGCTCCCTCAGACCAATGCAAATATGAGATCTCATTTTAGAGGTCCAATGGTGCTTTCCACAGTGGTTCTCATACCTGTGTGGCTCTCGTTCTTATTGCTGTTCAGCTGCTGTGTTGTGAGGAGCTAAGGAAAGAGAGGATAGTTTTGATCCCCAGGATCCATTCCCCTGGGCAGTGTTGGCCACTGAAAATGCCCAGCTATGTGACCTCCTGAGGAAAAAGGCATCATGTGCACTCCCCCAAAACAGGAGAATCTTCTGATGAAGCCCAACCACCTGCACATTGAGGGAATGGGAACCACTTCTGTTGACGAAAGAGTCTGGGTTCTTCAAGAGCACTTGGTGCGGTCAATGATTGCCTGCACTTGTGGCATACCACAGTTATGCCGGCAAATACCAGTGCCTGAGATGCTACCTAAACCTAAGAGAGATGAAAGCATTTCTCCAGAATGCAGGGCCTGGGGACTTCTCTGATACAGAGTGAACAAAAAAAAAAATGGGAGATATGGCAGAGATCTGCTGTGGCCATTTGGAAAGATCTTGAAGTGAAGAAGTTGAGAGTTAAGGTGACCTTGACTTTCACAGAAAGATCCCAGTCGTGGCAGCATGATCAAAGGTCTTCCCACAACATTTTCTGTGTCTCAGCCTTGGAAAACAGGAGCTTGCAAATACATTACTCATCAGAGAAGTCCAGCTGCGATGTGGTGAAGACTCCTTTGGAAGTCCTGATGCAGGGTTTCGACCTTAAACAATCCTTGCCTTCCACAGATACTGTTCAACCTGCTGAGTTCCTCCAGCAGATTTTTGTTGCTCCAGATTCCAGCATCTGCAGTCTCTTGTGTCTCCTTTGGACGTAGCTCTTTGTTGAAAGGCAAGCCTTTGCTTCCTGACCAAGGTATCCCGACTCACTCTGACTGGGCCAATCACTGAGTGCTGCCAGCTGTGTCTCTATTGAGGCACCCATTGTAGGAGCATCTCAGCAACTTGTTACTTGGAGAAAATACTCTGTGGTAGTTTTAACACTCTTTGTATTCTTTGAAGGTGCCTGAATAGCCTGCAATCAGTTCAGAAGCTGCCCAATCAGGTCTCCCAATGTTGACAAGGTGCCCCTTTAAATAGCAAGAAAAGCAACGATCCAGTACAATGTACTGAAACAGTTCCAGGACAGACATAGATTGTACCATTTAGATCCAATTTATGTTGGGAAAGTGGGAAATTTGAGTTGCCTGACTGGTGACGTAATTGCCTGCATTGCTGATGCCAGGAAAATGTCAAATGTCCCAACACGGATTGCAAATGTAACTACCTGGTCCAATATCATGATGAAAAATGACTTCATCGGAAAATGATTGCTAGTGTGATCTACCCTGGGTAAAAGCAACTTTTGCAAAATTAGCACCTAGAACAGATGCCAGTCTATTCAATTTCCAGACAATGGCTTTTAATTAAAACTCCTGATAGTGTGAAGGACTTCCGTTTATAAAATGTCTTTTAGATCTTCAGGACATCCTCAACTATTTGCAGCCAAATATGGACTGTTGTAATGTAAGCAAGTGCAGCAATCTACTTGCAGAAAGCAAGTGCCACAAACTACAATGAGATTAATTGTCAGTTAGTCAGCTTTAGTGTTATAAGTTAAGAAATGATGCAGAAAATTCTGACACACAAGACTGCAGATGCTGGAACCTGGAGCAAGAAAAGTACTGGAGGAACTCAATGGGTTAGGCAGCATCTGTGAAGGGAATTAGACAGTCAATGTTTTGAGGTGAGACACTTCACTGAAAATTCTATCCTCCTTCAGGGTGAAGGTTTTGTCCTTTAACCCCCACTTGAATAAGTAACCAGTGCCTTGCTTTAGCACCACATTTAAAAGGCAATGGAAGACTCTCTCAGTGCTGCAATAAAGTCCCATCTTAGATTACGCATTCCCCAGAAATACTGTTTTCATAAAGTGTTCCCTAATCCTGTGTTAGAATAAATTGGTTTGATTGTATCTCTTGGCCAGGAATACAGCTAAGCAACTTCTATCAATTGATTTTAATGGCTGTCCCTTATAAGCATCTATGACTTTGGTGGGAAACAGTGTCTGATTGATAAAAAAAATCAGTGTTTGGTTCCTACACAAGGTCATTCCTCTGGGTCGTGGGAGGAGAGGAGGAGAGGAACCCTTGGAGTAAGGAAGCCTCAAGATTAAACTATTCTTTCTCTCTCTCTCTCTCCCTCTTACACACACACACACACAACCCCACACACACACACACACACACACACACACACACACACACACACACACACACACACACACATGAACCTGAGAAACACATGGGAAATACAGGGAGTTCTGACAGATAAGTCTATACTTTATGAAAATCTGTCAACAAGACATTGTTACTACAGGTTCAGAACTCACTGATAAGTGCTGGCAGTTGCATGATGAACTGCCTCTATTAACCTTCAAGATTTAGTCACAAATTTCTTGAATTCCCCAGCAGTTAGAGTCATAGAGTCATACACTACAGAACGCTGATGGTAGGTAGTCTGCCTGCCAAACCAGTATCATTTAGACCTGACACAAGAACACTAAATTTATTCAATTGATTGGAGAGGAATGGTTGGGAAGTAGAAAGGTAGGCATAAGGCAACCTACCTTTTTATTTAATTGTGTTTTGTTTAATGTTTTTAATTCAGTGTTTTAAATGTTTTCAAGTAATTTAGATTTCCTTTATTTTTCTTTTTTTCAAAAAAATTGTTTAATTGATTTTTTAATAGTTTTTAAAGCTTCTGAATAAGGGGACATCCACAAGTGGGTGGATGTTCCCTTCGGAATAAAGGGATATCCACGAGTGGGTGGAGGTTCCCTTTGGAATAAAGGGATACCCACAAGTGGGTGGATGTTCCCTTTGGAATAAAGGGATATCCACGAGTGGGTGGATGTTCCCTTTGGAATAACGGGATATCCACGAGCATTCAAAACACTTGATAACTTTGAGAGCCGAAAAACACCATGGGCATGTTGTGGGCACATCTTGTTCTGGCCAACAATTTGACTGTATCACTTTGTGCATCAGCATTTAGGACAACATTAGGTGTTTGTGCACAGTGTGTGCAAGTATATTAATTTGACCATGTCAGATTCATAGAGTAGACATCAATACAGTCAATTCCAGTTTTTGTGCTTCACTCTTCCAATCACTTCCAGACTCTTTCAAATAACTCAACTGTTTTTTTCCTGTTTTTCTACTTTCTTTCAAATCACAGGATCTACTATCTGTTGTGTGCTGTGCCCCCAAGTACATATGACCTTTACATTTGAATGCAAGAGCCATGGGGACGGCATGACATGAATAGCCTCTGGAAGTACTAATCCTACTCCTGAAACAGTTGCCACCTTCCAATCTGTAGGCACCGCTCTAGAATCTATGGAATTTTGGAAGATGGTAACTGGTGCATTTACTATTTTCATCGCCACTTCCTTGAAAATCCATGGATGCATCAGGTCCTGGAGATTCATTGCCTTTCAATCCCATTAATTTCTCCAATTTTGATTTTTTATTAATGCTAAATTCTTTAACCTCCTCATTCATTCCAAACCCAGAGTTCTTCACTGTTTCTAAGAGATTTCCTGTATCTTCATCCATGGAAAGAGACACAAAATATTTGTTTAATTTCCCTGCCTTTTCTGTACCCACTAATACAATTTGCCAGTCTCAGTCTGTAAAAGACCCGCATTAACTTTTGCTAATATTTTCCTTGCTCTATATGTTATATATAACATATCTAGAGAAGCTTTTATAATCCATATTCTACTTTCCCCTCCCTTATCACTGCCTTGAACTCCATTGCTAAATTCTCAAATTTTCTCAATCCTCGGGCTTACTGTTCTTTTTGCCAAAATCATAAGTCTTTCCCCATGAATCTCACACTAACTTTAACTTCTCTTGGTAGCCATTGATGGGTCATCTTTCCTGTTTTTTTTGCCTTAAAGGGATATATATATTACATGAAGCTTTTGTATTAATTCTTTAAATTGTTTGTTTACTGTGACAGCTTTTAATGTAGTTTCCTGGTCTACCATATCAAAATCATGCCTTATGCCTTTGTTATTTTAAGACTCTGGTTTCAGATTGAACTAAATCAGTTTCAGCTTCTCAAAATTCTATCATATTAAGATCAGCATTTCCCAAAGACCTCTTAAATACCAGACCCCTTCTCTTTATATAACATTAAATCTCAAATAGCCTGTTCCCATGTCAGTCCGTCATATGTCTGTGTATGTTGTCCCCTCCTCATAGACTAATTATCATGGTCCATTTTTCTACCCTGCTCTATTGCTTTGTCCTTTCACGTTAACCTAAAGTTTCCTCTCACCAGAAGCACACTGCAACCTCTCCCACCACCCCATCCACACTTTCCCCATACCCCCAACTATTTAGTTTTACAGCCATATCTACAGCCATTGTTATTCAATCCACTGGGACACTGTTCCCTGCCCAATTCAAATGAAAATTATCCCAACAGGCAGCTGGCCAAATGCCAGCAGCTGTGAGAAATAGCAGCAGTTCGACAGAGAACACTGCACTGAAACTAATGTCTCTGCAACATTGCACAAGGAAGCCCAACAGTTTTGTTCTGTGAACCTTATAACTTGTAGATCTTGATCTTTATTTGATTTCCATAGACTTGCTAGACTCCCAATGCTCTTTCAGTGCCAATGAAAAATAATAAGGCTGTTGCTAGCCCACAAGAGGAATACAAGTTGCTGACAGCATGTTCACTCTTTCACTAGATACAGCCACAGTCCAGACCTCATTTACACATTTGGGGGCTGCCACCATAATAGACATCTGCAGTATTTCTTCTACGTAAGCTATTAGATTAGTCAATGGAATGTCTCTTCCTGGCACTCAGCATTATCCACATCTATTGTACCTTACAGCTCCGTTCTGAATATGATTATTTCAAACACTGAAGTGGATCATTTGCCATGAAGAACATTAAGGGATTGTTATTGCAGGTATATTATGATTAGTGGGTGAATTCCCTTTGAGTTTGACAACATTGGACTTGCAGTTCATATGATTTCAATAGTTGGCCAGATATTTAACAAAGTTTAATTTCCTAATGTTTGAAAATTGAAATTCTGGCCAAGAATTTATAGAAAATAAAATAATTAAACTTCTACGGCAGACCCTCAGTCAATGATAACTTGCTTCCACTCAAGTTTTGTGGGTTGTGAGGAGGTGTGGGATCCACAGACTCTGTCACTTGGCAAGGAGGGTGGTGGGTTTTATGGGAGGTGTGTCCTCCTTCTGTTGTTTTCACCAGGTAACAGTATTATAGTCAACTTCCTTTCTGTTAATTTCCTGAGTGAGTTGAATAGTGAGAGCTGATAATATCCCTGAGTGTACTTGCAGAAAGGATTTACCTAGATTGGCTGTAAGGGACATGAATTAACTTCCATACACATAGCCATTAACCCAGAGTACTTTAAGGATTAAAATAGCTTTCAGTTGTGTTAATCAAACTCCCTAGTTCTGTCATGCTCAATTATTCACTACGGTCCAAATCACCCCTCCCCCACGACTTAATCTGCATGCATCGTTAAAGCAAAAATATTAAAATTTAGGGACATTAAGAAAAATATTTTTAATTCTTATTGATTTTAAAAATTTGTAAATGATTAATATATTCTTTCAGATCTTCCCAATCATCAGATTAAATCAGTTTTCATAAGCATTTTAATGTTTGTGTACAGAAGGGCATCATGAAAATGAATAAAGACATTCCTATGCTGCATTTAGTAATTTTATTTACTAGACTTATTAGCTTGTTGGTTTTATTACTGTCACATGTGCCAAGATACAGTGAAAAGCTTTTGTTTGCATGCCATCTAGTCAGATCAAGGTAGTAAAAAGTACATCAAGGTAGTAAAAATAAAATAATGTAGAATATAGTGTTGTAACTATAGAGAAAATGCAGTACAGGTAAACTATAAAGGAAGTGCATACATTGTAGTCTTTATACAAGTAATGTTGTGTCATTATAACAAATCTATTTTATTGAATAGACTACTGAATGCCAGATACCTCAGACCAAAGCATGGATATTAAATTTCCTCCAAGCATAATGTTTGGAGCAGATATCAAGAAAATCACTGGAATTACCTCTTGTGCTCACAAGTAGCATGAATAACACAGCTTCATTAAAAGGATGCTTCTTTCATTAGTAAAAATCACTGAACACCCTTGAATATAACTGTTAATCCAATTATTTATTATGGTTTACTTTCATTGATATAATTATATACATTTCACTGCAACACTAGGAATTCTACATTCTTTATACCCACAGCCATAGTTGTGCCATGTTTGCATTTCTCTTTATAAATGGTGCAAATTACTTGCAGAAATACCCATCAGCTAATTAGGTTTCAAATTAGGTACGTAATGTTCTGTGAACATATGAATCTACTGGCCTTCTCCAGTTACCCTGAGGGCATTGAGAGTCAATCATGAAGTGTGGAACAGGTGTCACATGTACGCCAGACTGAGTAGTGGTGGCAGCTTTCCCTTACTGAAGGACATCAGTGAGCCATGGATTCTGGCAGCTTTAAAGCTTATTTTATCTAGCATGTCAGCACATTGCCAGATTTAATTAATTTAAATGTGCAAATTACCATTGCTGGACTTGAACTCACGATTTCTAGATTCCTTGACTAATGCCATGGCTACTAGGTTGCCACAACCATTGTAATTGTGCAGTAGCCTAATCTATGATGATCACAGATTACAAATCATGGATAGTAAGAAAGGGTGAAAACCCGCAACCGTGAAAACCCAAGGCCCAAAAGTAAAGGATACAGACCCACATAAATAAAAGGAAATGATGACACTTGAACATTTTACAAGATTCAACGAGATCCCAGCAGTTCTTAACCTTTCCAGAGGAATGTCAATGAAAATGAAGTTTATGTCTAAATAGGGCCTAGCTCTAGAACACCATGCACCAGAGACCCTCCCTTGATTTTCCAAGAAAAAGTCACTAAGCCTCCTACATTTCAAAACAAAAGGGCTTGTTTGAAGTTTAGAGATCAGGGTACAATACTAACTTCTGCCACACCACTCCCTGCAGACTGTAGAAATTGTGTTGAGTCCTCCAAAAACCAAGCACATTTCTCTACAACCAACTCTCCTTCCAATCAATCACCAAATGAATGAATAATTCATGATCCTTGTAAATAGCACAAATGAGCTTCCATTCTGCAGTGGATGCTGTTTCCTTGGTGCAAGTTGGACATACAGTGCATCAGTGAGGTCCATTTTGACAATATGAAGTAATTTACTTTTGAATGATTAAATCTTTCAATTATCAACACATTGACGACTTAATTTAACTTAAATTAACTTAATTATACTCAAAAGACAATGCAATACATATCCATAATAACATTAACATTCTATAATTGCAGTCATGGTCAGCATTTGTTTTACCATATTTTGTTGTCTCAAATGTATTCAAGATTGAAAATAACTGGAAATTTCTAAATTTAGCAATATTTTACTTGTTCCCTTTTAAAAAAAATGTATGCATTTTGCTTGACCTCTTGTAATACAGGAAACCAACTACAGAGTTAGAGCAATTTACTATTTTCATCTCAGACATTGATCTCTAACAACTACAAACAATTTACACTTTCATACTTTTGGCAAATCATTCTTTGATGAGAAGGCTGACATCCCTGAAAGAGAAAACATATTGGAATTCAAAGAAATAAAGAGTTACTCACCCAGCCACCCTGTACTGGAATTTTCTACACACATATCCGTCTCGGCACTTGGTAGGACGAACCCCACCACAAACACCTCCACTCCATCAGCCATGAGAGACAACCCTAGCACAAGGAACAGTGCCCACTGGAACCGGCCATGTCCGCACTCCTGAATGATCAGCTCGTATTGTTGCGCCAGCTCTTCTTCATCAGCCCTCCTCTCGGCATCCAGCTCTTCACGGTCCTTGTACTCATCCGAGACAAGTTGTCCGATGGCTACCTGGTTCTCCTTCCTTTGGCCCGTATCTGGGATCCCCTGATACTCCCCTTCATAAATCTCGTCCTCCTCATCATGGCCTTCAGTGGCATCACTTGAACCCTCATCCTCTTGTGGTTCTTCTCCATAAGTCCCTCTGCTATAGTTGTAGCCCTCATCATCTTGAAAATTGGCATAAGCGGTCTTGTTGTATTCATCCTGTGTGTAGTCTGCTCCTACATTGGCTTTCTTTACTGTTTGCTTCTTAACTTCTTTGGCAATGTCTTTGGCGCCCCTCATCAGGGTAGTCCTGTCCCTGTAAGCATCATCCATCCTTCCTCCAATCTTAAATGCTTTCCTCCAGCAAACAGGCTGAACGTGATGATACAGAGAATAAGAACAACTGTCCAAACTTGGAGCCTTGAGTTTGGGGTTCTGGCATTCAGTTTATATCTAATACACACAAAACTTTAGTGATATTAGCACTGGGTTTTCAGTGTTCTCAGCTGGTGATTGGGGATTTTCTGTTGTTACATTCCCATTGTCATCACCTAGCACATCAAAAGAATAGAGAAAACACATCAGGGATAAAACCATGATAGTTAAATTGACTGACTCCAAATGGGGTCTTAGAATGAGCCGAAAAATAGTAATTATTATATTTGTTTGCTTAACAGAAAACACATGTTAATTGAAAAGCATGACATCTTCTTGTGTTCAATTTATCTTTTTATGTGATCTGACAGAATTTCCCTTTTCAACCATGGATGGAAATGGTGTACCTGCAGTAGATGAAAGGAGCTGTCAAGCATCAAGAGGAGCGGCAGCAGCAGGATTCTACTGATTGGATTCAGGGTCTGGTAAGGCAAAAGAAAATGTGAGCATTACATTCATAATTTTCCAGAAACATTCAATATTTTGTAGAATCATGATTTAGGGTGAATTTTATAGAGCATCCCCTGTAAGATATCTTGCCAAAAAAAAACTCTCAACACAAATGACACTTGGAAGACTTTCGATTGTCATGGTTAGTCTTTGATTTGTCAGTGGTGCAGAACTTGGATCGATTCCTGACAGAGTTGATGGAAATTAATGGTGATTAATTTCCCAATATAAGGGTGCTAGCTGTTTCCATATTCCCTTATGACATAGTAGAAGGCCATTCAGTTCACTGACTCTATGCCAGTTAACAGAGCAACCTCATTCCTTTCCTCCCCAATCTTGATGTTGCCACCCTGATCAGGCACAATTAAAGCATACATCAGGCAGGGTTCAAGATCAAGGTGGTGGGTGCACCTTCTTCCTGGAGGAGTAAACCAGAAGAAGAAAGCCATCTTCATGCAGTGAGCTTCACCTCTGAGAGCAAGCTGGTCTAGTGTCTCATGGTTCCCCTTGCCAAATTAGTGAGCATCATATGATCCTGCACCTCACTCTAACACAGAACCAACACACTGCAGTCCATCTGTCCCATCTGGAAGCTTCAGGTGAAGTCAAGGATTTCCACTTCAACTGTGAAAAATCCTGACTCGATAAGGAAATCAATTGATCTAGGGAAGACTCACTCCAATGTGATCCTTCTCTTGACAAGATGCTTGTCATAATGAGCACACTGTTTTGACAGAGGAATAAACACAAGATGTCACAACAACACCACTGATCCAAGCATTGGCATCTCTGAGATCATATCATCATCTGGGTGGGGGACCACAAAGATATGTGCATTCTGCACTTGTCCACAGAAAATTGTCTCCATCCTGTTTGCTCCATGATAGAATACAAGCCACATACTACCAATGGGTCTTCAACAGAACCAATCTCAGTGAAGACCAGTATCAAACAGGGCTGCATCATTGTCCCGCTTTCCTCAATCAACTCTTGACCTCACAATCTATCTCGTCATGGCCTTGCACCTTATTGTCTGCCTACACTGCACTTTCTCGGTAACTTTATTCTGCATGTTGCTGTTGTTTTACCTTGTACTACCTCAAAGCACTATTGTAATTAATTGATCTGCATGGATGGATGGTATGCAAGATAAGTTTTTCACTGTGCCTCAGTACATGTGACAACAATACACCAATTTACTAATTTACCAATTTACTTTCTCACTGCAACATTACACCACACTTCCAATACATTTCCCTCAGGAGAGAGGTCCTAATCTTCAGAGCTATTGGGAAACTATTCAACCTATGGCAACAATACTCCATAAGCAAGATCACACAACTTCAGTACAGGAGGCTGCAGTATCAGAATGTGAATGTGTTTGTGACACTTGGAGGTTAAGCTCCACGACATCAGCAGTTCATTCACCAAAATATATGAGAGGATGGACCTTGCAATCTACCTTTGCAAGACAAGGACCCTCTTCCAGGCTGCCAGTTGCTGCATCATACTCCCCTCTGAAAACAGAGTTTTATCTTGAGACCCTGGAAAAAAAGGACCACTTCTCATAGCCCACAAACCACTTGCTGGCAAAGGGAGAAATTGGTGATGAATTTCACCAATGCCATCACAGCCTTTGGTCAATTGAAGAAGGGTATTTGAAGGTCAAGATGTGGCACAAAACCCAATCTTCTGGGCAGCAGTAATCCTTACCCTGCTATCTGCTTTTGTGACTTGGACTACCTTGAGCAAACATCTCAAGAAAAATACCGCCAATCCCATCTCTGCAAAATCCACCAAGTTCACAAACAGGACAAGTGAACCAGCATCAGTGTCCTCCCCCAGGTCAACATCCCCAACACCAGGTACATAGTTACTCTCAGTTAGTTATATTGGGCTGGCCATATCAGTCACACGCCCAACACCAGACTCCTGAAATAGGCATTCTTTTCTGAACTCCATCATACAAAAAGGTTATTAGGCAGAAAAAGAAAAATATTCAAGGATGTGCTCAAAACTGTGACTGCTGAACACTCAGAGGAGAAGGAGCACTTGAGATGATATTGAGACCTCAAAGCCATACATCAGGGACACACTGGAACCCTGTGTGTGTGGATGGGGCAGATGACCTCATACTGGCCTCAAGAACCACCTCAGGACCCTCGAAACTGGAGTGGAAGTAAGATATCCGTGATCCTGAGGGACTGGCTAAGAAGAAGTAGGAAAGATGATTCACAAGTTTGCAGATAACACAAAAATTGGTGATGGTGTGGATAGTGAAGAAGGTTACCTAAGGCTGCGGGAGGATATAGATCAGTTGGAAAGTTACATGGACCGTTGGCAGATAGAATTTAATTCCAACAAGTGTGAGGTGTTGCATTTTGTAAAGTCAGATAGGGATAGGATATATGGAGTCACAGAGTCAGAGTAATACAGCACGGAAAGAGGTCCTTTGGTCCAACTCATCCATGCGGACCATGGTGCCCACCAGACTAGTGCCATATGCTGGCTTTTGACCCAGATCCCTCTAAACCCCTCCTATCCACATACTATCCAGATGTCTTTTAAATGTTGTTATTATGAAGCTTATTGGACACATCTCTCTGCAATGGGACTGGAAACTAGACAACTCAGAGACTAAAGTGTTACCAACTGAGCTACAGACAAGCATATAAATGACAATGGCAGGTGTCACACTGGAGCATCTGGGCGTATTTACATTCCAGAAATGTTCACCGTATACCAGCCAAATCTCTTAGAATTTCCTTGGAAAACAGCATTACATTAAAGCAGCAGCTTTTAGAAGGGCACTTCTGTTTCCAAGAGTCACAAAGACATCTGTAAGAAAGGGGGTTCCATTGTGATAACAAAAAAATGACTATGTTCAAAGGATACCTTAAAACT
This sequence comes from Pristis pectinata, assembly GCF_009764475.1. Classification (NCBI taxonomy): domain Eukaryota; kingdom Metazoa; phylum Chordata; class Chondrichthyes; order Rhinopristiformes; family Pristidae; genus Pristis; species Pristis pectinata. The sequence goes on from NC_067411.1 coordinate 24,999,816, forward strand.
CAAGAAGTCCACCGAGAAAAACTGAGGGACAAATCCAATTATATCTGTACATGTCTGCTTTTCAGATAATCTGATCCACATTTTATTGGCAAGATGTATTTTATCTACCTTGTATTTCTTAATTATTGTCATCAATGGTTTACCAGTTGGAATACAATTATCTATGCTGGACTATATATAAAATAGCAACACATAAGGTAGACTGGACAAGATATGCTTAAAATATAACACTGCGTTGTTTAATTTTCAATTGAAGACCTTCTTTTCGACAATATAATTTAACTATATAGGTCCTCTATTTCAGCAGACTGAATAGCTCTAGAATCTGGTCACAAAAGGGAATTGCAACAGTTCCTCAATCATCCAAGGTTGCTTTGCACTGTCAAAATACAACTCACATATCAAATTGATAAAGGAAAGCCAAGACAGTTTACAAAATGTACTTCCACCTGTTTTTATTGTAATATGAAACTCAGAGTAATATCTCACACAACCTAATACAAACAAAGGTTTCAGGTCCATAGATGTAGGGAATACCATGAGCACTGTTGATTAGGGCGTAAAAGGTAGAGCATCTCTTAAAAGGCCAATGTCTCAAAAGAGCTTACCTTCCTTTCAATACTGTCAAGAAGCAAAACCACAACCTTTGATGAGAAAATCCTAGGAGGTCATGTTACAGAGTAAGGTCCAATTTTGCAGCCAATATACACTTTCCTCTCAGAGCCAATGGAGATCAGCCCATGGAATAATTAGTTTTCCATATTCATAGGACCTGACAGCAGCAGAAGATAAAGTTTGGCCTTCCAAAGACAGCTAAGGTTAACCATAATATTGCAATTAAGATTAAATAAGTGAATGCTTGTGCAAAACCAAGTGAGTACTAACTCTGTGCATCATGAGCAGCACAGTATGAAAAACATTGGCAAAGCTCTCCCACCTAAGCTATACAATCTACAATGCTTTAGCAACAGAAATTGAAGAGCAAAAAACTCCAGATACTGGAATCCAAAGTGCTGGAGGCACTCAGCATGTCAGGTAGCATCTTTGGAAAGAGAGTCAGAGTTACTTTTATCAGAACTGTTCACCTGCTTCACTTGCCTCAGCATTGCTCTGGTGATTACTAAAGTGAAAGACTTCAAATATTCATATTACCCCTTTGGGCAAACCCACATTGCTAATCAAACTACTTACATTCTAAACAATAATCCCTGCATGCAATATTTAAAATAGACCTTGCATTGGGTAAGATTTCAAATAGATTAATTGCCACTTTTTAAAGGAGGGTCCCACAGCCTCCATGAAAATAAAAGGACACCAGGTATAATTTAGTCAACATATGCCACCATTATAGAGTTATCACCTTAAAAATTGTGAGGGTGTATCTATAAAAAGGGAGAGTACAGGAAGTGTAACTGGCTTTATGTTGTTTAACCAATGGATGTTTAACTTACAGCAGTCGCATACAATGCTGGACTTATGACCAACAAGATTGTTTCATGTGGTCCTTGAACGCTCATTGTTTAACACTGCTGGTATCAAATGATAGAGGTGTTGCAGATAACTGGAGACATGAAAGAAGCTTGTGAAAATATGCAGCCCGCCATAGAACGTGAGGCAATTCCAGGTTAACTACAGAGGAACTACTCTGAGTGAGAAGGAAAGGCGGAGGAAGATGTCCTGGCCAATTCTCTGATTGTTACTTCAATGTTTAAGTTTTCCAGGGCTTAATCACGGTTAGATTGCTGGCACAATGCACTGATAGAAAATAAAGTTAGCCTGGCTGCTCCTTGGGTTTTCCACATTCATTTGTAAGATTCTATTCCTGTGGTTCAACACCACTTATAAGTTAATGGAGTTAAAACACAAGAGACTGCAGATGCTGGAATCTGGAGCAACAAACAATCTGCCGGAGGAACTCAGCAGGTCGAGCAGCATCTGTGAGAGGAAAGGAATTGTCAACACTTTGGGTTAAAAGCCTGCATCAGGATCTGACGTCAGCAATTCCTTTCCTCCTACAGATGCTGCTCTACCCACTGAGTTCCTCCAGCAGATTGTTTGTTGCACCACTTGTAAGTTAATGGAGTTAATGGTTTTTGAAGTTTGTTCCTCTTGAGCATGATGACTACATATATATTGTCATCTTTAGGGAAAGCTGTCAGTTACTGCTTACCTTCTGCCTTCTTTCCATGGGGTAAATTAGAAAACTATCTTCACTGGAAAAACGAAGCTTTTAGTATTAGCATCAGTGGATGAACTCTGACTCTTTTCTCTTAATCATTTGTTTATGGGCTACAAGCATTGCTGCTCTGGGCAGCATTTATTATCTATCCCTAATTGCCCCTAAACAGAGTACCTTGCCAAATAATTTCCAGGGGCAGCTAAGAGTTATGCATAGCTATGGGTCTGGAGTCACATACTGGCCAGACCAAGTAAGCCTGGCAGATCATCTTCTCTGAAAGACATTGGTGAAACAGAGAGGATTTTATTACAATTTGGTAGTTTCATGTTCATCATTACCTTTTTACCCCAGTTTTATTTAAGTACTTACATTCAAAAATCACCATGAAATTTGAATGTATGTCTCCTGATCAATAATTCAGGCTTCTGGATATTACTTCAAATACTCAATCACTTTGTCATTCATACATATTGTGCAGTGGTGGCAAAATTGGAGACTGGGCTCCATCAGATGACATAGATAGGGAATAGCACCTCTATTGAATGGCAATACAGTAGCTATGGTAGATCTGCACAAACATGACAAGGTGAGAATACCCATGTTTGATAACTTAGTTCCAGGCTAAGCATACGACACCCAGAGGTAAAAGTGCACTTGCTGTACTTCTATCAACCTGAGACCTTCCCAAATTCAAATAAACCTTGAAAAGCTGGATCTGGTGCCCATGCACAACATGGTTCCACTTAAGATCTGGCAATGAACAACAAAGGCAAAATAAAATCAATAAAGCAAAAATGGTAGTATAAAATGCAAAACAATGAACCAGATTGTAGATCAGCATAAAGCTTTAGGAATTCAGTAAATCCAGAAGTGATCCTTTCCATAGAAGCCCAACACCATGGGAGAGAAGAGGCCAGAAAACACTCTGAATCCTTCACGGACCAATTTAAACATATTTGCATTAAATTACAGGGTGTAGTGAGGCCTGAATTCCATAAACATTTCTCTATTCTGCCAATGTGAATAGCTGAAATGGTGTCCAGTTCTCAGATGCATGTATGCAGAATACAAACATGTGCTCCACCAAGGGGAATTAACCTTTAAGTAGACTGACTCCCCTCTTGAGCAGTCACACATTTCAAGGACATCAAGTGGGATATTTGACTGCATAGCCATCTGTATTTTTCTGAAACTGAGGTTTAAAGATTGTTCATGTTGTTCTAGTTTTAGGTTTTTGGCAAAACAGGCCAACAGGTCAAAATCGGGAACACGAGTCATGCCAGAAGTGTAACTCTGACATATTGTTAAAAGACTAAAAAAAAACAAGGCCTGCTGTAGTCCCTGGTCCTGGCTTGGTTGTCTAGAGCCAAGGGTCACAGTCTCATCATAAGAGGTTGGCCATCCAGGGCAGAGGTGAAAAGAAATGTCTTGCCCAGAGATAAGTGAATCTTTGAAATTCTCTCCCACAAGGGCAATGGAGGCTCAGTGGTTGAAATTAATATTTTTTTAGTTATTAAAGGTATCAAGGGATTGGGGTTAGTGAAGGAAAGTAGCACCAAGGTAAAAGATCATCCATGATCTTACTAAATATCAGAGCAGCCACGAGGGCCTGAATGACCTACTCCCACTTCTATTTCCTCTCTTCTTTTTGTCTTAATATTGAAATCAAGGCCTGATGATAATCTTATTGTCAAAGGAAAATATCTTGATTCTCCTGTTTCTTCAAGGACATTGCACACATTCCCGACGAAATAACATTGCTCACACAATGGATTCCAATTTGATAAAAATTCTGAAGTGTGTTTTGTGTGGAGCTATTTTCGATAAGATTGCAAAGAGAGTTAGACTTTATGTTCCTGAGTATAATCTTAAGAATGCAATATATAATTTCTGCAATGTAATCACAGAATCTGTGGGTTTATCAACATAATTGTTAAGTATATCAGTATCCTACAAAATCACTGAACCTTCTACCTGAGGTACCCACCATCACAGAAATCAATATCTCGCCACTTTGATTTACTCCACTTGGTATCAAGAAATGGCTGAGCACACTGGATCCAGCAATGGCTATGGAACCAGACAACAGCCCAGTTGTGGTACTGAAGGCTTGTACTCCAGAGCTACCTAGTCCTCTAGTCAAGTTAGTTCCAGTACAGTTACAACACTGATATTTACCCATCAATGTGGAAAATTGCCCGGGGGTGCCCCCTTTATAAAAAGCAGGACAAATACAGTCCAGCTAATTAATGGCTACTCAGTCTACCCTTAATCATCAAAGGGAAGGAAGCTGTCAGTGATAGTGCTATCAAGCCACACTTACTCACCAATAATCTACCCACCAAGTAGAGATTGAGGTTCACAGACTTCATCACGGTCTTGGTCCAAATGGGGACTAAGGAGCTGAATTCTAGAGCTGAGGCGAGAATGCCTGCTTTTCACATTGGGGCAGAACTTAACTGAGTGTGGCATCAAGGTAGCCTGCTAAACTCATCAATGAACATTAAAGGGAAATCGCTTCAATGGTTGGGATCATACGTCACAGAAAATAAGATCCTTGTGGTTGTCAGAGGTAAGTCATCCCAGCCCCCAGAACATTACTACAGAGGTTCCTCAGTGTAGTGTTCTTGGCCCAACCACCTTCAGCTGTCTAATCAATGACTCTCCTTCCCTTATAAGGTCAGGAGTAGGGACATTTGTTAATGATTGCAGAATGTTCAATTCTGCAATTTGCAACTTCTCAGCAAATGAAGTAGTCCATGTCTGCATGCAGCAAGATCTAAACGACATTCAGTGATGTGCTGATAAATGGCAAGTAACATTTGTGCCATTGATATGACAGGTGATGACCATCTCCAACAAGAGAGAATCTAAACATCCTCTACTAAAAATTTTTTTAAAAATGCAGATGCTGGAAATCTAAACTAAAATCAGAAAATAATGGGAATACTCAGCAGGTCAATCTGTATCTGTGAGGAGAGAAACAGAGTTAACGTTTCAGATGGAAGACCCTTTGTCAGAACTGGGAAGGAAAAAAGAAACTTGTTAAGCTGCAGGGAGGGTGGGTGAGGAGATATCTCTGATAGGTTAAACTGAGTTGACCATGGGGATAAGATGTAAACAAGGTTATCTGGTCAATGAATTGATGGGAGCAGTTAGAGTGTGAGAACACGGACTAAAGAACATAGACAAAAGAACGCAGGAGTTGTGAAATGCAGTGCAGAGCAGGAAAACATGCCCAACAGGTCAGACTGGGCATGTCCTCCACTTCCAGAAGGAAAAAAATGAAAAAAAAACAAAAAACAAGCTGAGCCAACAAGCTGCTTTTTTTCCCTTTTTTTCCTTTCTTTTCTCCCTATGTAGAACATTGCCTCCAGTTTATAATGCCTCTTCTCATTCTTTGCACCAAAATATAATACAATGCATTTTTCTGCATTAATTTCATCAGCCACCCACCTGCCTAATCCATTAGAGTATCTAGATCTCCTTGAAGTTTATTAATATTCTCTTCACAGTTCACTACATCTCCAAGTTTTGTGCCATATACAACTTTGGAAATTGCATCCTGTACACCAAAGGCCAAATCATTAATATATATTAAGAAAAACAATGGTCCTAATACTGAAGCAATAAACAATCTGCTGGAGGAACTCAGTGGGTCGAGCAGCATCCGTGGGAGGAGAGGAAAGAACTGTCAATGTTTCAGGTCAAAACCCTGTGTCAGGATTGAGTGGCGAGGGAAGATAACCAGTACGTGGAGGAGAAGGGGAGAGGTGAGACCAGGGCCAGTGGGTGATTGGTGGACTTAGGAGGGGCGAAGGATGATTGGCAGATGGAGCCAGGTGGGAGAGGAGATGGGCAGAGTTAGTCTTAATACTGATCCTTGAAGAACTCCCCTGTATACTTCCCTCCGGTGAGTAAAACATTCATTACTACTCTCTGTTCCTTATTATTTAGCCACTGTATCTTATATTGCATAAAGTGAAGTCCTAAAAAAAACTATGTGCTTGTGACAGTTCCTATTATTTTATCTTCTATTCAGGATTATAATCAGTTATTTTATGTTTAACTAAAGACATTTTTATCTCAATATTGATTATTTGCACACCAGGAAGAAGCCCAATATATCCATTAACTTCTCCTGCATGTTATAGATAAGGCACATCATCATGCGCTCTTCGGGTTTTTAATTAATCATATGCACATAACAGAAAATAAGCTTTCATTATCCTTCTTATTCACTTCTGATTTTGGCCATTAGCAATATTCCTGTTGCTATGTCTTTTGCTTGATTTTATGACATTGTGTTGGGTATGCATTTTAAAATCATAGGATCATAAATTGTTGAAATGCTGAATGAAGCCAAAGGCTCACGCCTCCTTGTAGCAAGGACAATCTTGCCAGTCCTATTTCCCAGCTCTTTGTCCATAGCCCTGCAATTTGTTTCTCCCTAAAGAATCTAACTAATTTTCTTTTGAAAACAACAACTCTACTTGCTTCCACCAGTTTTTTCAGGCAGCAAATTCCAGACCGTGACCTACCAGAAAATGTTTTTCCTCATGTTACTTTAAACCTATGTCACCACATTCCCACTCCTTCTGCCACTGGAAACAATTCCTTTCTACCCACTTTGTCTGGACAGTTCCTGATTGTCAATACCTCTGTTAATGACCTCTCAACCTTCTCTACATTAAGGAGCAAAATTTCAGTTTCACTACAATTGAATCACCTCACCTTCTGGTCCATTTTCCTAAATCAGGCTCTTGAGTCCCATCCTTTGCTCTGCATTTAGATGTGAAATTAAACAGAGTATAAATGCAAACAGATATATTGAGATGTTTATGGCTTTATGGCCATTTATTGATTCAATTTTGCAGATACTTTTATTCTAATAATCTTTGAATTCCTTTCTCTTTTCATCTTTAATTCGATGTCAACTATTCAAAATAAAATCTCTGAACCATGAAAGATAATAACCACAATAATGATGGAAACCATTGTAAAGCTAAAACATCCTGAAAGAGCTGGATAGTGTTCTGCAGTAAAAGCTTCTACATAAATTGAAAGGAGGATGGATTCAGACTAAAACTGGGCAAAGAATTGACAGTAGTAAAGTAAACAATTGTTGATCATATAGCATCAGTAATGACAGAAATGTTCAATTAACTACCTAAGGATTCACTGTTGGCATCCCATTGCTTCTGATTTCCATCAATGACCTCAACTCAGAAAGTCAATGGAAATTAGTGCAAATGGCAAATAATACTAATCCGTAAGAACACTCAGGTCTGATAAGGCAGTTAAGGACAGACAAAATTTGCTAGATAAAATCTACTAATGGCAAAACAAATGCAAATATGAACAAAACATAGTGGTGTGCTCTAGAATAAAAAGTTGCTGACTTACAGAGCTGGAAATTCAACTTTGGCAACTAGGCCTCATTAAGTATTATAATATTGGCCATAGAGTGTACTTCCTCCTAGATGATTTGGTTCCATTGAAGCCAAAATATGCCTCATTATGGCAAGTGTCCCAAATTACAGTAGCAATATCTGGCATGTTGGGAAAGTCAGAAGTAGAAGAATCCAGATTATATGCTGTCACAGACATTAGGGCCCCAAAACGTTTCTGAAGCTCCCTTTGCCCTGTTTGGTCTGTGCTGCATGCAGCCAGCACTGGGCCTCCTGCAGTCAGGAAAATCTGGTCCACACAAGATCTAGTCAGATCCCCATCGGGTAAATTTGATTAAAAAATAAATAAATGTAGACCTGACAGGTGATGCAGGTGAACCCACTTCTAAGTTGATTTCTTCATCTTTGGACTGACCAGTAGACTCAGAGAGGTGTAAAACATATTAAATGATGTAGGTTAGACAAATTTAGGTATAATGGTGAAGATAAGGCGTTACAGTTGTTTGAGTGATACCTGAATGTTGCATTGGAGAAGAATGTCTTTGGGTGAATGTTTGTCTTTATTTATCTTGTGATCCTATGTAATGCATGACCCATTGGATAAATCTTTCATCTGTATTGAATACAGTTCAGAATGATGGGATCAAATAATTCTCTTGTAACAAAGAACTGTGTATAATTCTGGTCACCCAGCTTTTGAAAGAATGTCATTAAGCTGGAAAGGGTGAAAAAAAGATTTATGAGGATGTTACGGGGACTGAGAGTTCTAAGCAGAGACTGGATAGACTATGACTTTTTTCTGCTGGAGCATAGGAGGCCGAGGGGTGACCTTACAGAGGTTTATAAAATCATGAGGGGCATGGATAAAGTGAATGGTCACTGTCTTTTCCCCAGGTAGGAGAGTCCTAAACTACAGGGCATAACAGTCACAGTTCTCTGGTACAGGCATTCCAAAGATTTACAATCTCATCTCAATACTAAACAGCTGACCAGTAAGGATGAAACTATACCCTTTGGTTCTAAATTCCCCTGCGAAGGGGAAACTGCCTCTAGGCATCTCCCCTATCAATCCCACTCAGAATCTTATGCTTCAATAAGATCATCATCTCTCATTTACGATCATACAGTCATATAGCAATGCAAATGAGCCCTTCAGCCTAACTCGTCCATGCTGACCTAGTTGTCTACCTGAGCTAATCCCATTTGTCTGCAACTAGACTACAGCCTCCAATGTGTATGGAACAATCTTACTCAATCTCTCCTCATAAATATCCTTTCCAAATCCTTTCTGGGGTCTGTAGACCAAACTGTACATAGCACTGCAGGTGTGGTCTCAGTAAAAGCCCTCTCTAATTAAATCAAAACTTCTGTGCTCTTGTACTACAGTCCCTTTGAAATCAAGGCAAATAAACCATTTGTGCTTATAACTGCTTGTTGGGCTTGCAAATTAACTTGCTGTCGTTCGTGGATATTTTCTTGTTTATATTGGCATCATACACTTTGAAGTGTACACTGTAGTTTTCAACCAATTGCCTGGCAGTGAACTTGGTGTTGTGACTCAACTGACTGTTATAGACTCCATTGATTATTCGATCTTTGGTCCAGACTGGTTTTGCATCTGCAAAGCAACCTGAAGAATCTACCTCTATGAATTTTGACAAGAAATTGTAGTTTGGCACTTGTTGTGAGTGATGTTATTAAATGTATGCTTAATGCTCTTGGGTAAGATTCCCCTCTAAATATTCAAACAAGATGACAACCGTCATAAAATAAGCAGGTTCTCTGTTACAATGAGGGTGAAAAGAATCTGATTTCAACACATTAGCATTCACATTCTCCCAATAATTTCTGACAACATTTATCATGGTCAGAATATTTATCAGATCACCAGCAATTCTATCCAATTCATTAAGTGACATGCAGTTAGAGCTGTGGTGCTAATTAAAATAAAACACGGCATGTCATTTTGCAGCTACAGTTTTGCTATTGTTTGTTCATTTAATGAAGCTTTGTAAACTGTGAAAAGGATGGCTCAAGCTTTAGTGGAAAAGTGAAGAAAGCAAGAAACAGTGACACTTGTGACTTCACAATGGCAGCCTAACCTCCAATGTATTTCCCACCAATCCTGTAGCCTGAGAACACCTTGGAGGTAACTCACAGGTGTTTGCTTAGCCAAGCATTTTTAATGGTTACAACAAATCAAGTGATCACTCAAAGATTATATTGCACTTTACACTATTGGTTAACACCTGGCAAAAAATTACACTTCCAGTCATAAATATTTTAATTATATATATATTTAATATATATATATTTAAAATACCACTTTATCTTCAACAATAAGCATAGCTTTAAGGTGAGAGGGGGAAAGTTTAAAGGAGATTTACCAGTCAAGTTTTGTTTACACAGAGAGTGGTAGATGTCTGGAACACACTGCCAGAGAAGGTGGTGGAAGCAGATACAATAGCAACGTTTGAGGCATTTAGACAGACACATGAACAGGCAGGGAATGGATGGATATAGACCATGGTCAGACTAATGGGATTAGGTTGGATTGGTATCATGATCAGCACAGACATCGTGGGCTGAAGGGCCTGTTCCTGGGCTGTACTGTTCTACGTTCTGTAATGTTCACTGAGTATCTGCAGTGTATTTGAATTCTTGCTATTGACACTGCCACTGATATTTCATGTTGGATTTTTTTCCAACATGGCCTATTAATTAACATGAATACTGAAAGGCCTGGATAGAGTGGACGTGGGGAGGATATTTTCATTGGTAGGAGTCTAGAATCTGAGGGAACAGCCTTAGAATAAAGGGAAGCCCCTTTAAAACTGAGACTAGGAGGTATTTCTTCAGTCAGAGGGTGGTGAATCTGTGGAAATGGTCGCCACAGAGGACTGTGGATGTCAAGTCATTGGGTATATTAAAGCAGAGTTTTAGGTTCTTGATTGGTAAAGGGGTTATGGGTTACCAGGAGAATGGGGTTGAAAAAAAATTAGCCATGATTGAATGGGGGACAGACTCGATGGGCCGAATGGCCTAATTCTGCTCCTATATCTAATGGTTTTATGGTCTTACGAAGAAGGAAGCTCGTCCAGCGTTGCCCAGATGTCTTGACTGAAAACACCAGACATCATCCCTTCACCGAGATTCCCCCATAAATCCGCGAAGACTGCGGACAAACAAGCAGCGTGGGCTGAGAGGTCGTATTACTGGCAAGCTGCTTGTTCTAGTCGGCATAGGAAACCTGGTGCCTCCATAACTAGGCTGAGACACAGGTTCGAAACGAGTGGGCTGCATTCATAGCGGGATGGCCACAGATGGACTGGCAGTGGGACAGAAAGACTTGGAACAAATCATATATTTATAATTTTTTTCTAACCCCGTTTAAAGATTGCCCGATGTGCAGATTCGTATCTGGAAATTGTACCGCTTTCGTCAAAACGCTGCTGGGCGATTTTCAGGCGGCGGGACATAACAGCGGAACCTGTGCATCTTTTCCATGTCTAACATGCACCCAAAATTCACAGTTCCAGATTGTCGCACGATGCAGATATTCCCGTGGCCAGTTATTTTGCATTGCCTCCTTTCGACCTGTAGACTTTCCAAAACAACTGGAATTAATTTGTATTTGTCTATTTAGCTGGTTTTGCACAGTGAGTGCCTGCGCGATAATTGAGCAGGTCGGCAGCTCAAAGTCTTTGTCCAGGTCCCAGGGTATCCCGGAGCGCAGCGATGGAGAGCCCAACCATTTAAACAATTCACACGTTTTTGCCTCACTGCTGAAGATTTCTTGTAGTTATCTTTGCCACTTCATTCTAATTATTTTCTTTATGTTTGTGAATTTGCCATGCCAGATTACGTTGTACAAGAACACCAAAAGCAAAAATGAAACAAACTCGGAAGAAACTGCATCTATCTTCATTTGTAGGGAAGTCTGAAAAGCAAGTTAGTCTCACACCCCACGGACCATGTGTGGCTGGGACGATAATGGACTGCAGATTCTATAGAAGCGGAAGATTAAGAAAATAGCCAAATGATGGTTTTATTTCACAGTCGGCAGAGCGAATTCGTGTTATACCAAATCCGTAAATGAATACTCAGCAGTGTTGCCCTTAGCTATCACTCTCATCCGACGCACTGCGCAGTGTACCTGTGCAGTAAAGATTTAAATGGGGTCGAACGTTTAACATCCTGATAAAATGACATTTTGGGAACACGGTTCGCTGGAAATATTTCTTTCCGCCGCAAAATTTACCCGATGTATCTGATGTTGGGACTGGACTTCTAAGAAAGATGATGTTAATAAAAACGGAAGCCATTTTGACAAATTTTCTTATGAAAAATACCAATATTGAAAATCGATGCAAGAATGGGGCAAAATAAACTGAAACAAACTGTTTCCAACAGTTTACATGTTTAAAAGTGTAGCAAAGGTAAATTACTAATTGTAAACTGTTTAGGATGGGGGGCAAAGGGGAACTACTGTATACAGAAATCAACAAGAATTCACTTGCAGGGTAATGGTTGATTAGAAACCATACACAAATGTTTGATCTAACCGACCCAGACAGAGAGTGACGGGGTTGGATTTGCCCCCTATTACTCCCCCCATTTTACCAACCTTCATTCTCACCTGAGTTTAAGTGGCTCCCATATCGACATTGATGAATAGATAAGTTAAATGAATAATGAAGAAAGAGATAGAAATGTATATGAACAAGGCTGTCATTTGGACTATTCCTCCCTTGCAGAATTGACTGATTAAGCTAAATGACCAGTTATATTTTTGTTGAGTAAAGAACACTGTCGTCAGACAAGGCCTGCACTTGATTTATTCCGTGTGTAACATAAGAAACTAGAGAATAATGTTGGAAGCAAATTTAAATTTAGACTTAATTAGCAATATTCCTCATAACAAAACAATAACAAAGCATGCTGCTCAATTACTGTTTCCATGTAATCAATAGCGGGCTAATGTTGAGCGCAGAAACAAGGGTGTCTTACTGCAGCTGTACAGGGCCTTGGCAAGATCCCCATCTGAAGTGTTGTGTGCAGTTCTGGTCACTTTATTTGAGGAAGGATGTTCTTGCCATGTTGAGAGTGCAACAAAGGTTTAGTAGACTGATTCCTATAAATGGCAGTACTTACGTTTGAGAGAGATTAGGTTGATTAAGTCTATATTCACTGAAGTTTAGAAGAATGAGAAGGGATATCATCGAAACTGAAGAGATTTTTTTTGAGGATGAAATGCAGGAAGGATATTCTCAATGGCTGTGGAGTTCAAGTGTCATGGCCTTACGATACAAGGTATCCTATTTAGAATGGAGAAATTTCTTAACCTAGAGGTAGTGAACCTGTAGAATTCTCTACCACAGAAGGCAGGAGGCCATGTCTATAAATATATCCAAGAAGGAGGCAGATACATTTTTTAATGCCAAAAGTATATTGGGAGAATGTAAGAACAAGGTACTGAAGTGGATTATCAGCCATGATTGTGCAGAAACTTCTTCAGATATACTGTTGAAAGTATCCTGACTGGTTGCATCATGGTCTGGTACGGCAATTCAAATGCACAGGAATGCAAGACACTGCAGAGAGTCGTGGACTCTGCCCAGTTCATCACAAGCACATCCCTCCCAACCATTGGTAGTATCTACAGGAGGCGCTGCCTCAAGAAGGCAACATCTATCATCAAAGATTCTCATCATCTGGGCCATGCCATCTTTTTGCAGCTACCGTTGGGAAGGAAGTACAAAAGCCTGAAGTTCCACATCACCAGGTTCAACTATTTGGTTCTTGAATCAACCTGCAAAACTCTAATCACTACAGTTTAGCAGTACTATGACCACTTTGATCACTTTGCATTAAAATGGACTTTGTTTTTTTGTTCTAATTGTGTTCTTTCTTGAAAAAATTGTGTATAATTTATGTTTAATTTATATTTTTCTTGTGAATGCTGCTTATATGATACTATGTGCCTGTGATACTGCTGCAAATAAGTTTTTCATTGCACCTGTGCATACATGTACTTGCGTGAATGACAATAAACTCGACTTTGACTTTGAAAGATGGAGGAGGCTCAATGAGCCAAATGGCCTACTCTTGTTCTGGTTTTCTATGCTTATATGTTTCTAAATAGATTCATTTTTCCAGGGACACTGGTGGATATCAGAAACTAGATACTTTAAAATGGATTTCTCACCCTCTACATCTGACTCCCTTTCCAGATCACTACATGGCTAGGCATCCCCTACTATATCCTCTCTTCCTGAACAGATGCTCCTGGAGCATGTTCTTTACTCCTCCCATTTCTCATCTCATGCTTCCCTTCAGCAATGTCCCCCTTATAAGAACGTAAGAAACAGGAGCAGGAGTAAGCCATCCAGCCTTTTATGCCAACTCCACTGATCATCAAGAACTTGACCAATCCTCTACCTCCAGCTCTATAACATCCTTTGGTTCCTGTAATATTCAGAAGTACATCAATCTCTGTTTCAGATGAATCCATTATCTGAATCCCCATGACTTTCTGCATTAGAGAATTCCAAAGGTTTAATAGCCCTTTAATAAAGAAAGTTCTCCTCAGATGACTGAGGAGTTGTGCTCTCTGGTTCTAGACTCCTCAGTCAGGGGAAAATCCTCCCTGCATGTAGTCAAGCACTTTAAGAATTTTTAAAGTTTTAATGTGAACAATCTGTTCCCATGTTCCCACACAACAGTAACCATTGCTCAAAATTAGCTAAAGCTGAAAAAGGCCAGAAAGTAACAAAGAGCATGTTTGAGGGAAATGTTTTGGTCAGGAGGCAAATGAGATCTGAATTGACCAGAAGTGAAAAGAGAACAAATACTGGAAATGGGAGATCCAAGATTGGAATGGCTGATTATCACAAAGTATTGAATTCAGTATTGAATCTGGAAAGCTGTAATGAGCCAAGTTGGAAAATGAGGTGCTGTTTTGTCTTTCATCCAGCAAACCAGGGTTTGAGTTCAAATCCTAGATGTCAGGTTGAGAAACCAAAAACATTATATCCAATGATTTTATGATATGAATAACATGATTTCACAGCTGATGAACTGTTGCAGAAGAAATACTAATATCCAGTGCATGATACCTACAACACCTATCTAAGTCAGTTCTATGAGTAACTTCAGTCCACCCTGTGTCCTCAGAGCAGAAAGTGCTGGAAACCCTCAGCCATCAGGCAGCATCTGTGGAGAGAGATAAACAGGGGTCACATTTCAGGTCGATAATCTTCCATAACCATGGATGAAAGGTTATTGACCTGAAATGTGAAAACTGCTTCTGACTCCACAGGTGCTGCCTGACCTACTGTGTATTTCTAGCAATTTTTACTTTTATTTCATATTTCCAGCATCTACAGTTTTTGGGCAACTTGGATTGGACAATAAATGTCAGTGACAGAGGATCCCAAGAACGAAGATTTTAAAGGCAACATTGAGATTTTAAAAAAAGTTGTTCCTACTTTCCTGTGAATTTTTCACAAACACCTTATTTCCCGAATCTAATTTTTGCTCTCTAATATCCAATGCAAATTTCCAGCTGACAAATTCAATTGAGCGAGGTAAAGATTTTGGCTGCACTTCCTTGTTATGAGATTTTAGGAATGTGTTGAGCTGGAAATAATCTCTGCCTCTTCCCTAACTTTAGAAAATACCACCTTGTACTTCTTTCTGAAGCACATTTTTCCCCCGTGACACAGCTCAACTCACTTAAATATCCACAGTCATGGAGAGCCAACACAAAGCACTTTCCAAAGCTTTCATGATTATGTGGGTTTGATGGGACAGGAATTTATATTTTCAATTGACTCATGCAACAAACCAACAATTTTGGTTAGGCCAGCCTAGTGAAATATCAGTTTGGGGCTAAGTGGGTGTTAGAGAACAACAGAATCATTGAATGCTGAATCATTTATTCTATCTACAACCCTGTGGATCCAGTACTGGCTGAGAACTGGGCATGGATAACCCAGGTCATACTTTTTTCAGAGAGCAAACCATACAGGGAGAAAGGGAAATAAGAACCATTAACACTGTGCAGGTCTATGTTCCATCGCTACATGGAAGGTGCTTGTCATCAGGTGCTTAAGAGAGACATGCTGCAGAGCCTGACTGCACTCAGCTCTGACTCACACTCTGCAGCATGCTTCGAAGACCTGACTCCATTTTGCACAGCAGAACAGAACCTGCAACTGTACTAGAATAGCAGCGTACAAGATGATAGTGCCTTGCAGCAAATAAATCCCCCTCCATTAAAATGAAACATTTGAAATTAATGAATATTGAACAATGAAAGGAAAATACTCTTATAAGTGTGAAGGCTCTAATGACAGAATGTGATACCTGGTGATTTTCAAGGCACATACCAGCACAGCAATGGTTAAACATGGAGCACGGTCTGCTCATCGTTGCCAATTCAGGAAAGATCCTCTGCCAGAAATGAATTAAGGCTACAAAGGCACCCTTTCACTCCATGTTTAAAAAATCCTTTTGTTTTCTTAACTGTTTACATTTTTCACTCCATGGACTCTTGTCATGAATAGGGCAGGAATCCAAAGATTCTGAAAATTCAGTTATCTCCCAAAGGTTTGGTCATCTATGCACCATTTCTATTGTGATTTTTCCCTCCTGCATATTGTTTCCTTCTCTCAAAGATGTTAATTCATGTTGCAATATAGTTCTAAGAGTTTCAATGTCCTCAGGTATTCATAGCATTCATGCCTTCTGTGTGATCCAAGACAAAAACATGTTTACAGGCTGTTTGACTATAAAAGACACCACAATTAGATTGATTCTTTTCCTGATCTGATACCCATGAAGGCGTATGTCCCAGCAAGATTCTGAAACTAATGCTCTGACTGGTTTTCCCTTTCTTGCTAAATGCCATTGTGGTCAAGTACAGCGAGGCCAATCATTGGCCTGGTTCACTGCACCAGGGAGGTTTTGGCTAACGTTTAATCCCAAGTAATTGACTAACCAATGGCACAAAAGCTGAAATTATTTTTAAATTCTTCCCTAAATGTTGAAAGAAAGATACAAGTCTCATTGTTACTCGTTTCAAGATGCAAATCTGTGAAAAACAGTGAGATAAAAGAAATCCTCAGGGTAGAAGCTAACTATCATTGGATTGCTTCTGATCTCCATTTAGATATTCAAACATTGCAAAATACAAAATGATATCAGTAAATATCTTCAAGCTGACCTTATTTTTGTACACTTTGAAGGGGAATACAATAGATCTGGCCCTATTCCTGATTGCAAGCTCTATGCTTCCTCTGTGTCGTCACCATACAAACTCCTACATGGCTGCTCCACTGAAGAGAAAAGGATAATCCCATTATCAGCATTCAATAAATATCATGCTTGCCCTTGATTGAAATCCTGTCCTTTTTTTAAATTGTTGTACCTCTTTGCATCAAGTCATGTCTAAAAGTGTTCGGAATTGTGCATTGTTATAGATAAATTAGAGGTCATTTTAATTTCAGTGTTATGGATTCTACAGTTTAGCCTCCTTCATTAAATGAGTTAGTCTATATTCACTACACTATTTGCCTTCTGCAAGAGAAAATAACCTTGCAACTACCCACCATTTGCATGATTAGCATCAGAAATTTGGCTGTGCCATAATACTTGAAATACCTTTCACTGAAGTCAATTCACAAAGACCTGATGTAGTTCTCAATACAGAAAGCACTGGACATTAACAGTTTAAAAAGGAGACAGAATGGAATGAAAGTCACCAACAACACTGGATGACATTTTTTCAACCTGGTTTGGGGGATTTGTGATAATTAAATTAAATTCTTTGATCATAATGTTAAGTATATACTCAAAACTGCTCCCATAGACAATTAAATGCAAACACAACCCTTGAAAGCCATAGAAAAATTACATTCTAATCAAATATTCAAAAAACTAGTTATCTTATAATTAATAAAAGACAAATCCTTGGGTCACCGTCTCACAAGCAGATTAGAGACATGATTCCATTCTAAATTCATCAAAAAGCAGAGTGAAACACTAATGATATGCTTTGTTTACATTTATTTTACTAACAGTTCAGCATCTGCCACAGCTAAGGAACGAGCAAAAAGAAGGCGCAATATAAACGTTATTAAAACCTCTGCCGTAAATCTATCGCAATTATGAAGAGAGATAATTAAGCTGACACCTTTTACTCAAAGAAAACTTTCACAATTATCAGCTTACTCTGATAAGTGCTCAAAGCTACTTTCAGAATAGTGGATTCATTCTGCGAATATTTACGAGGAATATCTTGATACTGCACAGTTTGTAATAAAATATTGCGGAATAAATTGAATGATTCTTTCCAGTCACGAAAATACCGGCAAACCAAATAAAACGCAATTGAAGAGTTTGTGACAAAACTGATATGTTTTCAGGCGATGAATGGCTATCATAAGATTAGTTGACACCGAGTCAGCCACATTATTCTGCTATTCTGCGATGATTTATTTAAACATTTTCCTGAGATTCCTGGGAAAACAAGAATCCGCAAATACTCCTTTAGCTCATTGAAGTGAAAGCGTGGAGAGGCGAGGGAGGCGATGACAATAAAGGGCACAATACAATAACAGAGCGTATTATCAAGCGGATGAACACAATACTGAATTTCATTTGAAGAAATTTATGTTTAAATTGAGGAATCTAGGGATTTCAAAGACTAATACTGATAGAAAGAAATTGTGATGTATTGTTTTGAGAGGGAAAATAAAACCAACACTTTTCATTTCGAATACAGCTGCTTTTAGGTGTAAACAAAGACCGGTAAGAATCAACTCATCATTTAGAAAGAAACTTCCCTCCAAGTAAGATTCCACCACATTCTCCAACACTGCCCGCTTTAAGAACCCAATAACCTTTATCCCTGCAACTAACATTTAAGGACAATCATTTCTCCACATTGAGCCCCGGCCCCGGCCCGAAACAGGCACATTCGTCCGAAAGCATCAGTGCGAACTAGCGAGCAGCGTCAAGGCAATTGGTAACATTTGGAGAAAACGCATAGGGTCTACTTACTTCTGCAACCCGGGATCTCGCTTTCAAATAAGAGCGATTTCCAAAGACAATTTCACCTTCCTTGATAGTATTGGGTCAACGGCTGGTCAAAGACAAAGTCAACTTTTCTAGGACGATGTGAAGTTACATCAATCACAAAGTCATCCAAAACGAAGGCAGACTTTAGTCATGAGATTTTTTTTTTGTTGTCCTGAAATTATGCGTCTGCCTGCTCGGTGCTGAAATGACAGCTCCAAGATGACTCAGTCACTCTGCGGCAGTAACTATTCCTTTTAACACGACTAACCCGAATCTCGGTTCAGACGGACGTGTCTTGAGTACCTAAAACACTAAGAGCGCTGCCCGCTGTTAATTTCACACTGCAATAAGCCCCTTCCGCTGGCTCAAAGATAATTTACCAGCGAGGTGCTTTATGACAACTGCTGATCACTTGCAATTACGACGTTAATCTGATGTACGCTCGGGTGACAGTTCTCAGAATAACCACGGTGCATTTACAAATCAGATCACCACTTCCTTCATTTTTGTTTGCCCCTTAACCTTGTCCGAACTGAATTAACTTTATCCAGAAAAGAAAGTTCACAGCTGGCCTACACACCAGCCTGACCAACTATTATTTGATAAGGGCGACTCGTGTCCATCATATTGCAATGTGAGACATGGACCATTGTAACGAGACCATGTGCAAACCCGGGGTACCTTTTGCAAGTGTCCAGACTTGTGAAATGTGTACAAGATCGTCAACTGGTTGAACAGATAAGATTCTATATTTTAAAAAGGGATGACTCGCCTCGGAATGATTTAAAACCCTTAGATAAAACAGAGAGAACCTGGAATGATCATAACAGTTCCCGGGAACGTCAGTGTTATACTTGCACTCTGCCACTGAACCCCGGAGTTCCAAACACGCGTGTTCAAAGTTCAATGCAACCTGTCCTCAACCTAACGTTTATAAAGCAACAAAACAGAGCGACGCGCTGAATCAAACTTAGAAAAAACTACCTGAAGGTGTTGTTGTTAACCGAAGCGTTTGAAAGACGGCAGACAGGACACACTCACCACTCAGTAGAAAGAGCCCGCTGAATAAAGTTAAAATTTGACTCGACATTTAATAACAGCTATAATGAAACCCTAACCCGCTCTGGTTCACATTCAGCTAAAGCGCAGTTACCAGGTAACTCAGGCGGATGAACTGACCGTGTCATCAGTGCTTGGCAATGAAGGAGCTTGCTCACTTACTTTAAGCTGGCTACTCGGGGGAAGCCCAGGGGACGCCTTAAAACACAGCAGGAAGCTGGCGTAATTCAGACTCTGGCTGCTTGCTACTTCCTTTTTCTTGTTTATTTTATCCTTGGTGCCCCACACTAAAATGGCTGCAAGTGAGGTTGCTTCTGCCAGTGGGGTGATTTTTTTTTTTGACGTTGCAGCCCTGCCACTGCAGTGCTGGATAAGAGAGAGAAAGAGCGAGCGATCAATAATTATAGCCCAGGGAATGGAGTGGGCAATCCCAGCTAATGGAACAATCCAGCCTCCAGCAACCGTGTGAGTGTAAAGGGGTGGAAAGCAGAGCACGTAAAAGCAGTAATCTGCATTCAACCCCCACCCGTCTCCGCAAAACATCTTAAGATACCTATAAATATTGCATGCTCACACAGCACTGCACTATGCAGCCACAGTCAAAGACATATGCCAATAGTAGAGGCTGATTCATCGACCCCAGTGTGAGAAAGTGTGACTTTTGATGATACCGTACCACCTAACCTAATATGCTGTGGTAGTGATGGGATCGCTAACAGCAGTTGCATTGGAACTGACATTTACATTCTTGAAGACAGTAGTATAATAAGCAACAATCTTCTTTTTTGCAATCAATTTAGAGCCATTTGTCAAAATAAGAAAATCTTATTTAAATGCTTGCTCGGGTGCAGTATTTTGTTTTTTAATCGCGTGTTTTTTTTCTAGGGTTTTGTTTTGTTTTTTTGTTGGTTTTGCGCATATGCTTTTGTCAATTAAAAGATGGACTACATCCCAAGCGATTGCATAGAGGTGCCTAGAATCAAACTGGGGAGATTTTCTGCCTCTAATCCCATCCCCCACTGTCTCGTATCCCTTGAAGCTCCTGCAGATTAGTTTCCTGTGCAACGCGGGTTGAACAGTAATGGGGAGCTGGTAGCCAGGAAGATAAAATTATTGGTTGTGAGCATTTGTTAGCTAGTGAAAGCTATGCATGATCAATTAGTGGGTGACCATTGTCCCAGGGGAGAAACCTTTGGCTAGTGGGGAACGAGAGGGAGGAAAATGTTGGTGGGTGGTTGATGATTGAACCTCAGGTAGATAACATGTCGGTCAGGACAGAAATTGACTGTCGTGTGAAGTAATTACTTTGGAGAAAGAAATCATTGGTTCATAGTGGGGATTGTTGGCCTCTGGGATAATTCAGTGATGATTGTGGATCGGTGGGACAAATTGATATTTGGAGGCAAAATCATTGATTGGTTGTGTCTGATCATTGCTCAGTGGAAGCAATCACTTGCCAACCTGTCGAATGAACTGGCAGCGAGAGGAACCATTACGTGGTGGGAGAAACCATTGCCTGAATGGAGGGATCACCGGTCGGTGAGAGGAATCATTGAACCTACCTGCACAACCCTAACCCTACAGCAGCAATGGAACACTACAGGCCACCTCTTTGCATTACCATGGACTTGGCTTTGATATAACCTTTGGGGTTTTTTGCACTAAGGTCCTGCATTTGCATAGTTTTTTTCAATATATGATATAACTTAATGTACAATTTATCTATAATTTATTTTCTGTGTGTTGTCTGTACCTACATGCCTGTGATGCTGCTGCAAGCAAGTCTTTCATTGTACTGTACCTCACAATACTTGTGAATATGACAATAAACTCGACTTGACTTGTTGGTGATGGGCAAGTGGTAATCAGTGGTGAAACTTTTAGCTATGTAAAAAAGTCATTAACTAGTGATGGGCAGTTTGTTGCTGGATATGGGTTCTGCAAAAGGGGATTATTGGAGAGACTGGATGATACGTTTTGCATGGTGCAGTAAAACTCACATAATGCAGCATCCAATTGTTCAGAAGCCTAATGGTCTGGCATGTGGCTCATTCATTACTGCAGAATGTGAACCGAAGGTCCAGAGTGCAAGCAGGGTGTGCAGCCAGAGCTGGGGGTGGGATGTGAGCTGGGCTGGACTGTGGGTTGGGTATGTGGCTGGAGCCAGGGTTGGGATCTGGAACATGAGGGGGCAGGAACATGGGTAGGTTTACAGCTGGAAGTGGGATCCAGAGTGTTTGTATGTTTCCCACTTCCTTTAAACTCACTGGGAAATGTATTATACTGGTGGGTAATGTGTTAAAAACATGTGAAATCAAAGAGTGCTTGAGTATTAATAGGAATAACGTCCAATGGCCAAGAAATGGTCAATTACAACTCAGCGTTCAACACCATCATCCCCTCAGTACTAAACAACAAGCTTCAAAATCTAGGCCTCACTGCCTCGGTAAAACAGCCAACATAATCAAAGATCCCACCCACCCTGGAAATTCTCTCTTGTCCCCTCTCCCATCAGGCAGAAGATACAAAAGCCTGAAAGCACGCACCACCAGGCTCAGGAACAGTTTTTATCCCACTGTTATAAGACTATTGAAGGGTTCTCTAGTACGATAAGGTGGACTCTTGAGCTCACAATCTACCTTGTTATGACATTGCATCTTATTGTCTACCTGCACTGCACTTTCTCTGTAGCTGTTACACTTTATTCTGCATTCTGTATTGTTTTACTTTGTACTACTTCAATGCACTGTGTAAAGAATTGATCTGTATGAATAGTATGCAAGACAAGATTTTCACTGTACCTCAGTACAAATGACAATAATAAACCAATTCCAATTTCGAGAGGCAGTGCCTCGAGAAGGTGGCATCCATCACCAAGGACCCTCAGCATCGCAACATGCCCTCTTCTAGTTAATACCATCGTGGAGGAGGTATAGGAGCCTGAAGACCCACACTGAATGATTCCGAAACAGTTTCTTCCCCTCCACCACCAGATTTCTGAATGGTCCAGGAACCCATGAACACTATGTCATTATTCTTTTTTTTGCACTATTTATTTAGTTTTATAATTTATAGTAATTTTATGTCTTTGCTCTGTACTGCTGCTGCAAAACAACAAATTTCAGGTCGTATAAGTCAGTGATAATAAATCTGATTCTGATTCCTAGTCCAACACTACAAAGGTCCCAAGGCACCCAGATTATTGGAGTTTTCCAGAATTTGAATGTGGTATTGGGAGGAGCATTTCTGATCCTTTGGCTCCATGATCAGGTAATTTTGTTATTTTTTTTAAAAAATAATTTTAAAAATTCTTACTGATTGTGGTCTAGTAGGAAGTCGCTTTAAGGATTGCCTGGTAAGCCATATATAAACCTACTTCTCCCCAGTTTTGGTCCCTTATTATCACATGTAAAGTATTTAACAGCTGCTTTTAGGACGGATAAAGGTCAAGGTTTTGATCTTTACTAATAAAGGCAGTTGTACATTTTAGCTCCCATTGAGTGGCCATTCCTGCTCACCATGTTGGAGATTAGCATCTGTGTAGCCGAATTCTCAGCTATTCATCTTGTAGCATGCAAATGTGTCCCCTGGGTTTACCAGCATAAGTTGCTGCATTTCAAAGACATTTACTGTATGTGAGACACTTCTGATGAATGTGACAGACTGCCATATAAATACTAGTCATCATTTTTATGACTGACCAGAGAGTGGTTGTAACAATGTGTCTAAAGAATCAAACAGTAATTGTCACTTTGTGGAGGATAAAAATCTGCTTGGCAGTAAAGTTAAAATAATAAAATTAATTTGTTTGAAATCTCAGCTTTTTTCAGGTGAATTCTAGGTGGCAAAGTTTGGGAAGTGATCTTATTTTTTAAAAAAATAAACCAGTTATAATTTGAATTTAACGTGGACATTATTTTGATTGGTGTCCTTCCTCAATGTGAGCTGTTAGATGTGCACCTTCCAAATGTTGAGGCCGTGTCATATATTGCATTTCTAATGTAAGAACAAGCCAATTTTGGAAAGTCAAGACCACCATGTGTGCAATAACTTAAAGCTGATAATATAGGGTGACATATTGCTTAGTGGCCTTGCTCGCATTGGCCTCTACTATGAAGTTGTTGAAATGGCTGACCATCATCACATCCCCACCCAGAATCAAGGCTGCTCTTCACTTTTGTCATCAGTTACTATTTTCTATATCATAAAGGTTGAAATATTTCAAATCTCTTGTATTAACACCCTTAAAATTGAGCTTTAGTTGCCCTTTTGGTCTTTTGACTTGGGTCACCACACTTATTGTATGACGGTGACCACCTTTCACCCATATGCCTGATGAATGCTAGAATGCTTGGCATCTTTGCTTCTGAGAGGACTATTGTCATGAAAACTGTTTCCTTCTATGAGATGACAAGAATGCACAGAAGCTGCTGAATGTTCTTTCTTGTCAGTTTTCTGTAAACTGTATTTATCCGCACTATGCAAAGAATATAGACCCGATAGGTCAGTATCTTAGTCCTGGCGTGAATATTATTCTTCCATGCATTTATGTTAACTAGCCAAATTTGGTAGCTGTTTTCCATTGTGCATATTGAGTTCTTCATTGAGAGAAATGCTACCTGTTGCAATGGATCGAAGTTAGCAAAATGTGTTGATTGTTTCCAGTAGAGTGGCTTCGAGTCTAATTGCACAATGCCTTGTCTCATTTCTTGACACTAATAGCGAGGAAAAAATAGTGCAGGCATGAGAAAGACCACCAGCCACTGAATTGATCAGCATGCATTGTCATCAGTAGAGAAGTCCACTGATCAAAACTCACATCTTAGCTTTCAGTGTGAACAGTGAAAGATTTCCATTTGATCATGTAAGAAGATGAACTTCATCCATGTCTGCAGGAAAAGTGTAAAGGTTAGAGCACAGAGAAAGAGATGCTAAACAGAGTAGGGGCCAAAATACAGCCCTGTTCCACCCTGTTCTTCAGCTTTAAAATGTCATTAACCATTAGTGTACATTATACAATTTCCCCACAAAACAAGGCCAGAGTTCACCTCACTGCATGATCAATGGAAATCTTTTCTCTCTGTTAAGAATGAAAGCTGAGATGAAAGTGAACATGTCCTGAGCAATGGATTGCACTAGGTTAATATCTCTGCATTAGTTGCCCAGTGGACAGTTTTTCCCATGCTTTTTCTCACCATAGGTCTGCAGTGCCATGTAAGTTGTCACGAAAGGGATGAATGAGACTGAGAAGCTTTGGTGACCACCCACTACCTCCAACATCTGGCAGGCACCAGCCCTACTCACAGTCAAGGGGTTTGGGGGAGATCCAAAGCACTTCCCTTGGAGCTAATGTAGGAAGAAGATCAGCCTGCCACCAATCTTCCTATGGAACGTGCCACAAACTATAAACAATCTGGTGGATAATGATAAACACTGTGCCTGGGGATGGACCCTGTCTCTCAGCTGGTGCATGCTCTTTAAGATGATCCCACCAAAGTCTTCACAGTACTACTGAAAAGTGACACAGCCCATAAGTTGTTACTGTTCCATTCAATTACCCTTATTTTGTATAATCTGATGACATTTATATGATGCATAATGTTTGGGGCATAGCCATGTCTTCAACAGAGTAAGAGGAGGTCATGGACATTTGGCAACAGATGAGCGTTTCCACATTTGACAAGTTTACCTAAAATTCCATCCTTGCCAAGTGCTGTCCTATCTGCCAGGAAATTAGTAGCCTTTCTATGTTCATGTACTGAAGGTTCTGCATCAAGCTCATCCAGGACTTTCATTTACATTATTACAAACTGTACTGCCCAACATACTTACTCACTGAGGCCTCGTTGCCACATGCAGGATGTGGACAATGTTTGATTAATGTTGCCTCTGTTTCTTTAGCCGAACATCTTATCTCTGTGCCTTTTAGTTTCCAACCACAGTACCACCATAAATAATTCTTCTGTGCCTCAGTTCTCACAGACATGGGCAGTAAGAAGACCAAACTGTCACAAGCACTGGGGAATTAAAGTCCATGGGATTAATGGTACTGTGAGAGAATCAATACCATATTGTCTGAGGTACAGACAGCAGAGGGTAGTTCTTTCTGTCCAGACCGGATGGATGCACATGGAAGTGTTAACCAGAGCTCATCAGATCTGGGTACAGTTTCAAAGTTTGAAGGTGGCATAAACTGTAAACAATTTGGTGGATAATGATAAACAGTAGCCGGACACGAGTTGTTAAATCTCCTATGAAATGTAACACTAAGAAGTGTAATGTAATCAATATTAGTACAAAGATGAAGAAAGGTAGTATAAATTAAATGGTAGAACTTTGATTGAGTCATAAAAATAGAAGAGCTTTGGACTGTGTGTACACAAATCGATGAAGGTGGTAGGGGAAGTATAGAAGGAAATCAAAGCATGTGGGATCTTTGATGTTAATAATAAATGGAGTATGAAAGAAAGGAAGTTCCACTATAAAAAACAGGTCTGCCCAGAACTGGATTCTTGTGTTCAATATTAGGAACCTTGCTTTAGGAAGGAAGTCAAAACCTTCAAGTGGATACAAGAGATTTACTGGAATTGTACCAGGGAAGAAGGACTTCAGTTAGAAAATCAGAGAGCCATGTATAGAGGGAATAAAGAGGAATTGTTTATGATGGTGTTGTGGTTGGCAACTAGAAGGCACGGAGATAATGGTTAAAGGACCAGAGGCATTAAGGAACATTTTTATGGAGTAGTCATTATCTGGAATGTACTGCCTGAAAGGCTGGAGTAGTGGATTCTATAGTACTTTCAGAAAGGAAATGGATGAATACTTGGAGAATATATTTGCAGGACAACGTGGAAAGAAGCACAATCCAATTCAATAGCTTGATAAAGGTACAGATAAGAGCATGATGGGCTGAATAGCCTGCTTCTGTGCTGTACCATGCTGATATGAATATAAAACCAATGGGAGGCTAAGAGATGACAGAAACCAACAGAGTCTGTGAAGACGCCAACCCATTTTCCCATGGAGTATCTAATCAGCTCATGCTAGGTGAACTACTTGTGTGAAATGTGCTCCCAGTAGGCAACTAGCTATAGAAAAAATAGAAAATCTGGCACTGATGTCAGTTCTTAAGAACCTGCAGTATCTCAGGGTGGTTAATGTGTGTTGTGGTGAAATTAAGAAAAACACTCTGGAGATTCAGCAGGAGGGTTGGAGGCAAGAGAAGATCCAAAGGTTTTCATGTACAGTGGAAATACTGGTGGACCAATTCATTAGAGGGGGGAGGACTTTTCCTTTGGCTGGCAGGGGTCAGGGCCCATAGCATTCTACTCCACAATTTACATAGTTGTTTCAAGCTGCAAAAGTTAATAGGGACTGCGTAGTACACGATGCAGGATATTTTTCCTCACTACACACTTTAGCTGAAAATCATTACGTCCAGAAATATGCATGAATGCATATTACCCTGGTAATACTGTATGATAGGGAAAATGAGCAAAGGTTATATGACGCGGAACAAACTGCTAGAAGAGGGAGAAGGGTTCTCAACAGGAGCCTACAGCCTCCTAAGTGAGAGCATTTCTCCTGTTATGTGTGCTTCAGTTGTCACCTGCTAAACCTGAAGCAGTAACTTCAGAGTCATGCAAGGGTCTTATTACTACTGGCTGACATGATGACTGTGACAATAAACATTCTGACCCTGACTGGTTCCAGGCTGGAGCTGGAGATATTTACAGCTTCACAGGGTTTGACATCCATTGTTTCATTAGAAAAGTCACTGATGCTTTTCATTCAAAGGGAGATATCTGCATTTCATTATGTTCTGTTGGAGCTTCTGGTAAGATTGTGGGCTTCTCCATGGTGAAAGATTCATTTGAATGTGTCCTAGCTTGTTGACGGTGTTCTTTAATGTTGCCTCTAGTCCTTTAGCCATTATCTCTGTAGCTTCTAGTTACCAACCACAATACAACCAAAAAACAATTCCTCCTTATCTCCTCTATCCAAATTAATTCGGCTCTATAATAGAGATCCTACTTTTTCAGCATTCAGGTGTGTGTGTGTGTGTGTGTGTGTGTGTGTGTGTGTGTGTGTGTGTGTGTGTGTGTGTGTGTGTGTGTGTGTGTGTGTGTGTGTGTGTGTTGGTACCATGTCATGGAGGTCACTGCCTGGTATCCTAACTACAGTCATGGACCTAGAATTGGTTGGTGCAACTAAAGGCCAACCAATGCTTAGTTCAAGGCTGTTGCAGGGTTGGTAGGTGGGAGGTGGGTACTGGTGTGGCAGTTGTAGGCCCACTCATCAGGGAGTGCAATCAGTGGCTGAACCGGTGGCCAGAAGTCCCAGAGAGGCTGATGGCCGAGGAATCATGATGGTGCGGCTGATGGTGATCAAATCAGTTCGGCGGGCATTTTGGTTGGGGAGAGGGC
Organism: Pristis pectinata; assembly: GCF_009764475.1. Lineage (NCBI taxonomy): Eukaryota > Metazoa > Chordata > Chondrichthyes > Rhinopristiformes > Pristidae > Pristis > Pristis pectinata. The sequence goes on from NC_067411.1 coordinate 25,027,976, forward strand.
AGGATTGCATGCCTGGGTGAACACTGGCAGATGATTCATGTGATAAAGGGGAGGGAAGAGTGTTGGGTGAGAGGAGAGCTGGTTAAAGGGGTCCATCCTGAGTAGGTTTCCCAGCTGCATCCTGCAGCAAGTTCAGGATGGTCCTCTTTTAATGGTGAGACTGCTACTCCCCCTATCCCACCAGCCTGACACTGATCCATGCATGACATCCCTATCAATGAGTCAACAACTGGGGACTCTGACCTAACATTCCCAGGTTTCGCCTCTCACTCGCACTGAACGCTGTACCGGGTCTCACATACACAAGTTGCGAGCTATTAACCTGTGACAGCCACATCACCAAAGAAATGCAAAACATTCACTTCTATCTCTCTTGCAGGCACAGATTTGTAGGCAGCAGTGGCTGCTTGTGGTGGGACTGACACACATGCATGACTGAAGCCCATAGAAGAGGTAGTGCTGGCTATTATTGTCTTTTCCAATCCTGGGGTTCAGTGTGGATCTGAAGATGACAAGGGAGTCCTTTTACCTGAACTTCCTTCTCAAAATCCATGTGCACACCTTGTCCCACAGTCTCTTCTAATTAACAAGCTGCAGATGGTGTGAAAACAGAAATGTACACCTCTTTCCCTCCTCTGTACCTCCCCTCAGCACAACCTTGCTTTGTGCTTTTCTTCTTTGTGATTCCAATGCAATCTGGTTAGGCAGTGGGGAAACATCAAGAAAGCAGCAGTAGTGAAGACATTACTGTCACTCAATTTCAAACTCTCCGCCACCAGTTCAAAGCTTTCATTCTAGAGGCTATCACAGAGGAGGACCTGTACATGGTGGGACCCCAGCAAGAGGTGCCAACAGCCAAACAAGGGAACAAGGATAGCACCAGCATCAGCTTGCCTAAGGGAAAGATTACACATGGTTCAGCTTCAGAGAACACAAATGAGAACCCCAATTATCAGCCTGTACCTGTAGGCTGAAGTAGAGACAAGATGATCTGCTTGATACATTGAGGGAGCTGTCAGAATGCCAGTGTTCAATGCCAAAGTGCATGGAAACATCACTCACAAAGTTGGCTCAGGGCTGTACAGACAGCTCGACCACCCTTCATTGCAGTGTGGAGATGATGGACAACTCTGTTGGTGACTAATGCCACACCTGCCATTACACGAAAAGCAGCAACCACTCAATGTCTAAGCACTGTATTGTACAAGTAGACTACTGTCAACTAAGTGACTTCCAACATGGCTCTGGATATCAGAGTTCGAAGGAGTTTGAGGAGTATCACAGTTGTCCACCATCCCATCCTTCAACAGATGACAGATGAGCGGCTGCCCCAGTGGCCCTGTGGAGCATGATTCTGCTGTCTTCTCTCAGGATGGTACCTTTTATATTCCGTCCTCTTTCACTCTGTCAGGGCCATTGCTATTGGATGCCAGCCAGCCAGCTGACTAGACAGCTGCTGGTTGCATAAAGGTGGGACTTTCAAAAACTGGCCATTCTTGACCCTGAACTGCTGGGGACACCTTCTGTGGCCATCCATGGCCATCCATGGTTTCCTTTTCTGAAAAGTAAGCCACTGAGGTAGGGTCTCAGGATATCTTTTGGAGAAGTAAAAGGACTTACCAGACCAGTAGAGAATAATGAAGAACAATTAATTTATCTTTTCATGCATAATGCCAGCATTTCATTTCTAAATTTGGTTTGGAATGTTTAACTTTCGTGAATTTTATATTTGCATTGTAGCTGTAGGTACAGTAAAGGTCATTGAAGAGCGTAAGCTAAAGAGTGGGGCTGTGTTTACCAATATCAAACTTCAATTAGTTCCTTTTAAACAACACAGGCAGGAAACATCTTTCTGAACTGCCTCCCCTTCCTCCTTCTCATGCCCCTTGGCTAATTTCTGTATTTTAAAGTGGTTGTAGCTGGGTTCTTGTCATCCATCTTATTGTGACACTCTGCAGGACACTACCTTGCAACACAGAGCTATAATAGTCCAGCTAGTGGAAGCACTCTTTCACTAGACCTATCCTCTGCTTTATCCCAGTTCATGTAGCAGCATGGCTTTTAATGTAGGCACACTATGCACTTGTTTGTGGATTGTGCCCCAGATTCGTGAGCCATGGGCTGCTGGCCCTTGTTGCTGAGTAACCCATCTTTTATTTACTGTGGTGCTTCAGATGCTACTGTTTATTAGCCGATGGGACAGTTGCAAAATTAAAGCATCATGGCCAAGAAATTGGATTGCATAGCACCATGTTTTAGTGAGCTGTTCAACAGAAAAAAATCCTAATTGAAAACTGGGGACTTCATGCAAGTGATAGGAAGAGGCTGAGATTTTTATTTGAGGTCCTCCACATATTGGATGCATGGAGAACACTGAACGTGTGCTAGGGTGCCCGATGAATGCCACCTCATGTGTCATCTGTGCCACTTATCAAAAGCATGTTTTGTCAGAAGCTGTGAGAATTGGAATACATGTCTCATTTTTGTAATAGCAATCAGTAACCAGTGAGGTGCCACAGGGAGCAGTGTTGGGCCCAATTACTTAAAGGAATATGAATAGCTGAAATAAGTGGGCTAGATGTTGGCCAATGGGGTATAATGTGAGAAAATGTAAGTATCTATTGGAAAAGGAAGAACTGTAAAGAAAACTATTTAAATGGAGTGAGAATACAAAGTTTTGCAATGCAACGGCATCTGGGGGTTCTAAAATAAGAAAAATATTTTTAAAAATGCTTATACATAGCAAGGCTAATGAAATGTTGCCATTTGTTGTAAAGAGTATAAAAGTGAACCTTTGATGGAACTTTACAGGGACTTGGTTAGACTGTACCTGGAGTACTGCATACACATTTCGTCCAAATTTTACGTTGGAGGAAGTGCAGAGAAAGTCCATTAATTTGACTTAAGGGATGAAGGTGTTGAACATATGAAGAATGGTTGAGTAGGTTGGGTCTATACTCAATATACCAAGATATATGGTGAGTATAGGCTATACAGAAGGATGAAAGGTGACCTTATTCTGATGGGATTAGCCTGACATGATATTTCCTCAAGTGTATCTAGAAGTAGTGAGCACAGTTTTAGAATAAGGGATTACCCATTTAAGATAGAGATGAGATAGAATTTCCTCTCTCAGAGAGTCATGGATCTTTGTAATTCTCGAACCCAAAGAACTCTAGAGACAGAGTAATTGAACGTATCCAAGGTGGAAATTAACAGACGTTTAAATTACAACAGAGTTGAGGAGTTTGGGGAGATTCCCCTCCTGTTTAACTTCCAGCACTTACTCCAGCCGTGCTACACCTCCCCTGCAGGCCAACTTGAAAGAATGCAGGCTGATATGCAGGCACAGTGTAGTTCGTGGTGGATGGCTACTGAAATCATTTTAAAAACAGGCAGTACAAAGTTGGTTTGCAGGTTTGTGGCACATCCCAATCCCCACAATCACTTTAAAGCAGTCTCGAAATTAGGCCCCTGTCTGACAGAGTGTTTTGCTGATGTAGCTAGTAATTTTGCAATACAAGCAGTGTTGGCCTTTGGACAGATGTTATTGTCTATAAGTGGACTGGGTCAAAAGTTGAAGATGACTGTTAATGTGTGGATTGTTCAGCTGAAGGTTCACTTGTTGAAGTCCTTCTGCTTCCTCTCTATCTTCACTGCCATAAGTGTGTTTCTCTCCATCAGCTAGTTGAGGACCATCCTCTAATATGCCACTTCATTGCTGAGCAAAGTTATACTGCACTTCTGGGACACTCTGTGGGCTGTATTCCAGGTAGATTTACTCAAGCATCTGAATAGCTTTGCAAAAGACCCCACTGATCTATTTGATAAGGGTTGCAGTTGAATTCTGGTAAGTATTGTAGTGGAGTTGAGCTTGGGTTCCATTAAGAAGCCATGAGGCAGATTTTGAGGGAACAGCACTGAGCCTAGAAATGAGATCATGCTCACTTTGGGTCGAAGGAAGCACTGTATAGACTCCTTGGAGGAGATACAACTAGCAGGTACATATTTTCTGCATGTTATCCATAATACTCAAAGACAGCTGATACCTCTTAAAGGGAAGGTGCATTTGAGCTGTAGGACAAAGAAGGAAATGGTGTTTTAAATAACTGATAAAGGTTGCAAGCAGGTGCTTAGGATGAGGTGCTAGATTGGAACTATAACAACAACAACAACAACTATAACTTGCACTTTAAAATTGTTATTAATACAGCAAAATATCCTGATGTGTTTAACAGGAGTGTTAGCAATGGAAATCTGACACCAAGCCACATGAGGAAACATTAGCGACAGATGATCAAAAGCTTGGTCAAAGATGTGGGCTCCAAGGAACATCTTAAAGAGCAAGCCAGGATGTTGTGGTGGGGAACTTAGCAATGGTATTGCCATTGAATGTCAACGTAGTGGTTAGACTTTCTTTTGTTGGAGATGGCCCTTGCCTGGCACCTAACCTATATGACGCAAGTATTGCTGGTCACTTATTAGCCCATGCCTGAATGTCGCTGTAATCTTGCTGTGCACAGGCATGGACTGCTTCTTTTGCCGCGGAGTTGCAAATGGACCTGAACATCCCCACTTCTGATCTTTTAGTGGAAGGAAAGGCATGGATGAAGCAAATGAATATATTTATACCTAGGACACTGCTCTGAATTACCACTGCAGAGGTATCCAAGTGATTGGGATGATGGACCTCCAAAAACCACAACCCTCTTCCTTTGTGTGAAGTATGACTCCAACCAATGGAGGGTACACCCCTTAGTGCAAGGCCCCTGCTGTGTTTCAGCACAACAGCGTTGTTGCTTCCACCGAGAACAGATTTCTATAATGTTCTTTGGCCATAATTTTACTTGCCCACTTCCTATTCCTTCATCTTTCTCTATCCTGGTCTCCTGGTGTTCAAACTCTTCAGTCTTTAATTGATGTAGCTATTTACTTGACCCTGTACCACAGCAGAAATCTCTACCTGCCAATCTCAACCCTGCCGGAAAATTCCTATAATTGCTACCTAGAAAAAAACTAACATTACTTGACAAGAAGAAATGCTCAGGGTTGTGGAGAAAGAGCTGGCGGCGGGACTAATTGGAGAGTCCCAAAAAAGTCTGCACAGACATGACGGACCCAGTGACCTCCTCCTGTGCTTGTGGTTCTCTGATTTTAATTTGGTTTGTGGATCGCACTTGCAATTCTTCAGCAAATGAAACTGTTCTTGCCTGTGAGATATTCTGAATTAAGTTATTTTATTCCCTAACATAAGATTGCATGCTACAGTTAACTCGTAGTACTCTAAGGAAGAAAAAGAAATAACTTCCATTTATTTCATCTGTTTCATAGCCCCAGGATATCCCAAAGCATTTCACTGCCAATGTAAGAGCTCTGTGATCTTACAAGGGAACCAAGACAATGAAAAATTCTAAATGCAATCTTTCTTGAGGCACATTTAGAGCATAAAGAGTAGAAGCAGGAATACACCATTTGATTCCACCCCCCCCCCCCACACCTACTCCACTGTTCAATGAAGTCATGGCTGACCTGTTACCTCATTGTCACTTTCCTCTCTAACCCCATATCCCTTGACTTCCTTGATACCTAAAATATTGATCTGTCTTGAATATACTCAGTTTCTGAGTCTCCACAGCCCCCTTGGGCCTGTTCTCTAACAGTGGCAAAAATTTGCAGTCCTCTAACAGTGGGATCACACGGCATTGTACCTTCCAATGGTAAACAGAGTAAAATCTGCATTAAAATAGTGCATACAAGAACTTATGCAAATATTTCATCAATGTGCTAATGTAGGGGCATGATGGTGATGCCACAAACTGTTTTATTTTGCAGTTTAATTATGGTTAAAGAATGACTTTGTTGTTTTAAGGATCCCTATTGTCAATGATTTGAATCTAAATACTTGGAGCACTTTAGCATTTTTTGATGGTTCTTGCCCCAGGAGAGAAGATATTCATACAAAGATGCTAATTTCCACTAATTGAAAATACCATTACCTTCTGCCGTATAGAACTTTGCCAAATGTGTCTCCAATCCTTTACATTATGGCAAATTGTGTGCTTAAAATAACTTTGGAAAAACATCACCAATTATATGGAAAAGCTCTAAAAAAAACTTCTGGCATTTAATGAAAACACCAGGGAAGTTGTGCTCAAAATACGACTATCTGTCCTGATAACAATGGCTCAACTTTAGTGATTATTGTATGTCTATTCATGCAATGTTTGTGTTATTTATTGATCACAATTACCCTAATAATTGTCCAATATTATTGCCAGCAGCAAATATTGCAGATCATATACTTCTGATACAAGCCGCTCTGTTGCACAATCTACAATAAGGCAGCTGAAGATATATTGTCGTCCATCAGCACAACACAGAAGGAGTGCAGCACCATTGGAGGTGCTGCCTTTCAGGTGAGGTGTTAACCTGAGATCCTGTCTGCTCTCTCAGACAGACCTCATCGATTCTGTGCAAACTTCCAGAGTGACACAAAGCAACCCAGGAATAGTTGTTATCATGTTTACCCAGGGAAAGTTCAATTTTCAGTCACATAATGCTGAAAAAAATACAATTATGCAGTTGAACATCTAGGCAAACATCAGGCTATTTCTGGAACATGTGTGCCTATTATTTTCTACTTTACACAAGTGAGTCCATAAACAACAGCTATTAGAAAACACTTTGTGACCTTGGGGTTATGAACCCTATACAAATGCAAGTTTTTCCTTTATTTGTTTTATCTTTATAATCAAGGCAGCATGCTCTTGTCTTTCTATGTACACAGCTAAAAGCTGGCACTATTTAAACCAACCATGTAAAATCTAGGAGTGATAACAAATAGGTTTAACAACTGTGAATCAGATGAAATGATTGAGACCTGATATACAGATGTTGCACATCAGAATTGTCTTCCCCCAGCTTTTTGTTCAAAAGAACAACTTACAAAAGAACAACTTACAAAAGAACAGCATTGTAGATGTTTCAGGAGTGGGAGGCAGGGGATGGGTCCTCAAACTAAGCACAAAGGAGGCCAGCTGTTATTCTTTCATTTTCTTTTCATCTGCTTCTGTCTAATTTCATCTATTGACTTAGTAATTAACCACTACCAGTCTGAAACACAATGACATTTAATAGCACATAACAGCTCCATTGCTCATAGACGTAGGCGGACCATTGCTTGTTAGAGGAGGTTCATCTTCACAAAGTGCTTCCTTCACTTACAGTTCTGATAAAGTTATTAACACCACATAAAAATTGACCCCTTAAATCTTTCCTGCTCAAGTTTGCATTACATAATCAGGATGTCAATATGCAAACACAATAGCTCTATGTAAAAACAAGTCTTGTAATCATTTAGGTAAATATGTTCCACTGCAAGCGGTATTGACACTTTACTCTGTACTATTATTGTTTTTACCTGTACTACCTCAATGCACTCTGTACTAACTCAATGTAACTGCACTGTGTAATGAATTGACCTGTACGATCGGTACACAAGACAAGTTTTTCACTGTACCTCAGTACAATTGACAATAATAAACCAATACCAATGCAATATTGAATCTGATTGCTAGTACATAACACTAATCTTAACACATTTGATCAGTTCTCATAAGGCCACACACTTAAACTGCTCTTCTCGAGGAAAAAGGTAACTTTGGCAGCTTTCATTTTGTTTAATAGAAACACACCAGCATTGTGAAACCAAAGAGCACTGTGGACAATGCAAAAGCAGCTTTGGCTCCGATCATCCTGTCCTCTTCACTATTTTATGAAGCAACAACTTGGAGATCAGGACATTTTTAATTTTTAAAATATTTAAACAGATAAAATTTAGCTATCAAAACAAAACAACTGCACACAGTTTTTTATTCATTTATAGGATGTGAGCACCACTGGCAAGGCCAGAATTTATTGCACTTATTTAATAGCCCTTGAGAAGGTAGTGGTAAGCTGCCTTCTTAAACCTCTGCAATCTATCTGGTGAAGGTAGTTCCACAGCCCTATTAGGTGGGAATTTTCATGAAACAGACCCTGCAATGATAAAGGAAAAGCAATATATTTCCAGGTCACGATAGTCTGTGACTTAGTGGGTAACTTGCAGTGGTGGCATTTCCAGGTACTTTGACTATCTTTGTCCTTCAATCTAGTAAAGGTTGCTTAGAAGGTGATATTGAAGGAGTTTGGCCAGCTGATGTGGTACATTTTGCATCCAGCTGTGGTTTAGGGTAGTGACACAGAAATTGCACAAAAATGATCAGAAATACTTGGCAGCAGAAATTGTACAGTAAGAAGTAACAATTGTGTAATATGCTTATAATTTTTAGTACAGAGAATACACAGAAAAAAATAAAGCTGGGATGAATAATTCATGCCCTTGAGATTCAATTTATTACTGCATTATTTTGTAAAGTAAGCCTTCCTTCAGACACATCTGCATATCAATGTGAAATTGTCTGTGTATTCTTATCAACAGCTACCAAAATCAGTGGCTACATCATCTAATAAAATAAAACTTCAGAGAATATAAAATATAATGTCAGTTCAATTTTAATTGGGTATCAGCCTGGAAAGTAGAGATGTAGGATCAACTAGGACCTTGCTGAATGGTGGGTCTGGCCTACCCTTGCTTTGACTCGCTATCTTCTTATTTTCTAACAGGCATGGGAGATATCTTCTCGACACCAGTGCTGGCAAAATCATAAATGTACACAATTATAACTTTGTTACTGAATATTAGGAAGAAAACTTCCCCAGTATTGAAGAATAATGTCTTAACTCTAAGTACTAAATGTTACATTATGGAAATAGGTTAGCAAAAGTATATACCAAGAGTTTTGTTCCAATTTGCATGTTCCAGTAATTCCCCAGAATTTGCCAGTTGTCCTAGCCATATTACACAAATGTATAGACTTGTTATGTGTATATGCTAATTTTCAATGTTGCTCATGTGTAGGGTGGAGTCTTGAGCATCTCTACACTATATCTGTTCTAAAATGGAACTGTGTCAAACCTGACTTGTTCCTTTAATGCCAATACTTTGTTCCTTACAGTGAGAAAATGGTCTAAGTAGAAACATCCTGAAGTCAATTTCACTTAATTGTTGAGGGAAGTTTGTATTGGATGGATGTAACTCTGACTTTAGGTCAATGTTGTTCTTGGAAGCATCGTCCCACCTGGAATAAAAAGGGATGGCCACTCATCCTGTGACTTAATACGGCAGCATCTGGAGAACCTTCTCAAGCAGAATGATAAGTTACCTACTACCATTTGGGAAATATTTAAGCCAAACCTAGCAGAATTTTACATGCTCTCTCATCCTTCTGTCAATTCTGTGTCAACAAGGGTAGTTTTGGTCCCATGATTTTCTCCTTTAATTGGTGGCGCCCAGCCTTCTTCCTGGTGGTGACAATGCTAAGTGAGAATGATTGAGGAAGGTGTTGGGCCAATGATGCAATCAATCTTTACTGAGATTGGCTCCGTTGTAGATCCTTTGGTTATTATCATGGCTTACATGCCACCATGGATCAGATGTCACATCTCTGTGGGGAGATGAGTTTGTTCCGCAGTCCCTCCCAATTGATAGAGTCAAATATTTTTGTGAGGTCAAAGTGCCTCACCTGTACCATGACAGGCATTGATGACTGCTGGACTAATCACTGCCTAATCTGCTCTGTGTTCATCAACCAAACCCCAGAACATCAATATCGACAGTGTTGTCACAAGAAAATCAATGTCGAAGCTCTGAATGACCCCACAATGTCAGCTGTTCTCAGACAGTCAACCTGTCTACTCCCAGCTTACAGGAGCTGCAGAGTATCATAGAGTCATTGAGTAATACAGCATGGAAACGTGCCCTTTGGCCCAACTGGTCCATGCCGGCCACAGCATCCTCCCTGCTAGTCCCAGTTGCCCACGTTCGACCCATAACCCTCCAAGCACCTATCCAAATGCCTCTTATCCATAGCATATGACTGCCCTGAGGTCCACCATAATTGTCACCTACAAAGACTGTTAGCCTCTCTACCAAGAACTAGAGCCAATTTTAAAATGACCAGGAGATCTAAGAGCTAATCAACCGATAATGTTTCTGAATTGGAAGGTTCCACTTAATTCATGGCAAGAGAAACAGTTTTACTGGCACCTGAAGGCAGAACTCAGCAGAAAACCTGAGAAAGCACAAAGACAGTCACGACATCCATGGGTTCTTCAGCACTGCAAAACTATTCCTGGTCCAAACTTTCAAGGGCTACCCTACTGAAAGCCAAGAATGGGGTGATCAACAGGAACAGAGAGGCAGTCAATGTCTGCTGGAAAGAAGTTTTGTAGGAGTCCTCAATGGGCTCCTTTGATTCCCTCCAATAATTGAACTCGAGTGAACCTTGCCACCACGTCTGACCAATAACAAGTCAAAAGTCATTTAACTCAAAAAACAAGACCTCAAGCAGACAGTATCCAAGCTGAAATCCTAAAACATGGTGGTGAAGAGCCTCAGTCATAATTTCCCAGTCATCATCCACTCTGGAAAGAAGATGATGTTATCAGGGGTCCCAATGCTGTAATCATGATCACCCCCATGAAAGGAGACAAGTCACACTGTGATAAGTAGAGGGTTCTCTCTGCTGTCGACCACACAGAGGGTCATCACCATTGTTTTCTTCAGTTGCCTCCTGCCAGTGGCTGAAACGGCTGCTCCCAGAGACAGTGTGGATTCCATCCATCTAGAGGCACAGTTGACATGACCCTCACCAAGCAATAGCTCCAGCGAAAATGAAGGGAGCAGCACCAGCCATTATACATGATTTTGATAAAGCCATTGTAGTCCATACTAAATTTTGCACTATTTATTTATTTTCGTAATTTATAGTAATTTTTATGTCTTTATGTCTTGCACTGTACTGTTGCCACAAAACAACAAGTTTCATGACATATGTCAGTGATAATAAACCTGCTTCTGATTCTGACATAGGCTTTGACAAGATCCCATGAGGTCAGTTGGTCAAAAAATTAAAAGCCCATTGGATCCAAGGGAGAATGACACATTGAGGTGCAAAACTGGCTCAGTGACAGGAAGGAAAATGTAATCACTGATGGGTGTTTTTGATGATTGAACAGAACATGGGGGTTAGGTGTGGGGTGGGGAATACAGTATTCAGTCCTTTGCTTTTCATAGTATATAGATGAATGTCATATATGTTACATTTTACATTATATAAAGGAGGAGTTTACAGGTGATACAAAAATTGGCCATGTGGTTGACAGTGAGGAGGAATGCTTTAGACTGCAGAAAGATATAGATGATCTGGCCAGGGTTTAGGAAAGTGAGAAATGGATTTAAACCCAGAGAATGAAGCAATTCATTTGGTGAGGTGCAATAAGGTAAGGAAATGCACAATAAATAGGAGGTTTTGAGTCCTGCTGAGAAACAAAGGAACCATGAAGACTATGTTAATTTATGTTAATTTAAGTTTATGTTAACTTACGTTGTCATGTACTGTGCTTCTGCTGCAAAAAGCTCATTTTCATGGCATTTATACCCTGTGAATCTATGCCTAAGACAATAAACTTGAACTATGCCCACAGATCCTTCAAGGTTGCAGGATATGTCAATAAGGTGACTTAAAAGGTAAATGTGAGCATTTTATGCAGCCCATTCACTGGCCCCATCTCAATGTCTCACGTAGCTGCAGCACCCCAGATCCCAGAACAAATAATTTGCATCTATACTGCACTTCAATATAAGATATTCCAAGGAGCTTCAAAGAACATCCAACTAAATTAGTCACTAAGCTACATACAGGGATCAAAAGCTTGATTAGAGGGTTGGATTTTAAGGAGTACAAGCTGAATTTGTACGTACTCTATCTTACTCAAACCTGTGAGTTATTTTTGTTGAGTTTGTTTTTGTCATGTAGTTTTGTTTCAACAAAAGCAAAAACATTCTTGTTGTTTCCTATTAAAGAACTACCACTGTGTCATAACTCAACACATGCACACTGATGTAGGCTAATATTCACACTTGATTATCTCCATTAAAATGTTATTTTTTGTGCGTGTTGTAGCAAAATCTAAAGGATGCATTTAACCTTACCAAGCTGATTTAAATATTAATTGTTTCAGAGAAATGCTCATTTCAGCAAGTGTTATATGGCATAATTGGCCAGGAATATGGGATGAGGACATTGTTGGTAAGGCCACCAGTTGCTGCCTTACCAACAATGTCCGTAAATTCCCTTTGGGATGGTGGTGATTCACCTTCTTGAAACACTTTGGTTCTGCTAGTGAGGCACACCCAAAAGTGCTTATGGATAGCAAGTTCCAGCATTTAAACTCAGTGACAATTTCTAAGCCAGAATGGTGTGACTTTAAGAGAAACCTGAAGATGGTGATGTTCCCACGTGCCTCCTGCCCTTGTCTTTTTTGGTGGTAGAGTTCATGTGTTGTGTTTGAATTAGTCTTGGTGTGTAACTGCAGTGGATTTTTGGAGGGAGATACACTGCAGCCACAGAGTGACTGGGGGGAGGAAGTGTTTAGGCTGGTGGACGGGGTGCTAATCATTTGGGTTACTTGTCCTGGATGGTGTCAATATTCTTGAGCTGCACTCCTCCAGGCAAATGAAGAGTACGCCCTCTCACTCTAATTTGTACCTTACACATGGTGAAAAGGTTTTGGGGTATCAGGTCTTGAGTCACGCCACACAATCCCCAGCCTCTGACCTCCTGTAGCAATAGCATTTTTTGTGGCTGATCCAATTGAGTTTGTGGTCTGTGGTGACTGCCATACGTATTAATGGTGGGGTAATGCCATTCAATGTCAAGGGTGGATGGTTACACTTTCTGTGGTCGGAAATGGTCATTGCCTAGCACTTGCATTAGCTCAAATGTAACTTGCCACTTATAAACCCGTGCCTGAATGTTTAGGTGTTCCTGCATGCAAGCATGGGCTGCATTATTTTATGATCAATATGAGTGGAACTGAACATTCTGTGATCATCAGCGAACATCCATCACTTCTGACCTTACGGATGGAACGTAATGGAAACAGATAAGGAAATCCAGCAGTGATGTCCTGGGGTTGAGGTGATCAATCTTCTACAGCCAAGTTAGTATAATTTTATTCTGAGCCAAGTGTTATTAACTGGCTTAGCTATATGCTGGTGAAGTCATTGCATAAGGGAGTGTTTGGACTTGTTTTCTAGGAGTTTCTAACAGACGACATAGACCTGTTAATTCTTTTGATGGATGTAATAATTATCATTCTTTCCAAATGCTGTTGCTTTTCTGCTATAATAATGCTGGCACAGAGAAACCAAGAGGGGAGGAGAGAGCAGCTACCTCTACTGCATAGGCAGTGGCAAGAATTTTCAGTTGCTCTGAACTAGTAACAGCAGTCATAATCAATAGGAAGCCTCCATAGCAATAACATAATAATAGCATAATAATATTGAAATGGCTAAATTCACCAACAAAATTTGCCAGAATCTGGTGTCAGAATAAGAATGAAAAGAAAAATTCTAAGCAAATTTCTTCCTTAAAAATTGTCCGTGTGCCATTGCAGTTTCTTGACTGCTTTGAAATGCATCAAAGAAGTTTGTTTCCTAAGTTGTTAGAGGGGAAGATAAATACCAATCTCCTTGCATTGCTGTCTGTCTGCCAGTTTCATAAATGTCTCAGGAAATTTTCATTAATGTCAACAACGTTACCGCAGGCAGATCAGGAAAACCAGTTGAACTGATGCCTGTGGCGCAGTGCTGCCAGCATACTAATGATTCATACTATTACTGCTGCTTCATTAGACTGAGCTGCCATGTTACAAAAAATGTAGAAACTGTTTTTGTTTGCATTTAGCTTTCAGTAATTTACCTTCAAACAGATTAGTTCATCTCAGTCTGGGCACAAGTAAAGCTCATCTACTGATGAGATGGCCAGGCTGCTTCAAAAACAGCAAGGGAGTCAGTGTGTCATGCAACTTATTTTCTGGCTGGGTTATTCACAGACACAACTTTCAGGCCAATCATCACTTACCTCCCCCACACCCTCCCATCACACACAAAATATTATGTAAGCAGGCATCTTACTTCTTTCTGCTTCTGTACAGGATTCAGAAATATCAACATCAACATATTGTGCATGTACTACTCACTGCATCTGTTTAAAATGAAGTGGTGTCCTTTTTCAGAAACCTATATTCCATGGTATATGTACAGATATCACCCAGTCTTTCACTGTGGCCAGAATGAAACTACAACAGTATCATATGAACAAGTATGTTTCAAAATAAAAGTGTGTTCATTTTCTATATCTTTCTCATCTTTATGCTAAGGTTCAATACAATGGAGCACTAGGAAAGAGAAGATCTTTTGTTAAATTCTCAAACTATCTATAAACAGTATATAACACTGATCCAGTACAATCTCAGTACTGAATATCTTCAATGGAAATGTTAAGAACTGCAACTTTAAGACTTTCACCATGGTAGGCTATCTCATAAGTGAATTCATCCTGCTTGTGACACCTGAAATTTTAGTGATACAGGACGGCATAGTGTTGCAGCGGTTAGTGCAGCTACCTCAAGGCTTCAGGGACCTGGGTTCAATCCTGACCTCCAGTACTGTCTGTGTGGAGTTTACATGTTCTCTCTGTGACCTTTTGGGTTTCTAGCAGGAGCTCCAGTTTCCATCCACATCCCAAAAATGTGTTTGTAAAATAATTGGCTGCTGTAAAATACCTCTTGGTGTAGTCAGATGGCAAAGGAATCAAAGAGGAGCTGACAGGCATGTGAGAGAGAATAAATCGCAGGGCTACAGGATAATGGACATGGGATTGTCTGTTTGGAGCTGGCATGATCTCAATGGGCTGAATGGTCTCCTCCTGTGAGATAGTAAATCAGTACAATAATGCCATTAATTTTCCTGATACCTTCATTCTGTAAGTGCATGAAAATTTCCTTAGATGAAACTTGTATGAGTCCCCCATGCAGTTCCATTTGAGCAAGTGGTACTACTTTTACATATATTTAAAATTGCATTTTAAAGTGAAATCCATTTTTCAGTCAGTATGTATCTACCCATTATTTTTTTTTGTTTCAAATTTGAATTAATTAATTAATTGAAAGCCTTGAACCCAATTGCTATCTCATGATACTTTGGCAAGTACAACGTAATGCAGAACTCACTCCCCCTGTGGTCCTTTCCCCCTCCCACCAGTCCACCCAGGATCTCTCTCCCTTTGTTCACTTTTTCCATCCCTTCTCCTTGTCATCAGCCTCCCCGACCAGATTCCATCTGCCTATCACTCACATACCTTTCTACCTGGGTTTCTTCTCCCTTTGTTCACCTTCATATCCCTTTCCTCACCAGGTTCCATCTGCCCATCATCCCTCCTGTATTTGGTTCCACCTATCACCTACCAGCACCTATCTCACCTCTCTTCCTCACTTCTATATACTGGCTATCTTCTCTCTACACTCTCAGTCCTGATGCATGGTGTTGACCTGAAATGCTGACCCTCCCTTTTCCTCCACAGATGCTTCTTGACATGCTGAGTTGTTCCAGAGTTTATTTTTTTGCTGAAGCATAATATACTTATTCTACAAATATCTTGCATTTAAAGTGATGAACATTGGGATGCAAATATTGTTTCAAATTGGCCCAGTGGGTTTATATTATACCAACATTCTTTTTATGCTACAAAAATCTTCTGTCTTTGAAACGTGGTTGATGCTGACAAGCATATGATTATTTTGGCACAGGTAGCAACTGGAATGTTGTATTAGTCAAAAGCAAATAAATCTGACTTTGGCATTGCAATGGCTATGATTGTACAATTGCAGGGAGCAATAGTTCCCAGAGGAATAATTCTCAATACCCCTTCCACCTTTCTCATGCTGGTCTTAAAGTTACTGGAGGGGCAGTTCACTAGATGGCAAATAAAAGCCTTCTGACTGCCACTTCTAAAAATAAAGTAGCCCACAACTAATGGTAGATTCACCAGCGTGCTTAAGGTCTTCTGCAGCCAATGTGAACCAAAGGAGCTGGATTGCATTGTTGGCTGCAAAATTAACACTCTAATTAAAGTAACTGTTACTGTCTATCTGAAAATAGTGAGAAAATATCAGAACTCCAATCTCTCAACCATTGAATATCTGAAGGGAGTGCATGCACTGGGCAAGGCACTGAGCATACATGAGGCAGAGATACTTGAAGTGGTGTGCAAGGATCAAAGCTAATACTTCAGTGCAGAACTCTTGGAGCTACCATCTTTCAGTTGAGTTGCCTAATTTTTCAGTTGGATGTAAAAGTTCACAAGGCACTATTTTAAAGAAGAATAGGGGAATTATCCCCACCATTCTGGCAAATATTTATCCCTGAATCAACTTTTCTCAAACAGATTATCTGGTCAATACTCTTTGCTGTTTGTGGGAGCTTGCTGTATGCTAATTATCTACTGCATATCCTTTATTATGACAGTGGATGCACTTCAAAAGGACTTCATTGGCATTAAATTCTTTTACAATAGGCCATCTTCAAAAAAAAAGAACCATGGCAGTGCACATGATGCTGAACTTGCATGTAAAGTGGTTCTGATTAACTAAGCACTGTAGGTTAACATTTTATCAATCCACCTAAAAATACATCAAACCCAACAAGCTTGTGTGATGTGAACTTAAATTCTGACAAGACTTAGACATGCTGGATCCCTGCCAAGAACACCAGCAGCAGTCAAGTTACACAGATCCTCAATCAAAATACTGTGGAAGCTGTAACTCTGAATTTAAAAAAAGTATGCTTGACAAGATCAAATGTAAGGAAAAGGTGGCTGTTATACTGCTTTTGCTGTTGCTCTATCTCTCCCTCATTCCTCCCATCCATCCTTCCTCCATTTTTTCTCCTCCCTCTCTCCTCTCCCTCCACCTTCCCAGCCTTGCTTCTACTTTACCCTCTTCACCCGCAACCCCTCCCCCCTCCCCCCCAAGCCCCGTTCACTCTCCACCCTCCTTCTGCACGAGGTAAATGGCAGTAAGTGACAGCTTTCACAAATGTCACACCTTTGTCAGGTGCCTGGCTTAATTGTTAAGGCCATTGTGACTGTCACTTGTAGGTCCGGCCCTTTCTTTCTCACAAAGAAGAATCTTCCCAGTCATTCCCAGGAGCTCCCGACAAGCGGACATTTGTGTGGTAGAGGTAGTGGTTACAGTCAGATCAGCTTGATCCTATTGAAATTGATTGATATGTTTGAGGGAAGCATGGAAATATATGGAAAAGTGTAATATGATCCCATGCTTGAGAATACAGTAGAGGAATCCAGGGAGAAAATGGATAAAGGATAGCAGGTCTCATCCCAAGCATGGACATACATATCCTCATGGCTCTGGTCGCGCCACTGTGCATGTCATTAGTGGATTTGAGATAATATCATGGGTTTCCTTCACCAGGAATTTTTCACCCAATGGCCTGGATGTCAGTATCAAGCTGGAGTACTCAGCTAAATGACCAGACTTAGGATTTACTAGTGAATTCAGACCAGGGTCCTGACGTGGAAAATGCCATTACAATAAGTGATGCCCCCTTACTGAAGGCAGCAATGGCAACTGGCCAATGAGCACTTGCTTTGGCCACATTTCATGGCTCCTCCTCCAGTGGTGGGTGTTCAAATTTGGTTCAAGCTGATGCAGACCCCAGCCAAAGATATTGCAGGAGCCTGAAACATCTGCGGGATGAACTACCAAGGACACCTGTGCTCATTCCCTCACATTTACTCCAGTGAATAACAGAGGAGTTTCAGAACTATCCTGTATGCGTATGGTCCATATGTTGTTTCTTTGGAAACTGCTGCACACTTCAGTCTTATTGTTAGAGTCATCGATATTTCACAGTACGTAGTTTTTAAACGGTAGAGCCTGGATAATGGACGCCTTGAAGAACTCAAAAGCAATGACATTTGAACGGTCTTTTGGGGGTAGTTAACTAAGTGTCATTTTTGAGGACTAATTGGGCTACCATGTCTTACCACACTGAGCATTAACTGTATAATTGATGAATGAACCTACAAGCCATAAATCCAACGTCCATCTTCAACTTTGCCAATTCTACACGCACAAGTCAATCACTGCTAATCTAACTTTGAAAATTTGTTAACTATTTCCATTTCTTTATTTACTATGCTGTAACCTAAACTGGTAGTCTTTGGCTAATATATTGCCATAGCCACATTTTAAAGGTACTGGAATTCATCATTGCGTATGACCATAGTGTTGCACCATGCTATACCTTTATGTGGTCAGCAATGTACTCTTATTTATGTCTTAAATTTCATCTATAGAAAATTAATACTGATTTTATTTATTTGTACTTTAAGGTGTGAGTGAACTAGTTATTGGTGTCCTTCCACCATAGTCAGACCTGTCCAGAAATATCTGATTATTTTCAGCAGTTTCAGGTAGCATTAGCACATAGAACAGGAGACCTTCAAACCCACCTGGTATTCAGTTAGATCATGGCTGATTGGTACCACATTGCCCTCTTCCTGCTTTTGTTCCATATCCTTTGATACCCAAACACATCAACCAATCACAGTCCTGAAAACGTTCTCACTGTTCTCCGAGTATATAGGTGCCTTCTGAGTTCACTCCTTATCAGCCAAGGTTTAACCTTGATATTATTCCCTCCTTTCTGATTTCCCAATCAGGAGAAGTAAGCTTCATCAATTTCCTTTCAAGCTGCTTAATTGGATCACCCCTCAGAGAAACAAGCCATGGGTTTTCACTGGAGGTATTTTGTGGGTTTTTTTTGGTTAAAGAAATAACTTTATTTCACAATACAAACAAAACTGAAAACATCCGTTATAATATTGTAGTGGTCAATGATGCATTTCAGTTATTAGGATGACTGTTACTTGCACAAGTCCTTGAGTATGGGATGTTAAAAACCATGTACCCTCTCTCTGGGGACAATTGAGTGCCAGTATTGCCTCAGCAAAGCCAAGTAATCAAGGCAAATAGACTCCCTCATAGTCAACAGCTTGGATCTCTTAATTCCCCCACCATCACCACCCCCTCCCCCCACCCCTTGGCAACTTTGGCCTGTGTCAAAATTCTGGAGCTCCCTCTTCAAATTCAACATGAAGTAGATGGTTTGAAGTGGTTCAGGAAGGTGAATGAAGGGCAAGTAGGAATAGGCAATAGATGCTGGCCCCTTGAGCTATTCATCCTCGTCTGTGAGGGGTCTCGAAAGACTAGGAACATGGGAAAGAAAAGCAGCCAGAAACTGAGGAGAAGACTCTTCAAGGAGCAGAAAAGAGGCTGCGACCACTCACAAGCAACACATGAATATAGTTCAGATCAATGTAATTGGAACACAATCTCCTCTGGACCAAACAAATTGCATACATGTATACGAGAAACAGGGACCCCCCCCCCCCCCGAGGCCATAGGTAATTGTTTACACGCAACACACTCCTCCAAACCAAAGAAATCGTACACATGGAACATGGATGCCTCCAGGCCATAGAAGCTGTATACATATATACCCAAGCAGGCACCCTTCCAGACCACAGAAAGTATATACACAGTACAAGGAAAATGTGAAGGAAAAGAGGCTCTGTAACTTGTGGTGTCAGAAGTAGGGCCTGAGTCTCTTCCTCCAAGCCAAATCAGGAACCGGAGCAGTTAGGGGGCCTTGAGCTAATGGTCAAAATCTGCTGTGAAGGAGATGGTCAGACCCCTTATATTCTTCAGGCTTTTCAGCCCAAGGTAGAGACTGGAACTGAATGCAGGGCTGATAAAATTTAAATGGATTTTTTGCAGACAGGTTGTCATCAGGCTGCTAATTTTCAATTACATTCAGTCTTCTGCCTGCCTTTGCATGAGGTTCATTGATTTTCTTTACAAAAGACCATGTAAAGAATGGACATAAATTTGGTTCGAGTTTGGTATATTTGACCATATACTTTAACCCCCATCCAGCTGAGCTCTCTTGTCTTTGGCAACTGTGGATGGAAAGAGTAGAATGAAGGCTTGAGGATTTCAGAAATGTGAAAGAACCCATGTTTCAATTTTTTGTCTTTTCTAGGGAACAGTGAGGTATTTACTGATAGTTGTAATTCTTTAGAGTAATGATTAAATTCTAACCAACTCCCCAATGTCCTTGGCTCTATTTAACCAGAATTTGCCTGTTCGCTGATTAGACCTCCACAGGGTTGAGTCAACTAATATTCACAACACGTAGTAAAATAGTACATTATGATCTCCTATCCTTAGAAATCAGCAGATCTATTTCCCATATGGTGTCTGTCGAGTTGGTAGTGCAAGTTGTAAGAAAATATGAGAAGCAGGTGAAAAGCAAAGCGCTTGAGAAATAAGGTGCTTGGCTCAGTGAATGAACTGTATCTTGAGTGGAAATGTAATAATTGCTTTTGTGCCTCTTCGAGTAGGTCTAACACGAGAATTTGACAGGTGCAAGCAAAGAAGGTAACAGAGACCAGCCACAGCCTCACTATTTCTGATGCGTAACTTCTGCTGGGTACTTATTACATGCACTCTGTCCCAAAATTGTTGGGGGGAAATGGAACTGCCTTCATGTTTCCTCTTTGTCACTTAAGTGTACAGGCAAGTGAATGGCCAAACTTTCCTTTTTTACTTGGATATCCTGGGCAAAAGCAAAGTTTTTACAGCTCTACAACTTGCTCTTCAAAATGCCTACAGACCTACTAAATGGGAGATAATGCAGAATGATCTTAATATCAATTACTTTCATAGCCTAGCCTAAAAATACCTTTTCCCAGCTTCATCACCTCCTATGTAACTTAGCTTTCATTCCTGAGTAACGGTTCTCAGTTAACTAGTCTTTTATCTTGGAAGAAAGAAGCAGTGCGTTGGGGGGGAACTGCCTTCATGAGTGTGTTTTCCCCCTCTTTCTCTCTCTGTCCTTTCCTCCCATACAATTGTGTGCAGTTATAGACCTCATTAGAAACAAATAAGGTTGTTACTAAAATGCATAGCTGTAATTCACTGAAGTTTGTTTTAATCTTCACACTGCCTTGTAAGAAAGGCATACTACATTATTTATGAGGATTTCATTCCAAATTTACTCAGTCAGTAAATTTGCTTTCTGGTCTGTGTTGCACAATCCATTGATTTACTTATTAGTTAGAATGAAGTGAAATACACCAGGGAAGAACATGTTCCAAGTAGAAAGGTTGACTTTTTTTAGAAAACAAATCATTCACCTCTTGTATTTGCCCGATTTTTCTATTTATATTTTCATTATGCATTAGATACTTGAAGTAAGCAATTGTTTTCCTTCTTCTGAACTCAAGAAATCACAGGAAATTTACAACACAGAGAAAGGTATTTGGCTCATCATGTCTGAACCAGTCATAAAGAATTGCCCAACCTAATCCCATCACCCAGCACTAGGACTGTGGTCCTGCACATCACAACTTTTCAAGAACACATTCGAGTACTATTCTGAAGTGTGATGTCGCTGTCTCCACCTCTCTTTCAGGCCATGGCTTTCAAAGTCCAAGCATGCTCTATGTGAAAAATATTTCCTCATCTTCTCTCTAAACCTTCTCCCCATTTTTTAAAAATCTATGCACTCTGGTCTTCAATTTTCTCCACTAAGGGAATTGATTCCTTCCTGTTTACTCTGTGTAGGCCTTTTATAATTTAATATGCCTCAGTTAAGCTTTCACTCAGCTGCTTCTGTTCCAAAGAAAGTAGCACTCACTGTTCAATCTTTTCCAATGTCTTTCCAGTCCTGGCAACATCCTTGTAAATGTTCTCTCCACCCTCTCCAGTGCAACTATATCTTCCCAGTATGTGATGACCAGCACAGTACACAGTATTCGAGCAGTAGCCACATTAGAGTCATTTCAGCCCTAGCATAAACTCTCTACTCTACTATTCTGTCTTGGCTAATAAAGGAAAGCATCTCCATGCCCTTTTAACCACCTTTATATGTGGACATACAATAAGGTCCGTCTGTTCTTCCTCACATACAATTGCCTTGTTGTACCATTTGCCACCTTTCTGCCCGCTGATAAGATCATTCATTTCTTCTCGCAGTCTAAAGCTTTCATCCTCACTGTCAGCGACATGCTGCTTATCTGATGCTATGTGCCTGTGATGCTGCTGCAAGTAAGTTTTTCATTGCCCCTGTGCATACATGTACTTGTGCATATGACAATAAACTCAACTTTAACTTTTTTATCATTGACTTTGAAATTTTGAATTATCTGCAAACTTTTTTTTAATCAAGCCTGCATTTGACAACACTTCCTGCACCCCTGGTTATCCAGGACACTAGAAACATCCCATAAAATAAAGTATATCCATTTCATTAGTCTGAGGTACCCTGCTATGCATCTAGTTATTAAGTAAATTCACAAAGCAGGAATAACATTACCAGAACAGCACCTCTTTCTCCACTTCACCAAACGCCACCACTCACCAAAGTGCCAGATTTTGTATTTGAACTGGATCCTGCAATATGTCCTGCTGCATTGGCTAAATGTTCCTCCACTTATAAAAGCTAAAATTCCAAAGACTTGAGTTCTGCTCCAGATTACAGCAATTACCAGGTTCTAGCTGGCCACCTAATTAATTGTTCAAGCAACATATTAACCACTGACAACTGAAAGACACTACAAGTTTAGGTCAGAGTTACATTGATGCTAAATGCCACTGCAAAACTTGACTAAGTTCAACAAAGACTTATTTTCTCCTCTGCTGCCATAACCTCAGATTCTGGATTTCTCTATGTCTCTGCCCTTTAAAATCTAAACTTTTGACCAAGATCTTGGTGACCTGTCCAGATATTTCTAAAACTGAAAATCAAAATATGACAGATGCTGGAAAGCTGAACTAAAAACAGAAATTCTGGAAATACTCAGCAGATCATGCAGCATCTGTGAAGAGGGAAACAGAGTTGATGTTTCAGGTTGCAAAACACATCCATTCAATTTGCAAGGTGACCCTGAATTTCTAGTGTCTGGCACTGTAATTCTCCATACTATTCCCTGTTGTACAGTTCCAGCAAAACTCAACAGAAGCTACAGGAGCAGTGTCTCATCCTCAGTCCTGGAACATTATAGCCTCAGGACGTGAGATACTGAACTCAACAACTTCAGATAATCAGCCTTTCCAGTTTGTATCGCTCCTGTTTCAAACTGAAGCACTAACTCTGTTTCTCTCTCCACAGATGCTGCCTGACCTACTATTTCCAACATTCATTGTTTTTATTTCAGTTTTCTAGTATCTGCAGTGCTTTACTATTCCAGTGTGTATGATGTATGTTGCTTTCCCTTTTCTTTTGTCATCTTCTCTGTTTACATTCATTGCCTTTTATTTTCATGTCCTCCAGACAGATCAACTGGATTAACAGAACAGCAGAATATTCTTAAACGGTGAGAGAGAGGTGAATGTAGATGTTCGAAGGTGTTCTTGTACACAAGTCACAGATGCAGGTGTCGTCAGTGATTAGAAGGCATATGGTATGTTGTCCTTTACTACAAAAGGATTTTAAAACAGGATTAAGGAACTGTACCTTTGCGAGACTGTACCCAGAGTTGAGTATATGGTTTTGGACTTCTTATCTGAGAAAGGATGTATTTGCCATAGAGGGAGCAGAGAGAATATTCATTATACTGGTTCCAGGGATGGCAGACTTGCCTCATGAGCAGAGATTGAGCAAACTCCAGAGTTTAGAAGATGAGAGGAGACCTCAATGAAACATAGAAAATTCAGGGCTCAACAGACTGGATGCAGGAAGGATGTTTCACCTGGCTGAGGAGTCTAGAACCAAAGGTCTCACAAGAAGGGGTAAGCAGTTTAAGAATGAGATAAGGAAAAGTTCCATCAATCAGGGGGTGATGATTATTTGGAATTCTCCATGCAAAAGGACTGTGGCGGCTCAGTCACGGAGTTCATTCAAAATGAACATCAACAGATTACTGGATATTAAGGGAATCAAGGGATAGTGGAGGAAAGTGGAGTTGAGGTAGAAGATCGACCCTGATCTTGGTGAGTGGCGAAGCAGGCTCAAAGAGCTGGAGGTTCTGCTCCCGCTCCTATTTCTTATGTTCTAACAACCTTTCACCGTGCTCTGTCAGCCGGCACTACCACTGTCTGTGTCACTCAGCCTCCCGTCCCTCCACCCAATCACAGACATTCCCCTTGCTCTATCTACCCTTACCCCTTCTCTGCAACTTAAAATGTGCTCAATTTCTAAGTTTTCTCACTTTTTAAATGAAGCTCTTGGACCTGAAACATTAACACCGTTTCGCTCTCCACAGATGCTGCCTTAACTGCTAAATATTTCCAACATTCTGTTCTTACCTCCAATCTTTGCATATGTAGTCTGAGCACCTTGGGGCATTTTGCCAAATTGCAAGCACTTCATAAAGTGGTTGCCATTACTTTGCACAGATCAGATGCTAAAAATAAACAGTAGCCAGTGATATTCTGATCATATCAATATTCCTGATTTCTGGGTGTTTGATGTTAAAATAAATCTTGATTGTTGTTCTCGGGATAATGATCTGTCTGGGTTTTTGCAGATAGTCTGACTTACAGGCAGCCTGCTGTCAGAAGATTGTGCCTTTGCTAATGCTTAAAATGAATCACCTTCTAAATTGTTCCTGGATTAGCATTACATCAAATGTACACTTCAGAAGCTCTCTTTTTAAAGGATGGCTTAATTTACAATTCATTCTGGGTTCAATCCAGATATTTGTTCACCTTTCATGGGCAGTAGGATAAATAGTCCTGTATTTTTAAAAATTTCACTTAATGCAGTGGTTGTCTACCGTTTTGCTTTTAAGGTTTCTTTTGAGTCTGGGTGTGTTATCACAAACCAAAAGAAACTGGGTGATCGGGACCCACTTATAATGTTGACTTAGCACAGTTCAGTGTCTAAAGTAGCTGAGAACTCATAAATTGTGAACATTTCATTCTCCAGACAGCACAGTTTGTGAGAATAACCCAATGAAAATTGCCAGACTTATTTCACTGACTGGAACACAGTGGTCTGGTTAGAGGTTTCAGCGTTTTGTTATTTAAATGTTTATAGTCATGAAACATCCTATTAAGTATTCACAGGGTAGTCCTGAACAATGGTGAATTTAAAAATCTAGGAACAGCAGCAAAACAAAATATCTGAATCCTTCAATTGCCACCTTATGCAGTGATTGATAAGGTTTTACTTGCTAAAGTTTCCCCATTAATTGAATGTTAAGAGTAAAATAGTCTGAATGCTACCTATTCCATCAGAAAAGTTGAGACCAGGGTTGAATACTATGGAGCAAAACACTGTTGGAGGAACTCTGTGGGTCAGGCAGCATCTGTGGAGGCAGAGGGATGGTCGATGATTTGGGTTGAGATCATGTATGATCTCTGGTCCTAATGCAGGGTCTCGACCCAAAACATCGACCATCCCTCTGCCTCCACAGATACTGTCTGACCCACTGGGTTCCTCCGGAAATTAGCTTTTTGCTCCAGATTACAGCATCTGCAGTCTAATTGAATGCCATGGAATTGTCCGAAATGATCTTATACTTGGCCAAGTGGCTAAGGGAAGGTAACTAATGAAGCGGCTGAAAATGATCAAGGGCATTTTCTTTAGAAACTCTGGCAATGTAATCATGAGGCCCTGACTGTCCTCTGACTTCCATGAACTTCCTGATGTCAAGTTTGAACTCACACGTTCAATCAAAGGAGATGCAACTCTGGCCAATAGATGAAGGTGCAGGACCCACCATACAAAGAGCCAAGCAAGAGTTGGCTACAGTGGTCTGAGTCCTACAGGAGAGAGAATCCCTACCATGGAGCAGCATGGAGAAACAAACTTGAATGTCCTCACAATGAATGTCAGGGTGATCTATACACCACCCTGCCAGAAAGTATATTTAATGCAGAGGAATGTTATTTAGGCAAGGTGTTACTCGTTAGGAAGTACACCAATGTTTTGGCAAGCCAGTCAAATAATTGGAGCAGGGATCCATTCATTCATACGTTGTAATTAGTGCGGATGGACTCACAAGGAAATTTTAATGTGTCCTCTGTGTTCCCTCCCTTGTTCCTTTAGTTGTTGGTGTACTACATTGGTAGCAATGACCAAAATGTGAAGAGGCTATCTGTCTTGTGTTAGGAACTATGATTTTGCAGACTTCTTAGGAGAAGAGTCTCACTCTCAGGGAGTCCCTTATATCTTGTGCCAACAATGATTCCCTCTATTGCTCAGCCGGTGATGAAGCTCGGGATGGTGATAAGGGCCATTTTCTTCCTGGTGCTCTACATGGTCTGCCTCATTGTTACTCTTCTTCTGGTTCCAGCTTCTGTCTTTGATTTGCGAGGTTATGCAGCAATGATGAAGTCTCTTCATCTCCTTGGCCTGTACTGAATGCACCCCCAGACCGTTACAAGCAACATCATTTTACCCTGAGGAGGCCAATCATATTTTCCATATTAAAAATATCCTTGCATGACTATTTTATATGCACCCAGCTTTATGATTGGAGAAGACACTGGTGTAAGCAGCTTCGGAGGTAGAGTGTAGCCCTTGTCCCCTGGCACTGCAGACTCTCTCAGTACAAGGGTGCCACATGCACTGCCCAGAAACGTGGCACTCACTGCAGGGAAACCCTTCTCCTAATCCACAACAAGCTGCACAAGATAGTGGAAATCTTTCCTGTAAATAACGAAGTTCAGATCTTTGTGGCACACAAGTGCAGTCAATGGCTATCTGCAATGAGGGCAATGCTGGTAAATCCCAGTGCCTGAACTGCCACAGATTCCTTCCTGAAATCAAATTAAATGAAATCATCTCCTTGCAAATACAGTGCCTGGGAGACTCCTCTGATGCAGTGGTGAGCAGCAAATTAGGAGACATGCCAGAGAGCTGCTACAACTGTCCAGAAAAATTCAGTCATGAGCAAGTTGAGAGTCATTGTGACCTTGACTTCAGTGGAAAGAAGAATCCAGATATGAGAGTGTGGCTGAAGATCTTCCAAATGACAGCCCTGGAAGACCTGAGCCTACACATACATTGTTCATTAGGAAGCTCTGGGTAGGATGTAATGCCTCTGAAGATTATCTGAGTAGGCACTAATAGGTATGTCTTTGCTTCCTGATGCAAAGTTCTCTGTGTAGGCAGTGATTGCCATTATGTTGCTTTCAATAGTCATGACCTACTGTGAGTAAAATTAAATTTTATGTGATTGGATCCAAAAGCATTTCGGAATTAGTTTCACTCAGCACCTCGGATATTATCCATAAGTCTGTTTCATTTTGTTTGAATGAATTTTTTTGTGGTTATTTTAATAACTGGCTATTTTGCTGAGTCACTTCAGAAGGCATTACGTGTCAGCCAGTCCAGGAGTTCAATTACATGTTGACCAGATCAAGCAGAAGTCTTTGGTTTCTTTTCCAAAAGATTGATGTCTTGTATTTACGAATGAAAATATGGCAACTAAACCACCAGGTTTATTATATTCACATTCATAACTTGCCCTGATGATAATTCAACTCAGTACTTCAGGTTGCCACTCTACTACCATAACCACTCCACTGCTCTGTCCAAAGCTGACTCAGAAGTTCATTCAATGTAAAGGTCTTTAAGAACATCACCACATCTATGCTGACCTTTTTGCCCATCTACACTAATTCCATTTGCCTGCATTAGGACCATATCCTTCTACATCTTGCCTCTGTGTCTATCTTACTGCTGGGTAGTGTAGCGGTTAGCATAACGCTATTACAGTGCCAACGACCCGGGTTCAATTCCGACCACTGTCTGTAAGGAGTTTGTACATTCTCCCCGTGTCTGCGTGGGTTTCCTCCGGGTGCTCCGGTTTCCTCTCACATTCCAAAGACGTATGGGTTAAGAAGTTGTGGGCATGCTTTGTTGGTGACGGAAGTGTGGCGACACTTCCAGGCTGCCCTCAGAAAACCCTACTCTGTGTTTCGATGTACATGTGACCAACAAAGATACGTAGATATCGCTATCTAATTATATCTAACATTTTCAACAGTCAAGTCAGGAAGAAATATTCTACTGTAAATGGGAGAAAAAAATTTTTCATCCACTCATTTTCATCCCCTGGAGCCAATCTATATATGAAGACAGTCTTCCATTTCTTTCCCCCCAACTTCTCCCCACCCCCATCCCACCTCCACTGAAGAGTTTGCAGATTGAATTACTGGAGCAGTGATTCCATTTCCATGGGTCATTACCAGCTCCTGAAAAATGCTTGATCTTCTGTTCTATGTTTGCTTGGTAACCATTAGTTTATCTTGGTGTCAGAACTGCAGCAGACTCCTCCTACCAACAACAGCATTGCTCCAGTACTCACTGCTTCTGCTGCTATTCTAATAACATGAGGCCATTAGGAGAACTGGAAGCAATTGAATCTGAAGAAAATAAGGCTGTGAATTTCTACTAATTGTGTCTAATCTACTAATTGTGTCACAATGTAAACAGATGCAGGAAGGCAGATTTTGGATTTCAAGTGATTTCTAGGCTAGTGTCCTTAAATGTAAATAATGCACTTACTTCAGGCTGCCGCTGGAGATCTGTAGCATTAAATAAACAGCAATAGGCCATCTACAATGTGCACTGCAGTTATTTTCCTAATCTGTTCAAACTGCATCTCCCGGTCCTGCAACCCCCACCAGCTAAGCAGGACAAAGGCAGCAGGTGCACGAGAATATCGCCGCCGGCAGGTCCCCCTTCAAGACCATCTTGACGTGGAAATATAATGCCAGTTCCTCATCAGTGCTGGGTCTAAATCCTGGAAGTCCCTCCCCAACATTATTTCCTTTAGCAATTGCAGCATTTCAAGTAGATGCCTTCTCAAGGGCAACTAGGTATGGGCAATAAATGTTGGTCATAAGTCCTGCATCCCCAAAAATGCATACATTTTTAAGAAGATTTCAACACTTAAGTTATCTTACAAACAGCAACCCACATCCAAACCTCCACAAGTAGGGAACCTACTGAGACTGAAAATGTTGCCAAGAACCCTGTGTTGGTAACATTAATTATAATATGATTTTTTTCCCCCAACATCAGTAGCAATCACTGAAGAGCAGGGTAAGTGGAACTAATATAATTCCTACTGGATTGTTAAATGGCTCTCATGCCTTGAGATTTTCAGGGATGGTAAGATAGAGTATCTTAACAGGAGATCCTCATTTAAATGCCATTCATTAGTCACCTACCTCTTCACTTTTGGAATTTGGTCCCATAACCTCTACAGTTGTATCTGATCAAGTCGGCTGGTTGAGTGGTGTCGCAACAATTACCTCGCACTCAATATCAGCAAGACCAAGGAATTGTGTGTGGACTTCAGGAAGGGGAAATCAGGAGAACACACACCAGTCCTCATTGAGGGGTCAGCGGTGGAAAGGGTGAGCAACTTCAAGTTCCTGGGCGTCAACATCTCAGAGGATCTATCCTGGGCCCAAAACATTAATGCAATCACAAAGAAGGCACACCAGTGGCTCAAATTCATTAGGACTTTGAGGAGATTTGGTATGTCACCAAAGACTCTTGCAAATTTCTACAGAAGTACAGTAGAGAGCATTCTGACTGGTTGCATCACTGCCTGCTATAGAAACTCCAATCCACAGGATCGCAAGAGGCTGCAAAGGGTTGTAGGCTCAGCCAGCTCCATCATGGGCACAACCCTCCCTGCCATCGAGGACACCTTCAAGAGGCGATGCCACAAGAGGGCGGCATCCATCACTAAGGACCTCACCATCTGGGACATGCCCTCTTCTCGTTACTACCATCGGGGAGGAGGTACAGGAGCCTGAAGACCCACACTCAACGATTTAGGCACAGCTTCTTCCCCTCTGCCATCAGATTTCTGAATGGCCCATGAACACTACTTAGTTATTCCTTTTTTTTGCACTATTTATTTATTATTTATAATAATTTCATGTCTTGCACTGTACTGCTGCCGCATAACAACACATTTCATGACATATAAGTCAGTGATAATAAACCTGATTCTGATTCTTTATGGCATTCTTCAAATCAAAGCACATCTAGATAGACCTGACTTTTGACCAAACCTTTGGTTAATTACTCTATTATCCCTCCTATGCAGATCATTGGGTAAATTTACTCTGTTAATGGTGTTGTATAAATGTATGTTATAGTTTTTCCCTGCAATGAGAGGGAAAACGTATCTACAACAATATTTGTCATACCAAGAATAAAAAGAGACTGGCATTTATATAATATCTTTCATGATCTTGACATCCCAAGGGACTTCACAGTCAAAGATGTAGTCACTGCTACACTGAGAACATAAAGGCCAATTTCTGCCTAAGAATCTCCCATAAGGAGCAATAAGACAAAGGCCCAAACCTGTTTCTTATGTTGAAAGAGAGATAAATATTTCCCAGCCTACCTGGTAAAACATTTTCTCTGCATCTACCCTATCAAACCCTTCCACAATCGAAATGACCTCCATCAGGTTTCTTGATCAGACTTCTCCTTAGAGAAAGGAGCCCCAGCCCATTCAATTTTTCACTAACCATTGAGACTTAATTATTTTTGTCTGATTTAACAGCAGGAAGCAGTTTGAAAAGGTAGGCCTATTGTTGTTGTTCTTGTTGCTGTGGTGAGTAGTACGGATGTGGGAGCTGGAAGTCTTGTTGACGTAGTAAGTACTACGAGAACTAGATTGAGAATGAGAGCGGGAAGCAGTTTGTAAAGGTAGACCCGTTGTCGTTGTCCTTGTTGCTGTAGTGAGTTGATAGGCCTGTTGATAGCAAATTGGATAATTAGGCAGCAGCTGCCAATAAAAAGAAGTTAGGGTCAAGCGGATCAGCCATTGTTGGAGTGGACAGTGTTAGAGTGGGGAGATGAGGCTTTGGCTGAAGAGGCTTCAGTGTGAAGAGGCGGAGTAGGTGAGCGGGGCTTTTGGAAGGTTCCCTTTCTTTCTCTGTTATTTGTCATTTTCTTTGTACAGAACTGTGGGAATGGCAGTCAGGGCAGAAGTATACTCCTCCTGTAGGATGTGGGAAATCAGGGAGACCTCCAGTGTCCCTGATGAATACACCTGTAGGAAGTGCGTCCATCTGCAGCTCCTTACAGACTGCGTTAGGGAGCTGGAGCTGCATCTGGATGAACTCCAGATCATCTGGGACGCCAAGGAAATGATAGATAGGAGTTACCAGGATGCAGTTACATTTAGGGTGTGGAACATAGGTAGTTGGGTGACCGTTAGGGGAGGGAAAAGGAATAGGCAGTCGGTACAGGATACGCCGGTGACCGTTTCCCTGGATAAAAAGTATATCGTTTTGGATGATGTTGGAGGGATGGAGAGCCACAGCAGCCGGGTCTCCGGCACGGAGTCTGGCTCTGTGGCTCAGAAGGGAGGAGGAATGCAATAGTGATAGCGGATTCTTTGGTTGGGGGACAGACAGGAGATTCTGTGGACAAGAACAAGACTCCTGCATGGTATGTTGCCTCCCAGGTGCCAAGGTTAGGGACGTTTTGGATTGATTGCACAGCATTCTTAAGAGGGAGGGGGAGGATCCAGAAATCGTGATGTACATTGGCACCAACAGCAAAGGGAAGATAAGGGATGAGGTCCTGAAGAGCGAATATTGGGAGTTAAGAAGGAAGCTAAAAAGCAGGACCTCAAGGGTAGTAACCTCTGGATTGCTGCCTGTGCCACGTACCAGGGAGGGAAAGAATAGGAAGATCTGGCAGGCTAATGAGTTGCTGAAGAGTTGGTGCAGGGGGCAGGGATTCAGATTTGTGGATCATTGGGAGCTCTTCTGAGGTAGGTATGACCTGTACAAAAGGGACAGGTTACACTGGAACTGGAGAGGGACCAATGTCCTTGCGGGCAGGTTTGCTGGAGCTGTTGGGGAGGGTTTAAACTAGGTTGGCAGTGGGATGGGAACTGGAGTGTTAGATTAGAAGATGGGTCAGTTAATGTAGAATTAAATGCAATGTGTACAGAGAAAATGAGGAAGGATAGACAGGGGATGGGGCATAAATGCAATCAGTTACAGTATATGGGTTGAAATGTGTTTACCTTAATGCGAGAAGTGTTAAGAATAAGGGTGATGAACTTAGAGCATGGATCAGTACATGGAATTACGATGTTGTGGCCATTACAGAGACTTGGCTGTCACAAGGGCAGGATTGGCTGCTTGAGGTGCCGGGGTTTAGATGTTTCAAAAGGGATAGGGAATGGGGTAGAAGGGGTGGGGGGGGGGGGGTTGGCATTGCTACTCAGGGATAATATCCAGCTGTAGGAAGGGAGGACATCATAGAAAGATCGCCTATTGAGTCAGTGCAGGTGGAAGTCAGAAACAGGAAGGGAGCAATCACTCTATTGGGAGTATTCTATAGGCCCTCCAATGACGCTGAGGAGCAGATAAGTAGGCAGATTTTGGAAAGGTGCAAAAATAACAGTGTTGTTGTCATGGGTGACTTCAACTTCCTTAAAATTGATTGGCACCTCCTTAGTGCAAAAAGTTTCAATGGGGCAGAATTTGTTAGGTGTGTACAGGAAGTTGTGGTCACTATCCTGTGGGATAGTGACCACAACTCCCTGACCTTTAGCACAGCCATGGACAAAGATAGGAACAGACATTATGGGAAAGTATTTAATTGGGGAAGGACAAATTACAATGGTATTAGGCAAGAACTTGGGAGCATAAACTGGGAACAGATGTTCTCTGGTAAATGCATCGCAGAAATGTGGAGGTTACTTAGGGACCACTTACATGGGGTTCCAGATAGGTTTGTCCCACTGAGACAAAGAAAGGATGGTAGGGTGAAGGAACCATGGTTAACAAGAGAGATGGAAGGTTTAGTCAAGAGGAAGGAGGAAACATATTTACGGTTTAGGAAGAAAAAATCAGATAGGGTTCTTGAGAGTTATGTTAGCCAGGAAGGAGCTTAAGAAGTAACTTAGAAAGGGACATGAGAAGGCCTTGGCAAGTAGGGTTAAGGAAAACCCTAAGGCGTTCTGCACATATGTGAGGAACAAGAGGATGACTAGGGTGAGGGTAGGACTGCTCAGGGATAAGGGGGGAAAATGTGTCTGGAGGCGAAGGAGGTAGGGGAGGTCCTAAATTAATATTTTGCTTCAGTGTTCACCAGGGAGAGAGAATTAGACGATTGTGAGGTTAACGCAGAACAGGCAAAAGTGTTGGAGCACGTTGAGGTTAAGAAAGAAGCAATGTTGGAGCTACTAAAAAGCATTAGGATAGATAAGTCCCCGGGGTCGGACAGGGTATACCCTAGGTTACTATGGGAAGCGAGGGAAGAGATTGCTGGAGCGTTAACGATGATCTTTGAGTCTTCCCTGGCCACAGGGGTGGTACCAGAGGATTGGAGGATGGCAAATGTTGTTCTATTGTTCAAGAAAGGTAAAAGGGATAATCCCGGGAATTATAGACCAGTGAGCCTAACATCAGTAGTGGGCAAACTATTGGAGAGGATTCTTAGGGACAGGACTTATGAGCATTTGGAGAAGTATAGTCTTATTAGAGATAGTCAACATGGATTTGTAAAGGGCAGGTCATGCCTCATGAGCCTAATGCTGCGGTACATCACTAGTCACAGGCCTCCAGTCAGAGAGACAACCATATAGTACCACCCTCTGGCTTTTCCCACTAAGCCAACATTAAATCCAATTGACTACTTCATCCTGGATGCCAAGTAAGTTAACCTTCTAAACCTGCCTCCCATGTGGGACTTTGTCAAAGGCCTTGCTAAAGTCCATGTAGACAAAGTCCACTGCCTTGCCTTCATCAACCTTCCTGGTCACCTTCTCAAAAAATTCTATAAGATTGGTTAGACATGATCTGCCATGCGCAAAGCCATGCTGACTATCCCTAATCAGGCCCTGTCTATCCAAATACTTATATGTTCTGTCCCTCAGAATACCTTCCAATAATTTGTCCATGACTGACGTCAGGCTCACCAGCCTATAATTTCCGGTCTTATTTTTAGAGCCTTTTTTAAACAATAGAACAACATTAGCTATCCTCCAGTCCTCCGGCATCTCACCCGTGGCTAAGGATGTTCTAAATATCTCTGACAGGGCCTCTGCAATTTCTGCACTAGCCTCCCACAAGGTCGGAGGGGACACCTCGTCAGGCCCTGGGGATTTATCCACCCTAATTCGCCTAAACTTGAACTTTCTTTATGGTTCAAGCCATCTAGTGACTGAAGCTGGGCTGACCCTGGCTGCTGAGAAATTGTTGCTCTACCGGAGGTGCCATCTTTCAGATGATATGTTGAACTTAAGCCAGCCTGTTCTCGTAATGGAAGCACTACTTTGAAGAAGAACAGGGTAGTTCATGCCAGTGTACAGATCAATATTTACTCCTCAATCAACATTATTAAGACATTTAATGGTCATTATCATATTTCTGTTTGTGGGAGCTTGCAAAACACAAACTGCCTCTTATATTTTCTACCTCATAATACTAACTTCAAAGTCAGTAATTTTTGTCTCTTTGTCAGTCATGTACACTTTGTGTGGCCAACCCTGTAAAACGGGTTCTTGAATTTGTAACTAATGTCATCAAAACAACAACTGAATGCCTTTTATTGGTCTCCAGGTCAAAAAGAAGAGAAACTTGAAATCAAGGTGACCTGTATTGTACATTTGGCACAGCAGCTTTAAAACTGAGGAGCTGCGGAAGTCATGAAATATTTTTCATTGATTCTAAAATCAGAGTAAGGAAACAATTTCAAATATTATGATCAAATTGAGTCGATTTTCAGTCGCTAAGGTGACAGGAAAGGGGTGATCGTGGATTTTCTGTATATAACTGTCTTGCCCAATGGATCTATAAGCGCAGTGTGTCAACAGCTGAAGGCACAAGTTCTCAGCAAAGATGGAGTCTGACAAATCTCTCTGAGAACTCTGTTACAATTTGCCGATAATAAATATGTGATTGAACTTTATGTTTGAGTTCTATTGTTAGGCAATTTAAATGTTCTCTGCAATTTAAAGATTGACTTCTAAATTTTCCTAATTCTGATGAAAGGTTGTCTGCCTGAAACAGTAACTCTGCTTTTCTATCCGCAGGTGTGGTTTGACCTGCTGTATGTTTCCAGCATTTTCTATTTTTATTCCATTGTTATAATTCTTCAAGTATTAAAATATTATGACATTGATGACATTGCCACATTAAGACTGAAGACCAGAGAGGAACTAGCCCTTTTGCAGGCAGTTAATTCAAAAGTAGCAGTAGAAATCAGATATGCAGCAAGTCCTGGCATTATGTTCTCCTTACCAAGTTTGGAAGCAAGTACCTTCTTGGAGTAAGATGTTGCGATTCATAGGTTGATGATTGTGTTGCTGTAGATTGAATTGCCTGCTCAGTTCCCTAAGATACCAAGGATGTATAAAGCAAGATGCTAATCTACAGAAAAAAAGGGTAAATAAGTTGCAGGGAAGGTGGGGAGGACCGACCTGTATTAATTCCATCTTTAAGCACTTGGCCCATAGTCTTCTATGCCTAGGCAATTCAAGCAATTTGTGCTTGTGTAGATGCCTCTTAAAAGCTATCAAAGCTAAGAAGTCAGTGCTTCTGGCATTCTGCTTAACCACAGGGAACAGAGATGAAAGAGAGAGCAGCTTGTTGTATAAAGCTTTACACCAAGATGAATGGCAACCCAATGGGGTCACTTATTCTGTGGAAAAAGGTTCGTGTAAGTAGGTATTTTATTTTAACCTTTTGAATTATGTCCATACTTCAATTATTTTTAAATCAATTTTTTTTAGTTTTTGTTTTTTTAATTATTTATATCTATTGGAACATTTTTTAAATGTCTCTGACAGGCATTGACATCTAAAAACAGTCCAGAAGCTTTTCCCAGCTGCCGAAGGCTACTTGTTGCTTAGAGCCCACTCTGTCTTGAGAGTGCAGTGGATCAACTTAGCCAGACACCCTTATCCAGAAAAAGTAAGTAGTTTATGGGTGGGTGGGTAGGTATTCACCACAGTCAGCAAGTCCAGCAGCACAGTCAGACCCATTAGCTTTCTGTCGGAGTTGACCATGCTATGATCAGTGAGACTTGTTTACTAATCTGTCAATGTTAGGCAAAGACGATTTTGTAGCTTCTGTCCCTCACAATCAAAATGGAATATTGTCCAGGCTAGCAGCTGAAAGCATTGAAATAATACAGCCTACATAGTTCCACATCAAGCAGCCAGACCTGCCTTGTGCCCTGCAGAATGAAGTCACCATTCAGTGATCTGATCGCTCACACAATATTTCTCTTCAAATGCCAGCACCTCATAAAGGAGACTATACAAATACACAAATTATAACAGGCACTTAATGCTTTTATAAGCCTGGGGTTTTGAAGTCTTTAAGAACTATTTATCAGTAAAAATCTACACTTTAGTTCATGTTCACAAACAAGGATTTGTTCCAAAAGATTACACTCATTCATTAAAAAATCTCAATGTTTGATTATCATTAACTGAGCATCACTCGGTATTCCCAAGTGTGGTTCATCCATTGCAAATAAATTTAAGCTCTTTTATTGCAGTGTAAATGTTTCCACTGTTTCAGCAGCTTGGGAAGACGAGAGATAATTGCTACAGAACTGACTTATCAGATTCAGTGGACTTGATTGGATGTGGTTTGTTATTATGGGACTATTGTACACAGTGTTTGCAAACACACCTCCTCTTAGTACATTTTAGATTGTGCATTTGTATCATTTAAATTAAAATTGCATTGAATTTTATCTGTTCTATTTTACACTCTATATTAGATAATAATGATAAAAGAAATTTGGATTTTACAATGGGAAGAGGCTCATGTTCAGCATAAACATTGGTTTGAAAGTGTTTTTCTGTGCCTTAAGTGCTGTGTAATAGCTTGACAAATATATTGTTATGATTTTATAATTCATTTTCAACATTCTTATTCATCAACTTCCCATTTATGCCAGAATATTCAGAGTTCACCCTCTTACATGAGATATCACTGCACAGCCTTCCAACACTAATCTCCTTCTGTGTGTCATTAAACATAGAACAGCACAGTACGGGCCCTCAATCCGCGATGGTGTGCTGACCTATATAAACCTTATCCCCATTCAATCTATCCCCCTCGCTACTTCACCTACCATAACCCTCTATTTTTCTTTCATCCGCGTTCCCATCTTATAGTCTCTTAAAGGACCCTATCGTATTGGCCCCGACCACCTCCCCCGGCAGTGCATTCCAGGCACCCACCACTCTCTGTGTGTAAAAAAAACTACTTCTGACATCTCCCCTGAACTTTTCTCCACAACGGGTGACCTCTAGTATTGGCCATTGCTACCCTGGGGAAAAGATGCTAGCTGTACACTGTCTATGTCTCTCATAATCTTATAGACCTCTGTCAAGTCACCTCTCATCCTTCGTCGCTCCAAAGAGAAAAGCCCAGACTTGCTCAACCTCTCTTCATAAGATATGCTCTCGAACCCAAGTAACATCCTTGTAAATATCCTCTGCACCCTCTCCAAAGCTTCCACATCCTTCCTATAATGTGGTGACCAGAAATGAACACAATATTCCAAGTGTGGTCTAACCAGAGTCTTTTCAAGCTGCAATATTACCTCTCGGCTCTTGAACTCAATCCCCCAGCTAATGAAGGCCAGCACACCATACACCTTCTTAACCGCCCTATCCACTTGTGCAGCAACTTTGAGGGGTCTATGTACTTGGACCACAAGATCTCTCTGTTCCTCGACAGTGCTAGGAATCCTGCCATTAACCATGCACTCTGTCTTCAAGTTTGTTCTTCACACTTCTCCAGATTGAACTCCAACTGCTACTGCTCTGCCCAGCTCTGCATCCTGTCTAAATCCCATTGCAACCTATGACAACCTTCTTCACTACCTACTACACCACCAACCTTAGTGTCATCTGCAAACTTACCAACCCATCCTTCCACTTCCTCATCCAAATCATTTATAAAAATCACAAGGAGCAGGGTCCCAGAACAGATCCCTGTGGAACACCACTAGTCACTGACCTCCAAGTCGAATACTCTCCTTCAACTACCACCCTCTGCCTTCTGTGGGCAAGCCAGTTTCAAATCCACACAGCCAATTTTCCATGGATCCCATACCTCATAACTTTCTGAATGAGCCTATCATGGGGAACCTTGTCAAACACCTTGCTAAAATCCATATATAACACAATCATCACACTACCTTCATCAACTTGTCACTTCTTCAAGAAACTTTTCAAAAAGTGTAGTGGACAGTGAGGAAGGCTATCAAATCTTGCAAAGTGATCTGGACCAGCTAGGAAAATGGGCTAAAAAATGGCTAATGGAATTTAATGCAGACAAGTGTGAGGTGATGCACTTTGGGAGGACAAACCAGGGTAAGACTCACACAGCGAATGGTAGGGCACTGAGGTGTACAGTAGAACAAAGGGACCTGGGAATACAGATCCATAATTCCTTGAAAGTGGCATCACAGGTCGAGAGGGTTGTAAAAAGTGCTTTTGGCACATGGGCCTTCATTAATCAGGGCATTGAGTACAGGAGTTGGGATGTCATGTTGAAGTTGTACAAGATGTTGGTGAGGCCAAACTTAGAGTACTGTGTGCAGTTCTGGTCACCGACCTACAGGAAAGATATCAATAAGCTTGAAAGAGTGCAGAAAAATTTACATGGATGTCACCAGGACTTGAGTTATAGGGAAAGGGTTGTATAGGTTAGGACTTTATTCCCTGGAGTGCAGGAGAATGAGGGGAGATCTTATCGAGGTATACAAAATTATGAGGGGTGGAGACAGGGTGAATGCATGCAGGCTTTTTCCCATCAGGTTGGGTTAGACAAGAACTGGAGGTCATAGGTTTAGGGTGAAAGGTGAAATATTTAAAGGAAATCTGAGGGGGAATTACTTCACTCAGAGGGTGCTGGGAGTGTGGAATGAGCTGCCAGCGGAAGTGGTGGATGCAGGTTCATTTGTAACATTTAAGAGAAGTTTGGATGAATGAGAGAGATATGAAGGGCTATAGTCTGAGTGCAGCTGGATATGACTAGGCAGAAAGCCAGGCCAGCATGGACTAGCTGGGCCGAAAGGCCTGTTTCTATGCTGTAGTGCCCTATGACTCTATTTATTGTCATGGGCATACATACCCAAGGTATAAATGCCACAAAAATTAGCTTTTTGCAGCAGCAGCACAGTACATTACAGACATGACAAAAATAAATTATATAAACTTAAATTAACATAAATTATACATAACTTACATGACAAAATAAACAAAAATAAACATAACAACATTAGTGCAAGTTGAGGGAAATATAGGCCGAGGTAGAATTAGGATTCTTCAGGTCGGTTCAAGAATCTGATGGCAGTGGGGATGAAGCTGTTGTTGAACCTTGAGGTGTGGGTCTTCAGGAAGGAAGAACTAATATGAGTTTGCTTACCTTGGGCCCTGATTCATGCAAATTGATGACCATTTGGGGTTCCAGCCGATACCAATGAGAACAGAAATTTGGTGTAAGTAGGTATAAACAACCTCATACTCTACAAAGCACTTCCACAATTTTCAGTTTGATTCCTGACATGCAGTATTTTTTATTTATTCCAAAGAACACTGTCTGACTTTAACATGCTCTTCAGTGATCAATGTTGGACATTTGCAGAAAATGAAATGCATGTTCTGAAAGCTGTAGAAGTTATAGAAATGTTTTTTTCACAGTGTGGTAAAAGTGTTTTGCTCTACAGTGTCAAGTGCAACCACGTTTGAAATGACTTACTGCACTGTCCAGGGAAATTCTTCTGTGGAGCTTTTTATAGAAGTAACCACACTATAATTCTATTAAAACTGATTTCCTCTTTAATGCCTCCTATCCTGCCATTTTACAAATAACCCATTTTCGCAGAGAAATTGCAGCAGCCCCTTTTGAAATACCAGAAGTTAAATAAGCTTGAAGTGACATGTTCCCTTTTAGAAAGTCAGGTGCTTCTTTAATTTCAGTAACTTGCCATGTCACTGCACTTGAGATAATCTTATCTGGTCATGAGCATCAGCACAGCAAACATTGTGCAATGAAAGAAAGCTGAGCCACTATTGTGCTGCTGGTTGCCGTGATTGACTGCAGTGGTCGGTTATGCATTAGATTAAAAAAGCTGAATCAGAAAGCTGGTGATATAACTGTCTGACATTTGCCTAAGCTGCACGTCATGAACCGGGGCAGCGTCATTTCCAAAATTTAACTGAATGGCAAGGAAGCATTTATATCTGATTGAAGAAAAGAAAGGAAAATAATTACATTTAAGCATGAGTAATGCATCAACCACGAAATATTTGACTGTGATGAACACTCTTTGGTAGAAATTAAATTTAGGTTGCTCATGTTGCAAAGATTTTAAACCAGTTAAATGTAGCTAATAATTGGCCCTTCATTAAGCCTTTGGGAGTAAACAGCTTATTCCTGTGAGTCAGACTTATCATTTTTTCCTGATCAGAGCTTTTTAAATTTTATTCAAATTAGTCTATCTTCTAATGGCAAACTTATAATATTTATTATGGGAAGTATACCAATAGCAGTCATTCAATTCCTTCATTCAGTGTAAATGGTATATTTAAAATTCAGATACCAATAAAACAATTTCAATTCATTGGTGAGGCTGAATGTCTATCAATCTTTAACAATTTTTTCCATCTTGCACAAAAATATTATGATGCAGATTGTAAAATCTATTTTTAGGTTGTTGACAGAATAAGGTATTCCTTGAGGAAGAAGATGCAGATGCAATCAGTAGAACTGTGCTAGCCTGAGAAACCTCCTTCAATGGCTTATCTTCCAGCTTCTGTATTATTACTTCCACTATCTCCCAATGATCCATACTGGAGATCCTCCTTTATCTCATCAACATGTTGTCCTTCAGTGGCATCATATGATCATTCTATACGTCACACACATCACAACAATACACTACAGCTCTGTCCCATGGGTATTGCATGTTCATACTTTAAATTTGTGTAGCTTTTCCAAGTTGAACATCCAGTAAAAACAAACAAAAAGAAACAACCTGGATAGTAAGCAGGCTACTTATGTGATCTAACTGCCATTATTTTTGAAACTCACTTAACCTGCTTTGGCTTTGTGTCCTCCTCACAATATACTTTCCTCTCCCTATATCATCGGCAAACATAAAGACATTACATCGGTCCCTTTGTCTAACTCATGTTGCAAATCACAATTACAGATTATGAATAGCTAGAATTCCCTTACTAATCCCCGAGGCACCCCAGTAGTTACAGCTTGCCAACCTGAAAATGACCCATTTATCCTACTTTCTGTTTTCAATCAGCTGACCAGTCCACGATCCATGCTACTTTTTGATGAGCCCTTGTGCAATAACTGTTTTATGTGGCACCTGATCAAATCATTCAGAAATCCGAGTAAACTTTATTCACCGGCTCCCCTTTATCTACCCTGCTAGATATATTCTCAAATAACTCCATTCATCTGCATTTCCTCTTTAATAAAACTTTGCATTTACTGTTAAATCATGTTACACTTTTTTATGTCTATTATTAGAATTATAGAGTAATTCAGCACAGAAATAGGCCCTTCAGCCCAACTGGTCCAAGATGCCCCATCCAAGCTAGTCCCATTTGCCAGTGTTTGGCCTGTAACCTTCTAAACCTTTCCTATCCATGTACCTGTCCAACTGTATTTCAAAGTTGTTATTGTACCTGCCTCATCCGCTTCCTCTAGCAGCTCATTCCACACACACATCACTTTTTCTTAGTTGCCCCTCGCATTGCTGTTAAATCTCTCCCTTCTCACCTTAAACTAATGCCCTCTAGTTCTTGATTACTGTGCATTCACCCTATCTTTGTCCCTCATGATTTTATACAGCTCGATAAGATCACCTCTCAGTCTCCTACACTCTAAGGAAAAAAGTCCTATCCTGTCAACCTCTCCCTCTAACTCAGTCTCTCAAGTCCTGGCAACATCCTTCTAAATCTTTTCTGCACTCTTTCCAGTTTAATAACATCTTTCCTAAAATAGGGTGACCAAAACTGAATGGTTTGGTATGGTAACTGCTCTGCCCGGGACCACAAGAAACTGCAGAGAGTGGTGGACACAGCCCAGCACATCATGGAAACCAGCCTCCCCTCCATGGACTCTGTCTATACCTCTTGCTGCCTTGGTGAAGCAGCCAACATAACCAAAGACCCCACCCACCCGGGTCATTCTCTCTTCTCCTCTCTCCCATCAGGCAAAAGATACAGGACCGTGAGGGCATATATCACCAGGCTCAAGGACAGCTTCTATCCCATTGTTATAAGACTATGGACGGTTCCCTTATAGGATGAGGTGGACTCTTGACCTCACAATGTACCTTGTTATGACTTTGCACCTTATTGTCTACCTGCACTGCACTTCCTCTGTAGTTGTGACACTTTACTCTGTATTCTGTTATTGTTTTTACCCTGTACTAACTCAATGCACTGTATAATGAATTGATCTGTACAAACAGTATGCAAGACAAGTTTTTCATTGTACCTCGGTACAAGTGTCAATAATAAATCAATACTAAATACTCCAGTGTGGCCTCACCAGCATCCTGTACAACCACACCATGACTCACACCTTCTCTACTCAATGCCCTGACGAATGAAGGCCATTGTGCCAAAAGCTTTCTTCACCACCCTGTCCACCTGTGACTCCACTTTCAGAGAACAATGTACCTGAACTCCATGGTCCATCTGTTCTATAATACTCCCCAGGGTCCTATCATTCACTGTGAAAGTCCTGCCTTGATTTGATTTTCCAAAATGCAATACCTCGCACTTATCCGAATAAACTCCATTTGCCATTCCTTGGCCCACTTACACAGCTGATCAAGATTCCCCTGTAATTTTTGATAATCTTCATGTTCCCATTATACCACCTATTTTAGTTTCATCTGCAAACTTACTAACCATGTCTTGTGCATCCTCATCCAAATTGCTGCTATAGATGACAAACAACAGTAGGCCCAGCACCAACTCCTGAGGCACACCCTAGTCACAGACTTCCAGTCTGAGAAACAACCTTCCACCATCACCCTCTGCTTCCTACCATCAAGCCAATTGTGTATCCAATTAGCTTGCTCTCCCTGGATTCCATGTGATCTAACCTTCCAGAGCAGCCAACCAAGTGGAACCTTATGGAAGGCCTTACTGAAGACCATATAAACCACATCTACTGCCCTGCCCTCAGCGACCTTCTTGGCCACATCATCAAAAAAAATTAAACAAGTTTGTAAGACATGATCTCCCATGCAAAAAGCCATGCTGACTACCCCTAAC
The DNA here is from genome assembly GCF_009764475.1 of Pristis pectinata. Lineage (NCBI taxonomy): Eukaryota > Metazoa > Chordata > Chondrichthyes > Rhinopristiformes > Pristidae > Pristis > Pristis pectinata. Next base: position 25,071,304 of record NC_067411.1, read on the forward strand.
CATCCCTGTCTTTCCAGATGCATGTATATCTTGTACCTCAGAATCCTTTCCAGTAACTTACCTACCATAGATGTTAAACTTACTGGTTTATAGTTGCCAGGTTTTTCTTTGCAACCCTTCTTAAATAAAGGCACAACATTTGCTACCCTCCAGTCTACATTAACATGGCTAACATTGATGCAAATATGTCAGCCAGGACTCCCGCAATTTCTTCTCTAGCCTCCCACTGTGTTCTTGGATATACCTGGTTAGGCCCTGGCGATCTGTCTACCTTCATACATTTTAAGACGTCCAGTACCTCCTCTACTGTAATGCACATGGCCTTCATTAGTCAGGGCATTGAGTATAGAAGCTGGGAGTCATGGTGTGGTTGTACAAGATGCTGATGAGGCTGCACTCGGAATATTTGTTCAGTTTAGGTTACCTTATTTTAGGAAAGATGTTATTTCCTGATAACTAATGTCCGGCTAACTGATCTCTAGTTCTCTATTTTCTCCCTTTATCCTTTCTTAGCTTCTGGTGTAACAGGGTATTTTTCAATCTGCTGGAATCATTCCAAAATCTAGGAAATCCTGGAAGAATCACAACCAGTATAGCCACCATCTCAACAGCCATCTCATTTAGAACCCTAGGATCATCAAGGAGATTTGTCAGCTCTTTATCCCATTAGTTTACCAAGTAATTTTTCTCTAGTGATAGTAATTCCATTATATTCCTCACTCTGTTTTGTCCATTGGTTACTTCCTGGTTTTTGTATGCTTTTAGGATATCTTTCACACAGAAGATAGATACGAAATAGTTGCTTGACAGCTTTGCCATTTTCTTTCTCCCCATTATTAATTTTCCCATCTCAGGGGTCATCCTATGCATCATACCTTTTACTTACATGGAAAAGATTTTACAATCTGTTTTTAATATTCATTGCTAGTTTACCCTCATTCAATTTTATTCCCTCTATCACTTTTTTAGTTGTTTTCCTGGTTTCTGAAATTTTCCTTATCTTCAGACTTACTGTTATTCTTTACAATTGTATTAGCCTTTTCTTTCAATCCAGTATGATCCTTAACGTTCTTAGAAAAGATGAATCACTTTCCTGTAGAGATTTTATTTCTCAATGGAACGTACATTTATTGAGAGTTATGAAATATTTCTTTAATGTCTGCCACTGTTTGTCTAACAATATCTTTTTATCTAATTTCCAAAGCTACTTTACCCAAATCCTATGTAATTGTCTTAAACTTTAAGACTGGTTTCAGACTTAAAATTTGTCATTCTCAAACTTATCAATTGAATTGTTTGTACCAAGGTACAGTGAAAAACTTGTCTTGCATCCTGTTCATACAGATCAATTCATTACACAGTGCATTGAGGTAGTACAAGGTAAAACAATAACAGAATGCAGAATAAAGTGTAACAGCTACAGATAAAGTGCAGTGCAGGTAGACAATAAGGTGCAAGGTCATAACAAGGCAGATTGTGAGGTCAAGAGTCTATCTTATCATACTAGGGAACTGTTTAATAGTCTTATAACAGTGGGATAGAAGCTGTCTTTGAGCATGGTGGTACGTGCTTTCAGGCTTTTGTATCTTCAGCTCGATGGGAAAGGGGAGAAGACCGAATATCCGGGGTGGGTAGGGTCTTTGATAGTCTTTGTCATCAGTCTTGACCAGATGCTTAAACATTTGCCTTAAACATTATTGTTCGTCTTGACCAGAGGACCCTTTACCTTGAGATTATAAACTAACCATTTCTCTGTATGCATTACCAGATCTAAAAAGCCTATACCCTTGGTCCACAAAGCATGGAAATAATAAATTGTGTTGAATTCATTCCATAATTTCATCCTTCCATCTATGCATGTTGCAGCCTTTGGGACTCGATATCAAATTCAACAATTTTAGTTCACCAGCCTTTCCTCCTTATATCAGAACCACTTAGTTCTGATGTGAGGTCATCCACTGGTAGCATTAACTCCATATTTTACTCTCTACAAATGCTGTCTAATTCAAAGAGTCTTCTTTTGTTTTGAATTTCCACCAGCTGTTGTCTTCTGCTTCTCACAGTTCCAGCATATTCTTTTGGGTTTTTATGTTTCTCTAACCTCCCTCCTTCACCTACTAATAAGGTGGTTCCGAAAGCACTGTGTCAAACTGGACAGCTCTGGTCTCTACCCAGTCACACACATTCCCTCTGTTCTTTCCGCCACTCCTCCAAATGTAATTTAAAAGACACTTGTTTTCTCACTATACCTGTTCTAATGAGGTGTCACTGATCTGAAATGTTAATTCTGTTTCTTTCTTGCTGATGCTACCTGATCTCTTAAGAATTTCCAGCGTTTTATTTTTCAGACTTCCTTTACAAATTCGATATGCTCAATCTATATAAAAGTTGAAAACTCCATGAGTATTGCTTTATCTTTGTTATAAGCTCCATTAGGGAGCTTCAGGGCAGGCACAGTAGTGTAGCAGGTTAGCGTAACGCTTTACAGTGCCAGCGACCCGCGTTCAATTCCGGCCACTGTCTGTAAGGAGTTTGTACGCTATCCCTGTGTCTGCGTGGGTTTCCTCCGGGTGCTCCGGTTTCCTCCCACTTTCCAAAGACGTACGGGTTAGGAAGTTGTGGGCATGCTATGTTGGCGACGGAAGCGTGGCAACACTCGTGGGCTGCCCCCAGAACATTCTATGCAAAAGGATGCATTTCACTGTGCGTTTCGATGTGCATGTGACTAGTAAAGAAATCTATCTTATCTTAATTCTCAACTGATTGCCTGTTCAACGGTTTGGCAACATTAGGGGTCGATAGTCAACTACTGCCAATGATTTTTTTCCCCTTGCTATAACGTAATCTACTGAAGGCAATTTTATTTTCTGATCTGTGAGCCACAATTCTTTCTCACTCCTATCCATAGGTCATCCTTTATTCCTAGCGCTACATCCCTCTTTCAATGCTACCAATCATCCAAAATGTCAAATATTCCAGAATATTCAGTTGCTTGCTTTGATCACTTGCAACCAGGTCTCTGTAATGACTGTGGAGAGACCATCCTAAAGCACTTATCACCGGCCATCTCCCTCCAGAGATGTTGCCTGACCTGCTGTGTATACCCAGCAGCCTTTTCTGGTTTTATTTCAGATTTCTAGCATCTGTAGTGCTTTTGCTTTTTAGTCTCTGCAGTCATAGAGTCAAAGAGTAATAGAGTAACATAACATGGAAACAGGGCCTTCAGCCCAACTCGTCCATGCTGACCACAGTGCCCACCAAGCTAGTCCCATTTACCTGCTCTTGGCACATATGCCTCTAACCCCTCCACCTTCCATGTTCTTATCCAAATGTCTTTTAAATGTTATTATCTTACGTGCCTCAACCAGTTCTTCTGGCAGCTCATTCCATATATGCACCACCCTCTGTGTGAAAAAGTAGCCCCCATCAGGTCCCTTTTAAAGGGGCTCCTTTATCTCTGTTTGTGGCACTAATTCATCTATCCTGTTATAAATGCTTCATCTTCCAATAAAATGCCTTTAAACCTGGTATTTTACAACTTTTCCCACTTTGATCAATGAACCACTTTCCCCCACTGCCCCCACCCCCCCCCCCCCGACTTCATTTAAGAAGAAATTTAATTTGACCCTGGCACTAATGACAAAGCTGAAGAATTTAACATTCTTTCCTCCATTCAACCCTTTAATTTTATAAGATCACCAGAAATAGGAACAGGGGTAGGCCAATCAGCCCCTCGAGCCTGCTCTACCATTCAATAAGATCATGGCTGATGCAATCCTGGCCTTCCCACCACTTTTCCGCTATCAAATCCCCTGACCCTTATAACTCAAATATCTATCAATCTCCATTTTAAATAGATTCAAGGACTCCACCACCAAAGCTCTCCATAGTAGAGAATTCCAAAGATTCACCACCCTATGAGGGAAAGAATTCCTTCTCACTTCCATCATAAATGGGCATCCCTTTATTCTGAATCAATGCCTCCATTCTAGATATCCCACTAGGGGAAACATCCCCTTAACATTCATCCTGTCATTCTCCCTCAGAATCTTACATGTTTCAATAAGCTTACCTCTCATTATTCCAAAGTCCAATGAGTCAACCTGCTCAACCTCTCTTCATACATCAACTCCTTTTTCCAAGGACCTTCTCTGCACCACCTCCAAGGCAAGTACAACCTTCTTTATATATGGAGACCAAATCTATACACAGTACTTCACACAATGTCTCTATAGTGACCTATAAATTTAAATCAATATTTCCCTACACTTCATACTCTCTGCAATAAAGGCCAACATTCCATTAGCTTTCCTAATTACTTGCAGTATCTGCATGCTAACTTTTTTGTGTTCCATGCACTAGGACTCTCAGATCCGTTTGTACTGATCTCACTCCATTTAAATAGTAATTTGCTTTATTGTCTTCCTTCCAATGTGAATAACTTCCCATTTTCTCACATGATATTCCATCAGGCTTAATCTAACTATATCTCTTTCGAGGCTCTTTGTGTCCTTATCACACCTCGTTAGTCCACTTCTTTGTCTCATTAGCATTTCCTGGGCCAGGTAGCTATATTTCTTAATTTTCTAAACCCACACCTTTTCTAAAGAACCTGAATTATCTTCACATTTCACCCTTACATTAACAACTGCCACGTTATCACCCTTATTATAATTTCCTTAAGAATCCATTTAAAGTACTGAATCAAGTCCATACTGGCTCCCAGAGCAAACCCATCTATCCCATTCCCCTACCCACTTCCCTGCAACCTATTCTCACTCTCATGTCCCCTGATTCTCCTATCACCCCACCTACAAAAGGGACAATCTACAGTAGCCAACAAGCCTGTCAGCAAGTCTTTGAAACCGGAGCACCAAGGCAAAACTGACACAGTCAAAGAAATGATGTGCAAACTTCACACAGGCAGCACCAGAGATCAGGAACGAACCCAGGTTGCTGAAGCTGTGAGGCAGTGTTGCTACCGCATTAATATTATTGTTATTGATTCAGTACTTCCACATCTCCCCTCTATTACTGTGGACATGTGGAAACCACCTTATGCCTATATGCTTCTATATAAGCCTATTCACTCTAATCTTTTTAAAATCATCCTATATCCAGCTGATCAAAAGCCTTTGCCAAATCAACAAATACTAGTGCACATTTTATATTCTTTAGTTTGGCCCCTTTCAATATATTTTAAAATATTGATATTCTTATTATGACTAAGTGAGCTGGCTATAAAACCAAGCTGACAATGATGAAATACTTTGGCTGTCAGAGACAGTTTTTGGAGGGGCACACACATTATACACAGTTGTGTATTTACACACATCATTAACAAGTTTAATGACAATTAGAGCACCTTGGCCTTTGCTAGTTTCCCCTTTTGCACACAGCTCTGGTCATGTATTTCACTAATTTGATGTGAATCTTAATAATATAGGCCAATTATAATGGTCTCCTGTTATCAATATCTCTATGGAGACTGAAATCTTCTGCTTTGGAAATTAAAATGTTCTTTTTTTTAATATAATTCCTGTATTTTGGTCCTAAATCATCAAAGATGAAAAGATGATCGATGTTAATTGATTTTAAAGCTTCACCCACTGCTGCCCCATTGGGTCCCAGTTGGTTATCCTGTTGAATCCCCCCCAAAGGTTGACCTTCACTGCCAGCTGTCCCTATCTCATGGAGCAAATTTAGTAGAATGATTATAGCACAGAGGGAAGTAATTTCGCCCATAGAGTTCAAACTGTCTCCCAGGAGACCAATTCTTTCAGTCCTATTCCCCTGCATACTCCCCTTGGCTCTGAGAATTATTTACCCTCATGTGTACAACTAATTCTTACAGCCAGTAAGTTTCATATCATAACCACTTACTGCAATTTTCCTTATCTCCCACCCATGTCATTTGCTTTAAAATCTGTTTTCCCTGTTTCATGAACTGTCTACTAAGGGGAATAGGAGACAGCAGATACTGGAATCTGGAGTAAAAAACAAACTGCTGGAGGAACTCAATGGGTCAGACAGCATCTGCAGAGGGAAAAGGACAGCTGACGATTCAGTTGGGACTCTTCCAGATGAAGGGTCTCAACCTGAAACATTGACTGTCCATTTCCCTCCACAGATGCTGCCTGACCCACTGAGTTCCTCAAGCAGTTTCTTCTTGCTACTAATGGGAATAGCTTTCCTTTATTTACCCTCTCTAAACCAGTCATAACTGTATAAACCTTTCAAATCACCTCTCAACTTTCTTAGCTCCAAGGACATCAGCCTAGTGTAATCTTCTAGATAAAATACCACATCCCTGGGCCCATTCTTATTAAGCTTTCTGTACCCTGTTTAAGGCCTTCACAGCCGTACGGAAATGTGGTGACCAGAATTAGATGCAATGCTTTACTTACGACCTAACCAGTGTTTTATAAAGGTTCGACATAACCCTCCATGCTTTCATTCTCTATGCCTAAATGTATGAATCCTTGGACCCTATGTTTTACTACCCACTTCCTCAACATGTTCTGTCCCACCTGCCGAAGTTTCCAACCCTATATGTCCATCATCCAACTGTGTGATATTATTCATCTCTTCCCCTGACTCTGCTGAGACCCATATCAATGCCATTGTTAAAGTTGAGGGATATCCAATAGTTGGGGATGATAGTAGAAACATAGAAAACACAGAAAAACCTACAGCACAATTCAGGCCCTTTGGCCCACAAAGCTGTGCCGAACATGTCCCTACCCTAGAAATTTACCCATAGCCCTCTACTTTTCTCATCTCCACATACCTATCCAACAGTCTCTTAAAAGACCCTATCGTATCAGCCTCCACCACTGTTGCCGGCAGCCGATTCCACGCACTCACCACTCTCTGAGTAAAAAACGTACCCCTGACATCTCCTCTATACCTACTCCCCAGCACCTTAAACCTATGTCCTCTTGTGGCCACCATTTCAGCCCTGGAGAAAAGCCTCTGACTATCCACCCGATCAATGCCTCTCATCATCTTATATACCTCTTTCAGGTTCCCACTCATCCTCCATCGCTCCAAGGAGAAAAGGCCGAGTTCCCTCAACCTGCTTTCATAAGGCATGCTCCGCATTCCAGGCAGCATCCTTGTAAATCTCCTCTGCACCCTTTCTATGGCTTCCACATCCTTCCTGTAGTGAGGCAACCAGAACTGAGCACAAAACTCCAAGTGGGGTCTGACCAGGGACCAATATAGCTGCAACAATACCTCCCGTCTCCTAAATTCAATTCCACGATTGATGAAGGACAATACACCATATGCCTTCTTAACCACAGTCAACCTGCACAGCCACTTTGAGCGGCCTATGGACTTGGACCCCAAGATCCCTCTGATCCTCCACACTGCCAAGAGTCCTACCATTAATACTGTATTCTGCCATCATGTTTGACCTACCAAAATGAACCACTTCACACTTATCTGGGTTGAACTGCATCTGCCACTTCTCAGCCCAACTTTGCATCCTATCTATGTCCCACTGTAACCTCTGACAGCCCTCTATACTCTCGACAACACATCCAACCTTTGTGTCATCCACAAACTTACTAACCCATCCCTCCATTTCCTCATCCAGGTCGTTTATAAAAATCACAAATAGTAAGGGTCCCAGAACAGATCCCTGAGGTACACCACTGGTCACTGACCTCCATGCAGAATACAACCCTTCAACAACCACTCTTTGCCTTCTGTGGGCTAGCCAGTTCTGGATCCACATTGCAATGTCCCCTTGGATCCCATGCCTCCTTACTTTCTCAATAAGCCTTGCAAGGGGCACCTTATCAAATACCTTGCTGAAATCCATATATACTATATCTACTGCTCTCCCTTCATCGATGTGTTTAGTCACATCCTCAAAAAATTCAATCAGGCTCGTAAGGCATGACCTGCCCTTGACAAAGCCATGCTGACTATTCCTAATCATATTATACCTCTCCAAATGTTCATAAATCCTGCCTCTCAGGATCTTCTCCATCAGCTTACCAACCACTGAGGTAAGACTCACCGGTCTATAATTTCCTGGGCTATCTCTACTCCCTTTCTTGAATAAGGGAACAACATCCGCAACCCTCCAATCTTCTGGAACCTCTCCCGTCTCCGTCAATGATGCAAAGATCATTGTCAGAGGATCCGCAATCTCCTCCCTTGCCTCCCACAGCAGCCTGTGGTACATCCCATCTGGCCTCGGCGACTTATCCAACTTGATGCTTTCCAAAAGATCCAGCACCTCCTCTTTCCTAATATTTACATGCTCAAGTTTTTCAGCCTTCTGCAAATCCTCACTACAATCCCCCAGATCTTTTTCCGTATCATGCATTGTCTTTGACTCATTTATCCTTACGATAGATAGGCTGTAACTTGTGGATATTGACTGAACAGAGGCTGAAAACTAAAAGAGAAAGTGGAACCATCAAAGAAAATGAGCCACTCCCAACCTTACCCATAGAATATTCACAAGCTGCTAAATGTCTTCCTAGCCTGAAGCTGAATTTAAACTCAAACAGGCCAACCCAAAGATGTTTACAGCCAGATTACAATTCATTAATAATTAGCTAATTAGATACACTTCTGACAGACAGAGGTTAACAATAATGAAACAAAAGCAAAGTAATTAGCTGTTCTAATCAAGTAAAGTTTTACAAATTCAAGACAATTTCCTGGATGCAATTATTGGATCTGAAATTCCCAAGGGTTTGCTCCACTGCCTTTGGTGGAATCATCACCTATCCCAGCCAAAAGCTTGGAGTTCATTGTTACCTGCCAGGCAATTTCAGCAGGCAGGAATTTCCACCCATTCCAATGCCTCAAATGGCCCAGGGCTCTTCAATCTTTTTTTTGGCTCTTCCAGGAGATTACTGCCAGATGTGAGGAACATTGAGGGATATTATGATTAATTACAGCGTGGCTGAATAGGATAAATTCAAAGGACCTTTCCATATTGCAAAGGGCACTTCTTTTTGTGAATCAGAAGAAATGACTGAGTATTGATTGATTCCGGCTACTTGGTTTGTAGGTATATTAGGGTCCATGACTTTCCATGCTGGGTTAAGAATGGCAATACTATTCTTCAATGTGCTACAACCGATGGGAGGGAAGGAAACTAAATGCTGTTGTGATTTTTAAAGGGAGCCACTTATCCACTTTGATTTTATGATTGATTTCAATTTCCGTTGATGCTTTGCAGTTGCATGGCCTTGATGTCTGCCGGTGTCGTAGTCACCAGTTGAGTGCTATTCCACCAGAATCCTCCACTGTCATGCTGGGAGACCTAAATTCGATTCATTGCTTTGTTTCCTCAGGCAACCGGGGAGCTTAAAACTGCTCAACTTCTGCAACTACTTAGAAAATAGAAAGCAAAGAGAAATAGGAGCAGGAATACATTGTTCAGTTCTTTAAGCCTACTCTGCCACTCAATATGACCATGGTTGATTCACTGTCTCATTACCATATTCCCACTCTCCCCTTATCCCTGATGCTTTCTGTGAAATCTATCTCCTTCTTAAATATGCAATAAAAAAAGAAATAGCTGTAAACATTCAGCAGGTCAGACAGCAGCTGTGGAAAGAGAAGCAGAGTTAACATTTCAGGTCCAGAACCCTTTTGATGTATTTTCTGTTTTTATTTCAGATTTTCAATATCTGCAGTACAACTGTCCCACCAACCGAGGAATCATTCTGGCTTGGCCATAGGGAAACCTTTACATTCACCCAACAATGGCTGAGGGTGCAGGAAATTCAGATGTGGTGCCCTCAAGTTGCAAAGGTGCTATTGATAGAGCTCAAGGTAAGAATACCTCAGGATTCTGAGGGCAGGGAAGAGTGGTGCAGGAAGCCTGCCAGGAGATGGTGTAAATCTTCAAAGGCAGTGAATGAAATGACCGTTGGCCAAGAACTGCCACCTCACACAGAAAAAGGTTCACAGAGCTTAACAACTTAGAGCTAAAGCCTAGCCCTTTAAGTCACATCTCCCAGCATAGGATGCTGAGGAAGCCACTGTTGCAAAGCAAGAGTCAACATCCACTGTTTACAAATGCCCAACTACTCTCATCACACACTTTACCCAGCACAGGGGCCTCTGCTTAAATTCATGGGAATTTAAGGCAGTGAAAAGAAAAGACAACTTGTTTTTAAATAGAATCTTTTATCACCCCAGGATACAGCAAGCTGCTTTACTGCCAATGTAATAATTTTGAGGAGGGAAACCTATTGCAATACAGCAGCCAGTTTGCATACAGCAAATCATTACAAAACAGCACCAATTTTAGTAATATTGGTTGAGAAATAACATTTTCTTCAAATTCCTCTGCTTTTCTTTGATCAAAATCATCTCAAAATAACAGCAAGAGTAAGCACCCAAAATGAATTAAAGTATGTTATGCAAAGGAAGGAAAACCATCCTTCTCCTTCAGAAGTCTATATTGACTCCTTCATAATGTGAATAAATATCTGGACAGGTTAAAGTGAAATTGAATGTAAGGTTAAAGGCAATGCACCTTGATTCAGTTGCCAATGTCGTTCAACTTAATTATTCTGTTTCTATTTTACTTTTAGTAATGGTGCCATAATATTACAATTTTAACTTGTCATCTTTCTGGCAAAAGATCTCAATCTACTTGCATCTTGCAGAAAGTGATTTAAGTATTAACCTTCACCCTGCTGCCTTGATGAATAGTGTTCAACTTGTGTCGCTGGAGAAAATGTGACCCTTGCCATTAAAGTCGCCACCAATGCTGTATTAGGATGCTTGGCTTTTCTCCCCTTTGTTTAAATGTGTCTGTGATGATGGAGATTATTTCAAAGTCAATAAGCAAAGCATTCACATAAAGGACACCAGCTGCAAACTGAAGCCTCTAAATAGCCATGATTGGTTCTGATACCTGGTGCAGAAACACTGCACCATAGCATTTTATAATGCACCTAATTTGTCATCTCATATCAGTGCCACAAGTAAAAGATGAATCATGACAGTTGTACTAATTGCCTTTACTCTCCAGCAAAAACAATAAAGATTACAAAAAGCAGATTGAATATTCAAGCTTCTGAGGAGCTATCCCAAAGAATTTGCATGGTATGTGGCTCATTTATAATGCTAAAAATACAACATAATGCCTAATATTAACCAGTAAGCAATTCTGTGGGACAGCATTATAACACTGTAGGCAAGTCATGCGTACCGCTGTATCCCTCAGGCTGAATATCACTTTCAACTGCAGTAGTTATTCTCTTTTAAACATCAGCACACATTTGCAACCATGCCAAGCAGAGTAAGAATATAAGTTTGGTATTGATACTCACATTCAACTCACCTGCCCCGAAGCATTTGACACTCGGGAGCCTGGGAGTCACTTGGGTCTTTCATCAATATATTCTCTGAATTTGGGTTCACTTATTCCACAGTTACTTTGTGTAAGATCCAAAGGTTGATGCGGTGCAGCAGATTGACTCTCTCCCCAGTTTTCCTCTATTGTTCACTGCAGTTCTGCCTTGGCCCTTTCATAGTGCTTCCCAAACTCACAGCTTCCATCAGCTGGTAAGGAGAAGTAATCAGCCCAGTGTTACTCAGTCCCTTACATCCTACTACTGCTATTCACTGATCCTCCATTTTCATGAAGCTTTAGTTTTCCTGAAAATATAAGCTATCATAGGTAGATGAATTTTTAGATGCTAAGGGAATCAAATGACACAGGACAAATGCAGGAAAGTGCTGCTGAGGAAATAGATCAGTCAGAATCTTATTGAATGGTGGAGCAGTCAAGTGTGGCTGAATATCCTACTCCTGCTTCTAGTTGATTTATTATTATATTCATATGTGACACGCAACAATGTGAAGGAAAAGCAAGAAAATATGTGATAAAAATAAAAGAAGAATGGAAATATACAAGGAAAATAAAGGGAAAATACAGTGAAAGAGGAAGGTCAGAACAACGACAATAGGGAATGCAGAAAATAGCATGTGAATGACATCCATAGAGGTTAAAATGGAAAATAAATCACGAAAGGAAAGAAAGGGAGTGGGGCATAAATAGAAAATGTAAATCAAGTGAGGACAGTTAAGGAATTAAATGATTCCGTTTTGTTTTAATGTTATCCACGGGCAATTGTCATAGGAAATGATTTTTGAGCTTATCACCAGGAATTTACTTCATCAGTTTTGAAAATTCTCTCTGTCATTTAATTTAATTTAAGATATTTAAAATAACCTAGATGTTGCACCTTCCATTTCTTAATGTATGTTGTATTTTAAATTTTCTTTCACCTCCCTCACATTGCTTCAGTCGACTGCAGCCATTTCCAGTTATTAATTGCCTTCCTTTGTCACACAGTTTACCATCGAGATTGGCTCAGGTATACTCTCATCATCATCAATACTGCTTTATTTTGCTGTGCTATCACTACACCTTATTTCACCTGGCAATCTGCTTTAATATTATTTCAAATGTCTTTAAAGCCTAACACTAACAGATCTTGAGTTAGTCTTAGAAATAAGTTGCTTACCAGTATTATCAAAAGTAATTTTAAAAGCAAGTCCCCTGTGCAAAATTAAGAAGTTGGATGCATTGTTAGATTATTTAATGCAATATTTTGTTCCCATTTGGGAACGGAGGATGCAAACTGAGCAACTTAATTTAAAAAAATTAATAGAGAATGCGGAAAATGTCCATTATCTAATACACTAAAGTCTTAAGTGTGGTGTGATGATAAAATTGAATGTTGAATCCAAGGCTTTACCTCTCATGCTCTGCCATGGAACTATCAGAATTCTCCTATCATTTGTTTGTCTTAATTTCATATTTGTAGTTTCTAATCTACTATCAATGATAAATATTCTAATTCAATAAGCACATCTATTTATTTCTCTGGGAGCTTAATATTTTTAAGGAAATGTATTCAATGGCTATTGCCTTATTGCTGACAGCACTAATGCTATCATTTATATTTAAGTAAGATTATTTAAGTCCTAACGGGAAGCAAAATTCAATTAAGACCACAATACTAACTGCACTTCCCGTTGAAAAGAGTAAGTATATCCCAAAATGCACTGAACTGAATGACCCAAGTGAATGCATCATCAAGAATGAAGGCATGTTTCTAATTTATTGTAGCAAGGTAAAGGGAGTGACAAAGCCAAGAAATGACAATGACTGGTAAGAAGCTGAGGAATATCGCTCAAGCCGTCAGTGGACCAAAACGTTCTTCTAATTAAATTTTCATGATTCAATTTATTAATTAACAGCTTCATCAGATAGTATTTCCCTTTTCAAGGCAAAAACTGTGATTGGCATTGAAACCTAAACCTGTTTTGTGCTGGGTCTGTACTTTGCCATTGATATTTCAACCAAGTGAACATAGAAATAAATAGGTTTGCTCTCTTGTGAGGGAGGCAGTGTTGTGCACTCAAATCAAAATCCTGAAATAAGGATCAGCTTCGGCCATTACATTCTCTGGTGAATGATGCCACAATGATCCACAAGATAAAATATAACATGTACATTTTTGTTAATGCTTTTCTACAGGATTCATTTCTTGTACTGAAGTTGTTAGCTTTTCATTAATTGATGTCATTTCATTGTACTGCGCCAAAGCATGCATTAGTACAATGTTTAGCCCTGCTTTATTTTACAGATTTCACAAAGGCAGAATTCTTATCCATTATTGTAGCTATTCATATTTGGAATTTAAGAGAGATATAATTTTTATACCACGTGACACAATGAATTATAATGAAAAGTTTTAATCTAAATCTGTACTCATAAAAATAGGAAAATGTCATACTGCTAGTGTATTTTGAGGGGCTTTGCAGAAACCATGCAGTCCTCCCTCTGCCACAGTCATGTACATGCAGTTACTCTTCTCCTCTCTTTGACAATTGTTTACCACTGTATCTGTCCAGTTTTATTTTAAATGGCTCAAGACAGAACTGGTCTTTTAGCCATAATAATCCCCAGTTGGCAAATAGAGCATAATGTAAAAAAAATCCCTGTAAAATTATGGTGTGAACCATCACTGTTAGGAAAGTAAAATAAATTGGAAATAATATTTTTTTTAATAATGTAGAGTGTGCAGAATAAAAATAATTACTCTTTGCATTTTCTTGTGACGATGGCTCTTTAGATAAATTTTACTATTTGGTGCTACTTGCACAGAGGCTTCTTAGAATACACATGAAGAATTTGGTCAAAGAATCCAAAGGATGTTACTGCCGTTAAAGAATGGAAGATCCAACAAGTATAAATTATACTTGTCACAACACAGAAGGCCATTCAGCCTATTGAGTTAATGCTGGCTTCCAGAGGAACAGTCCCATTCCCCTTCTCCTATTCCCCTGTACCTCTGCAACTTATTCTCCCTTACATCACCTTTCCTTTGATTCCCTTTTCCATTAACCTACACTAAAAGGTAATTTATCATGGTCAATTAACCTAATAGCATATCTTTCAGATGTCAGAGGAAGACAAAGCAATGTTTTTAAAGCACATGAAGGAAGCCTGATCAGAACTCTGCACAAACAGGATTTGAAGTCAGGATCGAACCTTGTAGCTGTGACACAGCAGTGTTAACTGTGTACCAAATTCTGGACTAAGTATTCTCAATAAGTAAAACTCTGCACCAGGGTTACAAAAACATAGGCTTCACCCAATAGGTACATTCCAAGGCCTCATGGTCTGAGGAAAAGAAATTAATCAAAAGAAATTTGTCTGTTGTGTCAAATTATGGAAATAGTCTTTTTCTGTGGACTGACCTGAAACAAAGAGCCAAGTGGTAACATTTCAGCCTCAGATTTACTTTTACCTACATCAGTCTTTTCAAAGCCAAAATCAGCTTAAATGGTACAAAAGTTAGCCAAACTTTTAAATACAAATTGGGTTCTGCACAAAACTTAGATTTCCCTGTTCTCCAAGAATAGTTGCTTTTTAAAAAAAAACACATTGCACCTGAAACAAATTGAGACTCCAATCAGCAATGGCCCCAGGATAAATTAATCACCTTCAGATAATTGAACTCATTTGCAAGCCTTTTTAGATTGTCTGATTACTTGGACCACAAGGACATAATCAATACAAATTGGTTGGTTTTCATTGAAATTGTTTTTTTTAAATTTGCCAAGAAATTCACAGTACTCCCAATCTAACAAGAAAATTGTTTGACCTGTGTTCCACAGGTCATTTTCAATCACTTTAATTAAAATTTGCATCTTTGGTGAATCAAAATGCACCAACTTACCACAATATCAAGAAATAACAAATGTTTTTAACAAATTACATTTTAAAACACTGCCTTATTTTACTATTTCACAATTTTAAACGCAATGAAATGCAATAGAATTTGAGCAAAAATTCAGGGTAAAAACATTTCTTAAAATGGATGCAATATCAGGAATAATTTGCAACAGAATCACCCATTGCAGCAAAATCGAAAACACCACTGCACATTTATTTCATTTGTAACAATTTTGTTTTACCTGTAGTTGCTGACCTGAATTTTTCATGTACAGTATAATTCTACTGGAATGGTACTTTTTTTTCCTAAAAGTAGATAGCATTCGGGAGTCAAATTGGTGGTTTGGAATTTTAGTTTCCAAACAACAGTGGAATTGGTGAATTTATGCAAGTTTCTCAGGCCCAGCTTTCCCGTCAATGGTAAATTTCCCGTGCTTACTCCTGACATACGTGCAAAGTCACTATTGTTTATTGGAGTTCCAAGCGACCCTGATCCTCATTAACTAGGTCCTATGTGGTAGCAAAGCCTTGCAGCACATAGGAACTCACCATTGAGTATCAGGGTATCAACTCATGGTGGGAGTGGGAGAGCATGTGGGGCAGAGGGTGCAGGGCAAGCCCTGCCCATGAAATACCTGGGAAAACTTGATAGCCTGTTAAGTCTGGCTTAACTGACTGTCAAACTTGTCAAAAAACTGGAATGTTTCTGTCAGTTCATGGCCTCCTCTTCTGCCAAGTTGAGGCTAGACACAGATTAGAGGAACAGCAGCTCATATTCTACCTTGGTAGTTTCCAACCTGATGGCATGAACATCAATTTCTCTAACTTCTGGTAAACATTCTCCTCTGATCCGTTATTTTCCCTTATCCCACTAGCCCCCATCACCCCATATCTGTCCCCTCCCCTAACCTCTCAATCTGCCCATCACCCACACATTCCTCCCACCTCCTTCCCTTTATTCCATGGTCCACTGTCTACTCCTATCAGATTCTATCTTCAGCCCTCTGTCACTTCCACCTATCACCTCCCAGTTTCTTACATCATTCCCACTCTCCCCCTCCCTCACCTGTCTATCACCCCCCTCACCTGGATCCACCTATCACCCGCCAGCTCTTGCTCCACCCCTTCCCCCCATCTTTTTATACTGGCCATCTCTCCTCTTTCTTTCCAGTCCTGATGAAGGGTCTTGACCCAAAACATTAACTGTCCATTTCCCTTCATAGATGATGTCTGACCTGCTGAGTTCCTTCAGCTTTTTGTTTGTCACTCTGGATTTCCAGCATCTGCAGTCTCTTGTGTCTCCATGTTTCTGAAGATCTCTGTCATCTGGATACATCTGAGAACTGATTGAAACAAGTCAAATAATTGAACGCTAAGAATAAATGAACACAAAAACACAAAACCCAAGATCACTTTTAAACAATTAGGAGCATTTAGTTTAATTCAAAGAGAATATAAATCATGTAATACCTTGCTCCCTTACATCTGTTCCTCTCCATTCAAATGAATGGAGATGCTGTTCCTGTGCTAGGTTGAACCTGGTGCAGCTTCTATAAGCATATTCCTTGGATTTATTCCTGCTGGGAAATTGCTGCAATTTTGCACTCCACTGTGGACTCCGTGAGTCTAACATCAGAGTGCAGTCTAGAAATTAGCATCAAACAGAGGCCAGCATATATGAAATAAGCTCGAGATGTTGGAATAATCCAAAACTAGGTGGGACACAGATGGGGGCATGCTGGCAATTCCACACAATAGATTTCAAATAAAATAAAGACACTGGAAGGTCAGTCAATTAACATGGATTGTCATTGATAAATACTTCAGGCTATCAATAAAGACTTGTTTTAAATTAGCTGACTATTCTGAAATATGAACAGATTTGTTTACATATGATTCTTAATGACAGATCCAATCAGAGACCTCACTGGTGACAATATAACATTTTTTGTCATTAATCAATGTTGAAGAAAGTAATCATCAACAGAAGTTAACAAATAATAACCACCTGTCTTTACATTGTGGTATTTGGTTCAGTTTAGAGTTTCTGTTGTCAGCTCTAACGTAGATGACGGATGATTTCCTGAAGTCTGTTTTCCAAAGATCTAGAAATGTGGTACATAGATCCCATCACTTATGAGTCAGCATAAACATGAACAAGAAATTAAAGTAATGTGGCTGGTTGCCCAATTCCACTGGCCTAAAATTCGCAACCAGACAGAAAGACATCAATAATTGGGGCAAAACACTCAGTTAAATTGTTTAAAACTGCAATATCTGCTGGCAGACTTCTTCTTTGATGAATATTTTCTTTATTGATAAATGAATCCCATGGTATACTCCAGTAAGCTCGAATTTTGTAGTCTCTGAGTTGTTTGAAAAGTAAGAAACATGTCACTTAATTACATGCTTGACTACATTCTCCTGTAAACTAAAAGAACATGAACAGAAATATTAACCATAGGCTGAACACAAGCTGGGTTCAGAGACAGCAATGAGTGCAATTAATGGGTCATGATCCTTAGGGCAGATGCAGATGGGACTCCTCTCGCTACCAGGTGGAAAGATAAATTGGACAGGAAAAACATTTGAAAAATTTTATGGGAGAAGGGAGAGAAGGATGGAAGAAAAGGCCCCAGATATTCAGACGTGCAATGCTATTTCTTTCAGTGATGCACAATTAAAAATTGGAGTGAAACAATATAACAATAATTGGCAGGTCATTTTGCATCACTCTGGAAATTTGAACAGGCACTTACTTCCTTGAGTGATTCATGCTTGCATGCTAATGTTTTTCCACAGCCAGACATGCATCGAATGTCAGTCCTTACACAACATGGTTTTTCAATGATTCTGGGAGAAATTCAGAGGCATTTTTCCAAATGGTCACTCACAATAAACCAGGTTTTCTTTTGTTTTGCACAGTAAAAGGCTACTCACCCCTTCTCTTGCAATTCTACACTCTGCTCCACAGCACAATGGAGACTGCCTGCTCAGATTGCAACCTGCTCCCAGTCACCACTGTGGCTGTTACTGTCACTTCAAAGCTTATATTGGTACATGAGGTGTTGCTCGGAGACTCAGAAACAAGTCACAGCCATTTTGGGAGCTGCAAGTATGGACAGCAACTATGAGGGAGAAGACATTGAAGGGTTTAATTTCAAAGTCATTATGTTCAAAGGGTCCAAAGGGCCCCAAGCTCATATCTCACCCTTTCCAATGGGCACTGTCCAAGGTTCACCAAAACAGTTGTCACAGAGTTCATTTAATTTTAGTCAAGATTTTAATGTTTTTCAAAATTGGCCTTCATTTTCAGAACCATGATTGGCATGGCTGTATCTGAAATGCAACTGTAAATGTAATGTACTCCAAGACAGGCAAAGGAAATGAGATAAATACTCATCAGACTTGTAATTGAAGGTGCTTTATCAATGATAATGTATAATGGAGGTACAGCCATCACTGATATCTGAGTGTTTGACCATTCTTCAAGGCAAATACCCTAATGATAGAACTGCATTGTAGTGATGCCACTGCAGTAGCTCATAGACCATTCATTCTGAGCCTTTGATCATGTTAACATATTGCTGCACTGGTAAGGAGCTCTGCAAATGAGATGTGGGACATCATACACAGATTTTCTCTCCATGAATGGAGTAGTAAGATCAAGCTTCAATTAATTCTTGATTTTGTAGTAAAGAAGGCCAAGTAATTAACTAGTAATTAATATGCAGGCTGTGCATATCAAGTGAATGAGGGATGTCACTGACTGGGTGTCTGAGTGTCAGGGAGAGAAAGGGGAACCATCTGATTATCAGATGTGTGGGCAAGGCGGTGGGGTTGGGGTGGTGGGCACTGTCTGGAGAGCTTGTGCCTAAATGATCATGATGCTGCAATCTAAGGCAAACACATCAGTAGCATAAATAGGGGCTAGTAGTGTCACTTCCATTCATCTGCTGAACTCATGGCTCTTATCTCTGCATGTGTCTATATTCCTTGAGGTACCACCTCTGAAGGTCAACTAAGCCACTCCACCTGCCAGGCACTGCCGGGCTGCTGGCAGCTAGATTGGGTGACCTCCTGAACCTCAGCAATAGAACCTCTCTCCTATTTTTTGATCTCCCCAACTATGGGGAGCAGAGTGGTGCAGCTGACAGAGCTGCTACCTCAGTTTCAGAGACCGGGTTTGATCCCAACCTCTGGTGCTGTTTATGTCAAGTCTGTACATTCTCCCTTTGACACAAGGGTTTCCTCCTGGTGCTCCAATGTTCTCTCACATCCCAAAGTTGTGTGGGTTGGTAGGTTCAATGGCCACTGTAAGTTGCTCGTTGTGTGTAGGTGAGTGGTAGTAATGTGGAGTATTGATGGAAATGTGGGGAGAATTAAATGGGATCAGCGTAGATGTGTGATGGATGATCAGAGTGGACTTGGTGGGCTGAAGAACCTGTTTCTGTGCTGTATGATTCTATGATTCTGAGTCCATGACTCCAAAATTTCGAGGTCACAATCGTTAATCCAGGGATCACTCCCTCACCTCTCCATTTACTATTTTCATTATAAGATCAACAGCATTTATGGTGTGTGGTAATTGTTTAAGAGGATGGAATCCATTGTCACAGCAACATGGCTAATTGCCAGCATCTGGGGTCCACTGGATGTTGTTTGATGTATGTGTGTGGTTTTTCCAAAAAGGAACTGCACCTGTCTTTTTGCAATAGAATCATGACTGAAGATGAATATGATCTTTGGCAACTTTAAAAACTAGCATTCAGGAAAAGGGTTGAATGATTTAACATGGAGACACAACAGACAGCAGATGCTGGAATCTGGAACAAAAAAAACAAACTGCTGGAAGATCTCAGCAGGTCAAGCAGCATCTGAGGAGGCTGACATTTTGGGTCAAGACCCTGCCTCAGGACTGTTTGATGCAGGGGCTCAACCTGAAACTTCGATCATCCCTTGTAATCAAATCATAATTGGAGGTGCCTCATTGAGGGCACAAAAAGTCAAATGTAACTGCTGGACTGGCTAAATATAAAATAGGACCTGAGGCGAAAAAACTAAGATTACAGGATTGCAGATCAGAAAGCTGCAATGATGCAAGTCCATGGACCAGGCTGTGTCTTGTTGGAGCCAAAGAGCAATGAATAATCCAACTGGAGTCAGTGTCTTTTGGGTCAAGCAAGGATTTTTTTTTCTCATTGCTAATCATCCCTGAGATGTGATATTTAGTATGTCATGAATATACAGCGTCAAAAATGGAAAAATTAAATGCCCCACTCTTAACTATCTAATCTGGAACCCACTTAATAGCTTCCATATTTTATGATGTTACATCAGGAATTTTATGGAAGGATAAGTCAAACAAGTTGGAAAAAATCTCCTCACCTGAACCAACCTTGCAAAGTTCTGACCTAGGGATCCCACAATACAGCTTCAGTGAAAGCTCAGATTTACAACTAAAGCAGACAAAGCCAGGGAATCTAGATCTAATGACAATAAGTACTGTGATCCTACGTTACAACCAACATATGAAAGATATTTAAAGTGTTAATATGTTACAAATATTATTAAATGTCATGATCTGGTGAAATTGTTGCAGCAAGCATGCAGCTGAAGCCAACAAGCTATGTGGGTGATAATGTATCTATAATATTCCTTTGAACTTTGAGAAAAGTTTGTGTTTTGAATTTTGCCAATATCATTAGGTGTGCATTATCGACTCTCCAAGTGTTATGCACCTTCCTTGCTCTAGACCTTCTACAAAGGAGTTTAACAAGTGGCTCAACTGTTATTGGTTACCTATATATTATCCAAAGTCTAAGTTACTGCAGCAGACTGCAAGTTTTTCATCAGCACCATAGTATTATTAATTTATCCTGACTTGTGAAGATAATGCTCTTCCTTCACTGTTGCTGGGTCTAGATCCTGGAACTCCCCATCCAGTGGGGCTTAACAGAACTATGGAGGGACTGGACTTGCCGAAACTCTAGGGTGGCATAATGGTACAGCATTTGATGCTACTTCCTCACTACTCCAGGGATCCTGACCTCAGGTACTGTCTGTATGGAGTTTACATGTTGGTCCTGCAACTGTATGTTTCCCCAAGGTGTTCCAGTTTCCTACCACATCCCTGTAGTGCAGTTTATTGTAAAAGAATCAAAAGGGAGTTGATGGGCATGTAATGGTGAATAAGTTGCAGAGCTACAGAGGAATAAAGAGGGGGAAATGGAATTTATGGGATAGTTCTGCTGGAAAGCTAGCATGGACCTGATAGGATGAATGGCTCTTTCTGTGTCACAATAAGTAATAAGAAGTTTGTAGCAGTTCAAGAAGGTAGTTCACCACCAAACTCCCGAAGGAAATTAGGGATGGGAATAAATGCTGGTCTGGCCAATGATGCCCACATCCTGAAAATTAAGAAAAGATATGGCTAACTGGTCTGCAAATGTGGTTGACACATCTCACAAGATGCAGAGTCTCAACCCATAACCTTGACTGTACATTTCCCTCCACAGATGCTGCCCGACCCACTGAGTTCCTCCAGCGCCTTTGTGTGTTGCTCCAGATTTCCAGCATCCGCAGGCTCTTGTGTCTTCATGGTTGACACATCTACAGGAAATGATGTGAAGCCATGTCTCAAGTACCTCTCTTGTTGTTTACCCAAATAATCTTACTAAATTGATCAACCTTTTCAGAAGCTAATATTATCAATAAAAATGTTACCCCCATAACTCAACCATTCATTGTATATTTTCGATCCAAGCATTATGTTTTGCTGTGCAGGTTGATTGCTTACAAGACTTGGGTTCAGCAGCTAACACACAGGCAGGTGTATGGAGCAGCTGTGAGCTGTCAGAGCAATGATTGATCTCCAGTTGCAAAGGGAGATGATCTTGCTGACAGGATTTCTACCGATAGTAACTGCCTCACTAATCTTTCTTTTGTGTTTCCTACTCCATCCTCTCTGTTTTTATGTTATCAGTAAGAGTTTGGACTGCAGTCCCAAAGGAAATGTCTATGCTTCATTCCACCATGATTGGCAACTCCCTCTTCACTCCAGAATGTTAGGAGGCAAGCTGTTGGAAAGTATTTAAAGAGGTTGTGAACATCCATTTTCAATTCATGTCATACTGCTTTCCCAAGCCTCAAGAAACTCAGAAGGTCAAGGGTGCCAGGGAAGGCTGATTCCATGAGGTACATAGCTATCACAGCACTGTTTTTTGGGCCAGAATGAGTGGTTCCTCCAGGCCAAACATGGTGAGCCATGATAGGATCCAGATATAAGGTCATTCTAATGTGATTAAATACTTCCATTATTTTATAACCTAAATGTGAAACAACGGCTTAGGGTAGCAAGTATCTTCCTCAGAGCTGCTGTGGTGAGAGGCATCAAAATCTCTACCAAAATTCTGTTATAGAGTCATAGAATCACACAGCATAGAAATAGGCCCTTCAGCCCATCTCGTCCATGT
The DNA here is from genome assembly GCF_009764475.1 of Pristis pectinata. Classification (NCBI taxonomy): domain Eukaryota; kingdom Metazoa; phylum Chordata; class Chondrichthyes; order Rhinopristiformes; family Pristidae; genus Pristis; species Pristis pectinata. Next base: position 25,094,023 of record NC_067411.1, read on the forward strand.
CAACCTTTTCACCAATGTGCGCAAATCCAATTTGCCTGCATTAGGACTGTATTCTTCTGTGCCTTGCCTATTGAAGTATCTGTCTAAAATGCCTCTTAAATGTTGTGACTGTATCTGATTCCACTACCTACTCTGGCAGTGTGTTCCAGGTATCACCCACTCTGTGCAAAACTCTTACCTATTGAATCCCCTATAAAACTCCTTCCTCTCATGTTACGCCAATTCCCTCTTGTTTTTGATAGCCCCAACCATGATTAGTTAGGAATAAAGAGGATGCTTGATTCATTCTGCATTTCACAGCTGCTATTCACACTAACTGGGGTCATTGCATTCCATTAATTATACACTACAAATTACAAGTGCCATCAAGGCCAATAACTCAGTATAGTATTCCTCCAGACAACACACTGGCATCACATTCAGCTGCATCTTTCCATGAGGAAAACCCAATATCTCAGGAGTCAGGACTTATTACATAATAGGAGCCATCCACAAGTTAAAAAATGGTGCTGGAAATCTGTATAAGTACAGTTAATCATCTTGTGTCAAATAAATGTCATACAGGTACTTAGAATATACATCACTTGGTATTTTCAAGTTCTGAGAAATAATACGGCTTTGTCCTACACAGCACCTTTGACTTTCAAGTTCCTTCACTGGGTGAAGAAGAGTTTTGGTGGATGGGTTTCAAAATCAGAAAATCACAATCTGACCCAACCCACCAAATGCTGCAATGTCGACGACAGATTTTCAGGCCCAGGTTGAGGCTTTCCATAAAAAGTAAGTAAAGACTTTGTTATGATTTGTTTGCAGTGGCCTGTGATGCTATTGGCAAAGCTGCATAGTTGCCCATCGACATTCATGTAGTAGGAGAGACCCATTAACCAGGAGAGGGCTAGGAACACTTCATAAATTTTCCTGTTTCAGGAAGGAAAGGAATGGCTTTCACGAGCAACTGCTTTTCACAAGGTGAGGTGTCTCGGGACAAGTTATCATGGGCCCATGCAATAGATTGACAGGTCCTTTTGATTTTCAGCAAACCTCGTTTTCACATGGCAGGTTTGTTTACTATATATCTCACTGTATGGCCATCACTGTGGCACTTACAAAGCAGGAGTTGATGTAATAATTGATATTCCCTATTCTAACTGTCAGAAAGCAATTCATTTAGTAATTATTTATTGATGAATGCTGAATCAGTGTATGGTGCTTGTGAGATTACATAAGGAAATCACAGCTGCAATCATGTCTAGCTATGTGATCCTGACATGGGAATCACTCCGCACATGGTCAACATCATTCAAAGTGAATAGGCAGCTACAACAGTGGAAATATTTCATGCTCCAATGTAAGAACACCTGTTTTTTTACAACTGACAACGGTCTGAATGCACTATCTTGCAAAACATAAATCTAACTGACCACACAAATATTTGATCAGATCTTTATTGTTCAGCAGCCTTAGAATACAGACAGTTCTGTCAGAGTTGTTGGAATCTTGGAATATTCTCAGAATCTGAGTTCCTTTTAATAATATTTTATTTCAAGATTACATATTATCTTAAAGATTGTACTGCAAGAAGTTGTTCTCATCGGGAAAGAAATACTTCTGTTCCTCTTTCTCTCAAATTCAAAATCTTGTTTTTTTTCTATTCATTGTCGTCATTTTCTCTTCTATCATGTTCATCTATCTTCTTTCCAACTCTGCCAGAGTCTGAAGCATTGTCTCCTGAGTTGCAAACATTCTAAAATGTCTGACTTAGTGAATAATGACCAGAATACTACACCATGTGCCTAAAAACGACATTAAAGCCCGAGGAGTTTGCTTTCACTTATTTCTACAGTTTGGATACCTATTGAGTCCAAGTGACTAGTCATCATGGTCAACCATAGGCCTTAAGAATTCAGCTGGGATAGGCAAAGGCATAATTTCATCCTTGCCTCACATTAATGAATCCATCCTCCAGGAGAGTTTGTCTTCGGTCATCAGGAATAAATACCCTGAGTTATTCTGCTCTTTGATTGATTGGGGTGTTCAGGGATTGTACAGTGTGTGCTCCTCTGATATTAAAACCTGATGACTCAGGATGCACTGGAAATCTTTTTGAATTAAGTATTGACCTTTAGCTCTAAAGCAGAGTTTTGTTTGCCAGGACAGCAAAGAGAAATGCTGTATATCAGCAACTCAATTTATAGAAGGGCAATAATACTTTAGCCACATAGGTCAAACAAGTAGTCACAAAATGGATTTAATAACCTACTTTGCATAACTAGATTTTATTTTCATTAATTTACATACACCATAAGAAAAGTCAATTCCAAACCCTTATAGTGCAGCTGCGACCTTAATCCCAATGGGAATTCCCAGCTGAAGTATCAATTATGTGTTATTACAGTCACACGTCCCCCATGGTAACAGAGCTTGAGGATCTACGGAGATATCCATATCACAAACCACAAGCATGTCAGTAGTTTTCACTGCCTGTGGAGCTACAAATAAACATGACTATTTACATGGAGATGAACACATCCAAGAAAAAACGTCAGACCTTTAGACAATGCATGTTTCCTAAATGACTGCCAATTCACATGCCCAGAACTATTTGAGAATTTATTTAGATATGATAGAATGCAAATTTACTGTGCCTACCATCATACAGGATTAAATTGATCAATCTATTTGCTCTTACACTGAAGCAATTACAGCTAAGAAAGCTGGTTACCCAGCAACGACTCAACCGCCCACAGGACGATGCCTTTTAATTCTATTCATGCCCACCAGTGAAGTGGAGAAAATGACAGGCTGTCAGTGGAGGGAAGATACGCACAGAATTATAGTCCTGATGAACGCAGAGCAATTCCTCCATTGTGAAAAAGGTCTCTTATGTCCCACACACTGGGGTTGAGAAAAACAATGATCCTATGTAAAGTTGGAAAAGGGTGATACTAACATTACTTTCAACAATGTAGATGAATCGGAAAAAATTACTGATTGATCCTTGTGATATACTAATCAAACTTTGCTTCAGCAAAAGGTTTAGTAAAAGTACTTAATTGATCTTTCAGTCAGTGAAAGAAAAGGTTGCTTCCTGTGCTCCATTAGAAAACACTGTAAAAATATATTGCTGGGCCAAGTGGCTGTGATTGATATTGATTGAAAAGAAGTATTTTTCTCCAGTACACACAGAGCTCAGAATTGAGTATTTGGAAACTGCATGCAATCTGTAAGGAAGAGCAGAACAACCAGGAATACCACTTTGCTTATTCAATACTTCTGGGAATTTTGTATTTTATGGGAATATCTTCCCAAAATTTTGATATTGTCCATCAGTTTTATCAAGGTCTCTCAGTCTCCAAGCTTGTTGTTTCTCCTTTTACGAGTATCTTCCAACCTATTTTACAAAGCAAGAAAGACCTAATTCAGTACTGTGGACAGTTTTTAAACCACTCCAGAAGTGAATAGTTTTCCTAATTGATTCATTTTTATGTTTAATTATAGAAGGATTTCTATAAAACAGTATAAGTAGCAGATAGACCTTGCATTAAATATTTTAATCAGGCCTGGTCCTCGATGCCAGCCAGCGGTTTCAAGGGCCACAAGAAATTCAGTAGCCCAATTTTTACAGCATTTCTCTCTGCTTGAAGACAAGGGGAACAGGATCAATTGCACCCAGCCCAGGCTGCTTCCACCCTGGGATTGGACAGCTGCCCTGTACAAAGATACAACCCTACACCCAAATAAACATAGATGCCCTGGGCTGCAGCCTTTTCTGCAACATTCTCTATCTGATGGGGAGCAAAGCCTATTAATCAGGGTGTAAACCATCAAAAGAAAACACAGATGTTATAACGTTAAAGGTACCACAGTATTTGTTGTCGCATATTTCCCAACCAGAACTCCTCTTTCCACTTGCAGAAGCAGTTATTGTAAACAATGATCTTATGCACCCATGAAGATGCAGACCAAAGAGTATAAAGAAGAGTTGTGAGAGAAGAACAGAGACAAACAGAAGAGGAAAAGACTAAACCATCAATACATGGGGTCATCAAAGAGAGGTAGATAGTGATCATTTTCTTCATCTTGAATGCCACAGTAGATTAATTGGTTTCCAACAAAGCAGATTACAAACACATATAATTTACAATAAAAAATCATAAAATGCTGGGGATACTGAGCAGGTCAGACAACATCTATGGAGAGAGAAACTGAGTTAATGCTCCTGATGAAGAGGTAACTCTGTTTATCTCTCTGCAGAAGCTGCCTGACCTGTTGCGTATCCCCAGTATCTTCTGTTTTTACTTCAGACTGCATTATTTTGTTTTTCAATAATTTATAGGCTGATACAGGTTAGTGGAACTGAATTAAGCTGCTCTTGAAACAAAATAAATTGGTTTTGTTTTGGTATAAATTGATACCAAACATTCATTTGAAGAGAATCAACTCTGTAAATATCAAACCTTGCTAAAGGGCAGTTTGTGCTATAATTGAAATTACTAGAACAATTTTTAGTGAGATGAGGCACTATAAGATGATGAGTTGATTTTTCTGTAATATATCTAGCCCAACCATTTTGTACCTGGAACATTTTGTACCTGGTGTCCAGTCTTGATAGCACCCAGAAATCAATATTTACTTTAGATATTCCTGTTATCAGACAATATTGAAGGTAAGCACATCAGCTGTTCTTAGAGTTAAAATAGTGAGTATTTAAATGATCCTTTATGCAAAGCCATCTGTGGAGTGCTCAAGTGATTACTGTAAACGTTTTATACAATGATAGTTTTCACATCTATGATGTGGCACATGGTCACCTTAAATCAAACTTGTGTCCACTCACATTGACCAAGTAACAGTGGGTAAAGAAAAAAACAATTTTATGATCTGACAAAAGCCATTGACCTCCTGCCCCCCAGTCTGCTTCCTCTCCCTTCTCTTCTAAAATAGGTTCTTTATGCCTTAAGAAACTGTGGTCTGCTTTAAAGTATAGAAGAGAAAGAAAAGTGAAAATGAATTCTGTGGAAAAAAAAACATGAAAAAATCTATCAGAGAAGTGTCATATACTAAGTACTTGCAGAGGACTGTCCCTTTGAAGAGCTTTGTTGGTTTGAGAGAGAGAATATTCAAGACATGCATTTTAAACCTTAGTAAGGACAATTATGAGGGCATGATATCAGAGTTAGCTAATGTGAACTGGCAAATTATGTTAAGGGATCAGTCAGTCAAGATCCAGTCACAAAATAAATACATTCCAACAATAAATACATTTTTCAAGTGAAGGGACCACAAGTCATGGTTAAAAAAACACTATGATGCTGGAAGAACTCAGCAGGCCAGGCAGCATCCATGGAGAAGAGCAGGCGGTCAATCTTTCAGGTCAGGACCCTTCTTCAGGACTGAAGATAAGGAAAGGGGAAGCCCAATATATAGGAGGAAAAAGCAGAGCAGTGATAGGTAGATAAAAGAGAGGAGGCAGGGTGGGCACAAGGTGGTGATAGGTAGATGCAGGTAAGAGATAGTGATAGGCAGGTGCGGGGGAGGAGAGGAGAGCAGATCCACCGGGGGATGGGTCAAAGGTAAGGAGGGAAAAAGAGGGGTGGAAAAAAGAGAGGCTAGGAAAGGGAAGAAAAGAAGAGGAGTGGTGGGTTGGAGGGGGTGAGGTTACTTAAAGTGAGAGAATTCATTGTTTATGCCATTAGGCATGCAAAGTTCTCAAGACAAAAAACGAGGTGCTGTTCCTCCAGTTTGCACTTGGAATTCTCCTGGCAGTGGAGGAGGCTGAGAACTGACATATCTGCGATGGAGTGGGAGGGGGAGTGAAGTGACTGGCAACGGGAGATGCAGATCGCGGTTACAGATGGAGCGCAGGTGTTCTGCGAAATGGTCACCTGGTCTGCGTTTGGTCTTGCCAATGTAGAGGAGGCCACACCTGATCTCTGTCTCACCTGAAAGTACTGTTTGGGTCCCTAGATCGAGGTGATGGAGGTGGTGTAGGTAGCTCTTCCATAGCTTTAAGTTCTCTGGCATGCACAACCTCATCTTCACCAATGGACGTCCAGTCCCTATATATCTCCATTCCTGATCAATGACGGCCTCACCGCCCTCCGCTTCTGTCTTGACCAGAGACAGAACCAGTCCCTTTCCACTAACACTCTCCTCCGCCTGGCTGAACTTGTCCTCACTCTAAACAACTTCACTTTCGATTCCTGTCACTTTCCACAGACCAAGAGCTTAGCTATGGGCACTTGCACAGGCCTCAGCTATGCCTGCCTCTTCGTTGGCTACGTTGAATGGTCTCTGTTCCAAGCCTACTCCAGCCCCATTCCTCAACTCTTTCTCCGCTCACATGACGAGGCTTTCCACTCCAGGACATCTGAAATGTCCAACTTCTTTACTAACCATGGCTTCCCCCCTACTGTGGTCGAGAGAGCTCGCACCCACATCTCTGCCATTTCCCACACCTCTGCTCTCGCCCCCACCCCTCCCAGACCCAACAGGGATAGGGTCCCCCTTGTCCTCACATTTCATCCTACAGCCTACATATCCAACACATCATTCTCTGCTACATCCGCCATCTCCAACGGGACCCCACCACCAAGCACATCTTCCACTCCCCACCCCTTTCTGCCTTTCGGAGGGACCGCTCCCTCTGTAACTCCCAAGTTCACTCCTCCCCCCCCCACCAATCCCCCTCCCACCCCAGGAACTTTCCACTGTCTCCGCCATAGGTGCAACACCTGCCCCTGCACCACCTCCATCAGCTCCATCCAGGGACCCAAACAGTCTTTTCGGGTGAGACAGAGATTTACCTGCACCTCCCTTAATATCATCTACTGTATTCGGTGCTCCAAGTGTGCCCTCCTCTACATTGGCAAGACCAAACGCAGACTAGGTGACTGTTTTGCAGAATACCTGCGATCCATCCGTAACCGCGATCTGTATCTCCCCGTTGCCAGTCACTTCAACTCCCCCTCCCACTCCATCACAGATATGTCAGTCCTCAGCCTCCCACACTGTCAGGAGAATTCCAAGTGCAAACTGGAGGAACAGCACCTCATTTTCCATCTTGGAACCTTGCAGACCAATGGCATGAACATTGAATTCTCCCACTTTAGGAAACCGCTATTCTCCCCCACACCCACCATGCCTCTTCTTTTCTTCCCTTTCCTAGCCTATCTCTCTTTTTTCTACCCCCCTTTTTCCCCCTTACCTTTGACCCATCCCCCAGTATATCTGCTCTCCCCTCCTCCCCTGCACCTGCCTATCACCGTCTCTTACCTGCATCTACCTATCACCACCTTGTGCCCACCCCACCTCCCCTCTTTTGTCCACCTATCACTGCTCTGCTTTTCCCTCCTAGATATTGTGCTTCCCCTTTTCCTATCTTCAGTCCTGAAGAATGGTCCTGACTCAAAACGTTGACCACCTGCTTTTCTCCGCAGATGTTGCCTGGCCTGCTGTGTTCCTCCAGCATCATTGTGTTTTTCATCTATATTCCAGCATCTGCAGTCCTTTGTTTTTCTACCATTCCTGGTTATATTAGACAAAAAATAAAGAATGACTATAAGATTAATAAGGAAGGAAAATTAGAGTTTGAGATAAAGCTAGCCAGAAATAGAAAAATAGATGGTAAGCTTTCTGTAGATATTTTAAAAAAGAAAAGTGCTAACAGAGAGAGTGGTAGGCCCTATAGAAAGTGAATCTGGAGATTAATAATGGAAAACAAGTATCTGACTGATAAGTTAAACAGGTAATTTGCATCAGTCTTCACTGTAGATGTATGTATGTATGACATTAAGTAAAATCCTAACCCTAAATTGGGATTTGAAAGAGAGAGAGAATTTCAGGAAAAATTACAATCACTGCAGAAGTGTTGAATAATGTGGACTGATGGATATCATTCTAGTATCTTAAAAGAAGTAACTAGTGAGATATTTGATGCTTTATGAGGAATAATTGCCTCAGGATGATAAAGTTCCCTGTTCCCCCTTTTAAAAACACAAACTTTCTGCAGTTGCCAGTTGAAATCATTCTTTGGAATATTCATGTTACACAGATACAAACACATAGACAGGGACTCTTTCAGGAAAGCAGGAGAAAAATGCAATGCAGTCAGAAATGAAAGTTTCTTAACCATTGTTTTTGATTAACCTAAACAAAGCACATCCTTCACAAGCCCGCCACAAAATATTAATGATTTGCCTATAACTATCACCTGTATGTTTTAACGTACCCACATAGTTTGCCTGGTATCAGCTACGTTGGAAATGTCCATCTCTTATTAGTTGTTTTTAATAAATAGCACATAGCTCTTTCTATTTAAATATCATGATAATTTACTTTCACTCACCTCAGCAGTTCCCTGAAAGCATTTGAGCTGGGATCGGTTAGATTAACTCTGAAAGACTTTGGAATCATCCTGTATGGGGGATTATATTTGCACAATTGTTGCTCGGGAATATAATCTTTTGATGACTCTGTAAACAATGCTCAATATTCTAATTAACATTTTGCAAACAGATCTGACCAAACCAGTTCAAACTGCAATTTTCAACGTGAAATCCTTCAGATTTATTTGACATTTAGTCACAATTCAAGTGTAAGTATTTAGCATTCAAGCACTCCTTTAGCCACTGCATTGACTTTGGCATTCTCTTCAGAGGTAGAATGCTTTACAACAACAAAGTTGAAAACAAGAAGGAAACACCAATGAAGGTGGGACTCATAGAATTAGCAGAGGAATTAGACCAGAACATTGATATTAGTTTGTAGCTGTGGTGTGAACTCAGCAGGAGAGCACCTGCAGTGATAAATAATTTGAATAGCATCCACACTGATTGGGTACTGATCAGTTAGAACATCTGATGCCTCTTGGAAAATCACACAATTGAAATGCTTACTTCAGTGACATGGCCAAGGTACTTACTTGCTAACAGCAAATATTTTGGACCTTAATACAGGAGAAGAATTGATGAGCCATGACCTGCAGGGCTATGGATCTAATGCTAGACAGCAGAATTAAATTGGGTAGCTCTTTTCTCGACAGACATGGAGACAATAGGCTGAATGACTTCCTTCTAGTTTGTAAATCTCCTGCATTTCTGTGATTTTTTTAAAGAAAAATCTCACAAAACATAGTATCATTTGAAATAACTTAAAACAGAATCCATTGATAGATTCAGAGATAGTGAATGGGAGAAACCCTCTAAGTTAATTCATTGTTACATATCCCTTAATTTTATTAGTTAATTATAACTATTCACCTATAACTTTTTTTCCTAATTTTAAAGTTAGAACCAGGACACATGGCAGACATAACTTATTTCATGGAAAATGGGAACACAATGAACAGAATACACAGACCATTGTTGCCTATTTGGCTGGAACAGCTGCTGTTCATGGGAAACCAAACTGCCTTTCCCCACACTAAAGTCCCACTGTCCACATCCTGAGATCTATCTCTGGTGAAGACAGAGTCCAATGATGACAGTCACCACTGCCAGCTTGGTCTTGCAGTCCTTGGTCAACTGAGGAAAAAGGTATTTGAAGATCTCAGATATGTCATTAAAGCCACGGCCTGGCAGACGGTAGTGATCTCTGCTCTCCTCTCTGCTTCTGAGACCTGCACTATCTGTAGCAGGCATCTTAAGGTATTGGAAAAATGCCACAAATGCTGTCTGCAAAATCCTTCAAATCCACTGGAAGGACACATAAATCAATGGCTGTGTCCTCTTCCAGGCCAACATCCCCAGTATTGAGGTCACCATGTCACTTGAATGGCCAACGCCTGACTCCTGAAACAGATACTCTATTCTGAGACTTATGAAACTAACACTATGGGAAGAGATTACCAAGCAGCAGTGCAGCATTTTCACTAGGAATCTCTTGACCATGAACACTATAAGTGCAGAAGGGACATTCAGGATGGTATTGAGAATTCAAGTCCAAGCATTGGGAGCAAGCAGTCACCCTGTGCAAGTGGCTGAAATATCGAATCAACTCACAAACTATCCACCCACCCACCCCATCAGCCACTCACTGCCCTATCTGTGGAAGTGTCTGTGGTTTCCACATTGGCCTCATTAGTCACATCAGAATCCACAAGACTGGAGTGGAAGCAAGTTATCTTGGATTCTGAGGGATTGCATAAGAACTTTTGGTTGGTCTTGGCTTAAAGTCATAATTATTAACAGTTATTAATCAACAATTGAAGATGAAAAATGAGATACAGCTTTTTAATTATTGGTTCCCCTGGTAGCTGCATTTCAATTTATCTAATAATAAGAGAGTACCGTTATTCTGGTTTAAACTGTCATTAATATTCCACCATATAACTGATATCAGAACTACATTACAAAAGGTAATGTCAATATTAAAGTTCAAAACCTGATCTTAACAAATTTACTGTTGGACTGGGAGGAGACAATTTCAGCATAAAGTTCAGCCAAGGGAATACAGAATTCTCCTGGTTAATGATAAAATCTTAATTGAAATCACCATCATTAGTCACTGCCAGCATGTTTCCCATGATATTGCTCACAAGCAAAAAAAAGCAGATGCAAAAGAGATACTCCAATGGCTAGACAGTTGTGGACAGCTTTCTGAGTAAGCAGTGTGATGCTGGATCATATTCAGGGATTCATCTGCAGATCTGAATGAATATGCCATGGCTGTCACCGACTTCATCAAGACCTGCGTGGATGAGGGTGTGCCTTCGAGAACATACTGAGTTTTCCCAAATCAGAAACCCTGGATGAACCAGGAGATTCACAGTCTGCTGAGGGCTAGATCTGTGGTGTTCAAGATCAGCGATCCAGAATCCTACAAGAAGTCCAGGTCATCTACAGAAGGCCATCATGAGAGTGAAAAGACAATTCCTTGTGAAGTTAGAGACACAATCTGATGCACGACTGTTGTGGCAGGGTTTGTATGCATTACTTCCTATAAGGCAAAACCTGACAGCATATATGGCAGTGATTCTTCACTCCCTGATGAGCTCAACGCCTCTTATGCACACTTTGAAAGGGAGAATAACACTACATCTGTGTGAATCCCCACAGTATCCAGTAACCCTGTGATCTTTGTCTCAGAGGCAGATGTCAGAACATCCTTCAAGAGGGTGAACCCTCACAAGGCATCAGGCTCCGACGGTGTCCCTGGCAGGGTACTGAAAATCTGTCCCAACCAACTGGCTGGAGTGTTCAAGGACATATTCAACTTCTCACTGCTGCAGTCGGAGGTTCCCACCTGCTTCAAAGGGGCAGTAATCATACTGGTGCCCAAGAAGAGCAGGGTGAGCTGCCTCAATGACTACCGCCTGATAGAACTCACATCTACTGTGATGAAGAGCTTTGAGAGTTTGGTCATGGCTAGAATTAGCTCCTGCCTGAGCAAGGACCTGGACCCACTGCGATTTGCCTACAGCCACAACAGGTCTACAGCAGAAGCAATCTCACTGGCTCTCCACTTGGCTTTGGAGCACCTAGACAACAGCAAAACATATGTCAGGCTGCTGTTAATTGATTACAGCTTGGAGTTCAACACCATCATCCCCTCAGTACTAATCAACAAGCTTCAAAACCTGGGCCTCTGTACCTCCCTCTGCAGTGGATCCTCGACTTCAATATCAGGAGACCACTGTCAGTATGGATCGGTAGTAACATCTCCTCCTCGCTTACAATCAACACAGGTGCACCTCAAAGGTGCATGCTTAGCCCACTGCTCTACTCTTTCTACACTCATGACTGTGTGGCCGAGCACAGCTCAAACGCCATCTATAAATTTGCTGATGATACTACTGGTGTTGGCGTCAAGGAGGCATACAGGTGTGAGGTAGATCGGCTGGTTGAGTGATGTCGCAACAACAACCTTGCACTCAACGTCAGCATGACCAAGGAATTGAGTGTGGTTTTCAGGAAGGGGAAGTCAGGAAAACACACACCAGTCCTTATTGAGGGGTCAGGGGTGGAAAGAGTGAGCTGGTTCAAGTTCCTGGGCGTCAACATCTCAAAGGATCTATCCTAGGCCCAACATATTGATGCAATCATGAAGAAGGCATGCCAGCAGCTCTACTTTGTTAGGAGTTTGAGGAGATTTGGTATGTCACCAAAGACTCTTGCAAATTTCTATAGAGCATTCTGACTGGTTGCATCACAGCCCGGTATGGAGCCTCCAATGCACAGGATCACAAGAGGCTGCAGATGTCTAGCTCATGTTACCAGCTCAGACAGGCACCTTGGTCAGTGCAGACGAGTTGGGCTTAAGGGCCTGTTTCCATGCTATATAAATCAATGATTCTATGACTCTATGAAAAGCTGACAAAAAAAATCACAAATGTTGCGCTTCTTATATGAAATGAACCTACACTTTTGATAACTAAAAAGCTCTTGCCAGCATATCCAGATGAAATGTAACATTGGAAGATGATTCATGTGAAACCACTTCAAACTTTCTCACTTTGACATCTCAGAAATTAGGCTTTTCCAAATGATTGTTTCTTTAAAAACAATTTCAATAACTCAAATATATAATACAAAGAATTCAATGAGGGTATATTGACCATCTGCAAGGTTGTGATTTAAAGAGTTGTGGGCATAAAAATTTGAACCACTCATCCAGCTGATGGAATTCCTAAGGAGCTGGGTTGTTTGGCTGCATTAAAAGGCAGACACCTCAAGGAAATCCAACAGCCAAAGGGAGACTTAATCAGCCTGATCCAGTAGTTCAGAAAAGTGGCTTTATTCTCTTATGGACCAGAAAGGAAGAGAGAGCTTCCCCATCCTCCACCATACCCCAGCCCCTCAAGCAAAACCTCTGCTGCAGTTGGACATCACTCATGCCTCCATCTGTTCAGATCACCTTTCCAATTAGTTGCCCAATCTAAATGATACAATCTTCCATACTGGGTTTCCCTCCAATTTGCCAATATGATTGGACAAGAAATAAAAATTTAATGAGTCCTGCCCTTAAATCCAGCATGACCTCCAACTTCCCAGGATTTCCAGGTGCCTATTTCCTTTTTTAATATCATTGTCATTTCTAATGGTGTTGTGTTATTTCTGATGATCTCTGTTCTCTGCCCTGTCTGTATTTAGTTTGTCTCCCCCACCAACAAATCCAGTCCAGCCCCTACCAAACTTCTGCTCAAAGGAGAACTTTTCCATTCTGGAATTAGTGACAAAAGTACCTCAGTGTCTTGGTGGCCTTGATTAGATTCTGTTGTAACTGGATTCTAAATTTTAATCCAGCTAAAACTGAAGACAGATACCAATCTGCTTATCTTTCATATGGTGACTATTATGGAAGCAAGCATGGGAAAATTTACCTGCTTTTGTTAAGGGACAGGTATGTGTTCCTAGTGGAGTGGTTAGTGGAGGTATGTGTTCTTAATATAATGAGGTGAACATTTCATATATACCCAGAACCTCACTATACATCTTTGTACCTGATTGTTGATGGTCTCTTGGTTTTGCTTGCCCAAGACTCCCATTCTAGCTTGAACAGATCTCACATCACAGGTAGATGGGAATACAATGTTGAGGGTAGGGCCATGATCTCATTAGTTGAAGGAATAGGACTAAGAGGTTGAGTGACCTACTCCTGCTCCCAATTCATATATTATATGCTCATATGCATAAAGCAAAGATTTTCAGTCCATGAGAGGAAAGGTTTTTAAATATTGGCATGCACCCAAAGCTCGTACGTTCCAATGTATAAAATACAACATCAGCTTCTAATTTCACAAATGTTTTATTTTACAGTAACAGATGTAGGGAAATCTCATGACAGATGGGCTCAGATCTGATAGCATTTCATGCCCCCTGGGTCCTTTTGTGAAACCCACGTGGACTGTTCGTTGCTACTTGCGTATTCTTGATGGCATTCCACATCTACTTGCTATTTTTACATTTTGTGGTCAGCGGCAAAGCAATCTTAAATAAGTGCTGATTTGTAAATTGCCCATTGCTAATCACCCAACTGCATAAAAAGTTTTGGCAGAGTATTTGACAATCTGCTTTGAAAGATACAGATAATGAATTCCTTTGGGCATTCCATTTCAAAAAGGGCATTAAAATCAAAAAGAAATATAGCATTCTATGACAGGGATGAGAAACTATAGTAACGAGTTAGTGAGACTTTGAGACTGTTACTGAAGCAGTGAAGGCAAAGGGAAAACGTAACTGAGCTTTTTAAAAAAATCAAAATTAGGAAGTATTTCGATAGCATGAATAAGGTAGAATTGCCAAGAAACTGAATGATATCATTGAAGGTACATGAGAAATTGAGAGGAGGGAGCAGTTAGTCAAACATACAGATTAGTCAAGAGTTAAATATGTTTTCACCTGAGCAATAATACTAGAGGTTATGGAAAAGGGGAAATGAAATACAACATTCTACAATACTCACTACTGAGATGGCATTCAGGATTACCCAGTAGTCCAGAAAGCAATACAAGCAATGTGGATTGGCAGGGGATGCCTGGGCTTTCCCTCAGTGTCGGCCTGATGTCACCTTCATGCTCTAGTGATACTGCCCCAATGTCTGTCCAGACACTTTTGCCCCAGGTGCTCCCTTTAAAGTGTTGGTTACTGGAGAGTGCCAGATAGTGAAGTGCCAGATACTATAATTTAAATATTTTGTCTGAGGGCCTCACACAGCTCCTCATGTGAGGCCTAGTCTTTAGGGCTCATGCTCTCCCACATGCCCACATTGTCTCACATGCTCACACTCCCTCATGTGCTCAGACTACCTCATGTGTTCACACACTCCCTCACATGTTCACACTCCCATGTGCTCACACACCCTAATGTTTTCACATTTCTTCATGTACTAACACTCTCCCATGTGCTCACAGTCCTTCACGTGCTCACACTCTCCATGCGCTCACATTCCCTCATTTGCTCATACTCTTTCACATGCTCACGTGTTCAATTTTGGGAAATGATACCTCTATTTGGTTCAGTGCAAAGTTTTGACAATACTTTGTAGGCTTCCAAATGGGTACAATCAGACTACAATCTGCAGAAAACTAGGACTGAAAAAAATAAAGTATAATTTGCTATACTTTTAAAACATAAAATTGTGTTGGAGCATTTTTGTTATGTACTCTTTTGTATTAAGTTTAATATATTTCTATTTGTCGAAGAAGCACCATGAGTATCATCCATGATGCTTTAAAAGCCCTGAGAATTCTTTCAAATAAATTCATGACAGTGTGTATTTATCTATATTCTTATATGTTCTCTAATGACAAGAGCAATAATGTTATTTTATCTAATGCCATGTGTCTCTGTTCTTAAGAACGATATTAAAATCTGCATCTGATCAGCACACAGAACAGATTAATATACTCTTAATGATTTATAGTATGATGTTTCATTTGGTGCCTCACAGAGTAACAACAGTACAAGCAACCAGGGACAAAGTCATTCTGAGTAGATTTTAATGGTTTGTGATTACTGTTCTGGAACAGATTGAACCTCTTTACAGTCCATGAGTACAATATGTGTACAGAATTTAAACAATGATCTGGTAATGGATTTTACTGCAAGCAACACAGATAAAAAGACATATGCTGTCATTTATAGTATATAACTCAACGGCTTTTAATAAATAAAACCACCATGCGTTAGAAAGATCAAACAATGTCTGTAAGGCAAAGCAATTTAGTTATATATAGAATCCTTAATACTAAAGATGGAAAATAACCCATAACTCTGCAAATCTATGAAGTGACAATATTCAAACACTTTGATTATAGGACATCTTATATTAACTTTCATAACTGTTTCATTAGTTAATGCGTGACATTGTGATAGTAAAGGAGGCTAAAGGCACAATTATAAATAATTTGGCTAACCAATTTGAAGATCTAACAGCAGCTAGTGTCTGTAACAGAATGAAATTCCACCCACAGAACACCCACCTCTTTTGCATTCTTTGTGGTGGCCACAAAAGAATAGATGTGTTTGTCAGAAGTATTCATCTACTTTAACCATGCAATGCAACTGGCCCCCATTGCACTACTCTCTTTATCAGTGGGAAACACTTAGAATGACTCATCATGAATCAGACCCTAACACTGCAGATGTTGGAACACAGCGTGCAGTGCGTGATAGGTGACAGAATTACTCAGTAAAATCTCATTACACAGCTGTAATTTCTATGTTGTAGCTGTTAATGAGTTCTGGTAGTATTCCCTGGAATCTAATGCTGGCAGCCACAAATAGCGAAATTTGACTTTCTTAAAAGTATGGCTAAAATAGAACAACTAATAGGAAATTTACATAACATAGGCAAGCAGCTCAATATTTGTACTTACAATTCATTGCCAAATCTTAGTGGCAATTACTAATGTAAAACAGTTGCATGCATTGTCAGGAGATCTGTGAAGTAAGTGTTAAAATAAAGATTTTGTTTTACAATTTTAGTTCACTTAAGACAACTTACCACAAATGCTTGAAATACTAATCAGGTCAGGTGGACATAGAAACAGAGTTAGCACTTCTGATGAAAGATGATTGACCACACTGCTTTGAGAAACAACCAACATTTTTCACAAAACCATGCAAGGAGACCACCAAAATTTAGAGTACAAGTATAACATTCCTGTAAAACATAATTTGAGGATTATGAATGATCAATGTTACATTTATTCATTTAAAATATCTTTATTAGTCACATGTACATCGAAACACACAGTGAAATGCATCTTTTGCGCAGAGTGTTCTGGGGGAAGCCCACAAGTGTCGCCATGCTTCCGGCACCAACATAGCATGCCCACAACTTCCTAACCTGTACGTCTTTGGAACGTGGGAGGAAACCGGAGCACCCGGAGGAAACCCACTTAATTTACGAATGTCCCAAAATATTCAAAGTGAAAAAAATTGCTTAGTTCTTTATTTATGTTATGTACTAATATATGTATAATATTGTATAACAATGCACATTGTATTACTGCAATGGAAAATTTACTATACAGGCGACCCGTGTAATGGGGTGCACTGTGTTTCGAGAAAAGGGCCCATAACGCGCTTTTCTGTCATCCACGCATTCATCAAGATACGCAAGTTAAAAAATATATATTTTGTGTTAATTTACTAACTTTTTTCACATAAATACTGTAAGAGCAAATTTTGTTCTGTATCTCAAATTTTTGGGTAGTGATTTGTGAATTCTGTAAGAGAGAATTGGCTGTAACGTGAGGTCACCTATTGAAGTGTAAACATTTAACAGCACCAGAATGAGACACTTGGATAGATTTTTTACATCATACAAGGTCAACCACAAAATAAGAGCATCGGAGTTAATATCAGAAAATGGGGCAATAATTTGTCAAAATTACAGTGAGACCATTGGTGTGTCATTATTAATGCACCAGTGCTGCAGCAAGTTCAAGAAAGGGAAGATGTGCAGAAACCACAAGTTGAGGCTTCCTCGTTACCTTTGGGTAAAAAAAACAACAGTGCTTTATCATAAAATGCACTGAATGGTGAAAATTTGCTGTATTTAAATACTAGCTAAACTTGATTTATTAGAGCACTATGGGAATCATCCATGATGCTTTAAAATCCCTGGGAATTCCTTCAAATGAATTCATGTGTTCGGTATTTCTCTGATATTCTAAAATATTTTTCTTGGGCAAAAGCAATACAGTTAATTCACATAATTTAATCTGTTTTGGCACTTAAGAATAATATTGAAATCTACTTCTACAGCATATATCTGATCAGCCATACTGTTATATAACACTATGTTTTTAGTTTTCTATTCAGTCCACTCCAGCCAAAGATAAGTAAGGGTCATAAGTATTTATGTACACATGTAAAACAAAGACCTATTGCCAATGCTTAGTCTCCCTGGAGACACAAGAGATTCTGCCGATGATGGAATTTGGAACAACACACACAAAATGCTGGAGGAACTCAGCAGGTCAGGCGGCATCAATGGAGGGAAGTAAACAGTTGTGGCGGCACGGTAGTGTAGCGGTTAGCGTAACACTATTACAGCGCTAGCAACCCTGGTTCAATTCCCACCACTGTCTGTGAGGAGTTTGTACGTTCTCCCTGTGTGTCTGTGTGGGTTTCCTCTGGTTTCCTCCCACATTCTAAAGATGTACAGGTTAGGAGTTGTGGGCATGCTATGTTGGCGTTGGAAGAGTGGCATCCTGGTGAACTTCTTCTGCACCCTCTCCAAAGCCACCACATCCTTCCTATAGTGCGGCAACCAGAACTAAATGCAATACTCCAGATGCGGCTTAACCAGAGTTTTATCAAGCTGCAACATAACTTCCTGACTCTTGAACTCAATACCTCGACTAATAAAGGCAAGCATGCCATATGTCTTCTTTACCACCCTATCAACCTGTGCAGCTTCTTCAGGGAGCTATGAACTTGGACCCCAAGATCCCTCTGCTCATCAACACCGTTGAAGGTCTTGCCATTAACAGTGTACTGTCTCTTTACATTTGATCTCCCAAGGTGCAACACTTAACGTTTGGCTGGGTTAAACTCCATCTGCCATTTCTCCGTCCATATCTGCAACTGATCTATATCTAGCTGTATCCTTTGCCAGTCTTCTACCCCATCCACAACACCACCAATCTTCATATCATCTGCAAACTTACTAACCTACCCATCTACATTTTCATCCAGGTCATTTATATACATCACAAACAGCAGAGGTCCCAATAGGATCCCTGTGGAACACCACTAGTCACAGACCTCCAGCTAGAATAAGTCCCATTGACCACTACCTTCTGTTTTCTATGGGCAAACCAATTCTGAATCCCAACTGCCAACTCACTGTGGATCGCATGCATCTTAATCTTCTGGATGAGCCTCCCATGAGGGACCTTGTCAAACACCTTACTAAAATCCATGTAGACAACATCCACAGCTCCACCTTCATCAATCACCCTCGTCACCTCCTCAAAAAACTCAATCAAGTTAGTAAAACACGATTTGCCCCGCACAAAGCTATGCTGAATGTCCCTAATTAGGCCATGGTTTTCCAAATGCTCATGAATCCTATCCCAAAGAATCCTCTCCAGTAACTTCCCTACCACTGACATGAGACTCACCAGTCTATAGTTTCCAGGATTATCCCTATTTCCCTTCTTGAATAATGCGACAACATTAGCTACTCGCCAGTCCTCCAGGACCTTGCCTGTGGCTAGAGAGGACATGAAGATCTCAGTCAAGGCTCCAGCGAACTCATCTCTTGCTTCTCTCAATATCCTGGGGTATATCCCATCAGGCCCCGGGGACTTATCCATCCTACTGCTCTTTAAGAGACTTCTTTTTTATCTTTTTTATCTTCTTTATCTCAAAGTGCCCTAGCATATTAGCACGCTTTGCACTGATCTCCCTATCCTCCATGTCTTTCTCCTTGGTAAATACTGATGCAAAGTACTCACTAAGGACCTCACCCAATTCTTCTGCTTCCAAGCACATATTCCCTCCTTCATCCTTTGGTGGTCCTACCCTCTCCCTAGTTATCCTCTTGTTCTTAGTGTACGTATAGAATGCTTTGGAATTCTCTTTAATCCTACTTGCCAAGGAATTTTCATGGCCCCTCCCGGCTTACCTAATTCTCTTCTTGAGTTCTTTTCTGGCTTCTTTATAATCCTGAATAGCTCTGTTTGATCCTAGCTTCCTAAGCTCTCCATACATTTCCTTTCTCTTCTTGACTAAATTCACCACCTCTCTTGACATCCAAAGTTTCCTTCCCCTGCCATCCTTGTCCTTCCTTCCTACTGGAACATACCTGTCCTGTACTCTGTGCAGTTGGTCTGTAAACACCCTCCACATGTCAGGTGCGGACTTGCCCAGAAACAGCTGTTCCCAATTAACTCTCCCTAGTTCCAGCCTAATGCTCTTGTAATTTGCCCTGCTCCAATTTAATACTCTCCTGCAAGGTCCATACTTATCCTTATCTCTAGCTATCTTAAAACTTAAGGAATTGTGATCACTATTCCCTAACTGTTCTCCCATTGAAAGGTCAGTCACCTGACCAGGCTCATTATCCAACACCAGGTCGAGCATGGCCCCTCCTCTCATTTGACTATCTACATATTGATTTAAGAGACCCTCCTGGATACACCCCATTCTGCCCCATCTAAACCTCTTGCACTAAGGAGGTCCGAGTTTATATTAGGGAAGTCGAAGTCCCCCACGACAACAACTCTATTGATTTTACACCTTTCCCTAATCTACCTGCATATCTGTTCCTCAATGTCCTGGTGGCTATCGGGCGGGTCTGTAGTATAATCCCATCAGAGTGATTGCGCCTTTCTTATTTTTGAGTTCTACCCATATAGACTCAGTGGATGAGCCCTCCATTATGTCCCCTCTGAGTGCAGCTGTGATATTGTCCCTGATTAGTAGTGCAACTCCCCCCTCCCCTTTTATCTCCTTCTCTATCTTTTCTAAAAGATTGAAACCCTGGAACATTAAGCACCCATTCCTGTCCCTCTCTCAACCAGGTCTCTGTGTCTCTGTGATAACCACAACATCATTGTTCCATGTACTGATCCATGCTCTAAGTTCATCACCCTTACCCATAATACTCCTAGCATTAAAATACACACACTTCTAATTGTCCGTCCCAGAGTGCCTGTTACTTTGCTCCTACCTGTTTATACTGGTCCTGACATCTACCTTCCTCTGAATCCCTCCACTTTCCGACCCGGTGCTCTGGTTCCCATCTCCCTGCCAAACCCTCCAGAGTAGCACTAGCGAACTTCCTGGCCAAGATATTGGTTCCCCTCCAGTTGAGGTGCAAACCGTCTCTCTTATACAGGTCACCCCTGCCCCAGAAGAGGTTCCAATGATCCAAGAACCTGAAACCCTGCCCCTGCACCAGTTCCTAAGCCACTCATTCAACTATTCTGTCATCCTATTCCTGCCCTGACTAGCACGTGGCTCTGGGAGTAATCTAGAGATTACTACCTTGGAGGTCCTGCTCTTCAGCCTCTTTTCTAACTCCCTTCACTCACTGCGCAGGACCTATTCCCCCTTTCTACCTGTGTCATTGGTACCAATGTGCACCACCACCTCTGCTGCTCACCTTCCTCCTTGAGAATATTCTGCAGCCGCTCCGAGATGTCCTTAACCCTAGCACCTGGGAGGCAACACACCAGCCTGGTGTCTCTTTTGCGGCCACAGAATCTCCTGTCTGTCCCCCTAACTATCAAGTCTCCTAACACTATTGCTCTGCCTGACTTTACCCTTCCCTGCTGAGCCTCAGAGCCAGTCTCAGTGCCACTGACCTGGCTGCTGCTGTTGTGCCCTGATAGATCATCCCCTCCAGCAGTATCCAATATGGTATACCCATTGCTGAGGGGAATGGCCACTGGGGAACCCTGCACAGACTGCTTACTCCCCCTACTTCTCCTGGTGGTCACCCATCTAGCTGAAGCCTGTATCTTGGGTGTGATCACCTCAGTAAAAGTCTCATCTACGAGGTTTTCAGCCTCCTGGATGGTCCTGAGTACATCCAGCTCCAGTTCCTTGACCCGGTCAGTCAGGAGCTGCAGCTGGGTACACTTCCTGCAGATGTGGCCATCAACATATTTGCCCATTTGACTGGATCTCTCCACCCTCCAACTACGGGGCCAAACAATTGATCCCATTGCCTGAGGCCAACAATGGGAAAATGGCCTCCTTCTGATAAGCAGATTCAGAAGTTGTAAATCAACTTTCCAATGAAGGAAGGGAAATTTGTGGCTTTCATGCAAGTCATTCTCACCTTTCTCAGCTGGCATATGCTCAAGAGTTAAAATCACCTCTGCCTCACCTTGCCACAATTAACACAACTGCAGCTCTCATTCATTTGGTTCCCACTCTGGAATAAAATACAGCCTCATGAGTATCACTATATTTTTAACTCAATCCATTTATCTTTCTTATGGTTGGCCTTGGGGAATTTGTACTATATTAACCACAACTTCACTAAAAGAGAAAGTTAATAAATGAACAAATGTAGATTGCGAGATCTCCAGGCTAATCTTATCCACAGCTACTGACCAACCAAGTCTTTTGTGTCATCCAGTCCTAACAAGATCTTGCCCGGCTAATAGCAAAATATTATGTGAATTGCTTCACACCCACATTAATAGAATGGAAGCCTTGTCTGTCACAATAGATATGTGCATAACCTGCATTTGCATGGTTGGATGCATTGGTCCACCAATTGAATTCAATTTAATTCATAGACTTTCCACTCAGTGACAAGGAAATGCAGCATTATTATCAAGTCATTTAAAGATAAAGTAGTTCACATAACAATCACAATGACAGAATTGCCTAACAATCCCATAAAAGGGAGTTCAAAGTTGCATTGCATGGTGTATAAAGATAAAATATCTTTATTAGTCACATGTACATTGAAACACACAGTGAAATGCATCTTTTGAACAGAGTGTTCTGGGGGCAGCCCACAAGTGTCACCACACTTCCGGCGCCAACATAGCATGCCCACAACTTCCTAACCCGTACGTCTTTTGGAATGTGGGAGGAAACCGGAGGAAACCCATGCAGACATGGGGAGAACATACAAACTCCTTACAGGCAGCAGCCGGAATTGAACCCGGGTCGCTGGCACTGTAATAGCATTATGCTAACCACTACACTATCACTCCTGCCCATATCTTTTGTTTCCTGTCAGCTCCAGTAAAACAAATTTGGTCAACCTTAACCAAGTTTCTGATACTCTAAATCAATAGATGAAAATTAGTTTGGGTCAAATTAATATTATCCCCTGCTGATCACAAGTGTAGCAGGAGGAGAATGTAGAGATGACACAAAAGATTTGTTTAAGCTGCTTAGTATCGGGGTGGATCTCATATGTGAAGTTTGTAACTGTATTTGAAATAAGAATGTCCCATGGATCTACATATTTAAGCAACTTTCTGACAAATGCCAGGCAGATGCCCTCATCCAACTCTCAACTGGTTGTGAGTTGATTTATTTCCCTCATTCAGACTGGGTTTTTATGCTCAGCTTCTGCAAGAGAGATATTGCATTGGCTTGAATCATGCTCCTCTTCAGCTTGCAGTTCTATTCTTCTTCCTAGGCAGTTGCTTAGGATTGAGGATGATTTGATAACATTCTGGTTTTGTGAGTTCTGACGAGACAAGCGGTGGCCAATGGGACAGAGGGGTATTGATTGTTCCAATCAAATGGAGGATTTTGCGAAGACGGCATGGAGACCTGCCATTTAACAGTATTGCATGGATCAGTGATGAGGCAGCAAAGTGGCACAGCTGGTAGAGCTACTGCCTCACAGCTCCAGCCATCTGACCTCTGGTGCTGTCTGTGTAGAGTTTGCTTGTTTTCACTGTGACTGCTTCGGTTTCATCCAGTTTGTCTAGTTTTCTCCCACATCCCAAATACGTGCAGGGTGCTAGGCTAATGGGCCACTGTAAAATGCCCCTAGTGTGTAGATGAGTGTTGAGATTTGGGGAGAGTTCATGGGAATGTAGAGAATAAAATGTTATTACTGCAATTATGTTGCTTGATGATCAGTGCAGGTTCAATGGACCGAAGTGCCTATTTCTATGCCGTATGACTCTATAACTCATTCCCAACTTTCATACCTGTGCATTGCTTCCACATCTGATCTCCCACTCTGCCGCTGGATGCAGGGCCGATTCCTAGATACATGCTCAGAGGGGATTTATC
The DNA here is from genome assembly GCF_009764475.1 of Pristis pectinata. Taxonomy (NCBI): domain Eukaryota; kingdom Metazoa; phylum Chordata; class Chondrichthyes; order Rhinopristiformes; family Pristidae; genus Pristis; species Pristis pectinata. The sequence goes on from NC_067411.1 coordinate 25,117,704, forward strand.
CACTTTGTATCTGATTCCAGAATTTAAACTAGCCAGGCCAACGAATACAAAATGACTTTTTTTTATTTTAGTTGTCAATCTGGATTGTAAAAGTAAGTGCTGGGATGATTATTTCTCATTATTTTTAACTAATAGTAATGTTTTGATTTTTTTGAATCAATTAAATTTGTTTAAAATAAATTTATTACTTAAATATTTTTTTTTCAAATATTTTTTGTTATTTTTAATTATGTAAATCTATTACAAGTGTTGTTAATGTGCATGATTCTCAGAGACAATTCGAAACAGTTATGAAGGCTCTGGCAGCATGTGTTCCGGGGTGAGATGAGAAGGTTGGGTCTGTATTCTTTGTAGGAATATTCGATCCTTACTGAGATGTATTAGATCCTGAGGGGGTACGACAGGGTATATGCTATGATTTTTTCACTTGTGGGAAAGTCTTGAATGAGGGGACATAGTTACAAGATGCTAGTTATTTAAAATGCAGGTGCATCAAAATTTCCTTTTGCAAAGGTGACGAATCTCAGGAATTCTCTACACTGGAGGACTGTGGGGGCTAAGATTATTAAAAGTACTTAAGGTGGTGGTAGAGGTAGATAAGTTTTTGAAAGATCAAGGTATTGAGCTTTTGGAGGAACCAGCATGGAAGAGACATTAAGGTCAGCATGGATCAGCCATGATCATATTGAACGTAGGGCAGGCTTGAGGCCTAGGTGGTGTACTCCTGCTTCTATTTTCAGGCATTCTTACGCACCTAAGCTGTTTCTCAGTACTACTCTACAGCTGAAGGGTTAAAAGTTGTTACCTCACTAGTTGTAGAATATTTGTTTAGTGCCAGCTCCATTACATCAGTAGAAGAATAACAAAGGAAAGAAGATGATGTAGTGAACAAAGAATTATCCAGCATAAATGCACCAGAGAACAGCAAATTACCTTACTGTGTTCAGCTGCAATGCCCAAACAAGCATTCACTCACCCAAGGCATGTTACAAATTAAAGTTAAATTACTTTGTTTAATTGCAACCATACTTATCAGTAATTGTAAACATCACTGTCACCATGAACCTTTACATACCAATCCTTACTATTCCAGGCAGAGAACTGCCATTTAGCCTCATCCAATTGAATATGGGAGGTCAGCAATGTAGCATTAAAATGGCCTTCACGACAACAATAGCATGTGTATCTAATCCAGATGCTGAAAATATGAAATAAAACAGAAAATGCTGGAAATACTCTGTCAGGAATCATCTTTTGGGAGAGATACAAAGTTAGTGTTTCAGATAGATGAGTTTTCATCAGAACTAGGAAAATGTAGAGATAGAATTGGTTTTAAATGCACAGAGAAAGAGGGGAGTGAAGGAAACACCTGGAAACCCCATTGATAGGGGAGAAGACAAGTGGGATTAAATGAAAAAGTGGTTATGCTTTTGGGTAAAAAAAGGTGGTAAAAAGATTTAGTAAATAACATAAGGTCACTTTGGAGGAGGCGTAAATTGGGAAAGCAGAATAAATATCTAAAATTATCAGAACTGTGAATGTTGATTATCTGAAATTGTTGTATTTAACGTTAAATCCTAAAGGTTGTAATGAACTAAGCTATAAATTGAGGTGTTGTTCTTTCAGTTTACATTGAAACAGCACTCAACCTGTAGTCTACTATGCCATGGTATTTCAAGTGCTAATCTAAATACTTCTTAAATGTTGGAACAATGTAGGAGGCCAAAGACAAGATGGCAGAGTAGGTGCATGATGGAGGATGAAAGTGTCAGGCAATTAGAAACTTAAGTTCAAGCATGCAGTCTGAACAGATGTATTCTGCAAAACAGCTTTTGGTTTACTCAGTGTATAGCAAATGCGGTATATTAAATCAGTAGTACACGTAAGTAAGTTATTCACCCGAAAGAACCTAGTCAGTAGAATAAGGAAGGCAAAGAGTGAACTACTTTCTGGCCCTGCCTCTACAGCCAGGTCTATATTCAGCTCTAGACTCAGGGCAACTGTACTGGGAGGTCAGTCATCATAACGCAAGTAGAGTACTAGTGGACATAGGTCAGCATGGTGTAACACTGAAGATTAGTGTTTGTGGATACAGCTGGGACCCGTTGCTGTTTGTTATATACATTAGCGATCTGGATGTGAATGTTGGAGAGTATTTTTAATAATTTAATAATACGTCATGAATTTAATAATTTCACAGATGACATGGATATTGGTGCTGTTGTGGATAATGGAGAGGATAGTCTTCAGCTACAGGATGATAAAGATCAGTTGGTAAGTTGGGCAGAAAAATAGCAGATGGAATTTAATCCTGAAAAATGTAAAATGTTTCATTTTAATAAGGCTAGGATATGCAAAATGTATGGTAGGATCCTAGGAAGTACTGAGAAACAGAAGGATCCCTGAAGGCAGCAGCACTGGAAGGCATACAGGATGCTTGCCTTCATTAACAGAGGTATATAAAAGGAGGGAGGTAATGGTACCACAGTGTAAATCATTAAGTAGAACACAGCTGGAGTATTGTGTGCAGTTCTGGTCACCACACTACAAGAATTGTGATCACACTGGAGGAGGTACAAAGGAGGTTCACCAGGACGTTGTCTGGGATAAAGCATTTCAGTTATAATGAAAGACTTGATAGGCCTAGTTTGTTTTCTTTGAAGCAGCGAATGTTGACTGGTGACCTGTTTGAAGTGTACAAAACTAGGAGGGGCATAGATTTGGCAGATAGTGAGAAACTTTTCTCCTAAGCAGAGGTGACTATAACTAGAGGGCATAGGGTTGGGAGATTTAGGGAGAATTTGATGAAGAATTTCTTCAACAAGAGGATAGTTGAAACATAGAACTCACTGCTTGAAGTGGTGGTGCAGGCAGGTACTTCCACAAATTTAATAAGTATTAAGATGAACATTTGAAACACCATAGCATAGAATACTGCAGGCAGAGTGTTAGAAAATAGGATTGAAATGCATACTTGCTTGATGACTGGCACCTATACAGTGAGGCTGAAGGACCTGTCTCTGTGCTTTATGACTCCATGACATGCACAGCACTGGTGGCTCCAGGTTTGTCACTATAAAATACTGGATACAGTACTGGTGGGGACAAGTCACTTTTGGCAAAACTGCAATTTATAAGAGCTCTTTTAAAGAACTGTTACTGGTACAGTAATCTGTAAATTTCTATATCACAATCCCTGGCCCTAGCCTCCCACCCAGATTTTACTCTTGTTATGGACAATTGCATATTTGTGAATTTGAGCAATTCCCAGATAAAACTGGCAATGCAAAGGGTAGTTGATCATGTGAGTGACAACAAGAAAACATAACCAATCTCCCAGATTAATGGAATGGGATACGTTTGCCTTCTGAGAAAAATGTTTTTAGAAAAAATAGCTTTTAAGTTACTTTTTGAACGGCCTGGACTGTTATCTTTAGTGGTACTTCTGAATGTAATAGTGCACATTTTGACAGATGTACTCTTTTTTGTAACACAGTTTCGTAATTTTGTTTTTCCTTTTTCCTATATTATGCATGGTTACAGAAGAGAGTTTGACCCATTATCCTGTGCTGCTTCTAGAATCTATTGTAGTGACTCACCGTCCGAGCAAGCGAACCGGCTCGGCGGTCAGGTCACACGTTGTTGGAGCGGCGAGGCCCAAGATGGTGGTGGGCCTTCATCTTCCCCGAGCAACAGGGAGAACCCACACACAGGAAAAGTTTGATGACGTGGCATATACGACATTGCCGTTTTGAGTGGGCGGGAACAGGCTCTCTTAAAAGGCCCGCGCAAGGCGGGAAAATAAACAATTCTGTTCTGAAGCTCTACGACTAGTATCTTGTGTTCATTCCGCAGTAGCAACCGCTACATTGGAGACCCCGACGGTCCAAACGGATTTTGGACCCGCACAATGGACGACAACGCAGCATCCAACGCAGTCGCACTCAAGTTGCCCACCTTTTGGACGCTTCGTCCCAGCATCTGGTTTCACCAGGCCAAAGCGCAATTCCACCTTTGGCAGATCACCTTTGACTCCACAAAGTACTACCATGTGGCCAGCTCTCTGGACCAGGAGACAGCCGCCCAGGTCAGTGACTTCATCCAGTCTGCTCCGGAGGAGGATAAGTACCCGGCTTTCAAAGACCTTCTGATTCGAACCTTCGGCCTCTCCCGTCGTGAGCACGCCACCCGCCTGCTTCACCTCGACGGCCTGGGGGACAGATCCCCATCCGCCCTAATGAATGAGGTGCTGGCATTGGCCGAGGGACACAAGCCCTGCCTAATGTTCAAGCAGGCCTTCCTCGAACAACTACCCGATGACATTCACCTGCTGTTGGCCGACGTTTATTTCAGCAACCAACGTGAGGTGGCTGCCCGGGCAGATGTCCTGTGGAAGGCCAAACGCGAGCGCAGTTCGTCTGTCGGCCAAATCGCCAGGCTGCAAGCCCAACGCCTGCCTAAACCAGTCCCAGCAACCGAGCGACCACACCCCAGAAACACAGATGACGACAATGGCGACCAGCTGTGTTTCTACCATCAGAGATGGGGCGCGGAGGCCTGTCGATGCAGCCCACCCTGCAAGTCAGGGAAACGCCAGCGCCAGCCGCCGCTAATGGCTACGGCGGCTGGCTGCCGACAAAGTCTCCTATTCGTTCGGGACAAGCAGTCCGGGCAGCGTTTCCTTGTCAATACTGGAGCAGAGGTCAGTATTTTGCCCCCGACCGGCCGCGAAACTTGTAACAGGCAACAAGGTCCTGTACTCAATGCCGCAAATGGCACAACGATACGGACTTTCGGTACCCGTACACTTCAGTTACAATTCGGCGGCAGCCATTTCACCTGGACCTTTACACTTGCCACCGTCACCCGACTACTCCTGGGAGCCGATTTCCTTCGGGCCCACAACCTGTTAGTCGACCTGTGACGGAAACGGCTCCAAAACTTTCCAGACCTACCCCCTGGGAGAAACCAGCCTACCAGCCCCGCGCTTGGACTCCATTTTCCTGTCTGGCAACGAGTTCACCAAGCTCCTAGCTGAATTCCCATCAGTTTTGGCACCTCAGTTTACGAATTCTCTGCCCAAACACGGGGTGCAACACCACATCATTACCACAAGGCCACCCCTTCATGCCCGAGCACTACGATTACCTCCAGATAAGCTCCGCCTGGCAAAGGAAGAGTTCTGTCTCATGGAGGAGCTGGGGATTGTTTGCAGGTCAGACAGCCCCTGGGCCTCCCCCCTGCACATGGTCCCCAAAGCCACCGGCGGGTGGAGGCCCTGCGGCGATTATCGCGGGCTGAATGACGCCATCACCCCGGACCGCTACCCCATCCCTCACATCCAAGACTTCGCAGCCAACCTACATGGAGCCCGCATCTTCTCCAAGGTGGACCTCATTCGGGGATACCACCAAATCCCGGTCCACCCGGATGATGTCCCCAAAACTGCGATTATCACCCCATTCGGCTTCTTCGAGTTCCTTCGAATGCCGTTCGGCCTTAAGAACGCCGTGCAGATGTTCCAGCGGCTGATGGACACGGTAGGCCGAGACCTGGACTTCATGTTCATTTACTTAGATGACATACTAATCACCAGCCGTGACCGCCAAGAACACCTTTCCCACCTCTGCCAACTGTATTCCCGTCTCTGATTTCGGCCTCACAATCAACCCGGCCAAGTGCCAATTCGGGCTTGACTCTATCGATTTCCTCGGCCACAGAATCACCAGCGACGGAGCCACACCCCTACCTGCCAAGGTGGACGCTATCCGCCATTTTGCCCGCCCCAACACGGTCAAAGACCTACAGGAATTCCTGGGGATGGTCAACTTTTACCATCGGTTCATTCCTGCAGCAGCCCGTATCATGCGCCCTTTGTTCTCGCTGATGGCTGGTAAGGGCAAGGACATCGCCTGGAACGACAAGGCTGCGGCTGCCTTTGTTAAGGCCAAGGATGCCCTGGCAAACGCCACGATGCTTGTACCCCCTAGGACAGACGTCCCAACTACCCTCACAGTGGACGCATCCAACACTGTGGTTGGTGGGGTACTGGAACAACTAATTGAAGGCAGTTGGCAACCCTTGGCATTTTTCAGCAGGCACCTTAGACCACCCGAACTGAAATACAGTGCTTTTGATCAGGAACTTCTAGCGCTGTACCTGGCGGTCTGGCATTTCCAGTACTTTTTAGAAGGCAGGCCTTTCACCGCTTTCACTGACCATAAGCCTTTGTCCTTCGCCTTCTCCAAAGTCTCTGATCCCTGGTCAGCTCGTCAGCAGTGACATTTGTCCTACATTTCTGAATTCACAACGGATGTCCAACATGTCTCCAGGAAGGACAATGTCATTGCTGACGCACTTTCCAGACCGACCATCCACAGCCTGTCCCTGGGTATTGACTACAAGGCCCTGGCTGACGCACAGCAAGCCGACGACGAACTGCCCAGCTACAAAACCGCAATCTCGGGCCTGCAGCTCCAAGATTTCTTAGTTGGTCCAGGTCAGCAGACCCTCCTTTGCGACATCACAACAGGTCAACCCCGCCCTATAGTTTCTGCAGCCTGGTGGAAACGCGTTTTCGATTCAATACATGGGTTGGCGCACCCATCCAATCAGATCAACTGTCCGGCTGGTCGCCAGCAAGTTCATCTGGCATGGCCTGCGCAAACAAGTCAGTGAGTAGGCCAGGACTTGTCAGCACTGCCAGACATCGAAAATCCAACAACACACCAAGGTCCCGCCACAGCAGTTCGAGCCTACCCGTAGAAGGTTCGACCACATCCATGTCGACTTCGTTGGTCCTCTGCCAGTTTCAAGAGGAGCCCGGTACCTCCTTACCATCGTGGACCGGTTCACGAGGTGGCCAGGGGCAACCCCTCTATCTGACATCACCACTGATTCTTGCACCCGAGCGCTGCTCACAACTTGGGTCTCACGTTTTGGTGTTCCGGCCCACATAGGTTCAGACAAGGGCACCCAATTTACCTCCAGCCTCTGGTCTGCATTAGCGAACATGCTGGGGACGCAGCTGCACACCACCACGGCCTACCACCCTCAATCAAACAGGTTAGTGGAACGTTTCCACCGCCATCTGAAATCAGCCCTGATGGCCCGCCTGAAGGGTCCTAACTCGGTCGACGAACTGCCTTGGGTCCTGCTCAGCATACGCACTGCCCCCAAGGAAGACCTCCACGCTTCGCCAGCTGAACTCGTGTACAGAGCGCCCCTGGTTGTCCCAGGGGATTTCATACCCTCCCTTCGGGACCAAAGGGAACAACCCACGGCAGTCCTGCAAAGACTGCGCGAGAGGCTCAGCAACTTGGCCCCAATTCCCACTTCGCGGCACGGTCAAGCCCCATCCTGTAAGCCCAAAGAACTACGAGACTGTAAGTTTGTTTTCGTTCGCAGGGGCACACCTCGGGCACCGTTGCAATGACCATATGAGGGGCTGTTCCGAGTCATCAGGAATAATGGGTCCACCTTTATTTTGGACATTGGGGGCAAGGAGCAGGTCTTCACAAAGGACCGCCTCAAACTGGCCCATTTAGATCTACAACAACCAGTCGAGGTTCCAGCACCGCGACGCAGAGGCCGACCTCCTAAGCAGTGGCTAACACAGCCCACAGACCTTGGGGACTGTATCGCTGGTTCTGGGGGGGTGTAGCGACTCACCGTCCGAGCATGCGAACCAGCTCGGCGGTCGGGTCGCGCGTCGTTGGAGCGGCGAGGCCCAAGATGGCAGTGGGCCTTCGTCTTCCCCGAGTGGCGGGGAGAACCTGTGCGTGGGAAAGGTTTGATGACGTGGCGTATACGTCATTGCCGTTTTGAGTAGGCAGGAACAGGCTCTCTTAAAAGGCCCGCGCAAGGAGGGAAAATAAACAGTTCTGTTCTGAAACTCTACGACTAGTGTCTTGTGTTCATTCCGCGGTAGCAACCGCTACACTATATTTTATCGTGGATCTTCTTGTAGTCCTGCCTGCATCAAGCTGTACCCTTACGATCTACCTAAAACCTGTCCATCATTGTTGCAATACAATGTTGACAACCCTACTTGTAGCTTTAATTCTTCATCCACGGAACCATTTTCTCCACACTCCCTAAGACTTTCATATATTTCCTAAATTTTGTGACCAGTTGCAGCTAAACAAGTGTTCCATACAAATTAAACATAATCATCTGCTTTTGCATTCCATGCAGCCCTTGTAAATCCCAGGATTCCATTTGCATTGGTATCTGTTCTTTTAACATGCCCTGCAAGTTTCAGTGATCTAAGCACAAATGCACGCACATTTCTCCACTATAACTTTGTTCTAACTTTCAATTAACAAGTTTTGGGATGATGGTTACTGTAAGCCATCTCAACACCATATATCTCTGCAAAGTATTAATTCTTCGTACTGGGCTTGAGTCTAGGTCCCTCTAAATTGTCAATTCACCTTTGCAATGTATTGATTCTCTGGTCATCTGTAACACTTGCTTCTAAGTCAATATAGGTTCCTAGATATTTCTCAAGATCAGCAGGGTCTATGAAGACCAAATTTTGTGTTGAAATACAAAGGTTAGTGGATCCATGAATGCATAACTAGCAGAATGAAAATATTGGCATTTGTTTAGATAGTGGTCTGGGTGGTGGAATATCAGGAGATAGCCAATTTTGTTTGGATGGTGGGTAGCTGAGGATCTCAGAGCAGATCAGGGGTGAAGTTTCAGAGTTGGTGCAATGCAGGGTCAGAGGGATTCAAAGGTTGAAGGTGTGTTATTGACTTACCTGACAGGCACTCCAATCCGGCACAGGGCTGGGAAGGGCAGCCTATCCTGTGAATTCAGATTATGGTCCAAGCTCTGTCCCAAGAATCTGTGATGTGCAAATAATATGACTTCTTTATCAGGGGTTGAAATGTTGACTGATGCACAGATATGACTGGTCAAATTTTCAGAATGACATGAAAATAACCTGGAAATGTTACAAGCGACCTTCTCAAAAATGGAAATGTGGGCAAAGTGCCATTTGCAGAGCACATGTGACCTTGCTGAACTGGAAGACACTAATTTATTCAATCACTGAAGCCTGGGAGGAGCCCATAACATTTTTTTTTCAAAAATGAGAATGATTCCAGAGTTACGAGCCGATAACATGGGTTAGTGACCAGACCTATGCTGAGGTTAAAATACCACAGATGTTTTCTCTATGCTAATTGGTAAGCTTTCTGCCAGTATATTTTACCGAAAAGCTTACCTTTGATTATGCCTTATCTACCCCTGTTTATGCTGGCTGAAGCACAATGGACATTTATAGAAAGTGCTTTTACAGAAAATGCATTTTGAATGGAACACAGAAAAGAGCAACATAAAAAGCCAAAGATTTAACCAACAGCCTAAGAGAAGAAACCAAAAGCAATCCTAATTCTACAGGTATGCTGGCAGATGATGTCATGATTTATTGGGCATATTTACAATATGGTAAGTCAGGCACTGGATTAGACCAATTTCACAAAACCATCCTACATTTAGCACAGCACTCTTGTTTTCATATTATAATGAGGCTTGTAAAGCTCCTGACATGCACTTTGGATGCATTCAATAGCAAAATCCCATGTAGCTAGGGTGCACCTTTCTGTCAAGAAAGCACATATAAACCACCTACCATTGTGACCTTGAGTACCTGTCTATTGACAAAATGGCTGCAGGACAAATCCACATCTGAGCAGTTGTATTTTACACTTAGAACAGTAAGTCATTGGGCTGACTTTCCGTCTGACAAATTTTGGCAATGTTACATTAGCTGGATTGAGGCCATAATGTTTGGCCCCAGCCAGAAACCACACATGCTAGTTCAATGTCAACCAGCTTCACATAAGCTTGGATCCCTGGTGGTCTCATGATGTCTGAATTTCTGTTGCAAGTAGATGTATTTTGGATGAGATCCTGTAGCTCTCCCAGGAGAGATAAAAGATCTCATATCCCCCAGATAGATTGCAAGGTTGGGTCTTCATTCCATTCAACCACTTCCATGAAACATAAAGTTGGTGATCTAATTGAAACAAAGAAGATTCCCGGGGGCAGATTGACAGGTGGTTGCTGAGGATGTTTCCCCTAGTGAGGTTACCTAGAATATGAAAATTGCACCAGTCGCAATAAAGACCAGACCTGCAACTACTACAAAATTCCATTGCAAGTTTTTGTAGGGAATATCATTTTAAAAATAAGGCACTGCTTGGGAAAAAAAATGTTACGACACTATTGCACTAGCATGCAACTAAAAATCACAAACCTTTGGCAATTTTTAAAACCACCCCAAGGGCAATGCTTTATGCAGTTTTAATACACCATTTTGGAAGCAATGAATTTCTAGGCCAATATTTTCATTTTCAGGGATCTTACAAATACCAATAAAAATGTCAAATGCTGTTAAATTTGTATTTCAAACTTGTCTATTACCAAGCACAGAAATGAACAAAATACGTTTGCCTGGCAGAAACTTGTATTCATTTATAATGACCATAACAACATAATCTGCAATGTCCATGATACTAGTGATTATATAGTTCTTGATTTACGGAAAGCATTCCTCAAAATAATCTTACTGATCTGAAATGACTCTTTTCCTACATTACTTTTTCACCTTGTTTTTGATATAACTGCTTCCACAGTTCTCAGGCTTTTTTTTGGATTTGTGGTATATAGTTAGTGGAGAGAATGGGATTTATTCTTGATCTTTCCAGACAAGCTCGATTCTCTTCTCCATATCAACATCTCTCTTCATAATGAAAACAATTTTTTCAAGAAGGAACCATCATCCTTGTTGAGGTTAAATGATTACTTTTTTCTACCATACCCTTCCTTGGACTCAAATTAGCATTTCATATAATACATGTTGATTCAGGAGTAACAATTTGACATTCAATTTCAAACTTTCTGACAAAACATAATGCATTTGATTCATGTTTAAGCTAGAAACATCACTAGGGTCAATAAAGTAAAATATTCTTTGCAGATGTTTTAGTAAAGTTGGGCTATTAATCCCACATACACTGCTTGTGATGTTGATCCTGTGACTCTTCTCTGCTTAGACAATCATTTGCATGGAAATAATGCAAGCATATGGAACTTCTCTCCCAGGTGTAATCAACTTCTACCTTTTACATGGCACTTCAAAAAAATAATTTGTTCAGTAATGATTGGAGTCAGAGCCATACAGCATAGAAGCAGGACCTTCAGTCCACCATGTCTCCGCTGACTGTCAAGTACTTATCTATACTAATCCCACTTACCAGCACTTTCTACATAGCCTACTAGGCCTTGGAAATTCAAATGCTTGCCCAGAAGCTTTTTAAATTTTGTGAAAGTGCCCACCTCCACCACCTTCTCAGTCTAGCGTGTTCCAGATTTCAACCACCTTCAGGGGTAAGTCTCTTACTATCTGCACTATTTATGCCTCTCATAATTTTGTATAGCTCTGTCGGGACCCAATCAACCTCCTCTGCTCTAAGGGAAACAGACCCAACTATCCAGTCTCTCCTCTGAACAGATTAACTGCCTGTTTTGAAAAGTGACGGATTTGTTGAGGCAATTATGCCTGGCTTTTTTTTAAAGTAATGACAATAAACAAGATCAACAGTTCCAACAATAACAGTTTCAAAATTGAGAAACAGTTGGAAAAATATCATAACCAATATTTAAAGGTGAGTAAAAGTACGTGAGTGAGTGCATTAGTACAACCTACTCCCAATCCATTACTTTTTAAGAATGTGTTTCTAATTTGGCAAATATCACTCCCATGGAGGCTTCTACTGGCCAAACACAAAAACTGAGTATGTATTCTTTGAAGGCTGTTGTACATGCCCAGGCCTGAGGTCAGATGCCAACTCATGAATGGGTGGCTAAGTATTTGCTCCAAAGTCTCCAGCTCTTCAGTAATTTTCATAAATTACCAGAAGTTCCAGTTCAAATTTAAGGAGTTCTCAGGTACTTAGCGAACTCCAGCACAGGTGAGGAGAATCCTTGAGAAAGATTCTGCGCACAATATCAGTTTCCATTACTCAATAACTTGTTTAGACCCTTTATGTTTCTTGTTATTCTTTCACTGAGGCATCTGAGCAGCACTTCAGCTTTAGTATCTATTAACAAATTTCTATTCCTTTCAATAGGGGTCTCACCAAAGCTGCCACTTGTACTTGGGCTTCATCAGCAATTCCTGAAAGGGTCTTCAGTTCCTATTGAACTAAAAGAAAAATAACAGTTATTCATTGGCAGCTAAGTTCCTCATCAAATGTTGTTGCCTGACATCATGACCTTCTAACCTTTGGCACTCCATGTATCAGCCAAGAGCAGCATAAAAATGTTTTAAAAAGCCAATATTACTTTGGAGTGCAAGGTCACTTGGTGATGGAGACACAAGTGACTGTAAATGCTGGAATCTGGAGCAAAAAATAAATTGGAAGAACTCAGCAGGTCCAGCAGCATCTGTGGAGGCAAAGGATGGTCGACATTTTGGGTCAAGACCTTGCATCAGGAGAATGTAAAGGGAAAGATAGCCAGTATATAGAAGTGAGGGGTGGTGGGTGGTGAGACAGAGCTGGTAGGTGATAGGTGGTACCATATGGAGGGGGGGAATGAGGGGAGCGGGGTGTGATGCATGGATGGAGCTAGGTAGGGGAGCAGGAGGGAGACTGTTGAGAGAGAGGCTAGTGGGTGATAGGTGGAAACATAAGAAAACAAGAAAAAATAAGTGAGTGGAGCCAGGGGAAGGGAAGGGTGGAGACATAGCTGGAATCTGATAAGGGAGGGATAATGAGCAGATGAAACGTGGTGAGGGAGAGTGATGTCTAGATAATGGGGGGGGGGGGAGGAATGGAAAAGGTGAACAAAGGGAGAGAGACCTGGGTGGACTGGTAGAAGTAGTAGAAGGTAGGAAGGTGACATCCATCACTAAGGACCCTCACCATTCGGGACATGCCCTCTTCTCCTTACTACCATCGGGGAGGAGGTACAGGAGCCTGAAGATCTACACTCAACAATTCAGGAATGGCTTCTTCCCCTCTGCCATCAGATTTCTGAACAGTCCATGAACCCTGTTATTCCTTTTTTTTTGCACTATTTATTTATTTTTGTAATTTTATGTCTTTGTACTGTACTGCTGCCACAAAACAACAAATGTTAAGTCATTTAAGACAGTGATAATAAATCTGATTCTGAGGAGTGGGAAAGGAACACAGAAGGAGTGGGTTACCCAAAATTGGAAAATTCAATGTTCATGCCATTGGACTGTAGGCTACCCAAGCCTCACCATGGCAGTGGAGAAGGCCAAGGACAGACAGGTCAGTGTGGGAATGGGAAGGGGGACTGAAGTGACATGCAACTGGAAGCTTAGCAATGCAATGAGAGCCTCAGGAACACAGTTTTGAGTATCTTAGTACCAGGCACATATTATTAGCCCAATTTGTTAAATAATAATCAGTACCTTTGATATAAATGGAGCATAAAACAGTTCATTGGAACAAGGCCATAAAAATAAGGATGTAATTTTGAACATATAGACAGTCTTGGCTCATAGCTGGAGTATTATGTATACATTAGGATGACACCTAACTGAGGGATAATGAAACAATGAAAATAATATAGGCTGAATTCACCTGCATATAACTAAAGATGAGGAATTAGTCTTATTCAGAACAACTTGAGGAGTCAGGATCTTTTCTTCTCATATTAGTGAGGAACTTCCTTATTATTCTCACTCAACTACTCTGCCTAAGCCAGAAATGGATAAGTGCTCTTGGCAAAGTTTCAGTGGCAATTGAGAAGCAACTCAAAGTAAACTTTCTTTGGTTTTTCGAACTAGAGAGATGTAAATAGAGGCAACCACAAGGACATGTACTTTTCTCAGTACTACTAAAACACCTAGATTTGGGTGTAGATATACAACCTCAAATTTTGCAATAAGATAGAGAGCAACATTAGTTTGCAAAAGCACTGTAACTGGATTCAAGAGGATAAAAATAGACTAACGATTTGGGCAGATGAACACCAGGTGAAATGCAATGCAGAGAAGTACAAGGCAAACTGATTCAATTTGTAAAGAAGAATAAGAGTAATAGAATCAAACAGTATGGAAACAGGCCCTTTGGAACACCAAGTGGGTGCTGACAATCAAGCACCCATTTACACTAATTCCACACTAATTCTTCTTTGTTCTCCCCATTTTCCCATCAATATCCTGCAGATTCTACCACTCACCTATGAGCTAGGGGAAATTTTACAGAGGCCAGTTAATTTACCAACTCTCGTGTCTTTGGAATGTGGGAGGAAATTGGACCAGCAGTCAAAACTAATGTTTTAACAGGAAGATTGCGCAAACTCTGTATAGACAACATTACCCTACCAGCTGTTGCCTCACAGTGCCACCCCATGAGGATATAAAACCCGAATGCCAAAACAGTGCAAAGACCAGGTGACTTACTCTTTGACATAGGATAGACAATTTCATGAAACTGTTTAAAGCATGTTAATTCTATGTTAGGTTATACAAATGGAGGTAAACAATATCAAGAGGAACTAATGAGAAATCAATACAAATCATTTGGTGGACTGCAATTGGAAGATCTGTATTCCCAATGGAGACCAATAAGCATAGCTTGAAGAAAATGCTTGACTGTAAATCTTGAGCAGGGAGTCCATCATTCTCCAAGCACTTACTTTAATGAACAGAAAGTGACTCACTGCAGATCAAAATGTCCCTCCTGTTCCCAAAGTAATTACTGCTAAGAAACTCTACTTAAGTTGATTGCCAAAGCAGAAGAGATCCTCTAAGATAAAATGTAGGATAAGAAACATTAATAGTGAAATGCCAAAGAGAGAAATGGTTAAAGGAGACATGACTGAAGTGTTCAAAATTCTGATCATTTCAAAAAAAGGAGTAAAACTATTTCCACTGGCTTGTTAGTAATTAGGGGCCTAAATTTAATTTTATGATGGTATTACGCGTGAGGTTAGCAGAAAAGTTTATGTAGAAGATTATTATCTATAACCTACAAGGCTTTATTTCTTTACCTCAAAGTACACTGATGGTTTACCGCAATTGTGGTATTTCTTAAGAGTAGTCACTACATAAAATGGTAGCCAATTTGTGCACAACAAAATTGCACAAATAGCAATCTGATAATGATCAGATAATCGTTTTAGTGATGTTGTTTTGGGCATTGATATTAACTGGATAAAGCTTCCTTCATTTCTGCAAAATGCTGCCATGAGATCTTTTTAAAGAGGAAACTTTGTTTTAAAGTTTTATCTGAAAAGGAGTGGTCTGGAAGTTTTATTGCAGATCACAACAGTTTTGTGCGTCATATAAGAGAAATGTATCAAAAACTTGATCTTGTGTGCCAGTAGGGCAATTTACTAAATTAGATATGAGTCACCTGTGCTTTTGACACAAAGGCTAATGAGCCTGTGCATCGTGAAATCGAACAGTGTCCAATGATGATTTGAGGTCAGCTGTGTAAAATTGTACTGTATTTTACTGGTAATGTAAAATACCAGGCCTTAACCGCAGATGCAGAGGCAAGCATGCTACCAACTGAGCCACAGATGCCATTTCAGTGGAATTCATTTATAATAACTTTTGAGTGTTAGTTTGCCAAACAAATGTTTGAGGCATAAAGAACTGAATAGTTTCCCATCCTACATGAAATATTTCAAGAATTGGATATTGTCTGGTCATTATAAGTACACAAAGATGAGCATGATTTATTGGATGCACCATTTACCAGACATTGCCATTTAATCTGTGAATGGCTATGTTCAGTAAAGTTTTAATGATAGCATTTTCAGCAACGCCGAAGAAACTTACCCTTTCAAATGCTCAGGATGCATGAGTTAGATATAAAGCTTACTAAAACAAAACAAAGAAACTGTCAGGCACTATGCTGCTGTTGAGTTTGGTATGTTGCTGATTGTGAAGTTAACTGGAGACAGTGATCCAGTGAAATGTGGCTAGAGAACTGGGCTCTCTGAATAGCAGCATCCATGATGAAAAAGGCAGGGAATGGATATGTGAGATACCTTGGGAATCTCAAAAAGTACAAGTATACACAGCCAATTCCCCAGTACATGAATGGTATGGAGTTGTTCTTTAAGACAAACAACATTGTTGAGGTCCCAGTGAAGGATTTAGAACAGAGGAGCACACAAGACAGGAATGCAATGTTGCTGCTGGCAGAAGGATAAGAGAAGTGAAACTCTGGTGGATCAATTGGCACCACAAACTACTGTGAGCTATCACATGAGAATTCAGTGCAGACCTTGAAAGGTCATTTCCATCCATGGACATCAGAAGTTGTTGATAGAATTCAAGCAGTGTGGGTTACTATGGTGGATCATATTCCAATCCATATAATGAAGCTCATGAGTGCTACACATAAGCTGCAAAGAGCATAGTTCAGTTATTCCATTAATTTGTCCATTCATTGTGACCATGATGAATCATGGTAAATGGAATCTCACAGATTTATTTTCTGCAGGGAGTTGGAGATAAAGACTGGCATCTTCCCCCCAGTAGCAGCAGAGACACTGAGGAGCAGATCGGGAGGCAGATTTTAGAGAGGTGCAAAAATAACAGGGTTGTTGTCATGGGTGATTTCAACTTCCCTAATATTCATTGGCACCTCCTTAGTGTAAAGGGGATAGATGGGGTGGAGTTTGTTAGGTGTGCACAGGAAGGATTCCTGATACAGTATGTGGACAAGTCGACGAGAGGAGAGGCCATACTGGACCTGGTACTAGGCAATGAGCCTGATCAGGTTTCAGATCTCTCGGTGGGAGAACATTTTGGAGCTAGTGACCATAACTCCTTGACCTTTACCATAGCCTTGGAGAGGGATAGGAGCAGACGATATGGGAAAGTATTTAATTGGGGGAGGGGGAATTATGATGCTATTAGGCAGAAACTTGGGAGCGTAAATTGGGAACAGATGTTCTTAGGGAAGTGCACAGCGGAAATATGGAGGTTGCTTAAGGAATACTTGCATGGGGTTCTGGCTAAGTTAGTCCCATTGAAGCAGGGTAAGGATGGTAGAGTGAAGGAACCGTGATTGACACGAGATATAGAATATCTTGTCAAGAGGAAGAAAGAAGCTTACCTGAGGTTTAGAAAGCATGGATCAGACAGGGCTCTGGAGAGTTACAAGGTAGCCAGGAGGGAGCTTAAGAATGGACTTAGGAGAGCTAGAAGGGGGCATGAGAAGTCTTTGGTGAGTAGGATCAAGGAAAACCCCAAGGTGTTCTACATGTATGTGAAGAATAGGAGGATGACTAGACTGAGGGTAGGACCGATCAGGGATAAAAGAGGAAATGTGTGCCTGGAGTCGGAAGAGGTAGGGAAGATCCTTAATGAATACCTTGCTTCAGTATTCACCAGAGAGGGAGACCTTGACGTTTGTGAGGATGACGTACAACAGGCTGATATGCTAGTGCATGTCAACATGAGGAAAGAGGACGTGCTGGAACTATTGAAAAGCATTAGGATAGATAAGTCACCTGGACCAGACAGGATATATCCAGGGTTATTATGGGAAGTGAGGGAAGAGATTGCTGTGCCTTTGGCGATGATATTTGCATCCTCACTGGCCACAGGAGTAATGCCAGATGATTGGAGGGTGGCAAATGTTGTTTCTTTGTTTAAGAAAGGGAGTAGGGATAACCCTGGGAATTACAGATGAGTGAGTCTTACTTCAGTGGTGGGCAAATTACTGGAGAAGATTCTTAGAGACAGAATTTATGGGCATTTAGATAAGCATAGGCTGATTAGGGACAGTCAGCATGACTTTGTTGGGGCAGGTCATGCCTCATGAGCCTGATTGAATTCTTTGAGGATGTGACAAAGCATATTGATGAAGGTAGAGCAATGAATGTGGTGTACATGGATCTTAGTAAGGCGTTTGATAAGGTTCCTTATGGAAGGCTTATTCAGAAAGTCAGGAGGCATGGGATCCAGGGAAACTTGGCTGCGTGGATTCAGAATTGGCTCGCCCATAGAAGACAGAGGGTGGTGGTAGATGGAGCATATTCTGCCTGGAGGTCAGTGAACAGTGGTGTTCCATAGGGATCTGTTCTGGGACCCCTGCTCTTTGTCATTTTTATAAATGACTTGGATGAGGATGTGGAAGGGTGGGTTAGTAAGTTTGCTGATGATACAAAGGTTGGTGGTGTGGTGGATAGTGTAGAAGGCTTCCGTAGGTTACAACAGGATTAGATAGAATGCAGAGCTGGGCTGAGAAGTGGCAGATGGGGTTCAACCCGGATAAGTGTGAAGTGATACACTTTGGGAGATTGAATTTGAAGGCAGAATACAAGGTTAATGGCAGGACTCTTAGCAGTGTGGAGGAACAGAAGGATCTTGGGGTACACGTCCATAGATCCCTCAAGGTTGCCATGCAGGTTGATAGGTTTATTAAGAAGGCGCATGGAGTGTTGGCCTTCATTAGTTGGGGAATCGGGTTCAAGAGCCATGAGGTGATGTTGCAGCTCTATAGAACTCCGGTTTGTCCACACTTGGAGTATTGTGTTCAGTTCTGTTTGCCTCATTATAGGAAGGATGTGGAAGCGTTAGAGAGGGTGCAGAGGAGATTTACCAGGATGTTGCCTGGATTGGAGAGCGTGTCTTATGAGGATAGGTTGAGTGAGCTAGGGCTTTTCTCTCTGGAGAGAAGGAGGATGAGAGGTGACTTGATAGAGGTGCACAAGATGATAAGAGGCATAGATCGAGTGGACAGTCAGAGACCTTTTCCCAGGGCGACAATGGCTAACATGAGGGGACATCATTTTAAGGTGATTGGAGGAAGGTATAAGGGGGATATTAGGAGTAAGTTTTTTTACACAGAGAGTAGTGGGTGCATGACACGCACTGCCAGCAGAGGTTGTGAGGGCAGATACATTAGGGACATTGAAGAGACTCCTAGATAGACGCATGAATGATAGAGAAATGGGAAGCAATGTGGGAGGGAAGGGTTAGATAGATCTTAGAGCAGGATAAAATGTCGGTTCAAAATTGTGGGCCAAAGGACCTGTACTGTGCTGTAGTGTTCTATGTTCTATGCTCAAATTTTGTGTGTGTGTGTGTGTGTGTGTGTGTGTGTGTGTGTGTGTGTGTGTTGTGGGGGTGTTGAGGAAGGGAGGCTGCGGGTGGGTGGCTGAGAGTTTCCAGCATTTTCTGTTTTTTTTGAATAAATGGCTAGTTTATCTGATTTTCACTGTTCTGTATATAGCAAAGAATATAGGCAGTATATTGTCAAAACTGCCAGATCTTCAAACAGTGCCATGGGATGTCTATTTAATGACTAAACCATGGTCAGGCAGCATCTGTGGAGAGGAAAATGGGGTTAAGGCATTGGTCATGACCTTTCAAAGGAATTGGGAGTATTCCGAGATGTTAAATTACACAAAAGGATTTGATTTTGGTGGAGGGGGCTGAAGGCAGTGGGGAAGTTGGGGGGGGTGGTGTAGACAGGGAATGCTGAGAAGACTAAAGGGAAGGCCCATCTTGGGTGGTGCTACAGAGATACGTGACTAAAGGAGGTGAACATGCAAAGTGACAGTAGTTGGTAATGGGATAAGTAATGAAACAGAAGGGCATTCTGGAGGGGTATAAATGCAGAAGATTACCAGAGAAAGGGAGAGTGTTCTGATGAAGGCTCTCAGCCCGAAATGTCAACTGTTCATTTCCCGCCAAAGATGCTGCCTGACCTGCTGAGTTCCTCCAGCATTTTGTGTGTGTGTTGCTGAAGGGAGAGTGTTGCCAGCAATCTGAAATAAAACTGAGGTGATAAGCTCAGTGCGGACTCCGTAAAGCTGAGCCCAGGTTTGCAGAAAGTCCTCCAAGTTCCAGGAACAGATGCAGGAATCTGGAGCTCTGAGGGAGGGTTTCGACCCGAAATGTCAACAATTTCTCCCTCCCTCCTTCCCTCTCTCCCTCCCTCCCTGCACCACACCACCCCACCCATCCCCAATCCCCATCCCCACATCCCCATCCCACCCCCACTCCCATCCCCAACCCCCATCCCCACCCCCACTCCCATCCCCATCTCCAATCCCCATCCCCACATCCCATCCCACCCCCACCCCCAACAACCCCCATCCCCAATCCCCACATCCCCATCGCCAATCCCCACATCCCCACCCCCATATCGTGTTACTCGACCCGCTGATTTCCTGCAGCAGATTATTTGTTCCCTCAACTCCCACCTGGGCTTTCACGCGTCTCTGAACCATGGCAACCGCCGGCGTGCGGACTCAGTCCAATCAAAGCAAGGCATGGAACAAGGTTGAGTTTGCTTCGCGGACCAATCAGCGACTTGACTTGGTGGTGCGCTCCTCCAATGGGCTCGGCGCTCACTGGCGTGCGGATGGTTTGAACGGTCAGGGGAAGCTGTTGTGTTTGTGGAAGGAAGAGTTGGGCCTGTGGGGGACTCTCTGGGCGGTTCGAGTGTGTCCTGGTTCACTGTTGTATTGTATATCCGTATTAAAGCTACCAAAGCTTGAATAAACCTCGCAAGCGAGCGGGCTTGCTTCTTTCATGCCGTAATCGGCTTCTATCCGCACGGAAAACTCCTTCCCGAGCCTGAAGCCACTTCCACCCGGCCGACGGCGCGTATACCTTGCACCGCAGCGGGACACGACCGAAATACCGAGCGTCCGGAGGCTGGCAGGAGCATTTTCATCTGCTAAGGTCGTAAATTATGTAACTGTTCAGGGAGGGGGCGGTTAATACAAAATCCATTGACCAAAAGCCTTGGTTTTGAGACTTCGTGGAGCAGCATGATTAAAAACATACAATTCTATCCATCCTGTCGGTGACGATCAAAAAGAGCTCCTCAACATAATCCTACCTGCCTTTTGTTGGCTATGACTCTTCAAATATGATATGGGTTTCTGCTTCTCTTGCCTTCTCGGGCAGTGAATTATAGATCCCCATCACTTCCTGGGTGAAAAATAATTATCTTACATTTAATCCTTTCCACTTGGGTCCTGACCCCTCTCTCTCCCCCCCTTGAGTGAAGTATGTCCTTATTTTCTCTAACCAGTCTTCTCGTCATTTGATACACGTCATGAAAACTTGTCTTGGTCTCCTCTTCGGAAGGAACCCATCTTGGCCTATTCAATTATCCTGCTATCGTTTTCCAGTCCTGGTAACACCCCTGTAAATTCTCTGTAAATCCCTTATGCCTACTGTGCTCAATGAGGTCTTGACTGAACTTTTCCTTCTACCACTTTCCTATAATAAATCTATATTCCTTGCTATCTTAAATTGTTAATTTCTGCCTTGAATATATACAGTGACTTGAGCCTTCACAGCCCTCAAGTAGAGAAATCTGAAGGTTTGTCATCCTCTTGGTGAATAAGTTTCTTCTGATATTAGTCTTTAATGGACAGCCTTTTTTCATTTTTGGGGCAGTAACCCTTGCTTCAGGGCACTCTGGGGATATCATTCCTGCATTTGCTCTGCTGAGCCCTATAGGAATTTTGTATGGTTCAGTAAGATTACTTATTCTTGTAATCTTGAGAATAAAAAAAACAATCTTTTTAATCTTTCCTTTTTGGGGCAATCTACCCCAACCCTACCTATCCCAATCAATCTGGTGAGCCTTCACTCCTACTATTGCAAGTATTCCTTAGACTTGCACACACTATTCTTGCTATGGTCTCATTAGGGCTCTATATAATTTAGAACATTGAACATAGAACAGTACAGCACAGGAATAGGCCCTTCGTGTTGCCATAATCTCTGCACTGAACATGAATTAAACTAATTCTCTTCTGTACATGTTTCATATCCCTCCATTCCCTGCATATTCATGTGTCTTATCTAACTGCCTCTTAAATGCCACTATCATATCTGCTTCCACCACTCCCCCGGCAGTCTGTCCCAGGCAGCTACCACTCTGTGTTCCTTAAAAAAAGCTTGTCCTATACATCTCCTTTAAGCTTTCCTCCTCTCTCCTTAAATGTATCTACTCTAGTATTTGACATTTCTACCCTGGGGAAACAGATTCTGACTGTCTAGCCTATCTATGCCTGTCATAATCTTAAACTTCTATCAGGTCTCCTCTTCGCCTCTGATGCTCCAGAGAAGGAAACCCAAGTTTGTCCAATTTCTCCTTGTAGCTCATACCCTCTAATCCAGGCAGCATCCTGGTAAACCTCTTCTTCACCCTTTCCAAAGCCTCCACATCCTTCCTGTAATAAGGCAACCAGGATTGCACATAATATAAATTAATTTTTCATTAAGATATTTTCACTCTTATACTCGTCTGCTTGCTATAAAGATTTGTTTTGACTTCCAAATAGATTGTTGTACTTGCATTTTGATTTTAATTCAGGTAAAGGACCTCCATCAGATGGAGTTAGTGATTGCATAGGTTGACATCTTCCAAAATTCCATAGGTTCCAGAACCATTTCCAAGGATTAGAAAGTAGCAAATGTAATCTATTGAGAAAGGAGGGAGAGAGATAACAGGCAACTGTAGATCAGTTAGCCTGATATCAGTTCTAGAAAAAATGCTGGCTACATTAAATGGGTCAGTAGTATCTGTGAAAAGGGAAACAGTTAACCTTTCAGGTTGAAAACCCTTAAGTAGATCATCTGTATTTGTGTGCATGGCAATTTTTTCTCTATCTTCTCCTAACGTTTTTATCCTGCCCCTGTCTTAAGTCCAGTAATATAAACTACAAAAAAAAACCAGCAGAGTATCCTGTGGAACTCAGCCTTCTAGTCATAAAAATGCCTACTATTACTACCACTGAACTGAATTTGGGTGCATTTTTCTAACTTTCCTTGGCTTACGAAGATTTTACTTTTTTTTCAACCAGCATAACATGGGACTTGTCAAAAAGCCTTTTCAAAGTCTTTGTAGATTATGTCAAATGCATTGCTCTCATGAACTCTGTTACCTTATCAAAAAAAAAGTTTAATCTAACCTTAACAAATCCATGGTCTTGCTGATTATTCTGGATTAACTAGTGACTTTCCAAATGAAAATTTATACTGTTCCTTGAAATTGATTCCGATAATTTGCCCACCACTGGAATTAATGCCTAGCTTGTAATTACTTGGTTTATCTGCCCATTTTTAACCAATGGTTCTAAGATAGTAGTCCTCCAGTCTGCAGTATGAACCTCTAACCAAGGAGGATTGAAAAATTCAGAGCTTCCACAATTTGCTTCCTAGCTTTTCTTTAACAGCCTAGGATAGATCTTTATATATAAAATATAAATATGTAAATATAAACATAAAGATATGGTGTGTGTGTGTGTGTATAGATATATATATATATATATATATATGTGTGTGTGCGTATGTATAGATAGATATATGTGTGTGTGTGTATATGTGTGTGTGTGTGGGGGTGTATATATTTATACACACACACACACACACACACACACACACACACACACACACACACACACGTGTGTATATGTATATCAGTCTCCTCTTAACTACAACATTGGTAGTGTCCTCACCACTCTGTGGACAGATGCAGAGCATTCATTAAGAACCTTACCCCACCACTGCCTCCATACACCATTTTGTTCCTAACAGATTTTACTCTCTTCTCAGTTATCCTCTTGATCTGTATATACTTTAAATCTCTTTTGGATTTTCTTTGATTTTACTTGCCAATGTTTTGATTTTGCTTTTATCTGGCAAAGAGTTACATAAGTTTACAAGGAACCATAAATAGGAAATCTAGAAATTTAAGCGTATTTATCCTGTGAACGTTACAATTGTGTATACTTGAGAAAAAACGAGCACTCTGATCAAAAATGCAAGGAGAGTTGGCAGTGGAGTAGGTTCTGGTTTATTGTAACAGATTGCAATTGACCATTTGATTGAAAATAAAAAAAAATATGAAATGGGATTAATGCTTATTTGCCTTGGTTGATGGTCTGTATCTTAAAGTTGTGTGAAGTCCTGTACAAAGTACTGAGTGCATAATTTTGGTTGGCACCGTAAAACTCTTTGGGATAAGGTTATCGAGGAAAAAGATCCTTTAATCAACACCATCCAAAAAAAAGACATAAATCATCTGGTCACTTCGCTCCCTTAAATATTGTGGAAAATCAGGTATTGAAATATGCAATCTAACAAACTAAGCCATTGAGTTTAATTTGGTGCTTGTGACATGCTTATCAACATCAAGAATGTGATATTGTATACTTGTTGCCCCCCACCCAAGCTGTACCTTGAAATAGTAATAGGCCATTCATTCCCTGAGACAACTCTGCCATTGCTGATTGGTGGATCAGAGGTATGGTTTTTTCCTCAATGAGACCAAGTTGATAATCTGTTACTTCTGACAGCCATTCATGTGGAAGTTTTGAAGTTCCTGGGAGTCTTCATTATATCATTCCAACTGTGTCTGATGTTGACTCCTTATGAAGTTCAGTGGCATAATACTGACTCCTGGCTGCTTTTTCTACTGTTTTCCAAGTGGTAGTGCTGAGAATGTTTTATGCTGAATCTGCATCTGGTTGCCAAATATCAGACTGGAGTCAAACCCTCATTCCATGCATTGATCATGTTTGTTTTAAAGGCTAGATTTAAATTGGTTTGTATCAAATACTTGAGGGGAACAAAAATGAAATAAAATATTAATGTATTGGTTCAACATCAGAGCATCAATGGGGAAAATGATAAATATTATAATACTTGAAGCCGGAACCCTAAAAGTTTTGAGGATTTTAAGTTATTCAGTTTGCTGCAAAATGCATTGTATGCCAGCAGGTTCAGAAAGTCAATATTTCATTATCTGGGTATCAAGAGTATCCTTCAATATAATGAACATATTTTAAAATCTGTTGAAGATGGTGCATATGAAGTGTTTGGAAATTCATTGAATGGTGCTTGGCAAGGGTGATAGCTAAGCAAGATTTTGGGTGGGAACAGGACAAAAATGATTAGCTGTCATACTTTAAGCTAGAGCTGTGTTGTAGGACAAGTATTTCCACAAAGTTTAACCACATTTACCTTGGGTGGGAATTGGTTGTATAAGAGTTTGACCTGAAGTTTTTAAATAGGTAACAACAAACCAGATTTTTTGTATTGGTCCAATTTGAGTTAAGAGTTTAGAATTAATGTAATGGCTGACACTGCAACTTTTGATACCTTCTCTATAACCTTAACCCTGAGTACTGATGGCCATCCAGGTGGTGAATCTGGTGATATCTTCTGGTAACTGACTGGGTCACCCCTTCCTGTTATTGGGGGGGAGGGGGGTGCGCAGTTTCATTCGTTTAAGGCCAAACACATCGATTATTGGTGTTTCAACAGCTTCATTTTGTTTTCTATTCTTGTTTATGAGAATTTGCAGCTAAATAAAGTTTATGCTATTCTTAGCCACTGGCATTAGATTTTGCTTGTTCAGTCCCTAGACCACAGAAATCAAGAAATTCAGTGAGAATTCACCAAACTTGTCTATCTTGTGTTAAACTTGGATTGTCTTTCATTTATTAAATTGTACTTAGTCTTCTAATTAAGTAGCAACTCATTACGAAATTAGAAGATGACCCATGTTGTTCTGCATGTATCCAATATCATTACTTCAACTCCCCGCCTCAGCCCATAATCATAAGAAATACTTTGACTGTAACATCTTTATCCTGTTTGATGCAAGTAAGCAAGTTAACCAGTTAAGTGTCACTAAGGAATGTCATTGTTTGATGTTTGAACATGCAAAGATGTTTTGATGGGAAGTGTTTGGACTTCTCAGCATTTTGAAGAGATGGTGCATAGGTTCCATTTGAATGACAACCTGAGCATTAATTTTCCCCAGTGCTTTTGAAGATGAATCTAGAGTTGCTAAACCTTGATTGCAATTTTTCTGTGGATTTCAAAATCAGAACATGGGAGTTCAGGAAAGGAAATGGATGGTTAAATTTTTAACAAATACACGTCAGCTTGTTCAACATTTCCCTTAGCTCACAGCCTGTCTTAAAAAGTTCATTATTGATTCCCATGGTTCCTTGTAGAAGCTGACATATTAAATATAGTTAATTCTCATGTATGAAGACCTCAAAACTGCCTTTTGGTGCAGCTCTCTGACCCCATTAATCTAAGTATGTTTAAATGTGTTTTTACTGTAGATTTGGCTACAAAGTAGTTCACCGTAGTTTTGGCAAACCTGACAACTTTGTTAAATCCATTCTGCAATCTAGAAATGTTTTGTGCTTAAACTGATGTCACAAGGATTAGTGAACTGTCAGTGACAATCAACAATTTGCTGGAAGAACTCAGCAGGTCGAGTAGCATCTGTGGCAGAAAAGGAATTGTCAACATTTCAGGTTGAAACCTTGCATCAGGATGAGTCTTAATATAGGGTTTCGACCCAAAATGTCACCACTTCCTTTCATCCTCCAGATGCTGCTTGACCCACTGAGTTCTTCCAGCAGATTGTTGACTGCTCCAGATTCCAGCATCTGCAGCCTCTTGTGTCTCCAGCAACAAACAAGCTGCTGAGGGATCTCAGCGGGTCGAGCAGCATCGGTGGGGGAAGGAATTGTTAACTTTTTGGGTTGGAACACTGCATCTTAGTAAACTGTCTCTTACTGAAAAAACCTTTATTTTATCATATTGTGCAAACCGTTTTGTTTCCTTAATGTGATTTCTGGCACTATATATATTTTTTAAAAAACTGAAATGCTTGATCTTGAATATATTTTTGCCAAGAACTCTAATTCTGGCCTTTTTGTGTGTGTGATTTTATTCAGCCTATTACTGGTACTGTACCTTGACCTGTCTGAGCTAAAATATTTTTTCTTTAATCCACTCTTTAGTTTCTGTACAACTTACCTCAGACCAAGCATTTGGTTTCCTATCTACTGTGGTAATCTGCGTCTGCAGTCTGGAATCACCACCTATGGTCCTGCATGTCTGCACTTAGCTGGGCCAGGGATATAGGCTTGCTGGCTCTCTCTACCCTCTTGTAAGACAGCAAGGTCTGAAAAGTGATGTGACACTAGTGACTGTGAGGAAAATAAGTGGTCCAGATTACAAGTTTGACACCAACCCATTTTGGTGGGGGTATCTCCATTGAATTTTTATTTTGCAGTCTAAATGGTTACAATACACAATGCAAGTGATAACATGATTTGAAACATATGTACTGTATACATATAGCCTCACGGGAATGAATAGACAACTAATTGGTTTGTTCTTTCTCATTTCATTGACCACTGATAACTGATTCAGTGGTACTGTTTGATAGGAATTTTAAGGCATTTTGTTGTCTGTTGAGCCCTGTTTGACTTGTACACTAGATCAATGAAAGATTTTGAATTGTTTTGTACAGTCAACTCTTGATTTTCCAGGGTGAGGGGGTGGAGCACCTCCATGGATAATACAAAAACATGAAATAAAGAATAATGCAAAATGTATCAAAAGCAAGTTAAAGGCATCAAACCCAACACTCAGTACTTTATTATTTAGTGCTCCAGCCCGAAAAGTGACACACTGCTCTAGGGCTCCAGCAAGGAGAGGAGCTTCAGGAGAGTTAGAAGTGTGGGTGTGCAGATGTGGGTCGGGGGGGGAATGCTTGGATGCATTGCAGTCAATCTGCAAACTTAATTAAAAATTAAGGAGATTGGAAGTTGGTCATACATGAATACCTAACACATCATGAATGACATGCATCCTGGACAAACAAGCTTTTGTGTTCCTCCACAAATTTGCTCTAACAAAAGTTGATGTTGTGTTTGTATTGCTACCTAAAAGTACTTAATCTCTATTATAAACAGCATCCATGAAGGATCTTGGTCTTTTTGAAGTATTTCATTGTCAGGGTTAAAAGAGCCCTTAGTTGTAGTTTCTTAGGAAAACTTATTATTCAGGTGAATAGTACTTTACGATTCCTTGCCTTTTGAATTTAAACATCGTAAAGTTGCCCTCAGTTACGTAGACCCTAAAACTCTTCCTCACAAAAGATCTGACAACTGTTGTTCCATAGGAGAGAGCAATCCCACAGACTAGTCAAGCAACTGGTTGATGTGATGATACATACAGAATTGTACCTTACAGATAACTTGGCATGTTCCTTCCTCACATTCCTTTGGTACATTCTGCTGTGCCAGCAGCAGAGACACACTAGATAGCATGGTACTGTGAGATATGGATTTGAGAAAATAACCCTGGAGACCTGAATATTGGTGCCAGATCATTTAAAAACTCATGGCATCAGAGGAAAGTAGGGTAAGGAAATGCTTATTACCAGCTGGTCCTCGCCAATTTATCTATGCATCTGTCCATGACAGCATTTGGTATTGGTATATTATTGTCACTTGTACTGAGGTACAGTGAAAAACTTGCATACCGTTTGTACAGCTCAATTCATTACACAATGCAGATACATTGAGTTAGTACAGAGTGTATTGAGGTAGTACAGGTAAAAAGAAACAATTAGAGTAAAGTGTCACAGCTACAGGGAAGTGCATTGCGGGTAGACAATAAGGTGCAAGGTCATAACAAGGTAGATTATGAGGTCAAGAGACCATCTCAACGTATAAGGGAACCGTTCAATAGTCTTATCACAGTGTGATAGAAGCTGTCCTTGGGTCTGGTGGTATGTACCCTCAGGCTCCTGTATCTTCTGCCTGATGGGAGAAGAGAGAATGACCCGGGTGGGTGGGTTCTTTGATTATGCTGGCTGCTTCACCAAGGCAGTGAGAGGTATAGACAGAGTCCATGGAGGGGAGGCTGGTTTCTGTGACGTGCTGGGCTGTGTCCACAACTCTCTGCAGTTTCTTGCAGTCCTGGGCAGAGCAGTTGCCATACCAAGCTGTGATGCATCCAGATAGGATGCTTTCTATAGTGTATCGATAAAAATTGGTGAGGGTCAAAGGGGACATGCCAAATTTCTTTAGCCTCCTAAGGAAGTAGAGGTGCTGGTGAGCTTTCTTGGCTGTGGTATCTACATGGTTGGACCAGGACAGGCTATTGGTAATGTTCACCCCTAGGAATTTGAAGCTCTCAACCCTCTCAATCTCAGCACCATTGATGTAGACAGGTGCATGTACACTGCCCCCTCTTCTGAAGTCAATGACCAGCTCTTTTGTTTTGCTGACATTGAGAGAAAGGTTGTTGTCATGACACCATGTCTCTAAGCTCTCTATCTCCTTCCTGTACTCCTCCTCATCATTATTTGAGATATGAATTTTGAAGGCATGTCTCAGATGTTGTTGGCTGAAGGGCAAGTGCTGTGCTGCTGTGTTCTAACATAATTTTTATTTTAATTACTTCATGAGGTGTGAAGAAATGTACAACTTTTTCTTTTCTGGGACCTTAGGATCATTTACACACACACTTATTAAAACTTAAAACCTGTAGTTCTTGCATCTGTGTTTTAAGATCAGACTTGGCTAATATTTCTCAGTCATGCCTTCAACTTCTATTTGACATTGTTTTTTATAGCCTTAATTTAATACATTCTGTTGTAATTATTGAAAGTGCAGTTTATTAAACAATTACACAAGCAAAACATTGTACCAGAATTGTTGAATGAGTAAATATAGCAATGTGCACAAAGGTTTGATCATACTATTATAAAAGGCAAAATTGGGATTGGAGTGATGTCTTCTATCTAAGTCATCATTTTAAGGTTTTAATTATCTTTATATTAAATGAAAAAAACTCTTCAAAATTTAAAACATTAAAGCAAAATTAAAGAAAATACTACTTTCTGCTGTTTATACTTCTGTTCAATGCTTTGGAGCATTTTACTATGTTTAAAGATGTAAGACTAACCAATAAATTTACAATGGGGGAAAAGCTTGAGGAAATTTCACTGAGCATATTAATGAGCCTGTGTGCTGGTTGTGCAATAATACAATGCAGCTTTTTCTCCCAGCAGTGCTCAGTGGGTTTCAGCAGCTCTTAATGGATTCCTTAAATTTAAAGTGTCTGGATTTGAAAATACCACAGAATTCTTATTAAATGTGGAAGTTGATTGATTGGCTGATTAAGAGTAAAATGTCATTGCAATTTGACTTCGTTTTATTAAATCTGTCTGTTCCACAATTTCAGTTTATTTCATAAAAGTAAAAAAAAGGGAATAAACTTTGGTAGAGTACCATACTGCATTAGGAAATTCTCCAGACATGAAAATTGACGTACTGTTTCATTAAATGGTAGGTCTTCTTAAAAATTTATTTTTAGCTGCTTGACTAGATTTTAATCTTGTCACCTTCAATTCCAATGATCTGGTAATGACCCTGTTACATTAGTGATTTATCTTTTTTTGTAACTGTCCTTCTGAGGAATACTGGTTATATGCTTTTATACAATCCTTTCTGAAAATGTGCTTTTTAAAGTGTAAGTTTGAATCCAATCAATTTGCCAATCCTTAAAATCACAATGATAAACCAGTCTGCTGCTTTCTGTGACTGCGTAAGTATCCTGGGGATTGAGGTTAAACCAAGGTCAGCAAGAACTACGTTGGTAGGTTGCAAAAAGACTGGGATGAGTAGATGCTAGTGAAATTCTATTAACTCGATCTGGATCAGTGGTTAAATCAATTGTTCTCTTTTGTGTAGATGTCCTCCGATGAAGAGAGGACTTCCAGCCCAGTATTGCCTAAAGATTCAGATCGTGGTAGTTCAGTGTCTTCTGAGCTACAGGTAGGAAGAAGGAATTTCCTTTTTGGGTGCTTGAGAGAAATTTATAAAGAACTTTGTGTGTATTATAATTTTAACAAAACTCATCAGTACGTTTAGCTGTAATATATGTATTGTAGATAAATGTAAATCCCTTGCAGGATTAGTTTTTGTTTGAATTGTGGTGCTGCATTTTGCCACTTTCTGACATGAGTTGGTGCTTCTGTAATATTTTGGCCTGTCTTTTGGAATAACATTGATATGGAGGAGGTCTGTCTGCACTTGTTGGTGTTTACAGATCTTCTAGATTGACTACGTTGGGTGCAAGTGTTACTGATTGGGAGATCTGTCATGAGCATTAAAAGCTCTGTGCTGTGGCTTGGTCATGCTGTCAATACCAAGGCCAAAATTCCCCAACTGAGTCAACTGCATAAAATTTGTGGTACTACATTCACAAGTGAAAGATGTTTTTCTGCAGTCTACAAAACTTCAAAAAAAAACCTGCAGATGCTAAAACCTGAACTTGAGGAAAACCTGGAATCATTCAGCAGGTTTAGCAGCATCTGTGGTGAGTGAAGCCAAACTGATATTTTGGATCTCTTCCACCATAGTTACTGTTTGATCTGCTGCATATATTTCTAGAATTTTCTGTTTCTATTTCTCAATGCATACTATCAAGCAGGATTGAAATAATCAATGACAAGCAGAGTTGAAATTTGAGTAGTTGGGTATTCTGGGTATATTTGTCATGAAGAGCATGGTCTTTGTGATTGAGATGGCATGTATAATGTAAACTCTGGCTTTGTGCTTTAGCACTAACTAAACATCCATCTTAGAGGGACTAAAGTCAGTTTAATATCTTTGTTTAATATCTTTCATATCAAAAGATTCCCATAGTAATATTCTGAAAAGAGTTGGGTAAATTAACCTCTGCCTCAAGACTAATGACCTGGCCAAGATTATCTCTCAACTTCACTGAAAGATTGTGATTGTTTCATCTTATTGCTGAATATATTGTATGTCGTTTAGAGTTGAGAAAAAAATGTACACTTTTAAGATGAGATATCTTTATTAGTTACATGTACATTGAAACACACAGTGAAATGCATCTTTTACGTAGATGTTCTGGGGGCAGCCCGCAAGTGTTGCCACACTTCTGGCGCCAACGTAGCATGCCCACAACTTCCTAACCCGTATGTCTTTGGAATGTGGGAGGAAACTGGAGCACCTGGAGGAAACCCACCAAGACACAGGGAGAACGTACAAACTCCTTACAGACGGTGGCCAGAATTGAACACGGGTCGCTGGCGCTGTAAAGTGTTACGCTAACCATTACACTACCGTGCCTGCCAGATGTCTTTTATGGCATAATTTGTATACCTTTATAAACCTTTGTCTTCTAAAATTTAAGGAAATTTTGTTGAAAAGGTGGTTAGAAATAATGTTGCATGTTGTAAACCAAACTGCTTTCAGTTCTATCTATTTTAAATTTATTGGGAAAATTGCACATGAAGAAATGACTTTTCAGTTTCACAAAACTTTTTGGCATTATAATTATCACTAATCTATGGGTGAAATAAAGAACAGAATATCCAGGTTTCCTGAAAATCTTACTGTAGTTGTGTAAACCTCAAGAGAAAAGTTATTAAGGGACTTCACTTAAGTTAGTGGGGGGAGAAGAAAAAACTGGCAGATAATTTGTGGGCTAGTATGAAATTTGGACCCAGTAAAGTTGCAAGGTTTTGTTTTCATAAATGGTAAAATTCCATTGCAGCACTGCTGTTTTCAGGTTAAGGTGCCTGGAAGTGAGTTTTCCACCGTATAATGTAGATTCATTAAAATTAATCTGGATGCCAACTTGTATTACAGTTATTCCTCTATTTTTCCCTGCCTAGCCACAGTAAAATATCATGACGGCAGAGTGAGCTCTTTATAAAGAAACAAATTAAAGCTGTCCTTTTTTGTGTTACCATTGTAGAAAATATTTGCAGTTCGTTAAAGTTATTAGGTTATTGAATCCAGTGGCTGCAGGGATCCTATGCAAGTAGAAGCTTTATGCCTTATTCAGTAAGAATGACAGCTGAAGTAAGCTGAACTGTGCAATAATGCATGCATTTATATGGAATAATTTAATGCAGAAACATTTCAAGACATTAATGATCTGGCTCAGCCCCTGGTCAAGGAAAGGCATAGAATCTATGGGTAGGGAACGGTATTAAGTGGGGAAAGACTTTAGTCTTCCCATTCCTCAATTAGAGGAAAATTTGGCTCATCCAGTACTGAATGCCAGAAAGGCATTCTAGCAAATTGATGCAGCAGTGCGATGTACACTTTCTTTGACCAATTTAATGAGTAGTGTCAATACATTGTGTGAGCATCAATTGCACAAGTTCTTGAAGAGCCATGACTGCAAATGTTGGGCTAACAGGACTTGGTGATAAATAATCTTATTTTAATTTATTTAAAAACTACGAATTGAAATACCCAAAATTGTTTTCCCAGTTCTGATGAAAGGTCATTTAAACTGAAATATTAACTGTTTCTCTCTGCAGATGCTGCCTGGCTTGCTGAGTCTTTCTAGCATTATACTACTTTTAATCTAAAATAGTTAGTGTGCTTCACATAATTTAAGGAATGCCAATCTAATTGACGCATGTGGTAATGAGAAATGGTAAGCTCCATTTTTCTGTTAGAGGAGGCTATCTGGTGTAAATGATGGAGATGCTAAGTGGACTGTCATTTCCTGGTTAAAATGAAATGACTATGAAGCTTTTGATTTTCAAACAGTTCCATAGTTGTAGGTTATGGTGTCTTAATTATTTATTCATTCATGGGATGTGAAAGTTACTGGCAATGCTGGCATTTGTTGTCCATCTCTAATTATCCCTATAAGTGAAGGAGTAAAGTAGAATCGACCATGTTGGTGGTCCTGGAGTCACATATAGGCCAGACAGGAAAGATGGCAGATTTCTTTCCCTGAAGGACATTAGTGAACCAGATGGGCATTTATTACAAAATAGTGAAAAAAACGAGCTGCGGGAAGAACACAGTCCAGATGAAGGGTCTTGATCTGGAATGTCAGCTGTCTGTTTCTCTCCACAATTGCTGCTCCTCATTTTTCCTGCTCCAGATTCCAGCATCTGCTGTTTCTTGTGTCTCCAGTTTATTACAAACTGGTAGTTTTATGCTGAGATTGGAGGTTTTTTTAAATTAGCAGTATTTAATTATTTGACTTTTAACTTCCCTACCTGCCATGGTGGGATCTGAACTCTGGACATTGATCCGGACCTCTGAGCTGCTAAATCTCTCCAACCCTATTTTGGTCAAGAACAAATGTCCACTGGTGTTGTGTGGTTGAAGATCAGACGAAAACATATCATTTTGTAAATGTAAAAAAAAAACTGCAGCTACTGGAACTTAAAACCAACTTGTTTTCTCTTTCCCAGTTCTGGCAATGTGTCTTTGACCTGAAATGTTAACCCTTTCCCCAGATACTACCTGACTGCTGAATTTCCAGTTCTTTTTTTTATTTTGGGTATAATGAAGATGAGCTGTATTCTATTCACAGCTCCAATTATAAATGTTTAAAATAGATAATAAAAACAAGTCTTCAAAATTCAATGAATTTCTGATTTCTATTTGGAGTTGTATTGTGAGACAGCACAGAAATGGGCCCTTTGGCCCACCATGTCCATGACAACCTTTTTTGCCCATCTATACTAATCCTATTCGCTTGCACTAGATCTGTATCCTTCTATGCCTGGCCTACTTAAGTGTCTGTCTAAATGCCTCTTCAATGTAGTAATTGTATCTGATTCCACTACCACCTCTGGCTGCCCATTCTGGATCAAAAACTTGTCCCTAAAATCCCCTTTAAATTTCCTACCTTTCACCTTAAACCTGTGCCTTCCTGTTT
Source organism: Pristis pectinata (assembly GCF_009764475.1). Lineage (NCBI taxonomy): Eukaryota > Metazoa > Chordata > Chondrichthyes > Rhinopristiformes > Pristidae > Pristis > Pristis pectinata. The sequence goes on from NC_067411.1 coordinate 25,152,250, forward strand.
TGATACCACTACCATGGGACAAAGATTTTGACTATCTATCTTACTAATGCCTCTCATAATTGTATGTACATCTATCAAGTCACCCCTCAGATGCCTTTGCTCCAGGGGAAATAAACCCAGCCTATCCAATCTCTCCCAGTAATTAAAGTTGACCAATCCAGGCAACATCCTCATGAATCTGCTCTGCATTCTCTCCAGCAAAATCATATCCTTCCTATAGTGTGGTGACTAGAACTGTACACAATGGTCCAAGTGTGGCCTAAGTAGCGTTTCGTAAAGTTTCAACATAACATGTATTGGTTTATTATTGTCTCTTGTACCGAGGTACAGTGCAAAAACTTGTCTTGCATGCCGTTCATACAGATCAATTCATTACACAGTGCAGTGAGGTAGTACAGGGTAAAAACAGAGTAAAGTAAAGATAAAGGACAGAGTAAAGTGTCACAACTACAGGGAAGTGCATTGCAGGTGGACAACAAGGTGCAAGGTCATAACAAGGTAGATTGTGAGGTCAAGAGTCCATCTCATCGTATAAGGGAACTGTTCAATAGTCTTATCACAGAAAACTCAAGGGGGCAAAAAAGAAGACCGCCATATCCAGCGGGCAGTGGAGTGAGAGGTAGCAGAGTGATTGGGCTTTGGCTCAATGGGCTTAGGCGGTAACGCGGTGAGGAGAGGTAGGTGATCATTGAGGAAAGGAAGTAGTATGAGTGCTGTTTTCTGTGCTCAGTGTCAGATGTGGGAGGTCCTGGAGTCTCCCAGCCTCCAGGACTGCCACATCTGCAGCTGATGTGTAGAGCTGCAGCTCCTAAGGGACCATGTTAGGGAACTAGAGATGCAGCTCGATGACCTTCGTCTGGTCAGAGAGAATGAGGAGCTGATAGAAAGGAGTTATAGGCAGGTGGTCACACTGGGGCCACAGGAGACAGGCAAGGAGGTCAATGACAGGAGGGGGAAGGGAAAAGAGACAGGTACTAGAGAGTACCCCTGTGGCTGTACCCCTTGACAATAAGTACTCCTGCTTGAGTACTGTTGGGGGAGACAGCCTACCTGGGGGAAGCAACAGTGGCAGTGCCTCTGGCACAGAGCCCAGCCCTGTGGCTCAGAAGGGTAGGGAAAGAGAGAAGGGGGCAATAGTGATAGGGGACTCTATAGTTAGGGGGTTAGACAGGTGATTCTGTGGACGTGAGCAAGAATCCTGGATGGTATGTTGCTTCCCAGGTGCCAGGGTCTGGGATGTCTCTGATCAGGTCCATGGTATTCTTGAGCGGGAGGGAAAGCAGCCAAAAGTCGTGGTACATGTTGGTACCGATGACATAGGTAGATAGAGGGATGTGCTCCAGAAAAGTAAGTTTAGGGAGCTAGGCAGAAGGCTGAAGAACGGGACCTCAAGGGTAACAATCTCAGGATTGCTGCCAGTGCCACGTGATAGTGAGGAGATGGCAGATGAATGTGTGGCTGAGGAGTTGGTGCAGGGGGCAAGGTTTTAGATTTTTGGATCATTGGGATCTCTTCTGGGGAAGGTGGGACCTGTACAGAGTGGATGGGTTACACCTGAACTCGAGGGGGACCAATATCCTTGCAGGCAAGTTTGCTAGTGTGGTTCGGGAGGTTTTAAACTAGTTTGTAAGGGGGATGGGAACCGGAAGGATAGGTCAGTGGAAGGAGTGCATGGAGCAAAGTCAGATCTAACATATAGAGAGGCTTTGAGGAAGGAGAAGCAGAGTATAGGGTATAAAAGTAGTAAGGTGGATGGGCTGAAGTGCATATACTTAAATGTAAGAAGTATCAGGAATAAGGGTGATGAAATGAGAGCTTGGATAAATACATGGAGCTATGATATTGTGGCTCTTGCAGAGACTTGGCTGTCACCAGGGCAGGAATGGATACTGAATATTCCCGGATTTCAGTGTGTTCAAAGGGATAGGAAGGGGGGGAGAAGAGGAGGAGGGGTGGCGTTACTGGTAAGGGATACTATTACAGCTGTAGAGAGGGTGTAGCAGGATCCTCTAGAGTCAGTATGGGTGGAAGTTAGGAACAAGAAAGGAGCAGTTACTCTACTGTGAGTATTCTCTCGGCCCTCTGGTAGCAGCAAGGATACTGAGGAGCAGATCGGGTGGCAGATTTTGGAAAGGTGCAAAAATAACACTGTTATCATGGGAGACTTCAACTTCCCAAATAGTGATTGGCACCTGCTTAGTACCAAAGGTTTAGATGGGGCAGAGTTTAAGTGTGTCCAGGATGGATTCCTGCCACAGTATGTTGACAGGCCTACTAGAGGGAATGCCATATTAGATCTAGTATTAGGTAATGAACAGGGTCAGGTGACAGCTCTCTCAGTGGGTGAGCATTTGGGGGACAGTGACCACCGCTCCCTAACCTTTAGTATTGTCATGGACAAAGATAGGAGCAAAGAGGACAGGAAGATATTTGGGGAAGGGCAAATTATGAGGCTGTAAGGCTAGAACTTGCAAGTGTGAATTGGGATGACATTTTGGAAGGGAAATATACGATGGAGATGTGGTCATTGTTCAGGGATCTCTTGCAGGATGTTAGGGATAAATTTGTCCTGGTGAGGCAGAGAAAGAATGGCAGGGTGAAGGAACCATGGTTGACAAGAGAGGTGGAACATCTAGTTAGGAGGAAAAAGGCAGCATACATAAGATTTAGGCACCAAGGATCAGATAGGTCTCTTGAGGAATATAGTGTGGCAAGGAAGGAATTGATGGGGCTGAGGAGAGCAAGAAGGGGACATGAAAAGTCCTTGGTGAGTAGGGTTAAGAAAAACCCCAAGGCATTTTTCACTTATGTGAAGAGCAGAAGGATAACGAGAGTAAAGGTGGGACCAATTAGGGACAAAGGTGGGAAGATGTGCCTGGAAGCTGTGGAAGTGGGTGAGGTTCTCAATGAATACTTCTCTTCAGTATTCACCAAGGAGAGGGACCTTGATGACGCTGAGGACAGTGTTGGTAAGGTTAATGTTCTAGAGCATGTGGATATCAAGAGAGAGGATATATTGGAGCTGTTAGAAAATATTAGGACAGATAAGTCCCTGGGGCCTGACGGAATATTTCCCAGGCTGCTCTGCGAGGTGAGGGAGGAGATTGCTGAACTGTTGGCTAGGATCTTGGAGTCCTCGTTGTCTTTGAGATTGGTACCGGAGGATTGGAGGGTGGCAAATGTTGTCCCCTTATTCAAAAAAGGTAGTAGGGATTGTCCAGGGAATCATAGACCAGTGAGCCTTGTGTCTGTGGTGGGCAAGCTGTTGGAAAGGATTCTTAGAGAGGATCTATGGACATTTAGAGAATCATGGTCTGATCAAGGACAGCCAGAATGGCTTTGTGAAGAGCAGATCATGTCTCACAAGCCTGATAGTGTTCTTTGAGGAGGTGATCAGACAGATGAGGGTAGTGCAGTAGATGTGATCTACATGGATTTTAGTAAGACATTTGACAAGGTTCCACATGGTAGGCTTCTTCAGAAGGTCAGAGGGCATGGGATCCAGGGAAGCTTGACCGTATGGATTCAGAATTGGCTTGCCTGTAGAAAGCAGAGGGTTGTGGTGGAGGGAGTGCATTCAGACTGGAGGGCTGTGACTAGCCGTGTCCCACCAGGATCAGTTCTGGGACCTCTGCTTTCTGTGATTCTTATTAATGATTTGGATGAGGGGGTAGAAGGGTGGGTTAGCAAGTTTGCAGAGGACACAAAGGTTGGTGGTGTTGTGGATAGTGTGGAGGATTGTTGAAGATTGCGGAGGGACATTGATAGGATGCAGAACTGGGCTGAGATGTGGCAGATGGAGTTCAATCCGGAGAAGTGTGAGGTGGTACACTTTGGAAGGACAAACTCCTGGGTGGAGTACAAAGTCAATGGCAGGATTCTGGGTAGTGTGGAGGAGCAGAGGGATCTGGGGGTTCATATCCACAGATCTCTGAAAGTTGCCTCACAGGTGGATCGGGTAGTTAAGAAAGCTTATGGGATGTTAGCATTCATAAGTCGTGGGATCGAGTTTAAGAGCCACGAGGTAATGGTGCAGCTCTGCAAAACTCTGGTTCGACCACACTTAGAGTACTGTCCAGTTCTGGTCACCTCATTATAGGAAGGATGTGGAAGCGTTGGAAAGGGTGCAGAGGAGATGTACCAGGATGCTGCCTGGTTTAGAGAGTATACATTATGAGGAGAGACTAAGGGAGCTAGGGCTTTACTGTTTGGAGAGAAGGAGGATGAGAGGAGACATGATAGAGGTATACAAAATATTAAGAGGGATAGAGTAGACAGCTAGCACCTCTTTCCCAAGGCACCAGTGCTCAATACAAGAGGAAATGGCTTTAAAGTAATGGGTGGGAAGTTCAAGGGAGATATCAGAGGAAGGTTTTTTACACAGAGAGTGGTTGGGGCATGGAATGCGCTGCCTGGGGTGGTGGTGGAGGCGGGTACATTGGTCAAGTTCAAGACATTGCTAGATGAGTATATGGAGGAATTTAAAATAGAGGCATATGTGGGGGGAAGGGGTTAGATAGTCAGGCGAGGTTTAAAGTTTGGCACAACATTGTGGGCCGAAGGGCCTGTTTTGTGCTGTGCTATTCTGATTCTTATCACAATTAGGATAGAAGCTGTCCTTGAGCCTGGTGGTATGTGCCCTCAGGCTACTGTATCGTCTGCCTGATGAGAGAGGGGAGAAGAGAGAATGACCCGGGTGGGTGGGGTCTTTGATTATGCTGGCTGCTTCACCAAGGCAGCGAGAGGTCTTGACAGTTGATGGAGCAGAGGCTGGTTTCCGTGATATGCTGGGCTGTGTCCACAACTCTCTGCAGTTTCTTGCAGTCCTGGGCAGAGCAGTTGCCATACCAAGCCATGATGCATCCAGACAGGATGTTTTCTATGGTGCATTGATTAAAAATTGGTGAGTGTCAAAGGGGACATGCCAAATTTCTTTAGCCTCCTGAGGAAGTAGAGGCATTAGTGAGCTTTCTTGGCCGTGGTGTCTACGTGGTTGGACCAGGGCAGGCTATTGGTGATGTTCACTCCTGGGAACTTGAAGATCTCAACCCTCTTGACCTCAGTACCATTGATGTAGACAGGTGCATGTACACTGCCCTCTTTCCTGAAGTCAATGATCAGCTCCATTGTTTTGCTGACATTGAGAGAAAGGTTGTCATGACACCATCTCCTTCCTGTACTTTCTCTCATCATTATTTGAGATACAACCTACTACAGTGGTATCATCTGCAAAATTGTAGATGGAATTAGAGCAGAATCTGGCCATACATTCATGAGTGTATAGGGAGTAGAGGGCTGAGAACGCAGCCTTGTGGGGCACCAGTGTTGAAAATAATCACGTTGGAGGCATTGCTGCCTATCTTCACTGATTGCAGTCTGTTGGTCAGAAAGTCAAGGATCCAGTTGCGGGGGGAGGTGTTGAGTCCCAGATCTTGGAGTTTGAGTTTGCTTAGAATTATAGTATTGAAGGCGGAGCTGTAGTCAATAAACAATAGTCTACTGTTGGTGTCTTTACTGTCTAGGTGCTCCAGAGATGAGTGTAGGGCCAGGGAAAAGGCATTGCTGTAGACCTGTTTCGGCAGTAGGCGAATTGCAGTGAGTTGAGGTTGTCTGGGAGGCTGAAGTTAATCTCAACTTCTCAACTTTTATATCTTGTGTCCTGATCTATGAGGGCAAGCAAGCCATATGCTCTTCACGCTCCATCCACCTGTATTGCCAATTTCAAGGAACTATGGACTTGGACTCTTGAGTGTCTCTGTTTATCAATATCCCTTAGTACTTTTTCTGTCTGTGTCCTATCCCTATTTGACTTCCCAAAATGCACTACCTCTCATTTATTGTGATTAAATTCCATCCACCAACACTCCACCCAACTTTCCATCTGATCTATTTCCTGTTGTAGCCTTAGACACCTTCCTCACTATCCACACCACCACCAAATTTCGTGTCATCTGCAAACTTAATCATACCTCCGTCATTCACATCCAAGTCATTAATATGTATCTCAAACAGCACTGATCCCTGTGTCTACCACGTCTCAGACTTCCAATCAGGAAAACATCCTTCCATCACTAAGCTCTGGCTCCTGTCACAAAGTTAAATTTGCTTTCCAATGAGCCAGCTTGTCTTGAATCCCATGTGCCTTGTCAAATATTTTAAAGTCCATAACACCATCTACTGACCCGCCTTCATCAATCTCCTTGGTTACCTCCTCAAAATAAAAACTCAGTCAAATTAGTGAGACAGGATTTCACTGCAAAAACCCAAGCAGACTATTCTTAATCATTCCCTGCCTTTCCAAATGAACATCTGTCCTTTAGAATTTTCTCCAGTAATGATGCAAGTCTTACTTACCTGTAGTTACCTGGCTTATCCCTGATGGCCTTCTTAAAGGAACAACATTAGCTATCCTCCAGTTTTCTGGTACCTCACCTATGACAAACGAATATGCAAAGATCTCCATTAGGACACCAGCAATCTCCTCCCCTGTCTTCCATAGCAACTAGGGGTAGATCTCATCCATTACTGGGGATTTATCCACCTTTGTGTTCCAAGACATCCAAAACATCTCAACCTTCTTAATGCCTACATGATCCAGACTATCAACATATTGCTCCCTGAATCTGCTATCCTCCACAACTGATTATTATTCAGATAATGTTTATTTTATTGTCTGTGGCTATTTAATGTAGATTTTGTGCAAAACAGTCAGAAAATAGTGGTGCCAAAGGCCAAAACTGACAAGCAGAAAATGAATTGGCTGTGAAACTTCTTTAATGTGATGTTTCTGTCCTCCACACCCACCACCCACGTGCCCCCCCCCCCCCCCCCCGGCAGATGTTGTGGCAATGTTGTGGCTTGCAAAAAAACAAGTGTTGTAATCAATCTATTTTTAACTTTAAATGCATTAATTTTTTGGAAGGCAGGATCTATAGAGGGGATAAAGAAAGTAAACATTTTGAGTCAATAACCCATTTTTGGATTGTTGAATATTTTGCTTTCCTATTAATAGTTGGCTATTCTGAGAGTGAGTTTGTTCTGTCCATATGTAACAGTTTTGGTTATTGTGAAGTAATTTGATAAAATATGTACTACGTGTCTCTTTATTTTTACCTTGTAAGGAGGAATATGAAGAGCTCCTACGTTACGCAGTGGTAACTCCAAAGTGGGATTCTAGTGGCCTCAGACAATCTCATTCCATGACTAAACCTGCAGCATGTGACAAAGACTTAAGTGCAGTAGAAGGTGAAGAGTTTCAGAATTTTGCATGATCTCCTTAAAAAAAATGTTCTTGTCCAGACCTCTTTTTAAAATTGGACCAGCAAGTGAATTGTATTATCAGAAGAGCAAATTGTAGTTTGTTCTAGTGTAATGTATTTTAATAAGCATAGGTAGAAATTGGATTTTAACATCTATCCGAACAGTGAACATTATTTTGCAAATCTTCATTAAAATTTTATCTGAGTGTCAACTTGGCTCAATGGTTATGCTCTTGGTTTCCGTTGAGGATGCTGTTTGTCTGTCTCCCCACAGAAATGAGAACATTATGATCTGGGCTGACACTTGTCCAAAATTCTTCCCCTTGAAAATGGGTGAGAATGATTACATCTCCTTGTTGTGACCTGGCTATGTTATGTCATTACCCTTTAATATTACTACTAGCTAGAAAAAACAATTGCCCCCTAGATGTTTAGTTAAACTTGGGAGCTTGCTACCTTAGTCTTCTAATTCTCATCCTAGGAAGTAGTCAGTTGGTGCCATTCCAGAGTTGGAACTTCATCAGCAACTTTCCTATTAACCAAATTATTTTTCTCTCCTAATTAAATCCCCTACATGGGTATACTGTATCACCATGAACAAATAGTCCTTGTCACTACGGATATTAATATTTGATAATGAGGCCAGAAATCCCTATTAATCATTGTTTAGGGTGCCAACTTTAATGTGCACTTCAAATGCATCTGTCTTTTGCTTAGATTTTAAAAAGCCCTTTGGGAGTGTGGGGGGGGGGGGGTGGATGTTAGTTGGGATGGGGAAGAGTGATCATAACCGTGAGCAATTGCTTCCAATAACCATGGAAGTAATTTCACTTATTTGCAAATCCTTTTTTTAATTATGGGTAAGTGGCACTGTGGGTTTAGGGCATGTGCTTTCAATTTTGGGCCGTTGTTTACAATCCAGCTTAGATTTGGCATTGTTGAACTGCGATTGAAAAGACATGACCTTGCATATAACTTTTTATTGGAAAAATGCTGATGCCTAAAAAAATGGGAATATTTTACTCATTAAGCTCCCTTATAAGTTCTTAAATTTTAAGTGGACAAGATCTCATTATCAGCATGGAGCATGAACCCTGAGAGTGGAAATTATCGATGAGAATCATCTAAATTGATATTCTAGCAGGCACTTCATCAGAACAGAGGAGGCATGAAGGACAACAGACTGCAAGCATAACGTTGGTCCCTGAAAAATCTGATTCAGCAAAAAAAGAAAAATCATCAGAAGGTATGTACTTGGGAAAGAAAACTTTTTAAGTTTTTGGGAGAGAGTATGTGGATGGGATGAATTTGCTAATACTTTCAAATGCCAGCACAGACCTATTTAATGCATTGCCTATTACAGTACTGCATGGTTCTGATGTAAGTACAGGATTGAACTGACAAGCCACTAGCCTATTCAGTCAGATGTTGTCTTTTAATTTTGTTTGGCATCTGCTTTTATTTTTTTTAAAGTTGCATGATCTGTTCATTACAGCAAAACCTTGAGTAAATTGTTTAAATTATAAGTTGATCATTTAAGCATTCTGAAACAGCGCAGTCACTTCTATGCAGTTGATTTTTAATCCCTAAATGACTCTTAGAAACTTTGATCAGATGAGCTTCAAAAGCTTTTGTATGCTTGCCTATTTTCAGATGATTTGAAACAGCTTTTTCTTCCAAAGTAATTTGTCACCATGTAAGTTTCTAACTGTTCTGTTTGTTCTACATCTATGCTCTAAGCATTTTGGTATTTTAGTCTGTTTGTAGTTTGTAATGTGGGCCAAAGAACTGAGTTCCAGTAGTGAGGTGAGAGTAACTGTTCTTGACATCAAGATAGCATTTGACCAAGTGTGTAATCAAGGGGTTCTGAAGGCTGGCTAAGTTTTACCAGAAATCAAAGGGCATTGGGGAAGTACTCCAATGGCTGAAGACCTAAATTGCACAATGTTTTGGTTATTGGAGGTCAGTCATTCCACCACCAAGACATCAATGCAGAAGTTTAAGGATGTTCCTAGGGACAATCATTTTTAGCTGTTCCGACAATTACCTTCCTCTATCATAAGAACAGGCAATGACCATGTCTAACAAGAGAATCTAACCACCTTCCCATGACACTTGAGGATATTACCATTGCTGAATTCCCCATTGTCAACATGCTTGAGTCCATCAACCAGAAAGTCAACTGGGCAACCCACATAAATACTGTGGCTACAAGAGGTATCTTGTAGTGATACCTCTTCTGACAATTTAAGATCTCTCCACCATCTACAGGGCATATGCCAGCAGCTTGATGGAATATTCTCAACGTGGATGAGTACAGCTCCAACAACTCTCAGAAGTTCAAACCTATTGAAGATAAAGCAGTCTTTTTGATTGGTAGCCAATCCACCACTGTAAATATTCATCTCTCCATCACTGGCACATAATGGCTGTAGTGTGTAGCATGTAGTTCCATCTACACTGGTTATTTGTTTGGACTACTCCAACAGCACCATAAGATATAAGAGCAGAATTAGACCATTCAACCCATTGAGTCTGCTCCGCCATTCAATTGTGGCTGATATTTTTCTCAACCCCATTTTCCTGCCGCCTTCTCATAACCCTTAACCCCCTTGTCATTCAGTCTCTGCCTTAAATGAACCCAATGACTTGGCCTCCATGTCCTTCTGTAGCAATGAATTCCACAGGTTCACCACCCTCTGGTTGAAGAAATTCTTCCTCGTTCTCAGTTATAAAGGGGTGTCCCTTTATTCAGGGGCTGTGCCTTCGGTTCCTAGACTCTGCAGAAATCACTGGTTCAGCCACAACTGGTGTATAATGTTCAGTTCTGTTCAACTAACTTTTTAGGGGGAATGGTTCCAAAGGTGAGAGAGATGACTACCTTGAGACTAGAGAAGCTGAAGTTGTTCCCCTTGGAGTTGAGGAGGAGATTTGATAGAGGTGTACAAGATGTTTTGATTGGAGAAAACAGGGTATCTGTTCCCAGTGTCCTCTAGTCTATGAACCTATGAAGGACACTGGTTTAAACTTTTGAGCAAAAGAACAAGGGAGTGTCATTTGGAGTTCACTGCCTGTTGGGGTCTTCGAAGTTCAGAAGGAAATTGGATAAAAACCTGAGAGGGAATAATTTGCAGGACTGTGGGAGAGAAATGGAGTGATAAGATTGGTCTGACAAGAAGCTGCTTTGGCTCAGTGGGCTGAATTTCTTCTTATCATTCTGTAACAATTCTGATAGTGTATTATTGTCTTCTAGACATGATTCGGATTATGATTGTCAGACTGCAGTCTGACTGGTCTTACAACTTTCTAATACAACTTTTCAGATATCAAGCAGTAGTAGTAAATAGGACAATCCAGAGCCTTTGATTGATCTGATGCCTAGGCTACCATGAGTTCAGTCCTTTATTTTAGTTCTGTGATTGATTGACTCACTTGCTAAAACACTTCAGAAAGCTAGAGTTTTTGCAATATTTTGAGACTGCAAGTCTTGTGTAGACCAAATTGGGAAATTGAAGAAAACTACAGATGCTAGAAACACTCAGCAGGTCAGGCACTGTCTTTGGAAAGAGAAACAGTTAACACTTCTGATCAAAGACCCTTCATTGGAGAAATCAAACCTAGACTGGGTGACCATTTTGCAGAACACCTCCTTTCAATCCACAATGGTGACAGTGAACTTCCAGTCATCTGTCATTTTTAATTCTTCATCCCACTCTTTCTTCAACCTCTTGCATTGCTCTGTTAGTGTCCAATTCAAGCTTGAGGAGCCAGTACCTTGTCTTCTCTCTAGATGTGGTGCAGCCTGTGGGGAAAATAATGAATTTTAGTTTAAGTGAACCACCCCTTTTTCTCTCTTCGCATATCTAGTGTACTGTCTTGTTTCAATTTGTTTTTTCTATTCTTTATAACTGCTGTTTTTAAAGTTACCTTGGTGACTTTGGTCTTTATCCTGTCACGTGTTAGTTTTCTCACTTTTCTAGTTCAGATGAAGAGTTCTTAACTTGAATTGACAACTGTTTCTCTCGCCACTGATGCAGCTTGACCTGTTTGAGTGCTTCCAGCATTTTTGGTTTTTGTTTTGGATTTCAGCAATTGCAGTTTTTTTTCTTGTTCTATTTTGTTTCATATTGCCTCTCTGACTGCATTCCTGTTCCTTTATCCTCACCAACTGCCAATTTAAGTGAAAGGTCATGCAAACCAAACTGATTTGGCTAAATAACCTATTTCAGTCCTGATGAAAGGCAGCAGTCTGAAGCATTAACACTGTTTCTCATTCCATAGATGCTCACCTTACCTGCTGAGTATTTACAGCATTGTTATTTCAAATTTCTGGAATCTATAGTATTTGGCTTTTGATTGTGTTTCTGGAGTCTTGATTAAGGAAGGAGTGTTGATTATGGATACTAATAGCACTCCTGGTTCTTAAATTGTACCAGGCATATTTTAATTCTCAGAATGAAAAGACACATGGAATGGACAACAGCTCTTGTATTGCTCCGTCATTGCCCAATAGAAACTTGAGGAACAGCATCTCATACTTGCGACCTTGATAGATCCTTTGGTGCCATCCACTTGTGGTTTGAAAGGTCCATTTGCCAGGAGAGAGCATGTAGAGCCACACCTATGTAAGTGGCATGGTTGCAATAATGTGTGACTGGCAGAATTGGGCAGTGTGCTGGTTGTTAGAATATCTGTGCTACTGAGTCATTGACACTAATCCATTTTATTCTCCCCACCTTCCCATCAACTCTCGCTACGTTCTAGGGTCAAATCACAGCTGTCAATTAACCTGTCAACAGGCATGCCTTGGGGGATGTAGGAGGAAATCTTGAGTACCCGGAGGAAACGCACACTATCACAGGGACAATGTGCAAACTACATGGATGTCACCAGAAGTCAGGATTCCCAGATGGTTGGAGCTGTGAGGCAGCAGCTCTATAGCTGTGACACTGTCACCCCAATTTATTTGAAAAGTAGTACATGTGGTGATGTTGGGTAATGATGTTATCCAAGTCCGAATGAGTGTAGTCCAGCAATTTCAAAGCACTATCAGATTTAAGAGAATAAAGTTGTTATAGAAAATTAACACCCTTACTTTTACATAACTGGATTTTAGCAAGCAAACTAGAACATGAGAATATAAGAGTTGGAAACAGAATTAGAAACCACTCACACTTACTCTTCCTTTCAATAATATCATGGCTGATCTTTTGCCTCTGTACCATTTTTGATCACTAATTTTATATTCATTGGTTCCCTTATGTAAAAATCTATCAGTCTGTCTTGAACACACTCAGCAAGTGAGCCTCCACAACCCTTGCGTGTAGAGAATTTTGAAGGTGAAGAAATTTCTTCTCTTTTGTGAATGGCTGATCCCTTATTCCAAGGTTGTGATGACTGAATTGAGATACTGGGGAAACATCACTCCTGCATTTTCCTCCTAAGAATTCTGTTTGTTCCAATAAGATCAACTCCCATTCTTCAAAACTCTAGACTGTATCAGCTCAGTCTGCTCAACCTGTTCTGAAAGCATAACCCCACCCTGCCACTGCCACTTGCTGTACCTACACATTAACTTTCAATATCCAAGCCCCTCTGAACGTAACACCTTTCAGTCTCCCAACTTTAATAAATACATCTTTTTAAGCCTAAAGTCTTTATTAAAATCTAAAGCATTGATGTTCAGGAGGTAGTGATTAACAGCATTAGTCATTTCATTGTTGTGTCTTTATTCTGCTGGTGCATTTACAGCATGGTACCACTTGTCTAAGACCATATTGCTACATTGTTACCTTTTTGGAGATTTGAAAATAAAGTTTGAAAGTCTCATGGGACTTGATTCAAATGCAGCAGAATTTGTGTTTTGTTTTATGATTAGCATATTATGATGTCACTGCTCAGTGTCTTGCTAATGTTAAATATAGCATCTACTATGATGTAATTAACACCTGTGATGTCACTGTTTTTATAAAATGCAAAACTTATTCACTAGGATTCTCTTGCGATAAGGCGAATGAAGTGTATTTTAGTAGGTTGTGTGCAGTATTTTCAAGTGTATATTTGGATTATTGGTTCCCAGTGGATGTCTAGTAAATGTTTTTTTTTCAGTGCATTTAAAATCACAGTTAACCGGATTGCATTTTTTTTTGGAAGTTTCAATTTTTATAGACCAAATTAATGGATGGGTCATTTTAAGGATTTGTTTATTGCCCACTTATTTCTTCATGTATATTTATCTCTTACAATTATGCCAGAGTGGTGCACATTTGGAGGAGTCTATTGAATACTATGCCCATGTTTTACAGGCCAGGAAGTTGACCAGAAGATAACTATTTCACCAGCATCAAATACAGTTTTGCCTTTGGAAGGTCTTGTTTATTCTGAAAGAACCCCTTCACATGTGTCAGTATCCAGAACATCCGCGATGTCTCGATCAGTAGGTCAGTTGTCGATTCCAGCTGAAAATCTGGATAAGGTAGAAAATATACTCAACACAGCAAGCGACCAACTCAAGGTCAGTAAAGTTAGAGTCTTGCTAATGCAACTGTCTTCATTGTTTATTTAACAGATTTATGATTGATTGAATTAAATGTGTTCATTACTGATTTTAAGTAACGACTTAAGTGAGAGAATCACAAAATGCAAGGAGGCCATTTGGCATATTGAGTTTGTACTGATTCTATAAGAACATTCCAACCAGCCCTCTCCCCATGTCCTGCAAATTATTTTCTCAAAGATTTTTTCAATTCAGTTCCCTCTTGAACATGACTGTTAAATTTGTCTTAATGTCCTAGCAGTGCATTCCAAACCTTGACCATTTGTTGCATTTTAAAAAGAAATTCTTGTGTCACTTTTGCTTCTCTTTGCCTGTCATCATCATTCTATGTCTCTACGTTCTTGACCCCCTTCTGCAAATGCAAAGATTATCTTCGGCTGCACTGTCTATACACTTAATGATTTTAAAAACTTCTATCAGATGTTCTTGCAACTTCTGTTCAAAGAACAAGCCAGCTTTTTCAAGCTATCCATGTAACTAAGTCCCTCATCCATGGAATCAATAAATTAAATCTCTTCTGCACCTCTGTGAAGTCTTCATGTCTTTTCTCGTATGTGGTGCCCAGAACTGAACTTGTGAACCAGTGTTTTAGAAAGGTTAATCATGACTTCCTTGCTCTTATACACTCAGCCTCTATTTATAAAGCCTTGGGTCCCATATCCATTTTTAATTGTTTTCTCAAACTGTTGTTCAAAGTCAATGTTTGTTCTCTGTTGTACCTCTTTGAGAATTATCCTCTAGTTTTTATTGATTCTTATCCTTTCTACCAAAATGTAACAGTTCATTAAATTTCATCTGCCACTGATTTTGCCCATTCTACCAGCCTGACTGTCTCCTTGATGTATTGCTATCCTCTTCACAGCTCCCTGCACAGTGCTAATGAATATTCCTCACTGAAGTTTGCTCTTGTCCAGGCCTCTAAGAACTTTTTATGCACGAAGGATGTTTCTCCTGGTGTCTGAAACCATGGGTTCACAGTCTCAGAAACAGGGTTAAGCCATTTGGGACAGAGCAGGAGAAATTTCTTCACTCCAAGGATATTGAATCATTGGAATTCTCAAGGGCTATAGAGGCTTGCTTGTTAAGATTCAAAAACCCCATTGACAGATTTGGGGATAATAGAAGCCAAGGTAGAAAGGTCAACCATTATCTCAACAAATGGTGGAGAAGGCTTGGGAGGCTAGATGACTTAATTACGTAATGTCCCTACACTGTCTTGATTGAAAAGTAATTTCCTTGAAATGCATAAGATTCTTAAAGGATCGATGGAATTGATGTGGAATTAACACTTCGTTTGGCTGGAGAACCAAGGATCCTAGTCTTAAAATAAGGGTTTGTTTGGTAATGAGGGCAAGAGAAATTTCTAATCGAGGGCTGTGGGGATTCATTTTCTGTACATCATCTAAAGAGAAATTGATGATTTTTTTTAATATATTAAGGCATTCAAGGGACAGGGAGTCAGTATAGTGGTGCTGAAGAGAAAGATCGGCCACGATCGTATTGATTGAAGTTGGCACAAGAGTTGGAAAGGCTTATCCTGCTACTTTCTGTGTTTTAAGATTTTGAAATGTATAACTTGCATTTAAGTGAGGAAAATGTGAAAGAAAAAAAATGAACAGCTGTATCAAAAGGAGTACAGAGGGAACAATCGAAATTTGATTTGAACATTTAAAATGTAGAAGCTACCTCATTAAAAGTATTTAAGACACAGTTAGATTTTTGCATTGTAGGGGAATTAAGGGTTATGGGGGAAAAGGCAGGTAGGTAGAGCTGAGTCCATGGCCAGATAGGCCATGATCTTATTGAAAGGCAGAGCAGGCTCGATGGGCCAGATGGCCTACTCCTGCTCCTATTTCTCATGTTCTTATGTAATAATTGTCCTGCGCCTGCTGGGAAATTTTGCATGTGGGTAATAATGCTATCGTATTCTATCAAAACATTACCATTGATTCTCTGACTTAAATTTTCCTAAATTTAAAAGTAATTAAGTCTTTTGTACAAGTAAATGAGTTCATAAAAAGGTCCTGTATAATTGTGTATTTCAAATATTTGTTAATAATACACTCAGTTACTGTTTTGTTTTTGTTTGATAAAGTTAAAATGATGTCTTTCTTCTGAAGGCCAATATTCTTTCTGAAATTCGCCAGTGGAGACTTTCAGTTATTGAACAGCATAAAAAGGAGTTGAAAGAAGAAAAAGAGAAGCATGAAGCTCAAATTGCACAAATGGCCTGCCAGACCCAGAACTTAAACCAGCTAGTTTGTACTTATGAGGATTCAGTTCGAAGAAAAGATGAGGTATAGTAACTGTTATGGAAAAAGCATTTTGTATAAAATAAACTGATTTCACCAAAATTTTAATCACTATATTATGTGAGAATAATAAAAAATTGTCTGAAGTCAAGTTATAGGTCAGATAAATAATGTAACATTAGTTAATTTGTTATAGAATCAACTTTGTTCCCTTCAGGAAGTCAAATTGTAGTCATCTAGAATGACTTTGGAACACCCTCAAATCTGAAGTCTTTGAATTATTTAAGAAATTGCATAACCCAATATCACTGGAGTGGAATATGAAATGAAATGCCATCTAGTAGCAATATATGAACTGCAGCTCACTTCCCATTATACGTACACAATGTCTGAATATTTCAGTCAGTGTGTAGCAATCCATACCTATAATGCAAACCAGTACCAATTCCTGGGACTTGTCTGTTGATAACTGTTGAAATCTTGATTTCCAAATGGTTTAAATCCAATTCCTCCACACAATGCCCACTGGTTGCTGCTGCCTCTGTCTCCTTTCAAATAGAGATGTTGGTGCCAGAGAAAGTCAAGTAATAATGTTTTAATGTTTTTATAATTTAAATTCATTTTTAAATGCTTTTTTCAGCTTTTTAAATTGCAAGCATTAAGTGGCTCCGAACACACTGATTTTTGAGTTTTTTTGCAACCCATGAGCCTTAGGAGTGAGACTTCACTGGCTATTATAGTAGCTCTGTTAGTGCAGTGAGCTGTCTGTGCTGAGATAGCTCTTGTGTTATGCAGGGATGTGCTGAAATGCTAGTGCCTGGAATAAGCAGAATGGCACAGGAGCAGGAAGATGGCAATTTTTTTTGGGGGGTGGGCAATAGAAAATCAGAACTTTTCTATGTAGAACTTCGTGGTCAACGCTGTTGGCATTCTTTAATTTGTTCTTGCAATATCTCTGTCCATAAATTATCTCATCACACCTCACTTCAGATTTCAAATGAAAAGCACAATGGGGTGAAAGGAAAGTAGTTCCTGTTTAAAATATAAATGTTTGACATGGTCAATATTTGGTGCCAAGTTCATTTCTAACTACTCTGTAACATAGAACTCCCTGCTGAGAATATGCGTTTGCTATAATGAGTAATGGTACTCCAGCCAAGATGCTGAAGAACTTTGTGTGAACCTTGCACAATAACATTTCTTGCCAAATCGAGTCATAAGGAGAGGCTGTATAGGCTGGAACTTTTTTCCCTGGAGCTTAGGAGGCTGAAGGGTGTCCTTAAGAGGTTTATAAAATCATGAGGAGCATAGATAAGGCCATAACCACAGTCTTTTTCCCCAGGGTAGGAGAGTCCAAAACTAAAGGGCATGGGTTTAAAGTGAGAAGGGAAAGATTTAAAAGGGACCAAAGGGGCAATTTTTTCCACACAGGATAATGGAATGTATATGGGATGAGCTGCCAGAGGAAATGGTGGAGGTGGACACAATAACAACATTTAAAAGGTACTTGGACAGATACATGGATAGGAAAGGGTTAGAGGGATATGGGCCGAATGCAGGCAACTGGGACTTGCTCAGTTGGACAGCTTGGTAGGCATGGACTGTGGACAGAAGGGCCTGTTTCCATGCTGCATAATCCTGTCTCTAAAAGAATGTGGGAGAGGCTGAAAATATTGACACTCGGCAAGATTTTGAGATATGGAATAAGCTGCCTGAAATTATGCAGGAAGCAGATTCAGTAGTAACCTTATTTGAATTGCATTTTCCTTTTTCTGGTATGTATACATTATAGGGAAAGAACAAGGGAATCAAACTAACTGCTCTTTGAAAGAATCAGCACAGGAACAGTGGGGCAAACAGCTTCTAATATGATGCAAGATCATTGAAAAATAATTGAAATGAAGTTAATTCAATGAATCTTTCTCAAACCTAACTATTCTCTTGATACCTTTCTCGCTTAAAATTGACCGCACAACTTTGCTTCCAGGCCATGATGATTCTTAATGTTATCAATGGTTCCATTTTTTTGATCTCTAAAATTATCATTTCGTAAACAAAAACTACCTTTTTAAATCTGTCCCCCTTCACTTTTGGCTCCATCTTCAACTTCTAATCAAACAGTATTCTGTCTATTTCATTTCTGTTCTTAACATTGAAACAACGTAACTGGAGTCATGAAAACTAATTTCCAGTTTCTTGCGATGAGGAGGGAAAGGTTACTTTAATCACTCAGCATTTTCTTCCATTTAAAACGTAACCAAAAATAGCAGTTGGATTAATGACTTTGGGCAATACTTCTGCTCATACTTTTCCCTGCTTGAAGTTGTAGTATTTAAGGAAAAGCTCAGAAGTTCAGAAAATGCTGTCTGTGAGGTGCCTTGGTTTCATGAAACTGTCTTGCTCACTGTTGAAATATATTGAGGGATGTGAAGTGGCTGTATCTGCAACTAATGTGACCTTTGAAAACTAGATCTGACTTGAACATGTGCAAAGGACCTATTTTGAAACCAAGTAAATATCAGCATGCATTTTAATTGGAGTTAGTTGTATGATCAATGGTAATAATTACAGGTAAACAATCTCCAGCACTGAAAATGGGCGATTACAATATGAGGTCTCATTCCTCTCATTTTCTGTTGCTGGATATTTTTAAATAGTTTTTTTCCCCTATTTCCTTGTAACAAAAGAGGAGGCCATTCTGCCCATCACATGCTAGCTCAGAGCAATTTCATTCCCCCATATTTCCCTGTAACTATAGTCTCTTATTTAACCAACATTCTTCCCCACCCCATGCCAGCCCCCAATTTTTCTATCATTCACCTACACTAGGGGCAATGTCTAGTAACCAATTAACCTACCAACCAACACATCTTTGGAATCTGGCAGGAAACCCACATGGGAGAACATGGAAACTCCATGGGTGTCACCAGAGGTCAGGATTGAAACAGGGTTGAAACTGAGTCAGCTGCAGAATTGTTCTGCTGATCAATGTATTTCTTTTAATCCAGTATTGATTTCACTTTTTCTCTAGTTCTGATTTGACATTGCATTCACCAAGCCAGTTTAGTTCTCTCTCTGACCTACTGTTAATCTTAGTCTCTTTAAGGAGGTATAGATATTCTGGATGTCCAGTTTCCTATGCTGTAAATCTTTTTGGTTGGAAATGGTACTAACCTATTAATACAAAATATCAAGATTAAAGGGACGAGAAGTTAACTGCAGATATAAGTTATAATTTAAAAACCGGTTCTAATTGAGAGCATAGTGATGTTCAGTAAGGTTTTTGAGCATACTTGATTATCTTTTTCAGAAACAATCAATATAATGAGGTTGAATAATTCTTTTTTTTTATTTACCAAGGTAATTTCTAATTTGATCCAAGGACTTAAGAATCTAAAAGAGAAGATAGAATTGATGCGTAGATTTACACAGTGGCGACTTCAACATTCAGAGGCAAAAGCAGAAGTATGTTTTAATACATGCCAAAAATACACAATGTTAAAGCTGACTGGGTATTGTTTTGTGATTGTCAATTTTTTAGCTTTCTATATGTTACAGAATACTGAATGAAACAAAAAAATCCTGCCTCATTTGTATATGAAGAAAAAAAAACAAAGGTAGCAGAACTGCTTCTAGTAAACAAATAGATGTGTAATAACTTTCTATATGATTGATCCTCCTGTAACCCAAAATCTATGATCATGGGAATCAGGAAAGTTGAGTACAATGGTCTTGATAAATAATAGATCTGGATTCAAATGCTACATGTGCTATTGCTATTTCTATGTTCTTAAAACATATTTTAGTTGTTGGGAGAAGAAAGACTTGAACAACAGATAATAGCATTTATAATTAAAGTATCAATGAATTCCCTATGTTCTGGTCAGAGCTATTTAAATATGTTTCTCTCTTTGCTACACAATTCTGGATGGTATAAACTGATAATGTGGCAACCTTTGTGTTGGAAAAATTGCTGTCCAGGATAACGTTTGACGCAGATGATTTGTATAGAATTCCCTCAATAAATTCAAAAGTTCTAATAAAGAACTTTTAGAATTAACATTGGAGAACTTAGTTTTTTGGGAGTAAGAGGAGCATATGAAACAGGGCACATTGAATTTAAAAAAAAAGTGGAAAAAAGAGGTAGAGTGCTTAAATAAGCATTTAGTTTATACAAGAAGCCAAGGATTAAAAGTTCCTTCTGACCAAGAAAGACAATTAAGCAATCTAATAGTATTTTAAGAATTTTTTTTGTTGAGCTAATTTAATAAAGATAACAACATAAAGATTGGACTTGGCACTCTTGGGTTATGAAGAGAAAAATTAACTAGAATTCCCACTCACGGGATGTAGTCCATTGATATCTTTTTGGAAGAATATAAAGATTGAACATCAGGAGAAAAATTGGCAATAACATAATAGTTATATAATTTGAATTGGGAATATTGAGGCTGCAATGAGTCTTCATTATCCTTTTTTCTTATTTGACGCTAACGGTCGCATTTTACTCGGAAACCAGATTATGATATCCTTATGACTTTGTTCCTGACATTGGGTTTGTTGGCAGCAAATCTTCCTGAATGTTATAAGTCTAGCTTATACTTCAATGTCATCAGTACAGTGTTGTCACAGTATTATTAATAATATGGTTAGGGGGATTTGAAGAAGAGGTGCAGGCCAGATGCAGTACCTGGAAGCTGGTAATGGATTTGGCTCACAAGAAGGCCATTTCAAAAGAGAAATGTGACTGTTTAGTTGTAGTTTCTGAAATGACATCATCTGTGTTTGATTTTAATCTGCTACTGGAATTTTGATTTTTGTGTTAGTGTAAGATATTGTGTTAGAGGTGCCTTCATTTTTTCTTGAGGAACTCCAGTAACCATTATATGTTTGGATATTGATGTGGATATCTGCATTGAACTGTTAAGTGAACATCTATTTCAGTCTTTAAAACCAATAATTCTAAACAAAATAAAGACCTTTTTTTTTTACAGAATTTCATTAAAGAAATGATGAAATTTGACTTCAGTAACAAGAATTGGGTGTGCTATTCATTGTCATGACCTTCCAAATTAATTAATTAAAATCTGTATTTTCAATTAACCCAAGACCATATGCTAGTCAAAAATGCTTGACTTTAAGATCAACATACTTAAATCATAACAGTAGCCAGCGAAGTTCATTGGATTTTGTTAAATTCATGTCAAGACTACATGCCCAGAACATTTGATGTTGTGGGCCAGCATTTGTGATTAGTGACAAACCAAAGGAGCTTCCTGCTGATCATTGCATATATTTTCCCATAAAGAGTTAGCAGTTTCACCAGTGAGGATTTGACCTTTTCTGCTGCTGTCAGGTTTCATTTCAGAGTTGTTTGTTCCTTTTGGCCGCTCAACTTGCTAGTTAACATCATAGCTAATTACATTAAAGAACTGTAGGAAAAGTAATGAAGTGTTTTTAATTAATGGTATACAGGAACATAATTAAAAGCTGAAATAAAACTCATTTTGTTTTAAAATCCTTTATTTTGAAATATTCAAGTTAGGAAATTAAAATCCATTTATAAAAGCATTTAAAAGACCCTGGAACTTGTTCCACCATTGAAAACAAACCATCATGACTGATCTAAACTGGCCTCAAACCACTTCCTTTTTTCTCTCTCTCTTCTTGCAACCCCTACCACCCCCCCCCCCCCCCCCCCACTTCCCATACCTCTTGATTCTCTTGTTCAGATGTCTGTCTACTTGAGTATATTCAATGACTGCCTCCAAATCTGTAGTAGAGAATTTCTAAGTCATGACCTTTTGAAAAGTTTCTCCTCTACTCCATCTTAAATGGGTGACCCCTTATTGCGCCCAAAGTGGATAATTTCTCATTTTCCCACATGATGCCAACTTTCCTACTCTATTTATTCCTATATTTATATATAAATACATTTATAGACATGTATATATATTTATATCCCTTTGCAGACTGCATCCTTGTGTATATACTTGAGCCTTATTACATCAAACCTGGGGTTAACAAATGACAATCAATTGTCTATTTGTACTAGAATGTTTAAAAATATTTTGTCTGCTTTAGTATAATAAATTAATATTTGAGTGAACTAATTATTAGCATTTTAGCATATATTTTAGAAATTACCATTTTTGAAGTTCCATATTTTCATTTTGATTAATTGTACAAATTTCTTTCACCCCTAATTCATTTTTATACAATGGCAAATCTATAATGGCACGTCTCAAACGAGTTTCATCATCCACGTGTTCTGATATGTTTGAGTTCCACCATTTTAGTTGTCAGTAGTCTCCAGGCTATCTATATTCCAGGGCTCACTTAAACAACCATCTTTGGAAAGGGAAACAGTTAATGTTTCAAGTCTGGGACCCTTATTCAAAACTAGGAAAGAGAAAACGAGTTAATTTTAGTCATCACAGAAGATGGGGCAAGAATGGATAGAAGAAAGGGAATATCTCTGAAAGAATGAGACCAGATGATGTAATGTTAAAGTAGCAATTAACATCTGATTCTTTGTGTAATGTGTTGCTACTGATAAGACTCTGGGACATGCCCAACAAGCCAGACTATAAGAAGATAAAAGGAAAAACAATCAAAATGGGCAGAAATTACTGTTCTGATACATAAGTAGTGAGTTGCCTTAAAATTGGAGGTAATAAAAAGCAGCAATAAGTTAAGCTGCAACATATTTCGTTTGTCAATGCTGTTTGAATAGTTGAGCATGATATTCCATCATTGATTTGTAATATAATTGAAACCTGTTAATTATGAGTTATTTGAAACCAAATAATCCTACTTAAGCTGATTATCTCTGCAAAGTAAAATTCTATTTATGCAACAAAAATCAATTTCTGCCTGAGCCAATATTACAAATAAAGGGATTAACAGTACCCCAGCATTTATACTACCCAGTTTAACAATCACATATTTGCTTTGCTCCTGTATTTGAAGAGAAAAAGCAAAATAGTATTTTTTTTAAAGTTGAACAATCAACCTTGTATAAGCAAGGCAAGGCAGACTGTAACCTCTGGAAGAATTTACTTCCAAGTTCAAGATCAAAATTAGTTTGTTGTGCAGTGCATCATCTCTCAATGTATTTCCATTCTCTAACTAATCTGAAGTGGTGATGAATCACGCATCTTTGGTAAAATCATCTTTGGACCTTGTAGGAAAGTATTAAATTGAGGGAGGGCAAATTATGAGGGCATCAGACAGGAGGTAGGAAGAGTTGTTCACAGGTAAATCCACATCTGACATGTGGAGGTTGTTTAAAGACCAGCTATATAGAGTTCAGGACTGGTTTGTTCCTGTAAGAAGGAAGGACAAGGATGGCAAGGTACAGGAACATTGGATGACAAGAGAGGTAGTTAATTTAGTTAAGAAGAAGGAAGTGTATGTAAGGCAAAGAAGCTGGAATCGAACAGTGTGCCTGGGGACTACAAAGGAACCAGAAGGGAACTTGGGAAGGGACTTAAGAGAGCTGGAAGGGGTTATGAAAAGTCCTTGGCAAGTAAGATAATGAGATTGGAGTGGAGCATGCTAAAATGCTGGGTCATTTTGAGATTAGGAAAGAGGTAGTTTTGGGTCTCTTGAAAAACGTGAAGGTGGATAAGTCCCCAGGGCCTGATGGGATATATTCCAGGTTATTGAGAGAGATGAGATTGCTGAGGCCTTGACCAAGATCTTTGGATTTTTGCTTAGCCACAGGCGTGGTGCCAGAGGACTGGTGGGTAGCTAATGTTGTTCCTTTGTTCAAGGGAAATAGCGATTACTCCTGGAAATTGTAGAGCGGTGAGTCTCACATCAGTGGTGGGGAAACTAATGGAGAGGATTCTTAAGGATAGGATTTATGAGCATTTGGAGAAGCATGGTCTAATTAGGGACAGTCAGCATGTCTTTGTGCGGGGCAGATCATGTCTGACTAATGTGATTGAGTTTTTTGAGGTGGTGATGAAGGTAGAGTAGTGGATGTTGTGTACATGGACATTCGACAAGGCCGTGCATGGTAGGCTGATCCAGAAAATTAGGATGCATGGGATTCACAGTGACTTGGTTGATTGGATCCAAAATTGGCTTGCTCATGGAAGTGGGAAGTGGTGGTTGGGTCTTATTGTGTATGGTAGCTAGTGGTGTTCCGTAGGGATCTGTACTGGAACCTCTTTGTTATAAATATTAATGATTTGGATGAAAATGTGGCAGGGTGGATAAGTTTGCAGACGACACAGATTGGTGGCATTGTGGATTGCATAGAAGATTGCCAAAGGATACAGCGGGATATAGCTCAGTCGCAGGTATGGGTGTAGAAGTGGTAGATGGAGCTTAATCTGGGCAAGTATGAGGTGCTGCACCTTGGGAAATCCAACATAGGGAGAGCACACAGTTAACAGCAGGATCCTTAACAGTGTTGGTGAACAGAGGGATCCTTAAAAATGGCCACATAGGTTGATGGGGTGGTAAAGAAGGCATGTGGCATGCTTGCCTTCATTAGTCAAGGCATTGAGTTCAAGAGTCAGGAAACTAAGTTAGCTTTATAAAACACTGGTTAGGCCACATTTAGAGTATTGCATTCATTTCTGGTCATCTCATTACAGGAAGGATGTGGAGGCTTTGGAGAGGGTTGAGAGGAGGTTTACCAGGATGCTATGAGGAGAGGTTGGACAAACTGGGGCCAGTTTGGTAGAGGTTGGTAGAGGTTGAGGGGAGATTTGATAGAAGTTTATAAAATTGTGTGATGAGGTATAAAGTAGACAGCCAGTATCTTTTTCCCAGGATTGAAATGTCTAATACTAGAGGTATATAAGGTGAGAAGGGAAAAGTACAAAGGAGGTGTATGAGACAAGTTTTTTTGTTTACAAAGTGGTGGAGGCCTGGAATGCACTGCCAGGGATGGTGGTAGAGACAGAGAGCGTAGGTGTGTTTAAGAGACTTAGATAGGCACATGAATATGCAGAGAAGGGATGGATATAGTCAATGTGCGGGGAAGAGGGATTAGATTAATTAGGGGTCATTGGTTTAATTAGTTTGGCACAACATCGTGAACTGAAGGGCCCGTCCTATGCTATATTGTTTTATGTAATATTTATTGTAATTTTGTAATGGTTACTGATACTCTGCACTTTATTATTCACTTGGGACTTAAATATTAATTCCAAATCATCTGTTCAAGGATTATGCCAATATTCTGGCCAACAAGCATTACAATTTCTGTCTGATGAGAAAGGTGTGTACAGCTTGGAAATCGGTAATGCAAACAGAATGGAAAACAAGAGTAGAAAAAGCATGTCAAGCTCGAGCTGAAGAGGTCTGTATCCAGCTCTCGAGGGACTATGAGAGAAAGCTTGATGCAGTAAGTACCAGTAAATAACCTGAAGGCTTTTTGGCATAATCCAGATACAATAAATGTACAATGTAGTTTATCATATGGGATTCATTAACACAATTGTATGATATAAAATGTCTTAGACGAGGAATTAAGTTTCCACATGGGTTCTTTAGTTTGTGCATCAAGTTCTCAGTGTTTTTTTTTTGCTGATTATCTACCAAAGTTGCAGGGATAACTTCAGAAAATCATCTAGAGAATATCATCTACAGAAATAGGAAAATAACAAAAATTAGAAGCAGGCAGCCATTGGCTCCTCATACCCACTTCACCATTCAAAAAGATTATGGCTAATCTTTTATATCTGCCATTTCTCTGCACTCGCCCAATATCACCTAATTCCCTTGATATCTAAAAATCTCTCAATCTGTCTTGAATATATTTAGTGAATGAGTCTTCATAGCCCTCTTGAGGGGGGAAATTCAAAGATTAGTTTATTTCTGGTTGCTTTAAAATGAAAAGGGAAAGTAGAATGGTTAATATGTTATTTGAAAGCAAACCAAATTTAAGCATTTATTTTAAAACCAAGGAACTTTGTTCTAACTTGGCTGGTTCAAATGCAAGCACATTTTGTTTTGGTAGACAGAAATAAATGATCTCTTATCTGGCTACAAGATGTATTGCAGTTTGACCAAGGTGATCCCAAATGAAGAGAATGGTAAAAGGTATTTGTCTTGTGGAAAATTGCAGTTCTGTTTTCTTAAATCATTTCTCATTTGAAATTTTAGTCAAAAGAGGAGCTGGAAGGTGCAAGAGCAGAGATACGGCGATTGTTAGCTGAGAAGGACAAGTATACTGATTCAATGAAGAAGCATTCATGCGTGGTGTATGTTGCTCTCACCTGGAGGCAATGAGCATGTTTCAGAATGGAAGCAGAAGAGTGGAACATGGTCAGTATTAGTAGCAATGCTTATAGAAGAAAATTGGAAGAAGCTTATTCAGTGTAACATTTTGTTGCATATTTTGGATGCAAATAAAGTGAAACTTCTACAAATAATCGCTATTTTAAAATTCTAGTAATTTAAAGTAATTTTAGTTTTTGGATATGATTTTGCTTTTAAGTGATAGTCCATACACAAATTAAACACATTAGGAATCTAGAAATGGGCAATTTTCTAGATTGCTATAATCAGCTGTTTATATTAATGTCTTACTGTAATGTATTCAATTTTTCTGATAGCCCCATTAGGTAGCAAAATGAGGTGGAAGAAAGAATCTGCAAAGGCACGTGGATAATTTTTTTTTAAATGGGTTTAAAAAAGGGTGGTGGTTGGAGGATAGTTTTGTGAGTATTTTAATAGGGAGAATAAAATGACAGCTGGATATTCTTTAAGTGGTGCAGAAAGGGATCTGGTTGTATTTGGTTCATGAAACGCAAGGTTATACAGGTACAGCAAGCACTCAGGCAGATGTGTTGGGTTTTATTAAGAGTGGGTTAGTGCAAGAGAAAGTTAGTCTTGCTGTAGTTCACTTTACTGTCTAATACTGTGGTCTAGGGGAGGACATGATGCAGTACTACAGGATTGATTCCTGAGAATAGAGGGAGTGCCAGAATCGGAATCATATATACTCATTGGAATGAAGATGAATGAAGTGTGATCTCCTTGGGGCATGTAAAGATTCTGAGACACAGCAGGTAGATGCTAAGTGGTTGCTTTGCCTAGAACTAGGGGTTTGTAATGTCATCACAATTGATTGCCCTGCTGAAATGATAAATGTCATAAAGGGGTATGAGAGAGATTTTTGAATAGTGAGGGAATCTGGAGATATTGGGATTGAATGGGAAAGCATACTTGAAGTACGGGATCAGCCATGAGGCATGTATCCTTTTCCTTTTTGTTCTTTATAAAGTTGTGTCAAAGATCTAAGGCTATGAGCAAAATTTGAAGAATGTGTTGGTTTAGTTTTGAAGGGTAGAATCTGGGATGGAGGAATGACAGATTCTTTCAGATTGTGAAAGGTGAAAAGAACCATTTCAAATTAATAAAAGGCAAATTAAAAAGTCTGTTTTATATAAACAAATTGATCACAACGAGATTGACCGTGGAGTATTTCAGAGCTCTTTTAAAGGTAATTAAATGCCATAGTGAGGAAAGGGGGCTTCAGAATCTTTAGCCTTGCTGAATAGCCTTGCTCATTTCATAGACTGGTAAATGTATGTTCTCTTCTCGGATATGGCTGAGGAAACGTTTATAAATTGTCATTTTGTTAAAAACAAGATCCAGTAAATTTTTATTTAACGGCTAAGTCTGGTAGCTGAGAAAGGCAAAATTAGTCTTTCTATTCTGAATTAGGTATCCTATGGTCCATTGCACATGTATATCAATTGCCAGCATAAGCTTTTCATATTTGGGTCTTTGTGTTCCTGTTATACACCAAAAAAAATACAGGAGTGCAGTTTATGTGGAGTGATATCTGATTTCCCCTTTTTTTAGTAGGTCCATTGGTATTGCATGTTGTAAATTTGAGTGACTGCTTCTCCAGTTAGTGATAAGTTTTCAAATAAAAAAAACTCCATGAGGCCTGTCTAAATTTTCCATATGTTCTCACTGCAGACTGGGCTCCCTGCCAGTTGCATAAAGTCAGAGCATTATTCTGTAAATCTTGTGTTTTCTTCCATTAGAAAAATTTGGAACAAACCACTTCAGCTTGTGTAGTTTGGGACACTAACTAGATTGAAGAGATGAAATTGACCCAAGTATAATACTTAATGTTTGAGAGAATTTGGTATGGAGGGGGGAATGTTAATGGGCATTTGTGAGAGAATAGATTGGGAGAAGGAGAATAATTCATAGGATTGCTCTGAGAACCGGTGTACACTCAGTGGGTCAAATAGCTTCCTGTGTCATTAGGAAAAATATACAGTTAAAATGATCAGTTTTTAATGTCTTCCATAGCTTCAAATCCTGGTCTGTAGTGACCTTGCACTGCAAACCTAATTGCCTTAAAAACAAATGTTTAAGTTGTGGATCAAGCCAATCTGTTTAAGCTTTTCACAGATGTTCTGCACTTTGTAGCTCTTAATTTTAATTTCTTGTCTCAATATTTCTCTCCCTCGTTCCTACACTATAGGTAGAGCAGCTCTATCATTTTTCATACTTTATCCTTCCAGCACTAACCAGAAATGCATCCTGGTTTTGCAGATGTGCTTAATTGCTTTAGCTGCATTACCTTTTTTTTTAAAAGAATAGACTTGTTTACTCTGAATTTGCTAATTTTAATTTTTATCCACAACAGATCAGTTTACGGATTTAGTTTAAAGTAATTGCCAGAAGGAACCAAAGAAGAGATGAGGAAAAAAAATACTTCATAGTGGAATTCACTACTTGAATAAGTAATGAAACAAATTCAACTTTCAAAAGAAAATTGGATGAATAATTGATGGAAAGAAATTTTTCAGGACCATGGGGAAGAGTGAGGAGTTGGAATTAATTGGATTGCTCTTTGAAAGGTTGAGATGGGGCAAATGTCTGCCTTTGCTGCATGATGCTGTGAACAAGTTGGTCCTTGGGATAAGTTCTACAGAAATTAGCATTACCTGTCACATTTGAAAGTCAAATTCAGATATGCAAGATAACAAGCTGCCAAAATGTGCTTTCTGCCCTTTTTTTTTTGTTGAATTATTCCAGAAGTTGAATCAACCACTTGGATTTAATAAATAATAGCTATGATATCAACAGGAGCACAGCTAAGTAGGCAATTGGTTAATTTTTTTTGTTATTGGGTGCAGATTTTGATCATTAAGCCTGATTATGAGGAATATTAATTTTGACTTGATTTTTAAGGGTTTGTGGGAGTAGCTGCAACTGCTGCTGATGAAATTTGAGTTTTTTGTTGACTGTGGGGGTTTATTGATACAGATTATCAGTACTACTTTACTGTACAGAGTAAATAGGTATATAACTTATTTTAATTTCAGTTACTTCAAATATTACGGTTCTATGTATAACATTTATTGTGTAATTTTTAATATTTAATTAGCTAATGGTTTTAAATATATAGTAATTATTTGCTTTAAGGACTTTGCTGAGACCACACCTTGTAAGAAATCTTTTTGTTTCTTGCCCCTGAAGGATTGGTTAAGGATGACTTGCTTTCATTCTAGTTCTATGGATTTTAAGGTGGCTCATGAGGCCCTTGTGGGATCATACAAACAAACTTATGAAAGAGTGCAAGTAGGCTACCATTGAGCAAGATCCTCGCTGATCGGATTGTAACCTCAATTCTGCAATCCTTTTTATCCACTTGCACCCCTTTGCTTATCAGGTGTCTGTGGACCTTGCAGAAAGTGGGGCAGGAGGTGCTTGACAGGGCAGTTGTACGGGTAGTGTGGGAGATGTTGCACTCTATCTACTTTCTTGATTGTTCTCTGCATGTTCCTGACAAAGACACTCAAGGTTCTTTTTGTCTTCCTGGATATATTTTTTTCCATTTTGCAAAGTTATGAGCCAAGGATTCCCCACAGGTTGGTAAGAATGTTACATCTTAAAGGAGGCCTTGAGAACATTCTTGAACTGTTTTCTTATTGTCCTTGTAAATTCTTGCCATGATGGAGCTCAGAGTAGACAGCTAGATAATGTGGTCTGCCCATCGGAGCTGCTGAATGAGATTAGAGCCTTGGTGTCATCTTGGGAGAGGATGATATAGGTGTGACTAATTGGCCAATTGACTTGGAGGGTTTTGCAGAGACATATGTTAGAGGTATCACTCTAATGTTTTAAGATGTCTTCTGTTGGCCGTGTCTCTGAAATACAGAGGAGTCTAGGGATCACTGCTGGCTGGTTGACCGTGAACTTGGAACCAGGCTTTGGATCTTGATCCTTGCACTTTTTTTGGATAACCAAAAGCTGTGCTGATGCACTGGAAGTCATGATGAATTTCATTATCAATCTCTGCCTTCGCTGAGAGGTGGCTCCCAAGATTAAGCTTTCCAGGGTCTCTGCATACCTTTTTATTATGTGGTTGAGTGGCAGAGGTAAATTGGTAGAAGACCTTTTGCTTTCTGTCATAAGACCATTCGTATATATACTTCAGTGAACAATTCAACCTCGACTTAAAGATTAGCCTCTGCATGTGTGTATGCAAACTTCAACCTCAGAGCTGCAGATAAAAAGAATTTCCTGGAGTGGAGCCAACATTGATCAGTTTCTCTTCTGTCTTGTAGATTAGTTCCATTCCATTGGGTTGCTTGTTGGAGGTGAGGTGTGATAGTGCAGAGAGAGAGAGATATTGATGAAGTTGGAGCAAAAGCATAACCTTGCCTGATCCTAATCCAATGATAGATCATCGAGTTGAAACATTAATTGTTTCTCTCACAGGTGCTGCATAACCCTTTAAGTATTCCCAATATCTTCTGTTTTTACTTCATATTTTCAACATCTGTAGTCTTCTGTTTCTCACTTGGTGTGAGTATTTGTCAAACTTTAGAAGGATTCTACACATTCATCCTCCGTGGACAGTTGAGTTTTCTGAGGTTGAAGGAAACTCTGTAGAGAATTTAATCTCTTCCATGCATTTCTCCTGGAGTTGTCATGCAGTCTATGCAAGTGTATCACTCTAAGTCTTATGAAAATGTTTAAAATATTTAACTTTCAGCTCTGCTTGTCATTGTCATAGAGTCATATAGCATGGAAATGGTCCATTTAGTCCTTGAACCTCAATACATTACAATGACTATTTCTCAGTTTCTTACATTCACTCTCATTGTCATGCATTGTAATTTCAAGTCTCATCTGGTTCATGCAGTTGGCTCTTGGTGTATCAGCATATGCTGGATCTTTCTTACTACTACTATGATGTACAGGTTCTGTAGAATATCTAAGTTTAATAATATTTTTATTGCAGTGTCCTTATGCAGTGTCTTGACCGAGAACATTAACCATCCCTTTGCCTCCACAGATACTGCTTGATCCACTGAGTTCTTCCAGAAGTTTATTTTTTGCTGCAGATTCCAGCATCTGCAGTCTCTCGTTGTCTCCATTACTTTATTGTTTGACTCATTCATTACTCCTACAGGAAAGAATTCACCAATGCCAATTGGATTTTTACTTGTTTCTTTTACTTGGCTTTCACAGGTCTCATTGATGCCCTACCGCTTCTGTATCCAATATAAATTACAATTTTCCCCTGCTTTTTGTTTTTCATAACCCACAACCAGATGTTCATTATATTTATTTTCCAGAAATTGGTATTGGTTTATTATTGTCACTTGTACAGAGGTACAGTGGAAAAACATTGTTCGTGCAGATCAATTCATTACATAGTGCATTGAGGTGGTACAGGGTAAAAACAATAACAGAATACAGAGTAAAGTGTCACAGCTACAGAGGAAGTGCAGAGGAGGTAGACCACAAGGTGCAAGGTCATGACAAGGTAGATTGTGAGGTCAAGAGTCCATCTCGTATAAGGGAACCATGCAATAGTTATAACAGTGTGATAGAAGCTGTCCTTGAGACTGGTGGTATGTGCCCTTGGGCTCCTGTATCTTCTGCCTGATGGGAGAGAGGGGAGAAGAGAGAATGACCTGGGTGGGGTCTTTGATTATGCTAGCTGCTTCACCAAGGCAGTGAGAGGTATAGACAGAGTCCATGGAGGGGAGGTTGGTTTCCGTGATGCGCTGGGCTGTGTCCACAACTCTGCAGTTTCTTGCGGTCCTGGGCAGAGCAGTTGCCATACCAAGCTGTGATGCCTCCAGATAGGATGCTTTCTGTGGTGCATTGATAAAAGTTGGTGAGTATCAAAGGGGACACGCCAAATTTCTTTAGCCTCCTAAAGAAGCAGAGGCACTGGTGAGCTTTCTTGGCCGTGATGTCTACGTGGTTGGACCAGGACAGGCTGTTGGTGATGTTCACTCCTAGAAACTTGAAGCTCTCAACCCTCTTGACCTCAGCACCATTAATGTAGACAGCTGCATGTACACCACCCCCTTTTCTGAAGTCAATGACCAGCTCTTTTGTTTTGCTGACATTGAGCAAAAGTTTGTGTCATGACACGATATCACTAAACTCTCTATCTCTTTCCTGTACTCCAACTCATCGTTATTTGAGATACGGCCCACTACGGTGGTATCATCTGCAAACTTGTAGATGGAGTTAGAGCAGAACCTGGCCACACAGTCGTGAGTGTATAGGGAGTAGAGTAGAGGGCTGAGGGCGCAGCCTTGAGGTGCACCAGTGTTGAGAATAATCCTGCCGGAGATATTGTTGCCTATCCCCACTGATTGCGGTCTGTTTGTTAGAAAGTCAAGGATCCAGTTACAGAGGGAGGTGTTGAGTCCTAGGTCTCAGAGTTTGGTGACAAGCTTACTTGGGATTATTGTATTGAAGCCAGAGCTGTAGTCAATAAACAATAGTCTAATATAGGTGTCTTTAATGTCCAGATGCTCCAGAGCTGAGTGTAGGGCCAGGGAGATGGCATCAGCTGTGGACCTGTTTCAGCGATAGGCAAATTGCAATGGGTCCGGGTTGTCTGGTAGGCTAGAGTTGATGTGTGCCATGACCAACCTCTCAAAGTACTTCATGATGGTGGATGTCAGAGCCACTGGTTGGTAGTCATTGAGGAATGTTACCTTGCTTTTCTTCGGTACCGGGATGATAGTGATGATAGTGATCTTTTTAAAACAGTGGGAACCTGAGATTGAAGCAGGGAGAGGTTAAATATGTCTGCAAATATCCCTGCCAGCTGATCAACACAGTATCTGAGGACACAGCCAGGTATGTGCTGTTGTTGACTATGTTACCCGACTTTGTTTTGTAGCCTGTTTATAGCATGTAAGCCCTGCCACAACTGACGGCTGGTCTGGGACTCTATTTTGAACTGATATTGTCTCTTGGCATCTCTGACAGCTTTACGAAGGTTGTATCTCAATTTCTTGTAAAGATCAGGGTCACCTATATACAATATCCCTTCCATTCTGTATGATATCTTCATTTGCAAACCCTTTCCTTGTTCACTGTTTGTCTTGTGTTGATGATGATTTTCTCTTCATTCAGCATTGCCCTGCTAATCTATGGACAGCTGATTTTGTTGCATCTCATTTAACTTTTATTGCTTTCTTGTATACATACTGAACATTGGAAAAAAAATAGAAACAGGAGCAGGTATTTGCTCCTTGTACTTGCTCCGCCATTAAATTCGTGGCTGATCTTTTACTTCAGTCCTATGTTCCAGTTCATCCCCATATCCCCCAATTCCCTTAATATACAAAAGTTTGTCTGTCTTTGTCTTGAATAAATGCAGCAATCTGAGGTTCCATAACTGTATTGAGAAAATACCTCCAAAGATTTGTCTGGGTGAAGAAACATCACCCCAGTTCTGAATGACTCTCCCTTTGATGCTGTGACCCTTGCTTCAAGACACGCCAGCTTGGGGAAATGTCATCCCTACCTTACGAAGCACTATAGAAATTTTCTTTCAATGAGATCACCTCTGCTGAATCTTTGTTGCGCTTATATTGCAAATATCTCCTTTCCAAGAAGTATGCCTATAAATACTCTTTTCAAAAATGCCTTCTGCTCAAATCTTGTCCATTCAGCCAGAGCAAGATGCAGAGTCTCAACCAGAAATGTCAACCATCTCTTTGCTTGCATATATGCTGCTTGATGAACTGCATTCTACCAGCCATTTACTTTTTTTGCTCCAGATTCCGGCACCTGCAGTCTCCAGAGGTTTATTATTGTCAGTTGTACCAAGGTACAGTGAAAAGCTTGTCTTACAAACCGATCGTACAAGTCAATTCATTACACAGTGCAGTTACATTGAGTTAGTACAGAGTGCATTGATGTAGTACAGGTAAAAACAATAACGGTACAGAGTAAAGTGTCACAGCTACAGAAAAAGTGCAGTGCAATAAGGTGCCAGGTCACAACAAAGTAGATCGTGAGGTCATAGTCCATCTCATTGTATGAGGGAACCATTCAATAGTCTTATCACAGTGGGGTAGAAGCTGTCCTTAAGTCTGGTGGTACGTGCCCTCAGGCTCCTGTATCTTCTACCTGATGGAAGAGGAGAGGAGAGAATGTCCTGGGTGTCCAAAAGGTATTCCAATCTCCAAGAAACCTACACAAGACATTCAACTTTTATCCTTGTGTGCCTCACAGGAAAAATTGGGAAAGCCAGGTGCTGAGAGAATTCTGTAAAGCTTTTGCTTCAAACCTATAAAAATTGCTTCAGACTGCCTAACCATTTCAACTATCATTCCACAGACTATGATTACTTCTCTCTTCCCCACTCACCACAATGCATTAGGTGCTCGTGAACCCTTGACCTGAAATTATTATCCAAATTCTTAAAAAAAACATCTGGTAGTTCTCAAGCATTGCTTCTAAGCTTTAACCAAGTGTTATCTTTTTTACTAAATTCCATTTCTATTAAAAGAACCCCAGGGATGTTTAAGAATTTGCATTTGTCTGCTTGATAGAAGTTCCTTATCATTTTAATTGGGTGTTGCCAGATACGTAACTTTGTATAATTGGCACTCTTTAACTATTAAAAGATTTGACAGTATTAAGATGTAATTTGTATCCTGTTTAAAAAATTGTTCCTTAAAACACATTTTTCTCCATACTTTTGATCGGCTTTCTTATTAACTTCAATTCACCTCAACATTACCTTGATTATACTTTTTACCGCAATAGAGATGCTGTAGCGATGAGCTAGGAATAACAACACGTAGTCAGTGGGTTGAACTCAAGACTGGTTTATTTGAATCTTGCCGCGCTGGCTTTTAAGCAGTTAAGTTCCCGCGCTCGACGCGTGGCGATGACGTCAGAGGTGCGCCAACCGAATCTCTTCCCGCGTGTGGGCTTTCTCCCCTCGCTGTTGAAGAAGGCGGCCCAACGCCATTTTGTGGCTGGCCTGTCTGCTGACGCACACACTGACTTCAGAGCCGACTTATCACACCCCCCCCCCCCCCCCCCCCTCCCAGAACCGGTGATAAACCATCAAAGTCCACAGCCTGGATCAGTCGCTGTTTGGGCGGTCTGCCTCTGTGCCGCGGAGCCTGAACCTCGACCGGCTGCGCCAAGTCCACATGGGCCGGTTTGAGTTAGTCCACTGTGAAAACCTCCTCTTTCTACCCCAATGTCTAGAACATACGTGGACCTGTTGTTCCTGAGTACCTTGATCAGCCCCTGATATGGCCGCTGTAGCGGTGTCCTGTGTGCGCCCCTCCATACATCACAAACTTGGTCCTGCAGGTCTTTGGGTATGCAGGTGGGAATCTGTCCGTGCCGTGAAGTCGGTACGGGGGCCAGGTTGCCGAGCCTCTCGCATAGTCTGTTCAGGACTGCTGCGGGTTCTTCCTCTTGCCCCCTTGGGGCTGGTAGGAACTCCCCTGGGATGACCAAGGGTGCGCCATGCACCAACTCGGCTGACGAGGTGTGCAGGTCCTCTTTGGGTGCCGTGCAGATTCCGAGCAGGACCCAGGGAGCTTGTCCACCCAGTTAGGCCCTTTCAGGCTGGCCATGAGAGCTGATTTCAAGTGATGGTGGAAACATTCCACTAGTCCATTCGACTGTGGGTGTCCAGCAGTAGTGTGGTGTAACCGTACTCCCAACAGGCTGGCTGCAGCCGACCACAGGCTGGAGGTGAACTGGGCGCCTCTGTCGGAGGTAATATGGGCCAGTACCCCGAAGCGTGTTACCCAGGTTGCGATCAGTGCTCGGACGCAGGAATCAGCGGAGGTGTCAATGAGCGGGGCCACCTCTGCCCATCTCGTGAACCGGTCTACCATAGTTAGGAGATACCACGCTCCCTTTGACACTGGCAGGGGCCCCATGATAGCCACATGAATGTGGTCGAACCTCTGGTGGGTGGGTTCGAACTGCTGCGGCGGGGCTTTGGTGTGCCGCTGCACCTTGGCTGCTTGACACTGCATGCACGTTTTGGCCCATTCACTGACCTGACTGCGAAGGCCATGCCACACGAACCTGCTGGAGACCATCCAGACGGTTGTCCTGATGGATGGGTGCGCTGAACCGTGTATGGAGTCGAAAACTCACCGCCACCAGGCTGCCGGGACAATGGGGCAAGGTTGGCCGGTAGCCACGTCACACATGAGGGTCCTCCCACCTGGGCCTACTAGGAAGTCCTGCAGCTGCAAACCCAAAACTGCGGTCTTGTAGCTGGGCAACTCGTCATCTGCCTGCTGCGCCTCCACTAGCGCTGCATTGTCCACCCCCTGGGACAGGGCCTGGATAGCTGGTCTGGAGAGTGTGTCCGCCACGACGTTGTCCTTTCCCAAGACATGCTGGATGTCCATCGTGTACTTGGAGATGTAGGACAGGTGTTGCTGCTGGCAGGCTGACCAGGGATCGGACACCTTCGTGAATGCGAAGGTCAACGGTTTGTGGTCCATGAACGCGGTGAACAGCCTGCCCTCTAAGAAATACCTGAAATTTTGGATGGCCAGATATAGTGCTAACAGCTCCCAGTCGAAAACACTGTACTTGAGTTCGGGTTGCCGCAGGTGCCTGCTGAAGAACGCCGGGGGTTGCCAGTGCCCCTCGATGAGTTGCTCCAGCAACCCACCAACTGCCGTGTTGGATGCGTCCACTGTGAGGGCGGTTCTGGGGTGCACCAGCCTCGCAGCGTCTGCCAAGGCTTCCTTGGCTTTGACGAAAGTGGCCGTGGCCTCTTCATCCCAAGTGATGTCCTTGCCTTTACCCGACATTAGGGTGAACAAAGGGCGCATGACACGGGCTGCTGAGGGGAGGAAACAGCAGTAGAAGTTGATCATACCCCTGAACTCCTGCAAGCCTTTGACTGTGTTGGGCCGGGCGAAGTGGCGGATCGCATCTACCTTGGCGGGCAGGGGCATTGCCCCATCTTTGGTAATTCTATGGTCCAGGAAGTCAATGGTGTCAAGTCCGAGCTGGCATTTGGCCAGGTTGATCATGAGGCCAAAATCACTCAGGCGGGAGTAGAGCTGACAGAGGTGAGACATATGCTCCTGACGATTTCTGCTGGCTCTGAGGATGTCGTCCAAATAGATGAACTCGAAGTCCAGGTCGCATCCATTAGCCACTGGAACGTCTGTGCGGCATTCTTCAGGTCGAATGGCATTCGGAGGAACTCGAACAGGCCGAATGGGGTAATGAGTGCTGTCTTGGGGATGTCTTCAGGGTGTACTGGGATTTGATGGTATCCCTGGACGAGGTCCACCTTGGAAAAGACGCTTGCCCCGTGCAGGTCTGCTGCAAAGTCATGTATGTGCGGCACAGGGTAGTGGTCTGGGGTTATAGCCTCGTTCAGTGGACGGTAGTTGCCACATGGTCTCCAGCCCCCGGCTGCTTTGGGCACCATGTGTGGGGGGAAGCCCATGGGCTGTCTGACCTCTGTACGATCCCCAATTCCTCCATCCTCTTGAACTCCTCCTTCGCCAGGCGGAGCTTGTCCGGGGGAAGCCGTGGTGCATGGGTGTGGAGGGTGGTCCCTTGGTCGGAATGTGGTGCTGTACTCCGTGTCTGGGTATGGTTACCATGAACTGTGGTGCCAGAACTGATGGGAAGTCCGCCAGGATTCTGGTGAATTCGTTGTCTGACAACGTGATGGAGTCCAGGTGTGGGGCCGTCAACTTGGCTTCACCCAAAGAGAATGTCTGGAAAGTCTTGGCATGGACCAGCCTTCTCCCGTGCAATCGACCAGTAGGCTGTGAGCTCGCAAGAAGTCCGCCCCCAGGAGTTGGGCCACGGCCGCCAGTGTGAAGTCCCATGTGAACCGGCTGGTGCCGAACTGCAGCTGCACTTTACGGGTGCCGTAGGTGCGTATCATGCTGCCGTTTGCGGCCCTCAGGGTGGGTCCCGGCTCTCTGTTGCGGGTGTCGTACCCCGTCGGGGGTAAGGTGCTGATTTACGCTCCGGTGTCGACCAAGAAGCGGCGTCCCGACTGTTTGTCCCAGACGTACAAGAGGCTGTCCTGGTGGCCAGCCGCCGTAACCATTAGTGGTGGCTGGCCTTGGTGTTTCCTGGGAACTCGCAGGGCGGGCGACACTGGCGGGCTTTTGCACCCCACTGCTGGTGGTAGAAACACCACTGTACAGTGGCCTCCTCACTCCTGCCTCTGGGTTGTGTGCACTCTGTTGCTGGGTCTGGTCTGTCCTGGCGTTGGGCACGTGGCTTGGTAATCTGGCCGACGGACGCCCGCTTTCCTCCTTGGCCTTCCACAGCACGTCTGCCCGGGCTGCTACCTTCCAGGGGTCACTGAAATCTGCGTCGGCCAGTAGCAGATGTATGTCCTCGGGCAGTTGCTTTAGGAACGCCTACTTGAACATGAGGCAGGGCTTGTGTCCATCAGCCAGGGCCAGCATCTCGTTCATTAATGCTGACGGCGGCCGGTCCCCCAAACCGTCCAGGTGCAGCAAGCGGGCACCGCGCTCCTGTCGTGAGAGGCCGAAGGTCCGTATGAGCAGCGCTTTAAATGCTGCATACTTGCCTTCCTCCAGGGCGACTGTATGTAATCCTCAACCTGGGTGGCTGTCTCCTAGTCAAGGGAGCTCACCACGTAACAGTAACGTGTGGAATCAGAAGGTATCTGCCAAATCTGGAACTGGGCCTCTGCTTGGTCAAACCACAGGCATGGTCGCAGCGTCCAGAGGGGTGGCAGTTTCAGCGAAACTGCGTGAACGGATGAAGAGTTGATCATCTTCGGTCCAAATCCCATTTGGACCGTTAGGGTCACCAATGTAGCAATGAGCTACGAACTGAGCTTGGAATAACGACACGTAGTCGGTGGGTTGAACTCAAGACTGGTTTATTTGAATCTTGCTGCGCTGGCTTTTAAGCAGTTAAGTTCCCGCGCTCGACGTGCGTCGATGATGTCGGAGGTGCGCCAACTGAACCTCCTCCCGCGCACGGGCTTTCTCCGCTCACTGTTGAGGAAGGCCCTGCGCCATTTTGTGGCTGGCCTGTCTGCCGACGTGCGCGCCGACTTTGGAACCAATTCGCTTGCGTCGAAGGTGGGTCACCACATTGCCTTAAAGTTTTTCCACATGTGGTTGTGGTACCACATGTAATAATATCCTCAGTTTTCCTTAATAGTTTTAGCTGTTCAATCTAGTTAGAATACATGCTTAGAAGGTATTTTGCTCCCATCTGGTCTAAAGTGTGCTTCCGGATCTGCCTTCATACTTTAGAATGGCTCCTT
Organism: Pristis pectinata; assembly: GCF_009764475.1. Lineage (NCBI taxonomy): Eukaryota > Metazoa > Chordata > Chondrichthyes > Rhinopristiformes > Pristidae > Pristis > Pristis pectinata. The sequence goes on from NC_067411.1 coordinate 25,191,859, forward strand.
CAATGTGTGGCGGTGGTGGGTGGGGAAAGTGTCTTGAGGATTGGTAAATTATTTCTCACTTGGATTGCCTTTATTTTCCATAGAACAAGGCTTTCATTTGTATGGCTTCTTGATGGTCAACTGTGACTCGTTTTCTGAATTGTTTCTGTGCTGTTGCTATTCAAGTATTGTGTACTGTACATTTTATATTTTCCAAGTACAATTCTGCTTTAAGGAAGCTTGTTTATTCTTTTATCACCAGATTTGGTGTATGAAATAATACTGACATGTTTCTATTCTCTTACTTGTCTTTAATACATCACTTACTGCAAACTAAGAGCCTGTAGGTATATCTTAAATACTGTGATTCAACAGATCTACATGACTTCTGAATATTTGAAGAGCTAATACTTGTCACAGATTTCCTCTGAGAAGTTGGGTATTCCAGTCTGTTTTTTAAGTACGTAATTTCTTCAAATATAATGTGGTTCACTGCAATTCTTTTTGAAGCATTTTCATGTTGCTGTGATTTTTTTTGTTTTCCTTCACTTTCCTTTTCTTCCTTTCATCGTGCAATATTATCAAAGTAGTTTCTGGCACAAATTTAACATAAAGGAATTATTCCAGGAACAGGTTTTGAAAGAGAGATTTCTAGCTGTTGGTGCACGAATATGCTTAGTTTATTTTTCAGCGAGAGTGTCCTCTACCTGTATCTATAGCTATGCTGAGTACTGATTATTGTGACCAATTTTAGTAACTGAGTTTTAACTCTTTATGGGGAAAAGTAAAATAAAATAATGAGAATCATTTTGCAGTACAGAAAAGTAGACTCTGACTGATATATCAAGAACTATTGAGTATCTGCATCTGTAAAAATTGCTAATTGTAGCAGGTTTTTGTGACCCTTCAGTCTAAATACAAATAAAACAGACAGGATCTGTGTGACTAAAGCAGAGTACAGGATAGGCAGTTCATTCCTTTTGACTTTGTGTGCTTTTGGCGACTCTGCGCCCAGCCTTGAAGATAAATCAACAAGTAAACCTGACAATAAACTCACTTCTGTTTATCACCACTTGAATGATATGGGAATTGGAACTGATGGGGAAGTATGAGGTGAATAATAAGATTGAGCTGGAAGTTGTTAGACTGTTGATTAATATTAATCTTAACTTTTATCCCCAACCATTGGCTCAAAGCAGGACTTGTTTTGCTACAGTAACAACAAAGGAACCTTTTTATTAATATTTCTGCAGAAGCTTGTCAAGATTGCTTGATGTTGCTAATAACCTCTGTATCACTATCACTCCTCACTCCTGATTCTCTAGACAAATTAATCTAGCCAATTACAAATTTTATAAACAGAACCAATGGCAATTTTTCAGTACTTGTTACTGGACAACTAAATGTAGTTGTGTTGGAACAACTAGGCTTGGGAGTGAGACTAGCTCTAGAGCACAGATTGATCTCCATTACTACAGCTGAAATTTTGTAAGGACCTGCAACCATTGCTGTGTTCAGTGCACCAAATTGTTTCTCGATATCAACTGGAATGAATCGAATTTGCTAAAGATTGATACCTGTGATACTGTGGGCCTTGAGGTCAAAAGCAATGAAAATTTTCTTGTAAAAGAGCATTACTACCCAAAGGTATTTGTAAATGACGTAAAATGTGTCAAGGTTTCAAAACCCATTCACAATTTCTGTCCTTCTGAACTTGCGTGCTGAGTGCTGCCATTATTTAGCACAGGAATGCTTACTGATTTGCCACCTCTCATTGCTTAATTTCCTATGCCGTTTCTAACAGGAAAAGTCAGGCTGCAGTGCTTTGGCCTGACTTGTGAGATTGCTAAATTCTGACTGCAGAATGCTGTTTCTGTTCAGCATGCATGTTGTCCTGTGTTGAGGCTGTACTAGATTGGTACATTGATTGCAGCTATGCATAATGTTGCTCTTGGTCTGTTCTGAACTCAGTTAAACGAGGGTTTGACCTCTCGCATGAGTGTGATAGAGTATGTCCTGTAGAGGATGGAGGAGGGAGAGATCATTGTGATTCAATTGATGCTAATTAATTCCAGCTGGAAATAGGTTGTGGGTATTGTTTTCCTTATCCCATTATTAAATATTCTATTGATCTTTATCATGGATTGTTCATGAGGTAGAGAGCTCTAGCGTAAGATATCAGAAGAAAGCAAACACCTGCGGAATAAATATGTCATCATGAGTAATCCCAGGAGAAAGCAAAAAAGGACTGAAGGGGTTGCAGATAAAACAGATTGCCAAATTATGTTAACGTAAGTAACTTTTGCCCTGTCATTATAACTTTAGTCATTTGCAACTCAGGCAATTGACTGTTGACTAGGTAAAACATCCTTCCAGCTCAATGTAATGTACCACTGACCAGAAACACTTCAGAAGGATGAATTTATTAACAATAAATGAAGGACTTTGTGGGTGTAATATTACTTCCTATGAATCATTTTTCAAAAAAATTGATTTGGGGAAATTGCTATTTAGCTGAGTGTGGTTTACATGGGAAGAGAAATAATGACGGTATAAAAGTTAATTCTGTTTCATTGCACTGACCAGAAAGGAATGAAACTTCAGGCACATGGAGGCAAATTTGAGAAGAGGGGTGGTGAATACAGGACTGAAGGTGTTATATTTGAATGCACACAGCCTATGAAACAAGGTAGATGAGCTTATAGCGCAATTAGAGATTGGCAGGTACGACATTGTGGGCATCACAGTTGTGGCTGAAAGAAGTTCACAGCTGGGAGCTAAACATCCAAGGATACGCATCCTATTGAAAAGACAGGCAGGTGGGCAGAGAGGATAGGATGGCTCTATTGGTAGAAAAAAATGAAATCAAATCCTTAGCAAGAAGTGACATAGGATCAGAAGATGTAGAATCCTTGTGGGTAGAGTTAAGAAACTGCAAGGGTAAAAAGACCCTGATGGGAGTTATATACAGGCCTCTAAATAGTAGCCAGGATGTGGGGTACAAATTACAACAGGAGATAGAAAAGGCATGTGAGAAGGGCAGTGTTACGGTGGTCATGGGAGACTCCAATATGCAGGTAGACTGGGAAAATCAGGTTGGCACTGGATCCCAGAGAAGGAATTTACAGAATGCCTATGAGATGGCTTTGTAGACTAGCTTGTTGTTGAGCCCACTAGGGAAAAGACAATTCTGGATTTGTTGTTGTGCAACGAACCAGATTTGATTAGGGAGCTTAAGGTAAAGGAATCCTTAGTAGGCAGTGATCATAATATGATAGAATTCACCCTGCAGTTTGAGAGAGAGAAGCTAAAATCTGATGTATTGGTATTACAGTTGAGTAAATGCATGAGAGAGGAGCTGGCCTCTTGATTGGAAGGGGGCCCTAGCAGGGAGGACAGTAGAGCAGCAGTGGCAGGAGATTCTGGGAGTAATTCAGAAGACACAGGATCATTTCATCCCAAAGAAGAAGCATCCTGAAAGGAGGATGAAACAACTGTGGCTGATCAGGGAAGTCAAAGACGGCATAAAAGCAAAAGGGAGGGCATACAATATTGCAAAAATTAGTGGGAAGCTAGAGGATTGAGAAGCTTCTAAAAAAAACCAACAGAAGGCAACTAAAAAAGCAATAAAGGGAGAAAAGATGAAATATGAATGTAAGCTAGCCAATAATATAAAAGAGGATACCAAAAGTTTTTTCAGATATATAAAGAGTAAAAGAGGGGCAGGAGTGGACATTGGACTGTTGGAAAATGATGCTGGAGAAGTAGTAATGGAGAACAAAGAAATGGCAGGCAAACTGAATAAGTATTTTGCATCAGTCTTCACTATGGAACATTGCCAGAAATTCGAGAGAGTCAGGGGGCAGAAGTGAGTGTGATCACTATTACTAAGGAGAAGGTGCTTGGGAAGCTGAAAAGTTTGAAGATGGATAAGTCACCTGGACTGGATGGACCGCATCCCAGGGTTCTGAAAGAGGTAGCTGAAGAGATTGTGGAGGCATTAGTAGTGATCTTTCGGGAATCACTGGAATCAAGAATGGTTCCAGAGGACTGGAAGATTGCAAATGTCACTCCATTCTTTGAGAAGGGAGGGAGGCAAAAGACAGGAAATTATAAACTGGTTAGCTTGACTTCAGTGGTTGGTAAGATATTAGAGTCCATTATTAAGGATGAGGTTTCTGGGTACTTGGTAGCACATGATAAAATATGCCGAAGTCAGCATGGTTTCCTCCAGGGGAGATCTTGCCTGACAAATCTTTTGGAATTCTTTGAGGAAGTAACAGGCAGGATAGACAAAAGATAGTCAGTGGATGTTGTTTACTTGGACTTTCAGAAGGCCTTTGACAGGGTGCCGCACATGAGACTGCTAAACAAGAGTCCATGGTATTTCAGGAAAGGTACCAGCATGGATGGAAAGATTGGGTCTACTACTTTTCACGTTATATGTTAATGATCTGGATGATGTAATTGATGGCTTTGTGTCTAAGTTTATAGATGATACAAAGATAGGTTGAAGGGCAGGTAGTGTTGAGGAAGCAGGTAGTCTGCAGAAAGACTTAGATGGGTTGGGAGAATGGGCAAAGAAGTAGCAGATGCAATACAGCATAGGGAAGTGTATGGTCATGCACTTTGGTAGAAGGAATAAAGGTGTAGACTATTTTCTAAACGAGGAGAGAATTCAGAAATCTGAGATGCAAACTGACTTGGGAGTTCTTGTGCAAGATTCCCTAAAGGTTACTTGCAGGTTAGGTCAGTAGTAAGGAAGACAAATGCAATGTTAGCATTCATTGCAAGAGGACTAGAATATAAAAGCAAGGATGTAATGCTGAGGCTTAATAAGGTGTTGGTCAGACCACATTTGGAGTATTGAGAGCAGTTTTGGGCCCCTTATCTAAGGAAGGATATGCTGGTGTTGGAGAGAGCCCAGAGGAGGTTTACAAGAATGATCCTGGGAACGAAAGGGTTAATGTAAGAGGAGCACTTGATTGCTCTGGGTCTGTACTCGCTGGAGTTTAAGGGTAGGGGGTGGGGGAGAATGGATCTCGTTGAAACCTACTGAATATTTAAAGATCTGGATGGAGTGGACATGGAGAGGATGTATCCAGTAATGGGAAAGTCTAGGACCAGAGGGCACAGCCTTCAGAATAGAAGGACATCCCTTTAGAATGAAGATGAGGAGGAATTTCTTTAGCCAGTGGGTGGTGAATCTGTAGAATACATTGCCACAGACAGCTGCGGAGGCCAAGTCATTGGGTATATTTAAAGCAGAGGTTGACAGGTTCTTGATTAATAAGGGCATCAAAGGTCACAGGGAGAAGGCAGGAGAATGGGGTTGAGAGGGAAAAATAAATCAGCCATAATGGAATGGCAGAGCAGACTCTGGACTGGTCTAATTCAGCTTCTGTGTCTTATGGAATTGCATGGTTTTTCTCTTGTTTCATTTGCTTGAGCAATGAAACACATAATTAGCCCTCACTGCTTTTTTTTTCATTAATGATTTTTTCTCCTTTTCTGGTTTGGTCTGGAAAGTTCCATAAACTTTTTAAGGGATCTTGCATAAGTGTAACACAGAGAATAAAAACTTTTTTTTGCTTATTTGTAGGATTCTATCTTGTCTGCCTGCACTACACTTTCTCTGTAACTCTTTAACACTTTATTCTGCATTCTGTTATTGTTTTCCCTTGTACTACCTCAATGCACTGTTGTGATGAAATGATCTGTATGGATGGCATGCAAAACAAAGTTTTTCACTGTACCTTGTACATGTGACGATAATAAACCAATTTACCAAATTAATTTGCATGTTTCATTTGCATTTATCTTTTAAAAACAGCAGAGTCTATACATGGAAGAGATGATTTGGATTGCTCTCCTTCTGCCTCTGCACCCCAGCCATCAGTTTGTCCTGTTCCAACAACCCTGGATCCTTCGATTCCCTTTGAATCTGATCGGATGGTATGTAGTCCAACCTAATATTTTTGACTTTGTGAAACATTTTGCTGGTCTGCTTCACTATTTAAATTGTGTAAAGCACAATTGTGGTGATTGAGATTAGAGATGCATAAAGACTAGGTTTTAGTTCCCATAGTTTGCAACGCCATGGCAGAGAGATTGTGAAGATAAATTTTACTGTGATGTAGCTGACTCTCCCTCTAAATTAGCCTGCGAGAAACTGTTGAAGACAAATTATGATGAGAATAACAACACTGAGTTGATAGAGGTGTACAAGATGATAAGAGGCATAGACTGAGCGGACAGTCAGAAACTTTTTCCCGGGGCAACAATGGCTAACACAAGGGGACATAATTTTAAGGTGACTGAAGGAAGGTATAAGGGGGATGTCAGGGGTGGGTGTGTGGAACACATTGCCTGCAGAGGTTGTGGGGGCAGATGCATTAGGGACATTTAAGAGACTCTTAGATAGACACATGAATGATAGAGAAATGAGGATCTATGTGGGAGGGAAGGGTTAGATAGATCTTAGTGCAAGATAAAATGTTGGCACAACATTGTGGGCCGAAGGGCCTATACTGTGCTGTAGTGTTCTGAGTGAACCACCCAGCATTGCCCTACACACTTGATCTGACATAGGCATGTCATGTCATGTAAACCATACAATGTTGTACTTAAAATTGGATGAGTACAATAGGGCCAAAATTGGAACTTTCCTCACAGACAAAATGGAAAAATGGCATACGATCTTTATTCCCTCATAGTATATTGATCGTGCTGTAAAGCAAGTATTTATTGCCCATCCCTGTTTGCTTTTGTACAAGTGTTGTTGAGCTGCTTTATTGAAACACCGTTGTTTGTGTCGTGGAGATAGTCAGTGCTTTTAGCAAATTCCAGAACAATGAAGGCATGGCAAAAATGTGCTGATCAGGGTTATGTGCGACTTGAAGCAGAGCGTATCGGTGCTCATATTCACATGCATTGGCTGCTCACCTTTCTAGACTTAGGGCATGGTGTTGAAAAATCCTTTAACTTGTACTATTGCCAAGATGCATGAAAGTACACTGCAGTACCAAGTGGTTGTCAGGTGGTGGTTGGGATGAATGTTTATGATGATGGATTAGATATCATTCAAAAAAGGTTGCTTTGTCCTGTGTCAAGCTGCTTGAGTGCTTTGGTGTCACATTTCCAGGCAAGTGAAGACTATTCCCTCGTTCTTGATTTGTCCATTGTAGGTGGTAGGGGATTTGTCTTGTCACTTGCTGCAGAATAAACTGTCTCTGGCCAAGTCGCACATAATCCTGATCAGCAAATTTTTGCCATGCCTTCATTGTTCTGGAATTCCCTAAAGTCACTGAGGAGTATCTCCATAACACAAACTAGTGTTTCAAGAAAGCAACTCAACAACACTTGCACAAAAGCAAATGGGGATGGTCAATAAATACTTGCTTTACAGCATGATCGATATACTAAGAGGAATAAAGATGTGCCATTTTTTCCGTTTTGTCCTGTGAGGGAAGTTCCAATTTTGGCCCCATTGTACTTGCCCAATTGCAAGCACAACATTGTATGGATTACATGATATGCCTATGTCAGATTAAGTGTCTAGGCCTATGTGTCTAATCCACATATTATTCTAGTCAAGTGAAGCACTGTCCTCATATTTCATCAATGCCTGGTTAAATTCTTGAAGCATTACGAATTGCACTTGAGTGAATAACTTCAGTGCATGGACAGCAGCTATGTAAGAAAGTGGATCATCACCACCTTCACTCGGGTAATTAGGAATAAATATTAAATGCTAGACTTGCCAGCAAACCCTTGAATAAACTGTATTTTTAAAAAAAGTGAAATTTCTTTGAGGAATACAGAATACTTTGTCACCGGACTAGTTTTGAAACAGGAAGTTATGCATCAGAAACGAAGAGAACATAAATATTTAAAAAAACAAGCTTACACAGGACCAAGGGAAGAGAACAGGGTGAAGGGATCTTTGAAATGTCGTGTAGAATTTTCACATACTACACTGTAAAAGTTTGTTAGTAACCATATTCATGAATAAATGCAGATTTACATTCTAAGATTAGTTAGGACTTGCAGTTCATGATGTATTGCATTGACTTAATCTTTGTAGCCTATAACTCATGTCCATTAAACAGCACACTTTCTTTATATCTTCTATATTTCTTTCTTTCAGAAGCTTAAGTGATGGTTGTTAGGGATTTTCGAAGCTCAACTTCACTTGTCTTGCAGGATTTGTATTCTGAAATGTGTAAATGTATAGCTACAGGACATAAATATTGAGAGCAGGAGTAGGCCACATGTCCCCTCGAGCCTGCTCCAAGGTTTAATGAAATCAAGGATGATACTTCCACTTGGTAGACTGAAGAGTTGGCTTGGTAGACTGAAGAGTTGATTGTGACTTCAGACTAAAATCTAACTTAAATCTAATGGAATGGTTTTTTTTAAAAAAAAACTAGTGAATTGAATGAGGTTGAAATGGTCTTTACTGGAACAGTTCTCTACAGCATTGGACACATGTTGATCCAGCTCATTGTCTTCTCCTGGGTAATGAGGAAAGCGACATTACAGAAGTTCAAGGCATTTATGCCAGAACTTTGCATATGTTATAATACTATTTCCCACAGGTGGGCTTTAATTCAAGGTATTCTATTTTTATTAGCTTGTTTGAGTTTTTTGGCAATCTTACAATTTGTCAAGGACGAAGAGTGCCTCTGAAAGCACACTGCAAATGAGGAAAACTGAAATAAAAGCAGACTGTGTTCGGGTCTGATAAACTCATCAGGTTCATGAAGTTCATGAATCTGATGCATGAATTTCTTTTTCCTCTCCACAAATACCACCTGACTTGCTGAGTATTTTCAGTATTCTCTGCTTTTATTTCAGATGTATCCTCTGCTTCCTTTTGTAATTTTTTTGTTTTCGACTGTTATAATGAGATGAGTGAGTCCACTTACATGTCAACTTTGAATTAATGGCAAGTTCACTTACAAATTGATAAAATTCTGTGGCAATACACCAGTAAATGAAGCAATGATTGAATTAATTTTTTAAAATTTTTTGTTACTACCCTCCACATCCTCTTTTACAAGATCTATCTCATCAAAAACATCCCTTGCTATTTCATTCTCCACCAACCCGTCAGGATAATGTGGTTGGTTAGGTGGCATGAATCAAACAAATCACAGAAAGAGGCAGTTGAGCCAAAGGATGTTGGGTGAAGGTAATGCTGGAGTCTTGTTAAGTCTGAATAAAGGTGTCAAACTACCAAGTTGCTTGGCTATTTCCAATAATGTCATTGATTTGTCCTTCAGTTTTTTTTACAACAACATTGCTTCTAAAATGGTTCATTAGGAATTTGCCTGCTATCGCAGTTGCAAGGAATGTTGTCTTTCGATATCGTAGAAGGCTATGGAGAAAACAAGGCAAGACCCTATAGTGGAATGAGAGGGGAAAGCCCTGTTGACAAGGTGGTGAGAGGCTAGTTCAACTTGGATGGAGGAAAGTTTCAGATGCCACAAATAAACAAAATAACTGAAGCTGCACATCTAAAGATCATGGGAAAAAACTTGCCAGACTATTTCTGGAACCATAAGTAGCGTATCAGGATATGCAGAAAACCATTGTGTTTTGAGTTTGGGTCAAGCCCTTGAAAAATTTATATCCATTTGGCAAGGTTTGCTAAATGTGAATTGCACACCCTGCCTGATCATTTCATGTCTGATGTCTTTGGACCTTCATATCAGGCACACAGTTTTGAGGCACATTGCCAGAGCTTAATCTGCTAAAAGTCCATGCCAGTTGTACTGTAAGTGGTGGGCAGCATTCATGTCACTTAAATGTGATTGCAGTGACAATGTCTAATAAGAAAATTCCCTTAATTATCTTATCCTTCCATGGATTCATTATTATCAAGCCTATTTGGAGATCATTAGTCAAATGACATGCTGAAACAGTCATATCAACCATGGAGTACTGCATGCAGTTCTGGTCACCATGCTCCAAGAATGGATGTGATGGTGCTGGAAGGGATGCAAAGAATGTTGCATGGTTTGAACTGTTTCAGTTATGAGGAGAGCCTGGAAAAGCTATTAGGTTTATTCTCTCTGGAGCAGAGGAGGTTAAGGGGGGACATGATTGGAGGTATATAAAATTGAGGGGTATAGATGGGGTAGACTGTAGGAAACTTTTCCCCATTTCAGAGGTAGATAAAACCAGAGAACATAGATTTAAGGTAAGGGGGGAAAGATGTAGAGTGGATATGAGGGGGTCCACCTTCAGCTGGAGAGTAAGTACTTGGAATGCACTGCCTGAGAGAGTTTGAAGCTGGGTCACTGGTGGCACTTAAGAAGTGTCCAGACAAGCACTTGAATTGCTTCAGCATAGAAGGCTATGGACCAAGTGCTGGGAGATGGAATTAATATAGAAAGGTGCCCACTGGTCAACATGGATGAGTTGGGTCGAATGGTCTGTTTCCATGCCATACAATTGTATGACTCTGTGGCTAGAAGACCCAAGACTAGGTACTTTGACAACTGTTTTGACAAAGTTTCCCTCATGTTCCACAGGTTATAAGTCTGTAATGTGATTTTTAAAAAAAAAATCAGCACAACACTGTCCAAACCTGTCTCCACCTTCTTTGCTATGCAGCATGGCTGGCGTATGCACCATCTGGCAGATGTATTACAGAAGCAGCAATGTGAGGAAAATCACCTTTGGTTTCCCCTTCAGGTTGCTTGTCATGGCTTGGGCCTGTACAAATAGCTCCATATCTTCAGAACTACAGGGTCACTGCAGACTTCCTGTCGAAAGGCATAGTGAGATTATTATCACTTTAATGATTCTGGTGATTCAGAAAGGGAGTGAATCAATTCTCATAGCACAGAAGTTTGTGTAAGGGGTGTCATTGACTCTCCCTGCATCTTGCAAATTGATTTGGTCCTTTGTTCCAAATCTGGCATTGTAAAGGTCCCAAATATTCTGAATCACATGTATTTTTAGATCATTATCTTCTACATAAACACTTTCTAAAAAGGACTGAACCTCCTTCCACCTATTACTCAAAGGGCTCCATTTCAGTCTTCCACAGTTTCTGTATTTACATCTGTTGTAACAAGACTTTCTACATCACTTCCTTTTACGATGTCTCCCTTTTTCCTTAACTGTGACTTCCTCTCAACAGTGTTTCTATTCCCATTCTTCTTCTCTCAACCCCTTGTCCTCTCCTTCCAATCCACATTGTCAGATTATTTTCCTTAATTTCCTCCATCTTCAATGGGATTCTATGGCCAAAGACTTCCCCTCCCCTCTTTTTTCAGCATTCTAAAGGGACTATTCTGATCCACTCTTCCATTACTGCCAACCACTCTCCTCCTTAAAGTACTTCTCCATGCAGACAAAAGTGATGCAACATCTACCCTTACTTTCCTTCCCACTCTGCAGAAGCAAACAGTTCTTCCATTTCCAGTAATTCATTCGTTCTGCTTCCAGTTCAGTGTTTGCAATGTCTCTACAACACTGGAGAAACCAAATGCAGATCAGGTGACTGCTTTGCAGCACACTTTAGTTCAGTTATTATGGGCTATCCTGAGCTGCCAGACACCCGGCACTTTAATTCTCTTTCCCACTCTGACCCTTGTCTTTCAGCCTCCTACACTGGTCTAGGTTTGAAAAATAGCACCTAGTCTTCTGTCTAGGCAGTTCTCAAGACTTAATTTCAGGAATCTGCCCCTTTTTCTCTCTTTCAATTTGTTTTTTTTCCCCTCTTCTTTCTCTGACAGTTTTTAAAGTAATTGCTACCCAGATAACTTAAGCCTACACCCTATCACAGATGGACCCTTTATTCTCTCCGTTTCTCCCCCTCTCTGCAAACTTAGTGACCAATCATGTAGATTTTAGTTCAAATGAAGGGTCCTTATCCTGAGATTTTGATACTGCATGACCTACTGAATGCTTCCAGCATTTTCTGTTTTTGATTTTGATTTCTAATATTGCAGATCTGCCCCAATTACTTTTAATGTGCTCACAAAAGCTTGTAAGGCAAAAATAATGTATGTGATTACTTTTAGCAGGGAACAATGGGTTAATCAATAGAGTAAAATGCCAGTTGCACAAATTACTACAGTAGTCACATTATTATGATAAAGGACTGGTGAAATATTTATGAAATGTTTGGAATAGAGAAACACTCTTGTATGATCCCATATCTCAGGTTATTGCATCGGTGTTGTAGCGACAGTGGACGTCCTTGGCATGTCTTTTGGGGACTGATAAATTTAATGAATTTATTGACTCCTTGCAGATCTTCAAGATGGAGAACATCTAAACTGTAGAGTAAGCATTGGCCTCAAAATGCCTGTAATTTAGTTGGGGTTATAGATTACTTTTCATCCAGAGACTTTTATAACCCCAACTAAAATACAGGCATTTTGAGGCCAATGCTTACTCTACAGTAACTGACAAAAATGCAAGTTTTCCCAAGCTTTGTGGTGTTCTTACAAATTGTAGCCTGGCCATAGCATTTTTTCTGTCATCAGGGCAATCAAAGAAGCTGTCCTCCAGAGCATCTAATATACCTGCTGAGTTTCTCCAGCAGTTTTTTTTTGCTTAACTATGAGGTATTGTTCACCTATTCGTTGAGAAAGCCCTTGTTTGAATCCAGCTGAACTCACTTCTCCCTTTTGTTGAGGAAGTTCCTGCCAATTCTGCTTGTATGGCTTTGGATATGGCAGATCCAGGAAAAATGCCAAGAACCACACTAAGCATTGTACGTGGCCTTTATTGATCTGACCAATGCCATTTGGCTTTGTTAACCACAAAATCCTATGAAATATCTTCTGAAACTTTGGCTGGCCTGAAAGATTTACCATTTTAAGATGGTTTCATGGTTAGATAACTAACTCCTTTGGTATGATGACATGTCAGGTAAGATTATGTTCCCAGAGATTAAGCCTGGCTCAAACTATCAGCTGATCTATATCAATACAACAGTTGCAAAATAATGGGGATTCTGATCTCCTAAGAATATCAAAATGAGAAGCACTCCTTTTCTCTAGAAAAGAGAAGACTGAAGGGTGACTTGATAGAGATTTAAGATTAAGATTAGGAAAGGTTAGAGTAGTGTCAGTGCAGAAATGTTTCCATGTGAGTGCTTCCAAAACTGGAATTTCTGTTGGATACTATAACTTTTATTTATGGAATGCAAAATAAATATATACATAAAAACTGGAAGAATAAGGAATATATTGCCTTAAGGTACAAATGTTGCAGGCAACATAAGTGCAATTCAAGGGAAACTGGATAAGCATGAGAAAGAGAATTTGCAATGGAGATGAATGAAGAGGGATGAAAGGAACATCCTATGGATCATCAACACAAGCAAAGGCAAGTTGGACCAAATTACCCATTTTGTGCTGTAAGCTTTGTAATTTACTGTACATCTACTACCTGCTGTTGAATTTCCTAGTATTTCTCGAAATCTGATTGTAGATTTTAACCTAATACCCACAATATGATTTTTTTTTTGGAGGCCAGGGAGCAAGAGCTTGTCGTCATCATCAGTTAGGAGTACAATAACAAAGCTGTATTTTTCGAACATACAATAAGCAATAATGTTACACTTGGTATGAAACATATAAGGTCAGCTAATTAATGTAGCCCATGGTACTGAGCCACAAAGAGCAGGCTGGTGTAGCCTGAAAACCTATATTTTCCTATATTTAGTGAAATTGTTTAAATGTCAGTAAACCACTGCAGATCTATTCAAGGTACACTTGACAAATTGAACTTCTGGACTGCATGGAAAAATAATTTTTTTTGCTTTGTCGTCTATGGAATTTGTGGTATGTGGCGATTCAAGAAAAATGACAAAAATGACAAAATGCCCTATATGGGAAGTTGGTAATCTTGAGTTCTGTAACCATCTCAAATAACCACTACTTGGTATGTGTCACTGTACTACGTTTTTAAATGCACACTGCTGGATGTGTGAGGGAGCGGCTCAACTAAGTGCACCACTGTGCTGCTTGTGGATAAATGAATGCCATCATCTATGAAGACATAGGCTTAGGGTTTTTTTTTACTTCGAGACAAAATATTAAGCTTAAAGAGTAAACTACCTTTTCTTCCACTATTTGAAGCCTTCAGTAATGTAATCTACCTTTTTGGTGATTATGTAAGCTGAGGAGAGGTGATGAGAAAAGAAGTGCATTGGTACCAGTATTGTGACATCACACTGACTGTAATGCATTTTGCTGAACATGCAAAGATAGGCAGGTTAGCATGTTTCGAGGACAAAACCTGCAAAGGGATATTGATGGGTGAAGCGGGCAAGAAGTCAGTAGATGGAGGCTATCCACTTTGGAAGGAAGAATAAATATATATTACTTAAATGGAGTGAAAATACAAAGTGCTGAGGTATAAAGGGTTGATATGAGAGTATAACAAGTATTTAGGAAGTTTAAATGGAATGTTGGCCTTTATTGCAAGGGCTACAAAGTATAAAAGAAGGGAGGTTTAGATGCAAATGTAGGATCCAAGTGTCTATAATTGCATGCGGGTCATCAGGATTAATAGACTTACAATACCAAAAGTGTCTCCACTACAAGTACTAGTTTTAAAACTAATACTAATTTCTTTGAGCTCCTCCTTTACTCTATACTTTTAATCCTCTACAATTTGTGTCTTTTGTAACTTCTCTACTATTTTGGTATTCCCCAATATATTTGAAGGAAGTGACTATGGAGATGGATGCACTGCCAGTCATTTTCCAAAATTATGTAGGTTCTAAAATGGCTCCCACAGATTGGAAGGTAGCAAATGGACCCCCGCTATTTAAGAAGGGAGGAAGAGAGAAAATGGTGCAGTATATACCCATGGGCCTGGCATGAGTAGTCAAGAAAATAGGCATGGAAAAATGGGAATGAATGGGGTCTATGTGGATCTCTGAAAGGGAACATTTGATGAGTCTGAGGCTTAAACTAGCAGAACAGATGAGGGTGAGTCACTATTAAATAAAATTAGAGCTCATGTTATTGGGAGTAGTATACTGGAATGAATTTCAGATTGGCTGATGGATAGAAAACAGAATGAGGATTCATCGGCCATTTTTGTGTTGGGAGGGACTAGTGGGATGACACAAGGAATGGTGATGGAATCCCAGTTTTATTTTTCAGTGATTTAGATGAGCAAACCAAATGTAATGTATCCAGATTTACTTATGATACAAAAATAGGCAGCAGTGGGAATATAAGGAGGATGCAGAGACTTTTGGGGATATAGATGGGCTTAATAAATGGGTGAGGGCATTTACTTTTGTAGAAAAGTGGTGTTTCCTTTTAAATGGTAAGAGTTGAAAATGTGTTCAGAGGGACCTGAGTGTCCATGTCGTGTTTGCTCCAGTTACGTAGGGGTCTGATGAGACTACATCAGAAATACTGTGCACAGATCTGGCACTCTACCCAAGGAAGACTGTACTTGGGATGGATGGAGTGCAGCAAAGATTCACCAAATTAATTAAATGGGATTGCAGGCTTGTTGAATGAGGGGATATTCAGCAGACTTGGCCTATACCTAAGTTTAAGATTTCTTTATTAGTCACATGTACATCGAAACACACAGTGAAATGCATCTTTGCATAGAATGTTCTGGGGGCAGCCGCGCTTCTGGCACCAGCATAGCATGCCCACAACTTCCAAACCAGTTTGACTTTGGAATGTGGGAGGAAACTGGAGCACCCAGAGGAAACCCACGCAGACATGGGGAGAACGTACAAAAATGAGAAGGGATCTCATTGGAATTCTCTACCCAAGAGAACTGTGTAGCTCAATCACTGATTTTGTCATGATGTTATAGATTTTTCGGCACAGCTTTGTGGGCCGAAGGGCCTGAATTGTGCTGTAGGTTTTTCTATGTTGAGGGAATCAAGGGTATTTGTAAAAGTGGTGCTGAAGTAAAAGATCAGCCGTAAACTCTTCGGTGGAGTAGGCACAAGGGGCAGAATGGTTTATTCCTGCTTCCATTTATGTCCCACGCAGCTTACCAAGTATTGCTGTAAGACATGGCAAATAACTTCTAACAACGTGCTCTGCTAGGAGCTCATTTTACTTTCTCCATTAAAGATATTTTAGGAGCTTGTGAGATGAATTCAGCATTCAACCCTCCATATTTTTCCAAAGTCAGCTGTTTTATCTCTTTGATGCAAAATATCTGGCAAGCAGTTGAAGCCAGGTAGGATGAGCCCCAGAAATTTTGGGCATAGAATTCTACACATTTCCTGAGTGAAGACTGAAAGGTCAAGACTTTCCTGGTTTACCCACTTCAATTCCTTAAAACAATGTGTAAGAAACCTCTGGCAAATTTCCTTTTCAACAGTGTTTGGGGAAAAGTTGTGATCGATACCTGTAATATGTTCTCTGTATTCTGAATTGTATACTGTGTCAGCTCAGGGCAAGTACTTCTAGTGTTCTTAACATTTATATTCTTTAAAAAAAGGTTTGTGTGTTTTATATCGTTTACCAGAATTCTCTTTTTTTTAAATGGTCATGGTCCCACTTTTATTATACATTTACATATGAATTTTGAAAAGCCTTTTTCCTATTATGTTGACTCCCCCTTATCCTCCTAAGTCTCCACCTTTTGTTTCCTTTCTGTGATCTTAATTTATTTCTGTGCTATATTCCCTGTACACA
This sequence comes from Pristis pectinata, assembly GCF_009764475.1. NCBI lineage: Eukaryota > Metazoa > Chordata > Chondrichthyes > Rhinopristiformes > Pristidae > Pristis > Pristis pectinata. The sequence continues at coordinate 25,208,499 of NC_067411.1, forward strand.
TACTACTGCAAATCCATTCACGTCATGTCGTCACCAGAGGTCAGTATTGCAGTCTTAGAAAATTCTGATGCTCTTTACAACTCTTAATTAAATCCTAATTAAGTTTTGCTTTTTCTTGTTGATTGTCTTTGTATGCCTTGTATTTTCATCTCTACTGTGAACCAACTAGGTGGAGAAAAAGAAACCACAGAAATAGGAACATATTTTGCTTAGTAAGGTTGAATTCTATCTATTTGTTATCCTCTCCCTTGCTATATTTCATGTCCCTCCCAATTATTATGCTGAAATTTGAATATTCTACAATATTGCCAATAGTTGAGTTCAAATTGACAGATTATTATTAACTCATACTGGGTAGACTGAATAGAAATGCCTCCAAAGCAGTGAAAGAGCCCTAATCAAAGTCAGCAGTGCCATTCTCTACGAATTCACACATTTTGAAGTATAGCTCCTCAACTATTGACAGCTTCTGCTTTGGCTGATGTCACCCTGTCTCTCCTCCATTCTTCCATATGTATACCTCTTCACTATATCTCCAATCATCAGCATCTTTATCAACTGCACCTGATCATACCAACCTTTGACCTCTTGGAAACTCCTGATAATTTCTGCCTCCCAAGTCCTGCATTCCCTTAAACACCCTCACAAGCTTGTCCTTGACTCCTCTTGTCCCTTGGCATAATCACCCAAAAAATGTGCAGTCTTGTTTCACATAGAGGTTGCTGAACTCTAGTTCTGTCCCCTGCTTTGACCTCTCCATCACCTGTCTGTATCCATTCTAGAATTCAAATTTAAAGTCAAGTTTATTGTCATATGCACAAGTACACGTATACACAGGTGCAGTGAAAAACTTACTTGCAGCAGCATCACAGGCACGTACCATCATATAAGCAACATTCACAAGAAAAATATAAATTAAACAATTTTTACAAGAAAGAACACATTTCTGAATTGATTTGTAGAGATATGAGAATGCAGATGCTGGAACCTGGAGCAAAAAGCAAACTGCTGGAGGAAATCTGTGGGTGAAGTATCATCTGTGGAGGCAAAGGGATGGTCTATGTTTTGAGTCTGGACATGAACTTTCATCTGACACTTTTCCTCCACAGATTCTGCATGACCTTTTGAGTTCTCCAGCAGTTTGTGTTTTGCTGGAAGTCACTTAATTTTCCTCCAGACTAAATATTTTGGCTCCTGTCACCAACTCTGTTTCTTCCTTATTTCACAGGTAGAGCTATGATATTCAGGCTTCATTTTCATTCCATCCTAAATGTTGTTATACACTAATTTGGAAAATCATCTTCTTCTGTCTCAGTGCCTGCCCTAGACAAAAGACCATCAAAACATGTTAGTATGTATTTGCACCCAGATTCCCATTCTACTCTCAATAAACTTCAGCTCATCCAAAAGGTTTACTGCCCATAACTGGTGCATTCACCATGTGCCAACTGGTCCTCCAATGCCTCCAAATTATCTGTATTTAAAACCCATTAAAAGCCACACATCTCTAGGAAAGGATAATGGGTTCTTTCCTTTATCTCCGTTCCCCAGGGTTTCCTGTTCCTCTGATTTGTGCATTTCCATTAGTTTTCCACATTATTGGCAGCTAGGCTATGGGCAACCTTGGCCCCATATGTTAATACTTAAAAATCCTCCACTTTTGTTTGTGCAAGTTAGTTATCTACCTGAATATATCTCAGTTAGCAAGTAAAAGTGTTTCTCTACATTAATAATACTATGTGGCTGAAGGGTTCTTGTTGCCTTTTTACAGAAAATTCTTCAAGCAGCTGAAACCTAGCATATTGCTCTGTTAACGTTTTTATGTATTCTATTCCCAGATTACTTTACATTTTGGTTCAACAAATGTTTCCCAGACAAGATCAGGAGGAACATCTACTCCTCTAGCTACCACCACAGTGACGACATCTTCGGCTTTAGGGTTCCAATCGGCCCAGAAACTGGTAATGATTTAAGTGAAACTGGATTATACATTTTCTTGATCACTGGTGCAAAGCAACAGAACCAAATCATCAGCTTATTTTTCATTCCATTTGATGACTTTCCTGGATTTTATTATAAAATGAACAACTGATTTACCTCCTGGTTTCCCACCTTGCTTCTCAGTATTTCTCTCTCCAGTCTTGAGCACTTTGCCAACTGAATTCTTTTAATGCTAAAGGCATAATTATCTCAAATGTACAGCTGTCCAATTAATAGAACATAGAACAGTACAGCATTGGACAGGCCATTTGGCCCACAATGTTGTGCCGATCTTGATGCCAATTTATACTAAATGTCCTCCTGTGTATCATCGATATCCCTCCATTCTCTTCATATTCATGTGTATATCTAAAAGCCTCTTAACCTCCAGCAAACTGCCTGCTTCCACTACTACCCCGGTAACCCATTCCAAGCACCTACCACTCTCTGCATTTTCTTAAAAAAAAGACTTGCCTCTCCTGTCACCATTGAACTCCCCACTCTCCACCACCCCCCCACCCCAACCTTAAAAGCACGTCCTCTGGTGTTTGACATTTCTACCCTGGGGAACAGATTCTGACTGTCTATCCTATCTATGCCTCTCATAATTTTAAAAACCTCTATCAGGTCTCCCCTCAGCCTCCAACGCTTCAGGGAGAACAACCCAAGTTTGTCCAACCTTTCCTTTATAGCTTATACTCTCTGGTCCAGGCAGCATCCTGGTAAATCTCTTCTGCATCCTTTCTACAGTCTCCACATCCTTCTTATAATGGGGCTACCAGAACTGCACACATCACTCCAGGTGTGATCTGTCTAAAGTTTTGTATAGCTGCAGCATGACTTCCTTACTCTTTTACTCAAAGCACCTACCAATGAAGGCAAGCATGCCATTTGCCACCTTCACCCCCTTATCCATTTGCATAGCCACTTTCAGTGAACTATGGACTTGGACCCCAAGATCCCTCTGTACTTCAACGCTTTTAAGGGGCCTACCATTAACTGCATACTATCTCCTTTCGTTTGACCTCCCAGAGTGCAACGCCTCACACTTGCCTGGATTAAACTCCATCTGCCACTTCTCTGCCCATATCTAGAACTGATCTATATCCGGCTGTATTCTTTGATGGTCCTTTACACTGTCCACGACTCCACTAATCTTGGTGTCAGCAAACCTGCTAATCCACCCATCTACAATTTTATCCAAATCATAGATATATATCGCAAACAACAGAGGGCCCTGCACTGATCCTTGTGGAACACCACTGGTCATGGACCTGCAGCCAGAATAACAGCCTTTCACACCTTCTGTCTTCTATGGGCAAGCCAGTTATGAATCCAAATTTGTAATTCACCCTGGATCCCATGTATCTTTATCTTCTGAATCAACCTACCGTGAGGGACTTTATCAAATGCTGTACTAAAGTCCACGTAGATAGCGTCCATTGCCTTGCCCTCCATCAAGCACCTTTGCCACCTCCTCAAAACTCAGTCAAGTTTGTAAGACATGACCTGCCCTGCACCTAACCATGCTGACTGTCCCAAAGCAGGCCATACCTTGCCAAATGCACATAAATCCTGTTGCTAAATATCCGCTCCAATAGCTTCACTACCACTGATGTGAGGCTGACTGGCCTATAAATTCCCTGGATTATCCCCAATTCCCTTCTTGAACAAAGGCACAACGTTTGCTGCTACTCCAATCCTCTGGGACCTCACTGTGCTAATCTGTGCTCACACAGGTTTCCTCCCATTCTGTCCACTTTGAAATACCTTTCTAGTCCCTCTTTTGTTTAATTCCCATTTTAAAGCATTTACACTGTTATCCCTATTCATGGGATTGATTAGAATACATTCTAATCAGTTAAACATTTCCATGTAGGATTTGTTAATGTATTTATAGTCCCAAGTTTGAGATTCTCCATAAGTATAATTAATATTTCCACATACAGTATATTAGGGAGGGAACATTGAGTTCATTTTCTCTTTTCCAAAGAAGTCTCTTTTCTGATAGCTGTAATCTCTCTGTTCTGATACCATCCCTGGAAAGTTCTTTTACAATTTTACCAGTGGCTTTTTGACCAGTTTTATACAATGAAGACAGAAAATCTGGTCAGGTTGCAGTTAAAGAACTGTGCAGATTTTTAATGTTTAACATAACTTTGCTACTTTTGAATGCTGGGGCGTACTCCAGTATGGTAGCTACCATCCATGTCACTTTCAATGTCCATTTTTGTTTTAAATGAGCTTTTGCTTCCATCAGTCAATAATAACCATGAACTTTGATCTTTGATAGTCATAGCACAGAAACAAGCCCTTTGGCCCACCACATCCATACCAACCTTTTTGCCCATATACACTAATCCCATTTGCTGCATTAGGTCCATATCCTTCTATGCCTTATTTAAGCATCTGTCTAAGTGTCTCTTCAATGTAGTGATTGTATCCGAGTCCTCCACCACCTCTGGCAGTGTGTTCCAGATATAATAAAATAAGACCTTCCTCTCAAATCCCCTTTTAAAATTCCTCCCTCTCTCCTCACTCTTGATTTAGATACTTCTACTATGGGGGGGGGGGGGGGGCGCGGGTGGTGTGGTCAAAAATATTCTGTCTACCATATCTATGCTTCTTAAAAATTTATATATCAAGTCACCATACAATCTCCTTCATTCTTATTCAGTCCATCCCCTTAATTAACGTCCTCCAATTCAAGCAACATCCTGGTGAATCTCCTCTCCTCTCTCCAGTGCAACCACATCCTTCCTGTTGTACGGTGACCAGAACTTCACACAATACTACAAATGCAGCCAAATGAGTGTGTTGTAAAGTTGCAGCGTAATGTCCCAAATTTATATTCATGCCCTGACTGACCTATGAAGGTACAAATGCCATCCTATCTACACGTGTTGTCACTTTCAGGGAACTATGGACTTGAACCCCAAGGTTCCTCTGTTCATCAACATTCTTTAATGCCTTACTATGTCCTACTCCTCTTTGACTTCCCAATATGCATTATTTCGCATTTGTCAGGATTAAATTTCATCTGCTAATGCCCAGCCCAACTTTCCATCTGATCTATAACCTGCTATAGCCTTGGATGTCATCCTCACTATCCAAAACACCACCGACTTGCGTGTCATCTGCATCACGGCTTGGTACGGCAACTGCTTTGCCCAGGACTGCAAGAAACTGCAGAGAGTTGTGGACACAGCCCAATGCATCACGGAAGCCAGCCTCCCCTCCATGGACTCTGTCTATACCTCTCGCTGCCTTGGTGAAGCAGGCAGCATAATCAAAGACTCCACCTATCTGGGTCATTCTTTCTTCTCTCCTCTTCCATCAGGCAGAAGATACAGGAGCCTGAGGGCACATACCACCAGGCTCAAGGACAGCTTCTATCCCACGGTGATAAGACTATTGAATGGTTCCCTTATACGATGAGATGGACTCTTGACCTCACAATCTACCTTGTTTGACCTTGCACCTTATTGTCTACCTGCAATGCACTGTGTAATGAATTGATCTGTATGAACGGTATGCAAGACAAGTTTTTCACTGTACCTCGGTACAAGTGACAATAATAAACCAATGCCAATACTAATCATTCCTCCTACATTTACGTCCAAGTTGTTAATATACATCGCAAACAACATGGGTCCCAGCACTGATCCCTATGATACACCACTGGTCAGAGATTCCCAATCAGAAAAGCATCCTTCACCATTACTCTCTCTGCCTCTCATCAATAAGCCAATTTTGGGTTTGGTTAGCCAGCTCGCCTTGGAACCCATGTGCCTTAACTTTCTGTACCAACCTACCACGTGGGATCTTGTCAAATGCCTGTCAAAATTGCTGTTTCCCTGTTTCTTTTTATGGTGTAGGAGAAGATGACGAGTTTATGCCAAGTCCAAGCATTCCCATTTAGTGCCATAACCCTACTTCATTCCCTGTAACTTATTCTTACTCAGGTACTCATCAACTCTCCTGATTCTCCTGCCATCCGCTTACACTAGAGGTAATTTACAGCAGTCACTTAACCACCAACCATCTTTGAGATGTGGGTAGAAACTGGAGTATCTGAAGGAAACTCTTGCAGTTTCAGGGAGAGCATACAAATTCTACACAAACAGCACCTGGGTTGCTGGAGCTATGCATCAGCAGCACTATTGCTGCATTACCATTTCTTGCATTTTGAGAGCCTGTTTATTTTGAGGAGAACCAACTGTGCTTTCCTAGAACATAGTACAACACAGGAACAGGCCTTTGGGGCCACAATGTCTGTGCTGAACACTATGCTGAATTAAACTAAACCTCTTCTGCCTGTACATGACCCATATCCCGCCATTCCCCGCATACTTATGTGTCTATATAACAGCCTCTTAAATACCACTGTCATATCTGCTTCCACCCCTACCCCTGGCAGCCCATAATTCCAGCCACCTACCATTCTGCACCATTCTGCATTTTTTTTAAAAACTTGCCCTGCACATCTCCTTTTAAACTTTCCCCCTCTCACCTTCAATGCATGTCCTCTAGTACTTGACATTTCTACCCTGGGGAAAAGATTCTGACTGTCCTCCCTATCTTTGCCTCTCATAATTTTATAAACCTCTGTCAGGTTTCCCTTCAGCCTCCACTCCCGAGTAAACAACCCAAGTTTGTCCAACCTCTAATCCAGGCAGCATCCTGGTAAAAACCTTTCTGCACCCTTTCCAAAGCCTCCACATCCATCATGTTGTGGGGCAACCAGAATTGCACACAGTACTCCATGTGCGGCCTAACCAAAGTTTTATATGGCTGCAACGTGACTTCCTTATTCTTGTATTCATTGCCCTGACCAATGAAGGCATGCATGCCATACACCTTCTTCACCACCTTATCCACTTGCATAGACACTTTCAGTGAACTATGGACTTGGACCCCAAGATCCCTCTGTACATCAGTGCTGTTAAGGGTCCTGCCATTAACTGTATACTTTCCCCTTGCATTAGACCTCCCCTCACACTTGCTCAGATTAAACTCCATCTGTCATTTCTCTGCCCATATCGGTAACTGATCTAAATTCTGCTGTATTATTTGATAACCCTCTATACTGTCCATAACTCCGATCTTTGTGTCATCTGCAAACTTACTAACCAACCTACATTTTCATCCAAGTTATTTATATATATCACACACAACAGAGGCCCCAGGATCAGCCAACTATGAGGGACCTTGTCAAATGCCTTACTAAAATCCATGTAGACAACATTCACTGCCCTACCCTCATCAATTACCTTCTTCAACTCCTCAAAAAAAAAACTCAATCAAGGTGGGAAGACATGACCCGCCTGCACAAAGCCAAACTGACTGTCCCTAATCAGGCCATGTTTTTCCAAATGCACGCAAGTCCTATCCCTAAGAGTCCTCTTGAATAGAGTCCCTATGACTGATGTGAGACTAACTGGCCTATAACTTTCTGGATTATCTCTATTTCCCTTCTTGAACAAAGGAACAACATTGGCTACTCTCCAGCCAGTCCTCTGGGACCTCACCAACTGCTAGAGAGGCTACAAAGATCTTCTTCAAGGCCCCAACAGTCTCCTCTCTTGCCTCTTTCAAAAACCTGCAATGTATCTCATCAGGCCCTGGAGACATCCACCTTGATGCTCTTCAAAAGACCCAGCACCACCACCACCTTGATCTCAAAGTGCCCCAGCACATTAGCACGCCCCACACTTACCTCCCTATCCTCTGTCCTTCACCTTGGTGAATACCAATCCAGAGTATTCATTTAGTACCTCACCCACATCCTTTTGACCCCAAGCATAAATTCCCTCTGTTATCTTTGAGTGGTCCTACCCTTTCCCTAGTTATCCTCTTTTTAAATACAAGTACAAAATTCCTGGGGATTCTCTTCAATCGTAGTTCCCAAAGACATTTCATGGCCCCGTTGGGCCTTCCTAATCCCCTGCTTGATTTCTTCCTTGCTGTCTTTATATTTCTCTTTCCTTACTAGTTCATATCTTGCGATCTTAATTGAAAGCAATCTTTTTAGGGTCTAGGCCCTTAGACCAGTTGAATTTAAAATTGACCAGGGAACCAATTCAGCAGCTTGTGAGATGGAATGGCCAGTTAAGCTGTGCATTGGGGCATTAATGCATAGAAACAAGTTGCTCCCCGCGTACATGTCCATGCCACACTAATGTTGCCTGTAAATCAGATAAGTTTGTCGTGTAGGTAAAGACAGATGTAGATTGCAATAGAATACTCAGGCTAGGGAAGTGGGAGAAAATCACAATCTCTATTCAGTAGCCCTTGTGGATCCTAATGAAGACCCTGGACCACTTATGACATACTTGTGTTACATAGCCTTCATTGTTCTTTGTGAGAGCTTGGATGGTCAATGATCACCATCATAAAATGATATTGCATGGAAGGAGACTTTTCAGCCCAACACGCTATGCCAGAAGCGTAGTTACCAAAGGAAATTCCAAGAGATAAACAGGGAAAAATTAGTTTAAAAAGTCAGCACTTCAACTTGTTCATACTCTGAATAGAGTAGCTGTGTGACGTTTAGTTATTTTTACTTTGAAGCTGACTTTTCTTTTCCATGTTTAGCCTGTGACTAAATGTGCAAGTTCTGCACAGCAAAAAACTGGGAAAACCATAGTGGCGCGTCTCACAGGGCAACCTGACCCATCCCCACGAGGGTTTAAAGGTGGATCCAGCCAGGGAGTGTCTCCTCCAATGACTACGATCTGTGTGGAAAGGCATCATCCTGTTACACAGGTAATAATGTAAAAGTAACTACTTCAGATGCTGTGAAATTAAACATCTACTTCAATTATTTTTCTCCATTAGATTTGTTCTACATCAATAAAACTCAGCCATTTTGTCCAGGCGACTTGATGCAATGCATATTATTTTAGAGGGATTGACTATGTTGCTTTTGAATCTATCACCTGTTGAAATGGCTTATTATGCACACATGGTCTTTCCACAAAATCCTCCAGAGTTGGGGTACTAATAGCACCCAGGATGAGAATGGAAAAGCACGGGGAATTTTGGGTATGTTTCCTCTAAAGAAAAATCCAATGTGTTAGGGATTTTATTTATTAAAATTATAAAAGCATACAGAAGATAATTCAGCCCAGTATGATTGTACAAACTCTTTGAAATTGCAGCCTTGCTTCAGCTGTTATCCCCTTTTTATCCATAATCTTTAAAGTTCCTCAGTCGAACAACTTTCAAACTCAACTTTTCACATAGATCATTCATGTTCCTAGTAAGAAAACATTTTCTTTATCTTCTGTGAACTTTTGCCAGTGAATTTTTTTTTAAATCCGTGACCTCACTTATGGAGAGACTTCTCATTTTAAAAACTTTAATTCCACAGATGCCACAAAGAGAGGCATAAGTTGGGCTCATGCAAGTGGCCATAGCGATATCTTTGACCTGGTGGAGTTTGTTTTTATTTCCGACCTACTTGGGGGCACTCTTCCTTTCTTTTTCTCTGGTATTTGAATGTATCCGAGCTGCTTCCTTCACTCGTGCAAAGCTCATATTTTATTACTTTTGCTGCCAGCTTCCACCCTGCTGTCACTTTCACAATGTCCATCTCTAACTCTTCCCTCCCTTTCTGAATCTATCTGGGTCTCTGTCTCCACCTTGAGGGATAGGCTAGTGACAAATATCAATTATAAGCCTACATTCTCCAAATTCTCCCATTTCCATCATATTTGCAATGATGAGACTATACAGGTGTCTCCTGATGTGTCTTCCTTCCTGAACCATGGCTTCCCCTCCACCATAATTAAAGGCACTCAATTACACTTCTATTTCCTGCTCATCCACTCTCCTCTGGGACAGGAAGTGTACCACCCCCCACCCCCCCCCCCCACCCAAATGGAGCCTTCGCCCTCATCTTTTCCATTTTCTGTACTTCTGCTTTCACCCTGCCTCCCGACAGACTGAATAGGGATATAATTCCTGCACAAGAGACTGCAGATGCTGGAATCTGGAGCAAACAAGATGCTGGAGGAACTCAGTAGGTCAGGCAGCATCTATGGAGGGAAATAGTTGATGTTTCTGGTCGAGATCCTTCATCTGGCCTGGAAGATAGAGGGGAGATGGCCAGTGTAAAAAAAAAAGGGTGAAGAGAAAGGGTGGAGCAAGAGCCAGCAAGCGATTTGTTTTGTTTGGGGGGGAGGATCCAGGTGAGGATGGGTGATAGGCAGATGGAGGAGGAGAGGAGAGTGTGGAAATAGCAATAGAAGATGGGAGGTGATATGTGGAGGCATCAATGGGCTAAATGTGATGGAATCTGATAGGAGAGGAAGGTGGAGCATGGAATCTAGTGAGGGAGATGGGGAGGGCAGATCAGAACAAGGGGGGGGGAATCGGTGGGAAGAGTGTGTTGGTGATGGGCAGATGGAGAGGGTGGAGGAGGGGAAAGAAACAGGGTGATAGGGCTGGGGGTAGGAAGAACTGGGTAGATTGGGAGAGAGGAAAGGATAGGGGGAGTAGTTGGAGAATTGTGTTCATGTGGTTGGGTTGTAGATTACCCAGGTGGAATATGAGGTGTTATTTCTCTAGATCCAGCACGTCATTCTTCGACATTTCCACCAGCTACAACGTGATCCCGCTACCAGTCACATCTTCCCCTCCCCACCCTTTTCTGCTTTTGCAGGGACCACTCCCTCTGTGACTCCCTGGTTCACTCATCCCTCTTCCTCCCCCTCCCCAAGCACTTTCTCCTGCAACTGTAGGAGGTGTAACATATGTCCTACATCACCTCCTTGCCTCCATTAAGGGACCTGAACAGCCCATCCAGGTGAGCCAGAGATTCACATGCATCTCCTCCAACCTTGTCTGTTGCATTCAGTGCTCTCGATGTGGCCTCTTCTACATCGGTGAGATTAAGTGCAGACTAGGCGACTGCTTTGCTGAGCACCTGCACTCTGGCCATCCAGAGCTCCCGATTGCATGCCATTTTAATTCCTCTTCCCATTCCCACACCAACCTCTCTGTCCTGTCTCCTTCACTGCCAGGGTCAGGCTAAATGCAGATTAGAAAAACGGCACATCATATTCCACCTGGGTCATCTGCAACCCAATGGCATGACATTGAATTCTCCAATTTCAGGTTACCCACTCCCCCTCTGTCCCTTTTTCTCTCCAAGCACCTCCTACTGAGTGCCCTCACCCCACTGTTCCCATCTGCCTACCATACATCCCTTATTTGGTTCTTCACTTTTATCAGAGTTCGTCTGCAGCCCTTTGTTGCCTCCACCTATCACCCCCCCAGCCTCTGTTGCTACCTCTCTCATTCCCTCCCCCACGTGACTCCATCTGCCAATCAACCCCTCTTCACCTGGATCCACCTATCACTCACCAGATCTTGCCTCACCACTCCCTCTCTCCTTTTTATACTGGCTATCTCCCCTTCATCTTGCAGTCCAAATGAAGAGTCTCGAGCTGCACCATCGACTATCCACTTCCCTTTGGCCTGCTGAGTTCCTCCAGCAGCTCATTTTTTTTACTCCAGATTCCAGCATCTGCAGTCTGTTATGTCTCTAAGGTAAGCTTCCCTGATCTTCGCCTTCACCCATCAGGCTCCACAATCAACAGGTAATTCTTTGCCATTTTTTTCACCTTCAATGCAATTCCACCATCAGACATGCCTTCACCTCCCCTTTCAACATTTCAGAGGGACAGTTCTCCTCCCAGCTCCTTGAACCACTCTTCTGTCTTCACCAACCACTCCCCTTCCAATAGCACCGTCCCATAATCTCTCAGGAAGGTCCAAATCTGTGCAGCGCGTTGTTGATCAGGAGCTGGCTTCACGTACTTGCCCTAGGCAAGTGCACATAGTGGTGTGCTGGGTGCATACAGTTTAACTGTGATTCGGGCAGGTCAAGTGTTATACACCACTGATCTAAATGAAAGGATAGTGCACAAATGTAATAAAAATCCAGTAGGTTAATGGAAGGTTGCCTTTTACCTTTATAGAGTGGTGCAGCTACTAAAGCCATTACCACGCAATGCTTAGAGACCCAGGATAAAACCTGACCTTGGGTGGTGTTTGTATGGAGTTTGCACGTTCTCCCTATGACCTTGTGGGTTTCTTCCAAGTGCTCTGGTTTCCTCCCACATCTCAAAACGTGGGTTGAGACATTAACTGGCCACTGTAAATTGCCCCTAGTTTGCAGATGAGTGGTAAATCTGGACAGAGTTGATGAAAATGTGGGGAGAATTTTTTTTAAATGTGATTGGTGTAATTGGGTGGTTGATGGTTCAGTGAGGGTTTGGTGTGCCAAATGGCCTGTTTCCATGTTTTTTTTCTAGACTCAAACTCTTGAGGGGCAGGAGTTTGAAAATACGGAGCGAATTATTTGAATTATTTGCATACTGGCTTGGTTGAATTGGTCACAACTTCTGAATGGATACATTGTCTTTAAGATGGATACAGTGTAATTCAACTGGAAAGATGCTATAACTTGAAAGACAAATTATGAAGGCAGGTTGCACAAGATTGGTTGTATTTCTTTGAGTTTGGACAGTTGAGTTTAAAATGAAGGGGTTTAGTTGAGGAGATGCAGATAAACTACTTAATTTGGTGGGGTGAACTTAGATTAAAAGGCATAGTCTTAAAATGTAGCCAGTTTATTTTGTGATAACATTCGAAATCTCAAAAGAATCGTACAAATCTATGGCCAACAAGTACAAGATATAATTCTGGGTACTGGATTAATTGCAATTTTCACTGCAGTTATTCCTTTCTTTTGACAGGAGTATTAAAGACTAGTAGATGGAGGTTGGGTACAAATTGGTCCTGATCCAACTGAATGGCCTAACAAGTTTAGTGGACTTATTCTCATATTTCCTCATGACGTAGATGGCCATTTGGCCCATTGAGTTATGCTGGCTCTCAGAACAATCCCATTCCCCTACTTATTTCCCTCTAACCTATTCTCTCTCACATGCCCATTTAACAACCCCTGATTCTCCCATCGGCCACCTACATCAGGGGTAATTTAAGTAGCCAATTAACCTTACAAGCAGCACATCTTTGGGTTGTGGGAGTAAACTGGAGCACCCAAGGGAAACCAATGCTATTATAGAGAGAATGTGCAAACTGCACAGAGAGGTCATGTTCTAACCTGGTTAACCAGCTGCAGTACTGAGGTTCTGTTGATGTTACTTGACCTACTCATGTTCCATTATTGAAAATTTACCCGTGGCAAAGGTTGTTTTGTAAATGAGAACCAATTTTCCTACTGAATTTTACCTACCAAAATAATACATCTATTTGGTTTTTTAAAAAAAATAATTTGAAGCTAACCTTTAATCTGAAAAGGCCAAAAGTATCCCTATGCACTTATTCAAACAGCTGGTGGTTCAAATGCTGTTAAAGTAGGCAGTGAATGAAAATTCCTCACAACAGAATCCTGCTATTTTTTCCTTTAGCCCTTGACCTTGCGTAGCAATGCATAGGGATATGCAGCATATAATACAGATGCCTTTGTGTAGATCACATCATAAAACTACAACAGCCTACAGAATGTTAATCGATTTTTTTTTCACTGCATTGAACTGCAGAGTTGAGCTCTGCAGGTTGCCTGAAGGACAACTGCAGTCTTGTGGCTCAGTGTTACCTTCTGTTTAAATTAGCCTGTAAAGTGTACACAATGAGATCTTATCAGAAAATGAATTCTATATTTTGTTTGTTCATAGGAGAAATACAAAAGTTCCATTACTTAAAAATAAAAATCAAGGTTGAAGGTCCTCGTTTAAAATGAATTTGTTTGAAGTATCATGTGAGCAAAATGATAATATATTAAAAATGGTAGTACAAATGCGAGTAAGTTAGGTTAGTAACATTTCTGAGGCACATTTGTTTATGACACCTCTAAGCTGCCTGCTATTTCTCAAACATGTTATTTTTTTGTTAGCTGCCAAGCAAAATAATGATGTCTGATGTTTGTATGATCTGATAACACCACAAAATATAACAATGATAACGTGTAGAAAAATTACCCGTACTTGTTAGAATGACGCACCTCATTCAAATGTAGGTAAATCAGTGAAGAACCGCCAAGAAGAAAATGCCCTGGTAAATGACTGACTTCCTCCGTAATTGGAATGTTTCTGAGATTTTAAAATGTAGTCATGAAAAATTGATTCTCTTTTTAAACCTGTTACAGTGCAAGATAATATCAAGGTTGACAAAACCTTAAATCTTGTAGAAACATGTGAGATAGATTTGTTTATTTTAACAATTGAAGAATGTAGCAATGCTATTACTTTAACCAGAAAAAAATCTTTGGTCAGAGGAACAGGTAATAGGATGCTGTTCACTTCTTGTTCTTTATCCTTCAGCAAACCATAGGCCAAGCGACTGCAGCCAAGTATCCTCGATCAAGTCAACCCCAGTCAGCCACTGGGGGGAAAGTCTCTGCACTGAATGCAAAATCACCCACAGTCAGCTGTGGCATCCAGTCAATAAAGGTTGTAGACTGAATCCCTCACCAATAAATATCAGCAGCCTGAAATGCACAGAAACTGATGGAAAACACAGAAAAATGATGAAACCTCATGGAAACTGATGAAACATGGTTGTTCTACAACTGAAGACTGAGGACTTTGAATTGTGAGCTACCAATATTATTCAATCATTATTGGATTAACCCGCAGGCAAAATTGCAAGTATATTATTGCATATTCCCTGTTCAATGAAAAAAAATGCAGTTTATGCAGAGTGGTTCTTAAGCTACGATGTATCAATGATTTTTAAATGCTGTAAAATTTAATGCATTGACTGAAGAGAATTTAAAAATAACTTCTCAATGTTTTAGCCTGTTGGTGAAAGATCTAAGCATGACATTTGTGAAGGCGCCGTGCAAAGAGGTTTAATAATGCTGGGACTGGTTTCAATTAAGTTTCCCTAATGTTGAGCATGAAAACTGGGGGGTGGTACTGGATGACGTAAATGACTTTCTCAACTGTGAGACTTGGTTTTAAAAATAAAAACAGTTCTCTTGAAATCCTCATCCTGCTTAAAGAGATGAAGCTCTCTATGGGGAATTGAACAGATAGATGTCCTCCGGTTTATTCTACTTTTACCACAGGTTTTTACAAATAATTAAAATGCAAAACAGTACTTGGATATTAAGTTACTTTTATTGCAATATCTTATTTTAATCATAAATAAAGTAATGCAAGATCAAATACAGCTCTTAACTAATAATTCTCTGTTCCACTTCGCTGTCAGCGGTTCCCGTTCTAAACTGTGATGTATTGTCGAAAAGTAGATCTCTCGTGTTACATGGATGAGCTGTCTTGATGCTTTTGACAGTGCAACATTACCAGCTAAGGACTTTATAACATTAATGCTTTTGAGTAAGAAACATTATGAATATCTATTTGTATATTAGTTCTGCAGCATTGTGGTTATTAGCTTTATGGAATACAGAAAAGGTTGGCCATATATGAGAGCTGCAGCCCAAGTAATTTTCATTTCTGACATTGTCATTACAAGCTGAAAACCACTGAGTATTCATTTCCTTGAAGCCTGAAGTGGTAGAAGTGAGCTGAGCACCTATATACCATCTATATGGTTTGTGTAAATTGAGGTGGGATTTTGAAACCGAGGATTTTGAATTGATAGTTTCCTTGTGTGCTTTGCGGTAAGAAGGGAAAAATGATGGGTTTGCTGTGTTATAGGAGAGGTTTCCATGGCTTGGCCTTACCTGCAGTAGATAGTCACTGAAAATGTTCAGAGCTAAAATTGTTCTGAGTTTCTATTTCACATACTCATTATATCATGTTTTTAATTCATAGAAATTTAGTTTGTTATTTTCTTAGTTAGTTTTTCACTAAATATATTTATGGTTTGAGGTTCGAGTTTTAGTTTATTCCTGTTGAACTGTAATGTTTTTGAATGACAGCTTATAAGAGCACAAAGCTTGACTTTAAAAGAATAAATGATTTCTATATAAATGTGGGTGTGAATATAGGATTCCTATTTCAAACTTTTGTATTAAATTTTCTTAGTTTCAGTATTACAAAGTGTTCTCAATGATATTTTTTTCCTTAGGAATTTTATTGCACAAATGAAGAATACATTTGAAATTTTGTATACACAATGCATTTTCACAACTATTACCGTGTACTTCAGAAAGATAAGAACACTAGGAATCAAACAAGCTTTATACAAAATAGTGTGAGAGTATACAAGTAATCAGTCTCTTGAACCTTGTGGTCAATGTTTCGTAATTAATACATGGATTAATTACAGGCTTGTTGCTGTGATCTGAGGGGGCCATGGTCAAAATGAGTTCTGAAAAGAGCACTTACAGTCAAAACCAAATGTACTTCAGAACAGGAAATTTATTAGCATTTTATATCAATTTCTGTCCTGGCTGTAACTGTTATGTATAATTTCAATATATGGTAACCAGCATCATAAAGATCTTGGTAATAGGCAATATTAAAATAGAGCAACTCAAGCTAGCTCAAGTGATCAAATCGTGGATCTAAGTGCCCAAAATGATGATCTTTGCATGAGATGGTTATCAGTATGAGAATGCTTTGCAAGGATACAAAGGATCTTGGAGTTAATAAGCTGAGCTACAAACTTTCATTTTGGATTTGCCTAACTATATTCAACTTCGCACATCTTCTGAATGATCCTTCAAAATAGTTTAGTTTCTTGGTATAAACCATGCAGATTCCATCCTACCTACGTGGACCTTATCCCATCGCGTCACCTCTGATTTGTAACTGGGCTCCCTTCAATTTTCTTAGGTTGAGTTTGCTTTCACTTTATGTGCATCTTAATTTCCACGTAACTGGGGTCTCTGTCCATTCATATGCATTTGGCATTAGTTTCCCTTTCTTCTTCCCTCACCCCCACTTCAGTGTTTTTGCTGCTTTTGGAGCACTCTTCCATGTTATGCTTCCATTTTTTTTTTACCTCTGAGTACTATGCTCTGACTGATTCCTATCTTAATGCTTCATAACTCCTTTATCTCTGCATACTTGATTCCTTAAGTCGACAACTTCCATCAGGATCCCATCAACACCCATCAAAGGGCCCATTCATGGAACTTGTTCCTACTTCCTTATGAGCAGCAGCTCTACCAATATTCTCTCACTGACAAATATGGTCCCTGGGGACTAATTTTGAAAGTGCAACACTAGACTCTCCTATTGGATCAGCCATCTTCCTCCAGAATATCTGTTCACTTGTGGGCAAGGGTCTGGTATATGGAGTGCAATGTTGGTAAATGAGAGGCCATCCACTTTGGAAGGAAAAATAGAAGATCAGATTATTATTATTTAAACAATGAAAGATTGCAGCATGCTGTTGTGCAGAGGGACTTGGGAGTACTTGTGCATGAATCGCAAAAGGTTGGTTTGCAGGTGCAACAGGTTATCAAGAAGGCAAATGGAACGTTGGCCTTCATTGCTAGAGGGATTGAATTTAAGAGCAGTGAAGCTATGCTGCAACTACACAGGGTACTGGTGAGGCAGCACCTGGAGTATTGCATGCAGTTCTGGTCTCCTTACTTGAGGAAGGATATACTGGCTTTGGAGGCGGTGCAGAGGAGGTTCACCAGGTTGATTCCAGTGATGAGGGGGTTAGCCTGTGAGGAGAGATTAAGTCGTTTGGGACTATACTCACTGGAATTCAGAAGAATGAGAGGGGATCTTATAGAAACATATAAAATTATGAAAGGGATAGATAAGATAGAGACAGGAAAGTTGTTTCCACTGGTAAGTGAGACTCGAACTAGGGGACATGGCCTCAAGATTCAGGGGAGTAGATTTAGGATGGAGATGAGGAGGAACTGCTTTTCCCAGAGAATAGTGAATCTATGGAATTCTCTGCCCAGGGAAGCAGTAGAGGCTACCTCATTAAATATATTTAAGACACAGATAGATTTTTGCATAGTAGGGGAGTTAAGAGCTATGGGGAAAAGGCAGGTAGGTGGATCTGAGTCCATGGCCAGATCACCTATGATCTTGTTGAATGGCGGAGCAGGCTCGATGGGCCAGATGGCCTACTCTTGTTGCTATTTCTTATGTTCTAAACAGGGCTCTTCCCAAAAAATGATCTTGTAGTAATATGGCTTGGATGGAAACCTGGCTGAAGGATGATAATTCCTTTCCTCCAACCTATTTCACCCTACATGGCTATATTTGCCACAATTTTCATTGCCCAGATCATCAGTAGTGGTGTGCCTCTTAACACCAAATTCCTCTTTGATCTGTCATCCTGTACCTCTGCCATGTCTGGAAATGAGTAGATCTTGATGACTTTCTCCTCCTTTTGTTGCACATCTATTTCAAAATGCATCTGCTGTTGTGGATGTAATGTCTGTATCCTTTAATGTAATGTATCCTGCTAATTTTAACCACTAACTTAGATCCGTGAGATCCACAATGTAGTTACGAAGGGCAGGATTTTGGAGGGAAATCTTGACAACTGTTGCTGGTATTAAGTTTTTGAATGATATAAGAAACTTTAGGAACAGTTTTTGATGGTCCAGGCTGAGCTTGGGGTATGCACAATGGTCCTGCAGGAAGGAATTGTGCAAGTTTGGGACGGGAGAACCATGCAATGCACGTTCTTCACTGGTCACTGTAGGCACCTTGGTGCAAACATCAAGAGCAAGGGAGCATCATCTTAAATAAAAGTTTGACTGTGAGAGTGATTAGGAAACACATCACCCATGATAGCAAAAAAAAACTGCAACTCTTGTTTATAAATAACTGTTACGGGACTTGAGGCAAAGCAATATTTATGGTGTATGTAAACACCTGGACAGGCTGGGCAGACATTCCTACAGAAAAGCAAATCCTTTTAGTTTTTGATTGTTAATATCGTAATTGGACGAAACCTTCCATAATTCCATGATCTTCCTCTCGTGGTCCAGTTTCTCTTCTACACTTCACTTTTAGAAGGGTGGGGGGATCTCATAAAACCTACTGAATATTGAAAGGCCTGGACGTGGAGAGGATATTTCCAGTAGTGGGAGAGTCTAGGACCAGAGGGCACAGCCTCAAAACAGAAGGATTTCCCTTTAGAACTGAGATGAGGAGGAATTTTTTTTTAGCCAGAGGGTGGTGAATCTGTGGAATTCATTGTCACAGACGGCTGTGGAGGCCAAGTCATTGGATGTATTTTAAAGCGGAGGTTGGTAAGTTCTTGATTAGTGAGGGTGTCAAAGGTTACAGGGAGAAGGTAGGAGAATGGGGTTGCGAGGGAAAAATAAATCAGCCATGGTCAAATAGTGGAGAAGATTTGATGGGCCCAATGGTCTAATTCTGCTCCTATGTCTTATGGTCTTATAAAACTCTAATGGTTTTAAACATCTGGATCTTCAATCTATTTTCTTTTTTTAGTTTAGTTTTCTAGATAGATTTTTAAATATCTAGAAAATGAAACTAAAAGAAAAAAAATCACACCATCTCAAATGTCTTGTTTTTGTTTATCTTGTTAATATTTTAATTATTTAACATCCATAATCTCTAGAAGTCAGATTCCTCATTGAAGTGGTTTCCTGGAAAACGGATAATCTGGAGCTTGTGGTGAGCAAGATGTCCAAAAGGATATGTTAAATCTAATGCATAAACCAGTGTTTTATTCTTATTTTTTTTAGAAAGGTGCCTGCCCATCTAGATGACAAAATATCTTGTCTTAAACATCACCGAATAATCAGCAACTCTTGACAAATAAGACAGATTAATATTTTGCTCCTGTTGTAGGTACTGTTCTCTTCAGAGCATCTTAAATAGTTTTAAGACTATAAAAAAAACTACTTGGAATGTCTAATATTTTGTTCTAACTGCAGAAGAAAAGCTTGAAGATCAGTGAAGTGTTTTCATATATTTACATGTAAACATTTGACCATCTTAAATCTACACAACTAAACATGGGTCACAGGTGATGATTTAATGCCAGTTTGTAATAATATCCTGTATCAGCTAGTCATCGATAGTTACCATTCCTCCTTCCTTTAAAAATAAAGTTACCCAGGCATTTTGCAAGAAATGTTAGTGATTTGAACTAGCACTTCTTAAAAAAAAATTCTCATTCAAAAGGTCAAGCAGCTGAATGATCTTTTAAGCAATTTCATTAATTAAACCATCCAATTAATTCATCCAGAAGGACACTTTACTACCCACTGCTCTAGCAATGAGCAAGATTTATCTCTAGAGTTCTACTCCAGGAATCCTTTTTCACTTCTGTTCTTCTGTTTCATTGAAGCAGTACCAGTAGATGTGATTTATAAGCATCTTTTGGAAGAGAGTCTTTATATCATGCATAATTATAAAGAGTTCCCAGGCTCAGATTTGACTATGTTTTCCTTATTTACTGTGAACAGTCAGTGGACATTTTAACATAGTCTTTAAGATGTGCACGTTGATGCACCAATACCACACCATTCCTCCTTCTTCTTCCAGTTAGTCTGAGCAGCAGAATACCTTACAGATAGCTCCATAAAAAGGAAAGCATATCTTTAAGAAATTATACATTTCTGTGAAGATTGTACGCCATTAATTTCTTTTCTGATCTTTTCTGTTATGGAACAAAATAAACCAATTTAGTTCTAATGAAAGGTTCAGCACAATATTAACCGAACGTTTTACATTTTCATTTACAATTGTTTTTATTTTGCCAATCTAATGTACTACAACATCCAAGGATACACATCCTATCGTAAAGACAGGCAGGTGGGCAGAGGGGGTGGGTTTGGCTCTGTTGGTAAAAAATGAAATCAAATCCTTAGCAAGAACTGATGTAGGATCAGAAGATGTAGAATCCTTGTGGGTAGAGTTAAGAAACTGCAAGGGTAAAAAGACCCTGATGGGAGTTATATACAGGCCTCTGAATAGTAGCCAGGATGTGAGGTACAAATTACAACAGGAGATAGAAAAGGCATGTAAGAAGGGCAATGTTACAGTGGTCACGGGGGACTTCAATGTGCAGGTAGACTGGGAAAATCAGGTTGGTACTGGATCCCAAGAGAAGGAATTTGTGGAATGCCTACAAGATGGCATTCTAGAGCAGCTCGTAGCTGAGACCAGAAAGGAAAAGGCAATTCTGGATTTGGTGTTGTGCAATGAACCAGATTTGATTAGGGAGCTTAAGGTAAAGGAACCCTGTAGTAGGCAGTGATCATAATATGATAGAATTCACCCTGCCTTTGTACTTGGAAGGCAAATACAATGTTAGCATTCATTTCGAGAGGACTAGAATATAAAAGCAAGGACATATGCTGAAGCTTTATAAGGCGTTGGTCAGACTACATTTGCAGTATTGTGAGCAGTTTAAGGCCCCATATCTAAGGAAGGATGTGTTGGCGTTGGAGAGGGTCCACAGGAGGTTTACAAGAATGATATCGGGAATGAAAGGGTTAACATGAGGAGTTTGATGGCTCTGGGCCGGTACTGTTGGGGGGGGGGGGGGAGGGTGGGATCTCATTGAAGCCTACCAAATATCGAAAGGCCTGGATAGAGTGGATGTGGAGAGGATGTTTCCAGTAGTGGGAGAGACTAGTACCAGAGGGCACAGCCTCAATAATAGGACGTCCCTTTTGAACAGAGATGAGGAGGAATTTCTTTATCCAGAGAGTGGTGAATCTGTGGAATTCATTGCCACAGACGGCTGTGGAGGCTAAGTCATTAGGTATATTTAAAGTGAAGGTTGATAGGTTCTTGATTAGTAAGGGCATCAAAGGTCACGGAGAAGGCAGGAGAGTGGGGTTGATAGGGAAAAATAAATCAGCCATGATCGAATGGTGGAGCAGATTCGATGGGCCGAATGGTCTAATTTTGCTCCTATGACTTATTGTTTTAAAATATAACAGGGAGAAATTGATGCAAATATCCAATAAAAGGGAGCTTGTGTTTAAAATGGTGTTACAAGAGACTGCAGATGCAGTACTTTGGGGGGGGGGGGGGTGGTTGGAGAGGAGGGAAGAATTGTCAAACCTAATATGTTGACAATTCCTTTGCCCCTCCACAGATGCTGCTCAACCTGCTGATGTGGATAGAAGATGGCTGGCTAACAGGCTGGACATAAATGGGTCTTCTGGTTGGCAAAATGTAATGACCGGTGTGCCATGGAGATCAGTGCTGAGGCTTCAACTTTTCACAACTTCTATAAATTTTTTGGATTAAGGTACGAAAGGCATGGTTGCTTAATTTGCTGATGACACAGCGATAGGAAGGTAAAGTATGAAGAGGACATAACGAGGCTATGAAATGATATAGATCAGTTCAGTGGGCAAAGTTCTGGCAAAAGGAGACAACATGGGGGGAAGGGGGGGGGAGTGAAACTGTGTCCATTTTGGCAGGAAAAATATAATAGAAACATTTAAATAGTGAGGGGTTGCAGAGGGATTGATGTCCTGGAGCAGGATCTGCATAAGACTAGTATCCAGGTACTGCAAATAATTAGGAAAGCTAACAATGTTGTCATATATTGTTAGGGAAACTGAATACAAAAGTAGGGGTTACGTTTCAGTTACCCAGGGCATCTGTGACCACATATGGAGTATTAGGTACAGTATTGGTCTTGTTTACAGAAGGATGTTAACGTCTTGGAAGCAATTCAGAAAAGGTTTACTAGACTGAAGCCTGGACTGAGTACGTTGCCTTATGAGGAAAGGTTGGGTAGGCTAGGCTTGCCTTGAATTTGAGAGGGGAATTGATTAAAATCTTCAGGATGTTGAAGGGTTTTGGTGGTGTGGATATGGACAGGATATTTCATCTTGTGGGAGATCCTAGAACTAGGGGTGCAGTGGGTAGTGCTACCACTTCACAATTCCAGTGACCCCAATTCAATCCTGACCACCATTGCTGTCTGTGGAGAGTTTGCAGTTTTCCTGTGCCTTTTTTGCATTTTCTCCCAGGGGTCCAGTTTCCTCTCCTCTCAAAGATGTTACAGGTTGTAGGTTAATTGGCTACAGTAAACTGCCCTGACAGTAAGTAGGTGATGTGAGAATTGAAAATATGTTAGAGGGAAGTAACTGGGAGATTGGGAACCAGCATAGATTTGATGGGCCAAAGGGCCCCTTCAATGTCATAAATATGAGAAAATGTTCGAAAGCACGGGGTCACAAATTTAACTCAGATGAGGTGAATTTTTTTCTAAGGGGTATAAAAATCTGCTTCCATCATTTGAATGTAATGTTCAATTTATAATTAGATTAACCATGATCTAATCACACAGTGAAGCAAGCCTGAGTGGCCTACTCCTGCTTCTAGTTCATAAGTTTATTGTCTAAGTCGGTTTTGAGTTCAGTTTAGCAACACGAAAAACATCCACTTCCATTCTTACAAAAAAAAACTTGTTGCTTTGAACTCGCCTTTAGCAGCCTTGCCAATCATCATTTAGTCACCGGCTTGTGTGCAAATGGACAATGAATGATTCTAATCTTTGTATTCAAATCCCATAATGGCTTGTTTCAACTTCATGTCCATGACACCTCTCTAAAACTTTCCCTCAAGAATTCTTCTCACTGGCATGTTTGTTCCCTAATTCTCCAAGATTCCATTCAGCCTTTCTCTTCAGTTTCTGTTCTCATCACAATCTTGCAGAACAATCAAAGACATCCCTCTGCATGTGAAAATCTAAAGTTCTGACAAAGGGTCCCCTACCTGACCCATTCATTGACTCTGTTTCTCTTCCCACAGATGCAGCCTGACCAGCTGAGTATTTTCTGTTGTTGTTTTACATCCCTCTGCATGACTGAAGTACTATAGAAATGGAAGCTTCTGAACTTGGTTGTTTTAATATTAGAGGAGATTTTTCTGCTTGGATGTCAAATTTCACATGCATGTCACATCTTCCTGATCAATATGACAAAGAATCCGTAGATGCCAACCTCCATAGATCCATACTTTATGTGACACACACACTTCTCAGCTGAAAACACCACTCACTACTGTGAAGAAAATTAAAGTAACTGTAACAAAATTTTAATTCACTGTCTGAATCAGTACTCTGAGTATGTGCAGCATTGTAAATATTTCTCCTAATTAAAAGTTCGGCTGCAAGCAGGACAGTTCCTAAAACAAATTGGTGTTACCACTGCCATATCTCAGTGAAAAGGAGTTGCCATGTGCTCTCAGACTTGCTTTTCTAGATGCAGAGGAGAGAGCAGCTGGCCCTCTGAAGCAAGGGGCAATCTGTGAGATGTGGCTGGTCCAAGTGATGATGAGGCCCCGATTGTCATATAGTGAGGCCCAGACAACACACCCTGACAGCCTTCGACACCTTGCTGCTGTCAAAGGCTTCTGAACAAAATACTTCTGTTAGACAGAAACGTTTAAAAATTATTCAAGTTTAAAGAACTCTTACTGGAAATTTTAGTATTTTTAAATTACCAACCAATCATTAAAAATATTAAAACACAGCAAATAAACTCAAGCACTTATGTTTTCTCATAGGATCAATGACTCCATTCAAGTGAAAGAGCCTGTCTTTTTCTGTGATTTAAAACTAAGAGAGCATTATTTGACCGTCTCCTCGGAGCACACACTTCTGGCTTCTGTTTAGCCAAAGACATGTGGAAGTCTTAGACATACTGAGGGCTGAGAGCCATTTGTTCCCCATGAAATCAATCTGCTTGATGAAAATTGTGAATGCAGAAGAGATTTGAGTTGGAGGATCACAGAAATCTCAAGTTGTAGATTGCATAGATATGGAAGGGTGAGACCTCAAGCAAATGGCTTATAAAACTATTTTATGACTCCACTCACATTCATGATAATGCAAGAAGGCTTTTATTTAACCACCTGCAGGGTATTAAAATTACCTTATTTACTTTGGCAAGGCTTGGCTTTATTATAACCACCTCTATAGCTAAGAAATACCTCCATAGTTCTGAATGCATAATTATTTGCTTTATTGCTGTTGCCACCCACCCTGTTGTGATTAATTAATGTTTAAGCAGAGCCTACAACTCATTCCTGAAGCATGACAAACACACCTGTACAGAAATTTCAGAAACAAATCATTGCAATCTGACTCGTGTACATTTTCTTCCTTGTTTGAGCTTCCCACATTTGCCTTTTGTATCAGAATTTTTTTTGCAGTTTAAATGCAATTCATATTACCTCCCTCTTTATGATTGACAGATCTGATTTTCTACACCTCCTTCTCATCCCAATCTTACTTGAGCCAACTTCCTTACCTCGTACCCAAGAAATCATAAACTGCATTTTCTTAAACAGCAGGTTAGCCAGTACCTGTATATTTTCAGCATTTTTACTAATTATGTATTTTTCTTTTCCTCCTAGGCTTTTCCACATTGGTTTGATTAATCTCTGTCTCACCCTGACTAGGACCTTAACTACAGAACTTCATTCATCTCCACCTGTTTCAGTGATCACTTTTATAGCCATCACTGAAAAAGGAAAGTTACTGAGGAAAGAATTCCACAAATCAGTTGGAGTCAGATTGCAAGGAGAAAATCAATTTGCTCACATGCTGCATGAAGTGAATAATGCTGACAAAACCCTTCAAAATGTTATCAAGTTTAAAAACTATTATAATCTTTATGGGTGGAGTTGATCAGCTTGTGTTGTAACACTGTTATCACCAGCAAATTCCTACCATATGTGTTGAGCATGTAAGGTCACATTGGCAAATGGAATGTAAACCTCATTTGTGATGCTATACAAAAAGCTACTGAATAAAGAACACTTTGTCAGACCTCCTGCTACTAATGCTGTCATTACATCTTGAGCATTTGAAAAGAATAAAGTTTCAAAATGTTTCTCATGAGAATCGAGAGACACTAACCCAGGGTTGTTATTAGAACAGCCACCTGCAGGTTATTAGAATATAGATTGCTTTACTACTAATACAGAGAGAGGAAATTGAATGGGGACTGGGAAAGAAGAGTATAAAAGGGCACAGGAAATTGGGTGTGAATAAATAGCACAATTACTGACAATAAACTATAGGCTTCCTTATTCAATAAACAACACTGAATTAAGACATGAAAATCTGGGTTCCACCCCAACCTGTGGCTTGTTGCTGACAGCAGTGTTTTAGTTGATGTTAGTGCTCATAAAGAGTTGAGCCTAGATATTACATTTTGCCTTATTTTTGGTGCACAATCTCACTTGGGTAAAAATTGCTTTAATCGTGGAGAGTTATAGTGTTGTATAGCAATGGATACAGGCCCTTTAGCCCACTGTATCCATTGCCAACCTTTTAGCCCATCTATACTAATCCCAGTTGGCTGCATTAGGTCCATATCCGTCTATGCCTTACCTATTTAAGTGGCTGTCTAAAGGTTTCTTAAACATATTGAATATAACTGATTCCTCCACCATTTCTGACAGCAAGTTCCAGACATCAACCACCCTCTGTGAAGAAAAACTTCCTCCTCAAGTCCCCTTAAACCTTTAACCCTCTTGTGTTTTGATATCCCTACCATGGCAAAAAGATTGTGACTCTACCCTGTATATACCTCTTAAAATTTTATTTGCCCCTATCAGGTCACCATTCAGCCGCCTTTGTTCCAGGAAAAACCCAGTCTATCCAATCTCTCCCTATAACTAAAGTCCTCCAATCCAAGCAACATCCTGGTGAATCTCCTCTCGACCCTCTCCAGCACAACCACCTCCTTTATACAGTATGGAGACCAGAAATGCACACAATACTCCAACTGAAGTCTAACCAGTGTTTTGTAAAGTTGCAACACAATGTCCCAACTTTTATATTCTATGCCCCAGACTATGAAGACAAGCCTGTCATATGCCTCCTTCATCACCCTATCCACCTGTGTTGCCACTTTAAAGGGACCATGGGCTTGAACCCCAAGATCCCTCTGTTCATTAACATTTCTTAACAACTTACCATTCACTGTATATATTCTACCCCTGTTTGACTTCCCAAAATGGACCACCTCACACATATTGTGATTAAATTCCATCTGTCAACACTTCACCCAACTTTCCATCTGATCGATATCCTGTTGTCACCTCAGACACCTTCCTCACTATCCGCAACACCACCAACTTCAGTGTCATCTGCAAACTTAGTAATTATACGTTCACATCCAAGTCATTAATATATATCACAAAGAACAAGGGTCCCAGGACTGATCCATGCAGTAAACCATTGGTCACAGACTTCCAATCAGAAAAGCATCCTTCCACCAATACCCTCTGCCTTCTATCACTGAATCAATTTTGAATTGAATTAACCAGCTCGTCTTGGATCTAATGTGCCTTAACCTTCTGGACTAGCCTATCGTGCAGGACGAGTGCCTTACTAAAGTCAATATAGATAGCATCTACCAACCTGACTTCATCAATCTTTTCAGTTACCTCTAAAAACTCAATCAAATTGGTGAGACAGGATTTACCCCACACTAAGCCATGCTAACTATCCCTGATCAGCCTATGCCTTTCCAAATGTATATAAATTTCATCCCTTTGGATTTTCTCCAGTAATTTCCCTACCACTAACACAAGGCTCACCAGTTTGTAGTTACCTAACTTATCTTTACTGCCCATCTTAAAGAATATCATTAGCTAACATTCAGTTCTCTGGCAGCTCAGCTGTAGCTAACAAAGATGCAAAAATCTCTGTCAGGGCCCAGCTATTCCCTTCCCTTGCTTCCCATAGCAACCTGGGATAGATCTCATCTGGCCCTGGGGATTTATCAACCCTTATGAGTCTCATGGCATCTAACACCACCTCCTTCTTGATACTGACCTGTTCCAGATTATCCACATAAGCCTCCCTAAACTCACTATCTGCAAAGCCCTTCTGCTTGGTGAATACAGAAGGAGAGTATCATTTAGGACTTTGTCCACATTGCCTGTACATGCAAGTTGTACATAAAAAGCCGGTGATAATAGATCCAATTTCCAGGGCCTAGACTCTCAAATCCTGATCACTGACCCAGTAACCTCCAAGAAAAAGTGTTGTTGCAAAAATGTTGACAGTGCCTCCCACAACCATATAATCCCACAAAATTTATTAGTTAGGCTTGTACATGAAGAATGGTCATTTGCCGCTTCGTTAGTCTCGTACCTTCTTCCACAACCTAGCAGGTTGCTAGTGGTCAAACTCTCCCTTTCCCTGCTTGAGATCATGAGCTACTGGTTCAGAATTGCAGATCTGCTCTGCAGCAACTGGGTTGAGTAATGAATATGCTATTTCTATGCCCGAAGTCTACATGAAACCTTTGGAGCCAAATCCTAAGGTGTTGAAGTACTAACAACAAAAATGTCAAAGTTGCCTTTTTATTTACTACAGGAGGGCATTATGTGTTAATCAGCTATTTGAGAAGCCTCTTGGAAGGTGTTCCTAAAGTTGCCTTCAACTCCTTTACCATGATTGCACCTTGCACTAAAATGAAGACTAAATCATGGAATCATAGAATCACAGAAAATTTAAGATGTAGAAGGAGGACATTCAGCCCATCATATCTGTGCCAGGAAATCTTAATATATCGAAATTAAGCCTTCACTTTAGCCATATACTTATTTCTTTGGTGCCTACAGAATTCAGTGAAAGTTGTTTCCAAATGTCTACAGGAGAAGACATGAGAAAACTTTGCTCTTTAAATATTCTCTTCTGTTTAGGAACTTTCTAAAATTGATTACATGCTCTGGGTTGAGCTGTTCAATGGGCCAATTTATCATGAACGAATAAGGAAGAGTACATTCAACAGAAACTTCCTGGCACCTGCAGTAGGAGTTTCCATTCAGATATGAGAAAATTATTGTGGTTGCAGCCTACAATCAAAACATTAAAATGGTTATGATGCAATCAAACAAGGAGGGAACCAAATTACATTGTGCGTGAACTTAATCCCCTCTTAAGTCCTATTCATCATGACATTTTGAAATGGAAAATGTACTCAATTTTTACTTACCAGCTAAGTTATTCTGTTCAATATTAATTAGCGCCTCATACAAGGCCTTGACTGGATTTGTGCCAGTTAGAAGGATCCCATGCAGCCAAATCAGTAGTATTCTGTGACCATGTTCCTTATAACTCTTTGCTCCTAAAGGGAATGAAATGTTTGTTAAAAATCCTAAACAACCTATTTCAATAACAGCAGGTGTTGCAATGCAAACCTGAACTTCATTCAGCCAAGTTACATGAAGACGTGACCTTGTGTGATGGAAGCATCAATATGTTGGCATCTAAATGTATAAGGTGATTTCACAAGCCACCACCACACTGATTTACTGATGAAACGAGATGGTAAGATCCAGCAATAAAGAGAAATCCTGTGGGCTTTAGCTGAAGCAGACAGTAGGAACACCCTGAAGTTTGCCGAGTCAATGTGTAACCAACCAATGAACTAACGAATGATAAGTATACACAAACATATTTTATGATGTGCTGCCATATGAACTAAATGCCTTGGTGTGCTGAAGTCTTTCTTCCATCTGATGAGAACACTAAAGCTCTGGAGACACCATTAAAAAGATTTCCTTTCATGGGATAGGCACAAGGTGTAAGTACCAGACTTTGTGGAGTACAAGTTCCACTTCTGGTGAGAAGTAAAGATAAAGAGGCTGATTTGCTTCTATTACTGCCAGCCATGCCAAAAATCAAAGAACTGGCTGTATTCTCATATGCTATGAAGATAATGTTTTGGGAAAACATAATGACAATGTGAAAATTGCCCAGGTGAGTCCTGTTCACAAATAGCAGGACAAATCCATCCTGGCTAATCAGCACCCAGTCAGTCCACTCTCAGTCATCAGCCAGGTGTTGGAAGCTGTTGTTAATAGTGCTATCAAGTGACACTTACTCATCAATAACCTATTCATGGATGGCCACTTTGGGTTTTGCCAGGACTACTCAGCCCCAGGTCTCATCTCAGTTTTGGTCCAATTATGGACAAAAGAGCTGAATTCCAGTGTTGATGTGAGAGTGACTGCCCTTCACATCAAGGAAGCATTTGACTGAGTGTGACATCAAGGTGGCTTGTTAAAACGGAAGTCAGGGGCATCAAAGAGAAAACACTCCAGTGGTTGGAGTACTTTCTTTGCACAAAGGGAGACGATTGTGGTTGTTGGAGGTCAATCGTCCCAGCCCCAGGACATCAGTGGTTTCACAACGCAAGTTGGTAACTTGGTTTATTATTGCCACATGTACCTAGGTACAGTGAAAAACTTGTCTTGCATACAAAACAATTCATTACAGCAGTGCACTGAGGTAGTACAAGGTAAAACAATAACAGAATGCAGAATAAAGAGTTACAGCTACAGAGATAGTTCCGTGAAGGCAGACAATAAGGTGCAAGGTCATAATGAGGTAGATTGTGAATCAAGAGTCCATCTTATCGTACTAGGGAACATTTTAATAGTCTTATAACAATGGGATAGAAGCTGTCCTTGAGCCTGGTGGTATGTGCTTTCAGGCTTTTGTATCTTCTGCCTGATGGGAGAGGGGAGAAGAGAGAATGTCCGGGGTGGGTGGGGTCTTTGATTACATTGGCTGCTTTACCGAGGCAGCGAGTAGTATAGACAGAGTCCATGGAGGGGAGGCTGGTTTTCATGATGTGCTGAGCTGTGTCCACAACTCTCTGCAGTTTCTTGCAGTCACGAGCAGAGCAGATGCCATACCAAGCTGTGATGCATCCAGATAGGATGTTTTCTATGGTGCATCGATAAAGGTTGGTGAGGGTCAAAGGGGACATGCCAAATTTCTTTAGCTTCCCGAGGAAGTAGAGACGCTAGTGAGCTTTCTTGGCCGTGGTGTCTATGTGGTTGGACCAGGACAGGCTATTGGTGATGTTCTCTCCTAAGAACTTGAAGATCTCAACCCTCTCAACCTCAGCACCATTGATATAGAGAGGAGCGTGTGCACTGCCCCCTTCCTGAAGTCAATGACCAGCTCTTTTGTTTTGCTGACAGTGAGGGAAAGGTTGTTGTCATAACACCATGTCGCTAGGCTCCCTATCACCTTCCTGTACTCCGACTCATTGTTATTTGAGATATGGCCCACTACGGTGGTGTCATCTGCAAACTTGTAGATGGAGTTAGAGCAGAATCTGGCCAGGCAGTCATGAGTGTATAGAGCATAGAGTAGGGGGGCTGAGGATGTAGCCCTGTGGGGCGCCAGTGTTGGGAATAATTGTGGCAGAGGCATTGCTGCCTATCCTTATGGATGGCAGTCTGTTGGTCAGGAAGTCAAGGATCTGGTTGCAAAGGTGTTGAGGTGTTGCAAAAGTGTCTCAGAGTTTGGAGAGGAGTTTGCTTGGAATTATAGTATTAAAGACGGAACTGTAGTGAATAAACAATAGTCTAACGTAGTTTCTTTACTGTCCAGATACTCCAGAGATGAGGGTAGGTCCAGGGAGATGGCATCCACTGTAGACCTGTTTTGGGTGTAGGCGAATTGCAGTGGGTTGAGGTTGCCTGGAAGGCTGGAGTTAATGTGTGCCATGACCAGCCTCTCGAAGCACTTCATGATGGTGGATGTCAGAGCCACTGGTCGGTAGTCATTAAAGGCATGTTACTTTGTTTATCTTAGGTACTGGGATGATAGTGGTCTTCTTAAATCAGGTGGGAACCTCAGATTGAAGCAGGGAGATGTTAAAAATGTCTGCAAATGCCCCTGCCAGCTGATATGCACAGGATCTGAGGACACGGCTGGGGACACCATCCGGGCCAGATGCTTTCCACGGGTTCAGTCTCCAGAAGACTGATCTTACATCTGGAACAGTGACTGTGGGTTCAGGTGCATTAGATGCTGTCGGGGTGGGTGGTGACAAACCAATCCCCTTCTGTTCTAAATGTGCATAGAGCACATTAAGCTCATCGGGAAGGTGCTTCGGCTGCTTCGTCATTGATCTTCCTTCCAACACTAGGCCAGAAGTGGGGGTGTTTGCTAATGATTGCACAATGTTTAATTCACTGCCATTGTCATTCAGCCCCCAAAAGTGAATATAAAAAGAGAAATTCCAATTTCTGAAATCAGCTGTGCATGTAGACTTGGGCAGTGTAGGAATGGGAGTGGAAAATTTCATCTGCAGCTCCTCAGCAAAAGATGCAGCTCATGCTTACGTGCAGCCAGATCTGGTCATCATTCAGGCATAGGCTAATAAATGACAAAATATCCATGTCACTCAAGTTCCATACAATGGCCATCTCGAACACGAGAGAGTCTAACTACCTAGCCTTGATGTTCAATGGCATTACATCACTGACTCCACAACTATCAATAACCTGTGGCTCAATATTGATGGGAAAGTCAACTAGGCCAATTACATAAATGCCATGGCTACAAGAGCAGGTCAAAGGCTGGGTATCCTATGGGAAGTAACATACCTTTTGACACACTGTAGCTTTTCCAGGTCAGGAACATGATGAAATACTCCTCACTTTCCCAGATGAATGTAGCGCCAACAACGTTCAAAATCCCAAAATCATGCAGGACAAGGCAGCTCATCAACTAAACATTCATTTGCTCCGGATGCTACAATGCATAGAGTCTACAAATGCACTATAAATACTTACCCGGGCTACTCTGACAGCATCTCCCAAACCCACAACCTCTACCACCAGTAAGGACGAAGGCAATGGGCACTTAGGAACACCCACTGCCTGCAGGCTCTTCTCCAAGTCACACCACAATCCTGAAGCAGAAAAACATTGCTAGTCCTTCATCATCAATGGGTCTAGATCCTGATACTCCCATGCCAACAGCACTGTGGCAATATCTTCTCCAGAAGGATTGCATAGTTCAAGGCAGCAGCTCACCACCATCCTCTCAAGGGCACTGAAGGATGGACAATAAATGCTGGCTTTGCCAGTTACACCCATATCCTGAAAATGGATTTTAAAAGAAAAATTCCAGTTTGAAGAACTAACTTTACCTGAAGACCTGGGCAGGTGTAGGGTGCAGATTAATGGTGGGAATTTATGTGTAAGCAAAATGTAAAAAATTTGCTTTAACACCAGAAGTCCCCGGTCCTGATGAAGGATTTCAACCCAAAACTTCGACTGTCCATTTCCCTCCATAGATGCTGCCTTACAGCTGGGTTCCTCTGGCCTTGTGTGTGTTGCTTTAACATCAAAAACACTTTCTGCAGCAACTCAAGAGAGATTTGTTGTAGGTGTTGTGGTACAACAAGTGAGTGAGCCGGATCCTGCGCAGATCAGCTGGCGGGGGGTACTTGCAGACATTTTTAACCTCTCCCTACTGCTTTAAGAAGACCACTATTATCCTGGTATCTAAGAAAAATAAGGCAACATGCCTTAATGACTACCGCACAGTGGCTCTGATATCCACCATCGTGAAGTGCTTCGTGTGGCTGATCATGGCACACATCAACTCCAGCTTCAAAGGCAGCCTCATCCCACTGCAATTCACCTACCACCAAAACAGGTCCACAGTGGACACTATCTCCCTGGCCCTACCCTCATCTCTGGAGCATCTGGACAGTAAAGTCACCTACATTGGACTATTGTTCATTGACTACAGTTCCACCTTCAATACTATAATTCCAAGCAAACTCATCTCCAAGCTCCTAGATCTGGGACTTAATACCTCTCTTTGCAGCTGGATCCTTGACTTCCTGACCAACAGACTGCAATCAGTAAGAATAAGCAGCAACGCCTCTGCCACTATTATCCTCAACACTGGTGGCCCCCTCAGACCTCTACTCTACTCCCTATACACTCATGACTGCCTGGCCAGATCCTGTTCTAACTTCATCTACAAGTTTGCAGATGACACCACCATAGTGGGCTGAATCTCAAATAATGATGAGTCGGAGTACAGGAAGGAGATAGAGAGCCTAGCGACATGGTGTCATGACAACGACTTTTTCCTCAATGCCAGCAAAACAAAAGAGCTGGTCACTGACTTCAGGAGGGGGGGCGGTGCACATGCTCCTGAATACATCAATGGTGCTGAGTTCGAGAGGGTTGAGATCTTCAAGTTCCTCAGAATGAACATCACCAATAGCCTATCCTGGTCCAACCACCTAGACGCCATTGCCAAGAAAGCTCACCAGTGCCTCTACTTCCTCAGGAAGCTAAAGAAATTTGGCATGTCCCCTTTGACCCTCACCAATTTTTGTCGATGCACCATAGAAATCTTCATATCCAGATGCATCATGGCTTGGTGTGTCAACAGTTCTGCCCATGACTGCATGAAACTGCAGAGAGTTGTGGACATAGCTCAGCACATCACAGAAACCAGCATTCCCCCCCCCCCCCCCCCCCCCCCATGGACTCTGTCTACACTTCTCACTGCCTTGGTAAAACTGCCAATGTAATCAAAGATCCCACCCACCCAGGACATTCTCTCTTCTCCCCCCTCCCATTGGGCAGAAGATAGAAAAGCCTGAAAGCACGTACCACCAGGTTCAAGGATAGCTTCTATACCGCTGTTGTAAGACTATTAGAACGATTCCCTAGTATGATAAGATGGACTCTTGATATCACAATCTACCTCATTATAGCCTTATTGTCTGCCTGCACTGCACTATCTTTGTAACTGTAACATTTTATTCTACATCCTGTTATTGTTTTCCCTTGCACAACCTTAACGCACTGACGTGATGAAATGATCTGTGTGGATGGCATGCAGAATAAAGTTTTTCTACTGTACCTCGTACGCATGGCAATAATAAACCAATTTACGCAACCGTAACCCACACCATTTAATGGAATGCAAAATAAATTGCAACAGTCTTAAGAACAAAGAACTTTGCAGCCAGCTATCCCTGATGGAATGACCCTACCCATATCATGTGGATGATTCTGAGTCTGAACAGAAGCAGAGATAAGGGAAGTGAACTGAGACCAAACTCATTCCCTTCACAGACCAGAAACAATCTACCCCATCTTCTAAACTCCCCTCAATTGTGCGGTGGAATAGGGCAAAACAAAATAAAGAACTTCTGTGCAGTTTAAATGTAAAATGTGAAATAAATCTTTTTTAGTACAGGAATGTTTTTTGTTTATTTGAAGCTAAAAGAGGCAGCAATGCCTTGTTTCTCTGTCAGCACTGGTTGGGAGAATCTTGGGATGGTGCCCCAACCAGTCTGACACTCCTCTTCCCTCTTCAGAGACACGCAATACAGGGACAGGGACAGGTTGGTGGTCTTCACAGGTACGGCCAGCCACTCATGGTGAGGAAAGCCTAACACTGTGTGGGGGCCCCATCAATCAGCTGGGGCCAACCTCCCCTCGGGAGTCTGTGCCCAGCTGCATGCTGGAGATATAGTGTCCTCCCAATGACATGGGAGTGGTGAGTTCTGGGTGCTCGCTATCATCAGAAGATCCAGCCCACTATATGACATACAGGTTTCACAGACGGTGAAGCTCTGTCTGCCATAGCTACCCATGGCTAGTCAGCATCCAGAGTCACTGCTGGTTTTAAGGTGAACGGGATCAGCTGTTCGCATCTGTCAACTGTGGACATGCAGGCATTGTTGGTGGAGATTCCCAGCAGCAGACACAGTCCAGGAAGATCAAATTTTATAATGTTTATGAAAAGAATAAATAATGAACCTATTTAGTTTAGGACCAAGATCAAAGAAGCTAAATTTATCATTGAAAATTATATTGCAATGCTTATGATAAGAACATAAGAAAAAAGGGCAGGCATTGACCATCTGGATCTTCAAGCATGCACCATCATTCATTGAGATCAGGGCTGATCCACCTCAACACCATTTTCCTGCATTATCCCCATCTCCCTTTATTCCTTTAATGTCCAGAAATCTATTGATCTCAGTTTTGAATAAAGCACAACTAAGCCTCCACCCACCTCCTGGTAGGGAATTCCAAAGGTTCCCCACTCTGACTGAACAAGTTTCTCCTGCTCTTAATCCTAAATGGCCTCTCAGACTGTGCCTCATGATACAAACCTCCTCAGGGAGGGAAAACATCCTCCCTCCATCTACCCAGTCAAACCCTTTAAGAATTTAGTACGTTTCAGTTAAGGGAATTATTGTGCTCCAGGAAACTGTAGCATGATAAGTTGTGTTGCATCACAACCACATCAGGTGATAAAGTTGAGTGCTATCTGCTCCTACATTGGACTAACAATTTTGAGAAGTGGAAATGCAGTCCCTTTCAGTACTGAGCGACTGCATATAGGTACGATCTCAAATCCCTGATCGTGTCCATGCAGGATGCAGAGGCCAGATATTTTTCAATGAAAGGGGAGTTTCCTCAGGATGTCTGTACTCAAGGGCATTGGCACATTATTGAGAATAGATCCCTACTTATGATTGGGAATGGAAGTGGGAAGGGAGGAAGGGACATTTTTAGAGATAGCAACTGAGGGTGGAGTCATCAATTATTTAATCTTTAACATTTAAATATGCTTCAATTTTTTCACAAATTTCCCACCTGTCCATTGTTCCTCAATTCCCTTAATTTGTTCTTCAGTGAAATTCCAGTACATTGCAAGCCTCTTCCAGTCCTTTGGTTTGAGGTCATGGTGTGCCAGGCTCCATATGATTGTGCGGAGTTGGCTCGTCTGTGTGGTATGGTCTGGTTTGAATGTTAGTGGATAATTGCTCGTTGGATTTGGAAGTCTATCCTGGATGACCTGAAAAATAAGGAAGTGTATTACCTAAGATTAATACAAAACAACATCATAACCTGGACAATAGGACTTTTCCCCAAGCTCTTGATATTTACATGGGGCAAATTTCATGTTCTAGAATAAAATTTGGGAATATTCCTGGGCAAGAAAGCACTTGTACATTTAAATATTAATTTCCACAATCCCAGCACCACTGCAGCACAGAGTGTAGTTAACTACACATAAATACAGAGTGTAGAAACTGAACATAAATACAATGAACTATCAGATGTAATAGGCCAGAATTTGCACTCAGTGAAAAAGTGACTGCATTTTCTGCTCACTTCTGAATTAACCACAACTTTGCCTCTGGTGATCTTAACAATGAGAGCAGAGCTGGTTGAATCCCTCACAATGAGGCACAGTAACAGGGGCTTCTGAACTATTGTGGAATTATATAGGGAAGGTAGGCAGAACATTGCACAGCAAACCTTGCTCACAAAAATGGTGAAAACATCTTTGACAGTCAGCCAAGTTACACCCCCTGGGTTAGACCTCACTGCTGAATATTGTTAAATTAAATTGCTCTGAATATTTCAGACATTCAGAAACAATCAAGTACTATTGCAATTATTAAAACTAATAAAAATCCTTCTCACATTTTAAAAACAAAATATTTTAACAAACCTAAAGACTTAAAAACATTTTAGAATGCTTAAAGTAATTTAAAAAATTTGAGTAAACTAACACTTACCAAAGCCCCTACAGCTGTGATCGCTGATTGAAATCCCTTCCCCCATGAAGATTGAACTGGTACAAGACTCCCCCCTAGGCTCATAAATATCAAGGAATCTCTGTAAAGTGAGTGCAATCAACAAAATAACCGAGTGTGGAAGTAAGCCACTCAGGGATGGGTTATAAATGTTGGCCTTGTTAGCAACACCCAGATCCTGAAAAGTGAACAAATAAAAATCTGACTAGAGCAGCTGTTGGTGAAACCAGTGTAAGCAGACAAACTAACCAGAAACTCTTCAACAACTATTGGGGGATAAAGAGGGGCAGTCCTTGCCTCTTCCAATTCACTCACTAACAACTTTATTATAAGTCTTGGAGACGCTTCTTGTTACAAGAGGAAAACTCTGCTGGTGTTGAAAATCCACAGGAAAAACAAAAATTACCAGAAATACTGATCAGGCCAGGCTTCTTGAGCTGTTTTGCCCATCAGATGGTCTGCCCTGCTGAATATATTTGATGCACTTGTTCAGAACTATGACCACTCAAGCACCCCTGTACTGAGAGGGCCACCAGGAACAACACCAGGATAGAGCTTCACACATTCAGATCTCCAAGCCCCTGTTAAATCACAGGGCCAGA
Source organism: Pristis pectinata (assembly GCF_009764475.1). Classification (NCBI taxonomy): domain Eukaryota; kingdom Metazoa; phylum Chordata; class Chondrichthyes; order Rhinopristiformes; family Pristidae; genus Pristis; species Pristis pectinata. The sequence continues at coordinate 25,246,386 of NC_067411.1, forward strand.
GGCAGCCTGTCAACAGCACATGAATGTTAGTTAAGAGAATGTTTCATAAAGGGGTAGTATTCTGGAGAAATGTCACAACAGGGGAGGTCTAAACTTTCCATCTCGGACCCAATGGAATATTCCACATAGAAAGTAAGTAAATTTAGCAATGCAGGGCTCCTGTGGCTCTTCCTCCTATTCCCACCGTGTTCACCAGGCAGGAAGGCTTAAGTGGCTTTCCCACGTGGAGATTTCCCATTAGCCTCAGGTGGGGGCCTCTCTTGCTGCTAGTTTGAATTCCTGGACATCAAATGTCAAAGGAACCTAAAACTGCAATCTGAATAAGGAAGAGAGAAGTTTGAAGTGACAAGGGCTTGTAACTTGTTGTTTGCTGCTTTTTTGTTGACCTACTGTGGCTGAAGTAAATCACATAGAGAGGTAAGAGATAAAAGCTTTTCTTTGAAGAGGTTGTGTATGTTTCAAAGCATTCATAAAGTATGAATAAAGGACTGTAGCCACTTCCAGCTCTTATTAACTTCCTAAAACTAGCTGAAGTTAGTTACCAGCCAAGTATCGGGTAATCCCTGTAAACCAATGGTAAACTGTTGGCAGGTCACTCAACTTTTGAATAGAGATTTTTTAACCACAAAGATCGTCGTGGTTCCCACACTTCAGTTGTACAGATTCATCACATCTATAAAATCACATTTCAGTTCATTAGCTTCTTAGCTTCAACGACCTAAAATGGTGACTGTCCTTCATAGATGTTGCCTGCCTGCAGAGGTTTTCCAGCACGTGGTTTTTATATCCAGCTTTAAACTGGAGTGGGTTTCAGTAGGTGGTGTGCAGGGCAAATAATAGAAAATTTACTGCTTTAAGTTTCAGGCCTCTATATTTGCCTTCACATTTAATGAGCCTGGGTAAGAATCTGAAAGGACAGAGTTTGCAGGGCTATAGAGAGAGGGTTAGTGACTGGGACTAGCTGAGTCTTAGACAGAACAGGTACAGGCTGGATGGACCAAATGGCCTCATCTGCTCTTACATGATTCTGTGATTTAGATGTTGCCAGTCAACTTCCCACCTGCAATGCTACAGGGTACTTTTTATGGATGAAGCTCCTTTATGAGATCAACAGGCGTCCCTGCCAAGGTGATTGGGAACATTGTGGCAAATGAGCAGCTCCATTTTAACAGCTCTCCCAGAAAAGAGGGCTATAATGACATCTCTTGTAGGAGTCAGTTACTCACTGCACCCCAACAGCAATCAGTCAAAGCTCACTTTCCTTTCATCATCAGGTTATTTGAGCTTATACAAGGAAGTATCCCCGATGCAGTGTTCCATTATTAACTAAAGAAACAAAGGACTGTAGATGCTGGAATCTGGATGAAAAACATGACGATGCTGGAGGAACTCAGCAAGTTCCCCTTGGCCTGCTGAGTTCCTCCAGCCTCAACGTGTTTTTCATTATTAACTACAAATCACAATTTATACAGTGATTAATATACCCCAAAGATAATAACATGTGACCTGTACCATCCGATTCTAAGGTTACACAGGAGCATTGTTTTAAACTAATCTTCAAAATCTATTATCTTTTGACCAACTAGATTTGAAACCCCTGCCCCTGGTCAGCATCCAATCTCAACAAAACATCTCTTTGATTCAACAATTCAACAATGGGTGTCACACCCATTTTAAGGTCTTTTGTATGCAACAGGCTTGTTGCTATCAGTAACCACACTTATCTTTTGACCAGATTTATTTTTTAAAATTATCACCTCTTCCCACATTCCTACAGAGGTAAACAGATTAGGAAGAGGCCTGTGTTCCCTTTATTTCTGAGAAACCATTCCAACTGGAGTCAGCAGATCAATTAAGCCCCTCCCAGTCTGCTAGCTCAATTACAGAAACCAGATCTGACTTGTTTAATAGTTCAGGGCCATTTGTTCTTTCACAACATGTTTTACCAGCTGCACCAACATCCTGAATGCCTTAAAACATAGCAGCCCTATGCACACAACTATCTTCTCTCATACTTTTGGATCCTTTTGCTTCGTCCTGGGGTGCAGGAAGGGACTCAATCTCAAAAACTTGACTGATAATATCTAGACTTCACAAAGTCGATTATCTGATACACTTGAGGCATATTTACATAGGTTATTGTGCACTATTCGTTACATATGTACACAACTATTAATAGAAGAAGCATTGTAAGAAGAATAGTGGAGCCGATCAGAGACCAAAAAGGAAATTTAGACATGGAGGAGGAAGGCATGTCTGAGGTACGACACAAATACTTTACATCAGGAAGAAGATCTAAGGAAGAAGATGGTGCTGGAATCTCATCAAAGGATGACGTAACTGAAGCTTCCCATGGGGTAAAGATTGATAAAGGCTCGGTATCAGAAAGGTCAGAGGCACTTAAAATTGACTAATCACCTGGTCCAAATGGAATGCCTCAGGGCTAGGGTGCTCAGGAAAGTTATGGTCAAAATCTTCCAAACATCTATAAATTCAGCGATGGTGCCTGAATAGTGGAAAATTGTAAATCTACCCCCTTGTTCAAAGAAGGGTATAACGAATAAACCCAGTAACTACAGTCAATTCACACTCAGTGTTGGGTAAAGTTCTAGAAACAATAAATATGAATTACCAGCCACCTGGACAAGTATGGATTGATTAGAGAAAGCCTGCATAGATTTGTTTCGGGCAAATCATGTATTACTAATTTCTGCTGAAATAACACACAGGGCTGATAAGGGAAATGCAGCTGATGTTGGATTTGCAAAAGACATTTAAAAAGGTGCCTCATAATAAGCCTTGAGCCATTGGCCAAGATGGAAGGCCATGGAATAAATTCCAGTAACATGGATAGAAAGCTGGCAAAATAACAGGGAAAAGAATGTAGTAGTAAAAGATTGCTTTTCAGATTGGGGGGGTAGTGTACCATGGAGTTCCCCAGGGTCAGTGCTAGAACCACTGTTTTTCTTAATATTCATAATGAACTGGACTTGGGTGTACAGGGCACAATTTCCAAATAGGGAGCTGACACAAAGCTTGTAGGAGTAGCTTATTTTGATAGCAATAGATTTCAAGGGGATAGGGACAGGTTGATGGAACGGCAGCTGAAATTTAATGCTAAGAAATGTGAAGTGTTATATTTGTTGGAAAGAATGAGACGAGGCAAAATAAACTGGAGGGCACGATTCTGAAAGAGGCTTGAGATCAGAGACCAGCAAGTATATGTGCACAGATTGTTGATAGTAGCAGGGTAGGTTGGGGAAGTGGTTAAAAAAAAGCACATAGAGTATAAATAGAGCCATGGAGAATGATATAAGGAAATCATGATGAACCTTAATAAAACATTGGCTCAAGCCACATTTGGAGAACTGCATCCACTTCTGGGTGCCACACTTCTGCAAGGGTGTGAAGATTTCAGAGAGGGTGAAGAAAAGGTTTCCCAAATTGAATTCCAGGATTGAGGGACTTCAGTTATGTGGATAAATTGGAAAAGCTATGGTTGTTCTCCTTGGAGAAGAGGAAGTTGTAGAGACATTAGGAAGGCTCTGTACAGAGCATATGGAAGGAAACTCACCTCACTGGGGACATAGAATGAAAATGTTTGCCAAAATAACCATATGTAACACGAGGAGACCTCTTTTTTCACAGCAAGTGGTTAGGGTCTGAAATGCACTGCTGATGTTGTAGTGCAGGCTGATACAACTGCAGTGTTCAAAACTGAGTTGAAAAGTATCTGAAAGGAAGGAATTTGCAAGACTGTAGAAAGAGAGCAGGGAATAGGGATTGGCTCTTACAATTGGCCTTCTTTTGTGTTGTAATTATCTGTACTAATCTATGTACACTGAAAATGTATGTATGGGCAAACATGCAAGTGTTTATTTCCCTCCATAGATGCTGCCTGACCTGCTGAGTTTTTTCCTCCAGCACTTTTTGTGGATTGATCCAAGTGTTTAAACTGTAGTTTAGTTAAAAAGAAATGTCTTGTTGGAATATTGTTGCCTCTGCTGGTGCTCTGGCTCTTTTGTGGTCATATCTGTGGCGACCGGCTGCAAATGAGTGGACTTCTGTTGTTACTCCTGTCACCCATTTGTTTTCCCTTGCTGAGAAACTGTTTGTTTCCAACTTACAGATAAATCATTTTACAATCAGTTCTCAGGACCCTTATGTAAACAAGGCCTCCAATAATCCATCACTTTGAAAATTTTGGTTGTACCAATTGGCAGATTTTTAAGTCTATTGGATGTTACTCCTAACAATATCCCAACACACTTTTTTTTCACTTTCTTTACATCTTTACAGTAGTATAATAAATTTTCCAGTAAATCTGATGAGCTTAAAGGGAGTCAGAAGTATGCATGCACTCCATACCTGAGTCTGGCCACAAACCTACCTATGTTCCCAACCCCCGGTTTTCCGGATTCTGTGCCCTGGCTGCACACCCAGCCCACATTCTGGATCCCAGCCGTGGCCACACCTCCCCCTGACCTCTACGCAACCCCACCTGCCTTTCACATTCTGAATGAGCCGGATGCCAAACTATCAGGACTTCTGAACAATCAGATGCTGAATTATTGGAGTTTTACTGTAATCAAAATCATGATAATAACAATGGCATTCCAACAGAGAGAAAATTGTAAATACACAAATATATCTTTTTGCTGCTTTACTTACTTACATTCAGGCCCAGTCCAGTCTAACCAAGTGAACCTCTTTTCTCTATTAGTTACCAATGTGTAGAAACACAGAACAGAAGCTTGCCTACAGTTCACTATCAATTGATAATTTGATTCAAGTACCAGGAGGACTAAATTATGAAATGAAGATTTCAGACTGTCTGCTGTAATTGTCTTTCTCCACTTCTGGCATTTTATTATTATACTTCTGAGTTAAGGTGTTGGTTAAATGCAATACGTATTTGTCCATGCATCATAAAGCTCCAATACCAACATCCAAGGGAAATTAATTCCAGCAGGTGATAGTGTAAACAAAGATGAAGTAGATTTGTTGCTTTAGGCACTTAACATTCCACTTTAGGCAAATTGCATTCAAAATTGTACCTGTTTTGAAAAGACCTCAACCATCATCACCCGGACCTGAATTTATCATTAAATACAATTTCTGCCATGAACTAGTGCAATCGTGCAACACTTTAAAAGATGTACTTTAAACATAACTGACTACAGTTTGATTAATACAGCTAAACATCAGTTTATCACAAAAAATAAGAATTCTTAATCACAATGTCAAACTACCAACTATGAGCAAACTGCACTTGGGGGATATAGAGAGTTTTGTGGTGAAGCTTGTTATTTTTAAATGTTTTTAAAGACATAGCAAAACATGGTGGGCCGAAGGGCCTGTTTTGTGCTGTATGGTTCTATCACGGAAACTCAATGTGTGCTGAATGCAGCTGAACTTTAAAACCCTGTAGCCCTTTTGGACTTGTTAGCCAGAAACTGGGTGTTCAACACTGAAAATCTCAGCACAGTTGAGAGGAAACCCAAGCCACTTCACTGAGACAATGCAAGCATAATCATTAAGAAGTGTCTACACCTTCAGAACAATGTATTGACATACATTCTGCAGTTGCTGAGAAACCAAATCTTCTGCGAACCATAAAATCAGTTAAACCAGACATACTGGTTTGTTGGGTTATTTCTAACCAACTCTGACAAACTGTTGAAGAGTCCTGGTTAATAAAGGCTGTTTGGAGAAGGGTGGGGAAGGGTGGGAGGGGACTGAGGAAATAAATAGGTTCACAGAAGTTGATACTCCCAAAACTGATGGAAAATATAGTAATTATTCTTCAAGACATAGCCTCTGTACCTCCCTCCGCAACTGGATACTCGACTTCCCCATCGGCGGACCTCAGTCAGTGAGGATTGGTAACAACATCTCCTCCTCACTGACCATCAACACAGATGCACCTCAAGGCTGCATGCTTAGCCCCCTGCTCTACTCTCTATACACACACGACAGTGTGGCTATGCACAGCTCTAATACCATATATAAATTTGCCGACGACACCGCTGTTGTTGGACGAATCACAGGTGGTGATGAGTCAGCTTATCGGAGCGAGATAAGACACCCGATTGAGTGGTGCCACAACAACAACCTCTCGCTCAATGTCAGCAAAACTAAAGAGCTGATTGTTAACTTCAGAAAGAGGAAGGAGGGCAAACATACATCAGTCTACATTGGGGGATCGGTGGTGGAGAGAGTCAGCAGCTTTAAATTCCTGGACATTAACATATCGGATGACCTGTTCTGGGCCCAGCACACGGTAGCATAGTGGTTAGCATAATGCTTTACAGCGCCAGAGACCCAGGTTCAAATCCGGCCACTGTCTGTAAGGAGTTTGTACGTTCTCCCCGTGTCTGTGTGAGTTCCCTCCCGGTGCTCCGGTTTCCTCCCACATTCCAAAGACGTACAGGTTAGGAAGTTATGCGCATGCTATGTTGGCGCCAGAAGCATGGTGACACTTGCGGGCTGCCCCCCAAAATCACTATGCAAAAGATGTATTTCACTGTGTGTTTCGATGTACATGTGACCAATAAAGATCTTATCTTACCTTATCTTATTTAGATACAATCACAAGGAAGGTGCGCCAGCATCTTTACTTTCTTAGGAGGTTAAGGAGGTTCGGCTTGTCACCGAACACTCTAACAAACTTCTACAGATGTACTGTTGAAAGTATCTTGACTGGTTGCATTACGGTCTGGTTCAGCAATTCGAATGTGCAGGAACGTAAGAAGCTGTAGAAATTAGCGGACTCAGCCCAATACATCATGCGCATATCCCTCCCCACCATCAGTAGTATCTACAGAGGCGCTGCCTCTAGAAAGCAATATCCATCATCAAAGAGCCCCATCAACCAGGCCATGCCATCTTCTTGCAGCTACCATTGGGCAAGAGGAACAGAAGCCTGAAGTCCCACACCACCAGGATCAAGAACAGCTACTTCCCTTCAACCATTCAGTTCTTGAACCAACCGTATAACCCTAATCACTACAGTTTAGCAACAATATGACCAATTTGATCACTTTGCACTAGAAAGGACTTTATTTTTTCTTGCTCCAACTGAGTTCTCTCATGTAAAATTTTGTGTATAATTTATGTTTAATTTATGCTTTCCTTATTAATGCCGCTTATCTGATGCCATGTGTCTGTGATGCTGCTGAATATGTTTTTCACTGCACCTGTGCATATATGTACTCGTGCATATGACAATAAACTCGATGTCGACTTTGTTCAATTTCAATTACCATAAATCAATAGCCCAGCATAGAATTTCTCCAAATTCTAACTCATAGCTAAATACTCCAGCATAAACTGGAGAAGGAATTATATTATTCAATACATTCTCACCTTCTTCAGAAGGCTAGGAAATTAGGCATGTCCCTGTCGACGCTCACCAATTTTTATAGATGCAGCATAGAAAGCATCCCCTATGGATGCATCATGGCTTGGTATGACAACTGCTCTGCCTGAGACCATAAGAAACTGCAGAAAGTTGTGGATACAGCTCAGCACATCATGAAAACCAGCCTCCCCTCCATGGGCTCTGTCTACACTTCTCACTGCCTTGGGATGCAGAATATAGTGTTACAATTACAGTTACAGAGAAAGTGCAGTGCAGGTCGACAATAAGGTTCAAGAGCAATGACAAGGTAGATTGTGAGGTAAGAGTTCACCTTTATTGTACAAGGGGACCATTCACTAGTCTTATAACAGCGGGACAGAAGCTGTCCTAGAGACTGGTGGTATGTGCTTTCAGGCTTTTGTATCTTCTGCCTGATGGGAGGGGGAGAAGAGAGAATGTCCAGGGTGGGTGGGGTACTTGATTATATTGGCTGCTTTACTGATGCAATGAGAAGTGCAGACAGAGTCTGTGGACGCAAGCCTTGTTTTTGTGATGTGCTGAGCTGTGTCCACAACTCTCTGTAGTTTTTTTGTTAGTCTCAGGCAGAACAGTTGCCTTACAAAGCCGTGATACATCCGGATAGGATACTTTCTATGGTGCATCTGTAAAAATTGGTGAGGATCAACGGGGACATGCCGAGTTCCTTTAGCATCCTGAGGAAGTAGAGGCACTGGTGAGCTTTCTTGGCCATGGCGTCTCAGTGGTTGGACCAGGACAGGCTATTAGTAATGTTCACTCCTGGGAACTTGAAGGTCTCAACCCTCTCAAACTTCTCAACCTCAGCACCATTGATCCAAATCGGAGCATGTGCACTTCCCCCCTTCCTGAAGTCAATGATCAGCTCTTTTGTTTTGCTGACATTGAGGGAAAGGTTGTTGTGTTGCTGTGACACTTTGAAGAACCTATGCATAAAATTCACAACTAAAGGACTTGACTGCAATATGCTGGTTAATATCTTCGTACAGAAGTAGATACAGCAGTAAATTGGCGGGAACGCATTCCTGTGCCAATCGCAGCCACACCTCTTGGTGCTTTGAAATGGTGAAGAATTTTACAGACATATTCGCTTGGTGCTACAGAGAGATGCAAGGAAAAACTAAGGTAGATTCCCACATCGAGCTTTAGAAAAAGGTTCTTTTTGTGCCAGCATGATAACAAGAGTAATATAGCACAACTCACAAAGAAGAATAAATTCTGCAGCCACTGCATGATTAAATATTAAGGAAGCAAAGGTGAACAAATAAAAATGCTATCTAGGGCTTTGTTTCTAGTGAGTGATACTCTCAAAGTAATAGCTCACCTCCTTCCATGCACAATATCTTTCTGCTTTGATGATCATGTCCACAATAATGATGTGATTGACTCTTGCTGCCACTCCCAGTGGAGTCTTGCCTTGCTGCAGAATATGAAATTGAAGTAAATAACTTGAATCAGTACATTATATTATCTGGACGTAGGTTATTGGCATCATAACCCTTAGCATCACAACAGACACACTTGCAATCTCTATTAAAATTGGTAGTAAATAAACTACTCAAGTACTGATGCAAAGAAGTAATATCTATTACCATTTAGATGTTTCTTCTCAGCATTAGAGGAGGGCTAACTTATCATTTCAAAAAAAGTAATGTATTACCTCATTCATAGTTTTTAATAAAAAAATTCTGATATATCACAGGTAAACGTTTGGTATAAAATATGCACAAATATGCCTAGCTTCGTTTCTGTGAGTTTTAATGCCCATAAAAATATTCCAGTAATAATTTAGCAATAGCTAACAAAATGCCTAAGTGCCAGAGTATCTTCAGATCTGAAGTGGAGCGGGAGTGATGGGATGATAGTCTCCAATGTGGCCTCTAAGGTTCTATGTTAACTGAGTAAGGGGAGTCTCCTAACAATCTGAATGATAGCCAAACCATTCCAGTACATATTGACAGTTAACTAGCAGTCTCACTAGGAAGGGTAGTAAGGATAACGTGGTATATGAACTTTGGTACTGCCTTATGCTGACACAGTTTATAAACAACATCTACCCAAAATATATGATTCTCCGCCAAATATAATATTTCCTAATTTCTAATATTTTTCCACTCATGACAAATTGATTGTTGTATCAATAAAAGGAAACAGTTCCAAGTACATGATATTTGCACATGTTAATTCCAACAAACCAATTGTAAGAAATGAAAGCAGCAGTTGTCCATATGGCGCTACAAGTTGGCATATGATCATGGCTGAGCTCCCCTTTTTGCCTGCTCTATGGACCAAAAGAAATCTATCTATAGCTGTGATGGAACTTCCTAAAAAGTGTCAGTAGGAAAGAATAAAATATTGTATTCACACCACTATTTAAAATTAGCTACATACTCAACAGAGGCTCGATGAAATAACACATTTGGTAGCTCAACCTGCATCCTTGTGCACCCTGTGGAATCACAGAAGTATCCATCTCTTTTCGAGTGCCCAATAATTGCCTCCATGTTCACTGTTCTGGGAGTCAACAAGGATGATGGTAGAGCATTCCCACATTACGTGCTGCTTATCACACCCTTCCCGGTAGTTGCCAACGAAACACAGGATACATTCCATGTTGAGCTCCAATATATTACCCCAACAATTCAGTATTGCACACAACCACCCAAAGCTCACATTGTCCTTTTGCACACAGACCTTGTCCTTTTGTTTCAGATCAGTGTTTGCTTTCAGGAGCAGTTCCACTAAGTCAGCTCTTCCAAGCTCTGCTGCCAAGTGCAACGGATTCTGGTTTCTCTGGAGAGCAACATAAAATTAATTTCTCAAAAGGATTTTAAACTATTTACTTTGGCTCCAAATCAAGCTTGCTATTTATTATTTTCTCTTTGCTCTGCTGATAATCCACAACAAATTCACATGGAACATTCAGACTGTTTCAGAGATCTAGTAACCGTCAGGAGATGAGAGCCAAGGATGCTCATGTGTCTATCATGGGCCAGCAAGTAATTGACAGAGCTATAGGGTTAAGGGAATTAGGTCATTCATTTTAGCACTTCCCCAGGTAGGTCATTTTTGTTAATCATGAAAAACTAATTAGAAACTATAGCGTCATAGAGTTATACAGCATGGAAACAGGCCCTTCGGCCTAATTCGGCCATGCCGAACAAGGTGCCTGAGCTAATCTCATTTGCCTGCATTTGGCCCTTATCCCTCTAAACCTTTCTTATCCATGTACCTATCCAAATGTCATTTAAACATTGTAATTGTCCCACCTCTACCATTTCCTCTGACAGCTCACTCTATATACTCACCACATTCTGTGTAAAAAAAACTCACCCCTCAGATCCCCTTTAAATCTTTCCTCTCTCACCTTCAACCTATACCCTGGAAAAAATACTGTGACTATCTACCTTATCTATGCCATTCATGATTTTAGAAACCTTGATAAAGTCACCCCTCAGCCTCCTTTCAGGGAAAACAATCCCAGCCTATCCAGTCTCTCCTTGTAATTCAAGCCTTCCCTCCAGTCCCAGCAATATCCTTTTAAGTCTTTTTTGCACCATCTCTAGCTTAATCACTTCCTTCCTATAGTATGGCAATCAGAACTGCACACAATACTCCAAGAGCCGTCTCACCAATGTCTAGTACAACTGTAACATGACGTCCTAACTCTTGTACTCAATACCACGAACAATGAAGGCAAGCACGCCACACGGCCTCTTTATCACCTTGTCAAACTGTGTCGCCACTTTCAGGGAACTATGTACTTGTACCCCTAGGTTTCTCTGTTCTACAGAACCCCCCTGGCCACTACCTGTCACTGTGTATGTCCTACCCTGGTTTGACTTCCCATCTTCTTGGCATTTTTGATTCCAGGAATTTTACTCCTTCAGAAGCAAGCAGTCATTATGCCCAAGAAATGGTCATCACATTACACGAGAACATTGACTCAAGGAATTATCATAAACTGAATGATTTTGTGGTTAGTTTGGGTATACTGAGCTTTAATGTCCATCTCCAACTCCCTCATTAGATTTTCATAAAGCTTTCTTCTAATTCTAATCACTTTCATCAAAATTTTTAAATTTACTAGCAGATGTCAAACAACCTTCCAACAAATGAAAGCAGAAACACCTTGTGGGGCTGAACTGAAAAAATTAGGGGGGCAATTTCCTTCCTCTCGTGCCCACCAACCTCCCCCACCCTGTTGTACTCAGGCACAGAACATACCTGAAGATTGCACTATGCAGCCTAGCCTGAATCCACCTGCAGTTATCCCAAATCAAGGCCTAAATCAACGGTACCTCACATATAGGTCAACCTTTCAGCCAGGCTATGCATCTGTTTGCAGGAGAGGGACGCTTCTCTCTGCTCAAGGCCTAATGGTTAGTGAACGTAGGCACCTGTGGTTGCAAGCTGAAAAAAGCAGGCAGGAAATCCCTATGGCTCGACCAACGTTACTGATAGCTCTGAAAAAATGCTGCAAATGGTTGAAACACTGAGGGAGTGCATGTCCTATGACTTTCCCATCTCGTTTGCATTGGATTAAACTGTTTGCACCAACTCCAAGCATTCCTTGTGCCCTTGCAAGAATAACCCACCCACCACCATAACCAACCACACCACCGCCACCCCCCACCCCCCCAAACCCCTCTCCGGAATCCAAGGTAACTCAGAGGAGACAACAGTTCAGCATCAGCAATCTTTCCCCCTCTTCTTTTCTGGAAGTGACCATCCCACAACAGCAGAGGAAGATTGGCCTTCCACTAAACCACTGTGCACCAATTCTGACATATGCTCTTATTTGTCTGAATTCAAACAGAATAACCAAATTTTAAAAACTCACCTCATCTAAAATGTTAACATCGCACATGGATTCCACAAAGAGCTGTGCAATTGGCATATGTTTGTATTTAACAGCTAAGTGCAGAGGTGATTCTTTTCTCTATAAGAGAGTCCATAAATTAGGGTTAGAGGACTGAATCACTGAGCATCATTGCAGGATTACAATTGTGCGTCGGCAAATGACTTTGTTCTCCTTTTCTCACAGTGGTACTTACTTTATTTTGACAATTGTAAGCAGCTCCAGCATCAATAAGCATTGAAGCCAAGGAGCAATCGCCTCTCTCTGCTGCAATGTGCAAGGGACTCATATTGCTCTAAAAGGAAATTATACAAAGCATATTTAAAAACTACTTAGCCTTAAGACAACAAACAAAATATAGTTCAAAAATGAACTGGAACTGCTGCTCTATACTCTTCATCCTTCAACTCGCTTTGTGACTAATTTGTGCTGAAATCTATTTTCTTCCAATTTTCTTTAATTCAGCTACAGCTTGCTTAATTTAAAATTTATATTTAGTATTTCCCACCACACTGGAAGCAGCACTTAACTACAGAGATCACCCAATAATACACCAGAAGCACTGACGTCATGACTTGCCTGTCAGATTTTGGATAAGGAAGACTCCAAACTTTTAGAACTGATTGCAATAGAAGTATTGCAGCTGATAATGTTAAAGGGAATAACTTTATTTCGATGAAATGACGGTCATCATTCTCAATTTTTGAATGCGAAGTTAACATAACTAGACAAGAGCTGTTGCATTCAAGACTCTTCAGCAATTGTGTAACTCCCAGTCACCAACTACTCTTCCTCCCCCCCCGTCATTTCCCTCTCCTCCAGCAATGCCTCTTTCCTCTCCCACATGGATAGATAGATTTTTTTTACATATTAAGATAATCAAGGGATTCCCTGAATGCAGGAAAATGGTGCTAAGAGAAAGGGTTGGCCATGACAGAGTGACGAGGGGCCAAATGGCCTGCTCTTGCTTTTCTTTCTTACATGAGGCACTCATCCAGACATGCATTCTCTGAAAGCGGATGAGCTGCCTGGAGAACTGTGATGGGCACTGCCACCACTCCTGCCACTCCCACTACTATTAAAGCTGCCTGGACTGAGCTCGGGTCTACTGATAATGTGGGTACTCTGCCCACTGGGTTCAGTTGAGACTGTGGGCTGCAGGAATCTCAACCCCTTTACCTCAAACTTATGCCGATCTAGAGATATTAACTATTTGCATAGATATAAGGAAGCAGGCTTAAATGAGCCACAAATAGAAACAGAAAATCACAGAGAAATAGGAGCAGGAGTGGGAGCAGGTCAATCAGCTCTTCCAGCCCTTCAATAGCATCATGGCTGATCCTCTGTCTCAACATCGTATTCCTGCTCTCTCCCCATAATACAATGGGAAGTACAGCCCTTTAAGGTTCCTATGAAAGCTCTGGGTACCTTTGGTAAAAGATTAATGTCACTTCCTGCTTCCAGCAGCAATGTCACACATTCGTGGTGACCTCCCACAGCAGCCAGGTAGAATGCAGTCTCGCCCTCCTGCCCACAATGGAAAAGCACAGGATTACATTGTGAAGTACCAATGTATCATACCAGCAGATATTTACTAAAGAGATATAAAAAGTGGGAACTTATAGTAGAAACTATCTGGAAAGATTTAACACTCTTAATCTCATCTGAGACACACTTTGTTTCACAATTGACCTCAGCGTCACTGGTTTAGGAAAGGGGAAGAGCAATCAAGGTTCCTGGTGCTGATCACAATGACCTCTCCACTCACTAAAAATTGAGGTGGGTGACAAAAGCTTCACATTCAGCTATGGATGTCTCCTGCTACCCATTGAGAAATAGTCCATTGGCCCTTTCAGTGTCTCCAAGTTCATAATTGAAAAATTGCACATCAGGACTCAGAATGATCTGGATAAGTGGAGGCACTGGGGGAAGGATGTGGCAACAAGAACTGGGAACAGAAGATAAAAAAACTTCCTTTTATAATCATGGGTACATATTTTCTGTGAGGCTTATTTGTAAGGTGAACAACCTTAACCTTGCAACATAAATTTAAGAACGAAATTCAAGCAATACCCACATATAAATCTACAAGCACAGTCAGGCACACTTGCAATAACAGATGGAACAGCACAAACTGAAGTATTATGACTGGCTTCTCAGACATCAGAAAGGCATGTAGCTATCTAGGCCATTTAACATCATTCTATATAAACCTGCAAACTCCCAAATCTTCAATAACTTTTGCACTGGTTGAAAGATTCTGCCTCTGAAACTGTCACGAACCAGCAACAAAAGAAACACACTGAGCATGATTCAGTGTTAAAAACTATTTTATTAATCACTACTTATGATAATACGTAAAATAAAAGTAAAAATGTTAGTATGTTAGAATTCAAAAATGTTAAACCTCGAACGTTAACCCCAAAACTAAACTCTTCGTGTGTGTGTGTGACAAAGTCCAAAACTCCCAGTTCCTGAATGGTTCTTAAAGTTCAGTTCCGCAAGCCATAAGGTGAAACATGAGCAAGGGCTTCTTCAACAACCACCGTTGTCTGAAGATAAGATGTAGATGTAGAAAAACTTAGAGAGAGTACATACGAAATCCAAATGTTCCACGATGGAACCCAAACGACACTTCAGTGTTTACTCGGTAGTGACTTCCTCACCCCGAAAAGCATCCGAACCGTGGTCGTCCACATACAAATACCTGTTTCCTTCTACAGGTCAGCAACAAAGTGAACTCCACCGGATTACTTCCAACTTCCATACATGGATTTCAGTGGCAAACACAGTTATTGTTTCTCATCCATCGATAGAGAAAACAAGCAGGCTGGTGTCTCTCTCCCTTCTCTCTCTCTCTCCTTCTTCTTCTTCAACAACGTCATTACGTCCTTTATCTTCTATTGACGTAAGCACGCCCCACACACACATACACACACACACTCTATCTTAAAGGGACTTTCACTGAGTCCGTAACACCTCCCACCTAAAAAAAAATTTTTCCAAGAAAATTTTAACCGCGCATAGTTAATAATGTTAATAATTATCATGCTACACAACTACAGACTATCAGATTAGTACAGATACATGTTTCCCATTTAACATCGGGAAAGACAATCAGCAATCACATTATCTTTGCCTTTAATGTGAGTTATCATGAGATCAAACTCTTGCAAAATTAAACTCCAGTTTAACAGCCTTCTGTTCTTGTTTTTGACTTGGCTCAGAAACACCAATGGGTTATGATCTGTATACACAGTCAATGGTTTCTGAGCGGTGCAAACATATACACTGAAATGTTGCAAGGCTAAAACAAGCGACAGTAATTCTTTCTCTATGGTGGAATAATTCTTTTGATGCTCATTAAATTTCTTTGAAAAGTAAGCTACAGGATGGTCAATATCATCAAGGTCACCCTTCTGCAACAACACAGCTCCTGCAGCTTCATCACTGGCATCTACTGCTAATGAAAATGGCTTTTCAAAGTCAGGTGTTCTGAGCACAGGATGGTAGCATAAAATGGCTTTCAGCTTCTCAAATGCTTCTTGACAAGAATCTGTCCAAACAAACTTTACTCCCTTCTTCAGAAGATTAGTTAGGGGAAGAGCAATATCAGCAAAACTTTTACAAAATTTTCGATAATATCCAACCATTCCCAAAAATCTTCTAACAGTCCTCGTACCTGTGGGAATAGGGAACTCAGATATTGCTTGAACTTTTGCCTGAACAGGAGCTTGCTTGCCTTGACCTACAACATAACCAAGATACGTCACAGTGGCATGGCCAAATTCACTTTTAGCCAAGTTAACTGTAAGGTTAGCTTTGGAAAGTCTTTCAAACAACCTTTCTAACGCAGAGATGTGATCTTCCCAAGTATCATTCCCAGTCACTAAGTCGTCAATGTAGGCATCTGTATGTTTTAACCCATGAATCACTGAATTAATCATTCTTTGAAATGTTGCCGGAGCATTTTTCATTCCAAATGGCAAAACATTGTATTCATACAATCCAGAAGGGGTTACAAAGGCTGAAATCTCCCGTCCTCTATCTGTTAATGGAACACACCAGTACCCTTTTAATAGGTCAATCTTTGTAAGAAATTTTGCCTTTCCCACTCTGTCTATGCAATCATCCACCCTAGGAATAGGGTAAGCATCTGACTTTGTTACAGCATTCACTTTCCTGTAATCTGTGCAAAATCTAACAGTTCCATTAGGTTTAGGTACAATAACACAGGGCGAACTCCAATTTGAAGTAGAATGTCTAATAATATCATTTTCCAACATGTACTTTAGTTCCTGATCAACAAGTTTACTTTTTTCCACATTCATTCGATATGGGTGTTGTTTGATTGGTTTTGCATCCCCAACATCAACATCATGAGTAATTATCGATGTTCTGTTTGGAACATCTGGGAACAGATTTTTAAATTTTAAAATTAATTCTCTCATCTGTTGTTTTTGTGAAACTTGTAAATGGTCCAACTTCGTTTCAAGGTTCTCCAGGATATTTTGGTTTTTTAGTTTCGATGGAACAATATTTGGTCTAAATTGGCCTTCCTCAACATCAACATCAGGCATTCTAGAAACAACCTTTACATCATCCACCAAGGCCACAACTGAATCCCTCTCATAATAAGGTTTTAGCATGTTTACGTGACAGAGTTGTGTTTTCTTGCGTCTATCTGGTGTTTTGATTATATATGTTAGATCAGTCACTCGAGATTCAATAACATAGGGTCCAGAAAAACGAGCTTGCAAGGGATTATTTTGGCTAGGGAAAAATACCAACACCTTTTGCCCCACTGCGAATGTCCTAGGCCGAGCACGTCTATCAAAATATGTCTTCATTCTTATCTGGCTTGTTTTCAGATTCTCTCTCGCTAGCTGGCA
Source organism: Pristis pectinata (assembly GCF_009764475.1). Lineage (NCBI taxonomy): Eukaryota > Metazoa > Chordata > Chondrichthyes > Rhinopristiformes > Pristidae > Pristis > Pristis pectinata. The sequence continues at coordinate 25,263,538 of NC_067411.1, forward strand.
GACTCTCTCCAACCCAGTTTTAAATTTTTGGACATAGTCCAACAGACTCAAGTGAACTTCCTCATTAACCCATTGCTCTCTCAACAACTCCAAAGGTCCTCTCACCCTATGTCCAAACACAAGCTCAAAAGGACTAAATCCTATTGACTCCTGGATGGATTCTCTAACGGCAAACAAAAGTAAATGGATACCTTCGTCCCAATCCTTGGTGTTTTCAAAGCAATAAGTCTTCAGCATATTTTTGAGAGTAGAATGAAATCTCTCCAGAGCTCCTTGAGATTCTGGGTGATATGCAGATGATACAATCTGCTTTGCTCCCAGCTCATAGACTATTTGTTGAAAAATTTTTGACATAAAATTACTACCTTGATCAGATTGGATTTCTTTTGGCAAACCAAACAAGGTAAAAAATTTTACAAGAGCCTTTGACACCGTCTTGGCCTTAATATTTCTAAGGGGTATTCCCTCTGGAAATCTAGAAGTGGCACACATGATGGTTAACAAATACTGATTTCCAGTCTTAGACTTTGGTAATGGGCCAACACAGTCCACAATCACCTTCGAAAAGGGCTCACCAAAAGCAGGAATTGGTTTCAAAGGAGCCACAGGGGGTTTTTGATTTGGTTTACCTACCATCTGACATGTGTGGCAGGTTCGACAAAACATCACCACATCTTTTCTCAAACCAGGCCAATAGAATTGTTTCAAGATCTTCCCTACAGTTTTATTCACACCAAAATGACCACCCAAAGGCATACTATGGGCCAGGTTTAAAATCTCATCCCTATAAACTTTTGGAACAACAACCTGATGAATAACTTCCCATTCCTCAGTAACAGGAACATGAGGAGGTCTCCATTTCCTCATTAACACTCCATTTTTGACATAGTATCCAGTTGGCACCTTTTCAATCTCCTCGCATGAGAGTGCTTTTTCTTTCAATTCTGTCAACTCAGGGTCCTTTGTCTGTTCCACCATAAAATCCTTCCTCGACAAAGACAAATCTTTAAATTCAGGCTCACTGTAAGGATGTTGATCCTCCAGTGAAGACAGAAAAGTCTCAGATAAGGCATCAAAATTTTCTTCCTGTTTAGGACTGTCACAAGGAACCACATCAGACTGCATCGGACTGTCTGTCTTGGCTAATTCTCTAGCTCTAGCTCGAGTCACCGCACATGATGGGTAAACATCTGGATCATTCTCAGACTCATCAATCCTTGGTTTGGTTGTTAACCGTACCACAGGATCACTTTCTCCATTTGCAAGGTCATTTCCCAATAACAAAGAAACTCCTTCCACTGGCAAACTAGGTCTTATCCCTATCTCGACTGGTCCTTCTACGAACTTTGACTTTAAAATCACCCTGTGAAAAGGGACAGACATGGTCTCACCTGTAACGCCTCGTACTAGATTTACTTCACCAGTGTCACTTTCTTCACCAAAATTTAAAACACTGTCCAGCAAGAGAGATTGACTAGCCCCAGTATCTCTAAGAATTTTCACTGGCACCTGGGGTGACTCATCATTCAGTGAAACAAAACCCTCTGATACATACGAACGGAATTCTTTTCTCACCTCCTCCAACTTTTCCGCTTTTCCCTCTTGCAAGGACTGATCTTTAACAGCATCTCCTGAACCTTTTTGATTTTTAATTGCCTGAAAGCAAGCATTGGGCCCAGCTTCCTTCTTTTTCTTCAAAAGGGCACAATTAGATATCACGTGGCCAGGTTTCCTACAGTAATAACAAGTACGCTCAACAGGTTTCTCCAGCCCTGGCTTCTTTTCATCCTTTCCTTTTTGATTACCTCCCAATTTAATCTCCGGTTTACCTGGATTGTCTTTGTAACTCTTTTGAAAGGTTTTAGGTTGTCCCCATTTGGATTTATGGGTTAAAGCATAATCATCTGCCAACCTAGCAGTTTCTTGTAAAGTTTCCACTGCCTTTTCATTTAAATATGTTGTTAATTCAGCTGGAACACATCTTTTAAAGTCTTCCACCAGTATCAATTCTGTCAATTTATCGTAATCCCCATCTACATTTTTAGCCAGGCACCATCGTTCAAAACATATTCTCTTTCCATTGGCAAATTCCATATAAGTCTGATCTGCAGATTTCCTCAAGTCTCTGAATTTTTGTCTATAAGCCTCAGGGACCAATTCATAGGCCTTCAATATAGCTTGTTTTACCTTGGTATAATCAGCTGCATCCTCAACAGACAAAGCAGAATAAGCTTTTTGAGCTTTACCTTTAATCACACTCTGTACCATAAGAGCCCATCCTTTCCTTGGCCAGTTTGAACTCACAGCAACCTTTTCAAAATGTTGGAAATACTGATCAACCTGATCTTCTTCAAACGGAGGGACTAATCGAACCTCCCTGCTGGCTGAAAAACCATCATCAGAATCAGATTCCGAACTCCTACGCTTCATTTGTAACTCATGCTGCCTCTTTTTCTCCTCGTTATCCAGCTCCATCCTCTTCAATTCCATCTGCTTCATTGCTAGATCAGCCTCTATCTTCATCTGAGTTAGCTTTTGTTCAGTCTCTAATTTCTTTTGTTCGGCCTCTAATCTCTTTTCCTCTCGTTCGGCCTCTAATTTATTTTGTTCTCGTTCGGCCTCTAATCTCTTTTGCTCTCGTTCAGCTTCTATCTTTAACTGGGTTTGCTCTCGTTCAGCCTCTATCTTTGCCAGCTGCACCTGTGCCTCAGAAATTGCTATTTCACTGCCAGGAAACTGTTTTAACACTTCCTTCTCAAACACCTTCTTTTCCACATAATGGCCAGCTATCAGTCTCTGAATATCTGCCTTTCTCATAGACTGCTTTACTTCTGTAAGGTTTAGCCTTGTAGCAATCTTTATCAGATCATCCTTTTTCGCCACCTCCAATCCCTTTTGGGTTGGTGACTCCAAAAATGCCTTAATATCCATTGCTGCTGGTTTCCACACACACAAGCCAATTAAAAAAGAATTTATCAGACCTCCCTCAAAAATCTTTGGATTGAATCCCGAACAAATCTCGTCAATCTGGGGAACGATCCCAGATGACACTCGTTAACCTTGGGAACTATCCCGGACGAGCCCCCAATTTTGTCACGAACCAGCAACAAAAGAAACACACTGAGCATGATTCAGTGTTAAAAACTATTTTATTAATCACTACTTATGATAATACGTAAAATAAAAGTAAAAATGTTAGTATGTTAGAATTCAAAAATGTTAAACCTCGAACGTTAACCCCAAAACTAAACTCTTCGTGTGTGTGTGTGACAAAGTCCAAAACTCCCAGTTCCTGAATGGTTCTTAAAGTTCAGTTCCGCAAGCCATAAGGTGAAACATGAGCAAGGGCTTCTTCAACAACCACCGTTGTCTGAAGATAAGATGTAGATGTAGAAAAACTTAGAGAGAGTACATACGAAATCCAAATGTTCCACGATGGAACCCAAACGACACTTCAGTGTTTACTCGGTAGTGACTTCCTCACCCCGAAAAGCATCCGAACCGTGGTCGTCCACATACAAATACCTGTTTCCTTCTACAGGTCAGCAACAAAGTGAACTCCACCGGATTACTTCCAACTTCCATACATGGATTTCAGTGGCAAACACAGTTATTGTTTCTCATCCATCGATAGAGAAAACAAGCAGGCTGGTGTCTCTCTCCCTTCTCTCTCTCTCTCCTTCTTCTTCTTCAACAACGTCATTACGTCCTTTATCTTCTATTGACGTAAGCACGCCCCACACACACATACACACACACACTCTATCTTAAAGGGACTTTCACTGAGTCCGTAACAGAAACACATTCTGGATATTAGTTATTGTCTCAGAACAATTTTAGGACTGTAGCCAAACGACACACAGGATCCTTTACTCATTTAACTCCCCTGTGTTTTCTGGGCTCAGTTGCAAACAGGCCAGTTTCTGTGGGATGACAACAAATCTGATGTGACAAAATGGGAATGAATGATATGGAGGCAAAACTGTAATTTAACCATGACTGACTTTTAAGGGGAAGGTGGTTCAGGTTCTGCCTAAATATACTTCCATGAAGTTAAAGGAAAATGAAACTAAAGCCAGACCTCTCTTACTAGCCAAAGGGATAGAGAATAAAATAAAGCAAAAACAAAAGGAGCCTGAAGACCCACACCTCAAGGTTCAACAAGTATTTTCCCCACAGCTGTCAGGTTCTTGAACTGATGTGAAGTACCTTAACACTATTTCCGACCATATTTCTTTTTCTCTCTCTCAACTTGTATTAATATTGTTATGTTTATTTTGTTGTGTAAGTTATGTATAATTTATATTTATGTTAACTTATGTTTGTCATGTTGTAATGTACTGTACTGCTGCTGCTGCAAAAACATAATTTTCATGGCATTTATACCCTGAGTACATATGCCAATGACAATAAACTTGAACTTGAATTTGAAATCAAAGGGAAAATGACAGATGTAAGTTTGTTAACACAAATAAGAACCATGCTGATTATTTAAAGTTAAGAAGAGAAATAAAATAAAATAAATAAGAGGAAAAGAGATATTATGAGAAAAGGCTGGCAGCAAACGAAAAAGGTAATCTGAAGAAGTGGCACAGATAGTAAAGTTGTTGCCTCACAGGGTCAGAGATCCAGGTTCAATCCCAATGTCGGGTGCTGTCTGTGTGGAGATGCACAGTCTGCCTGTGACTGTATAGGTTACCTTCTGGGTGTTCCAACACCCTCCTTCATCCCAAAGACATGCAAGCTGGTAGGCCATTGTAAATTGCCTCTCAAGTGGGTGAGTGGTGGAGTTGGGGGGGGCAAGTTGATGGGAATGTAGGCAGAATAAAATGGGAATAGTGTAGAATTAGTTTAGGTGGGTTATTGATGATCAGTGCAGACTCTGTGACTAAGAATTCCGTTAAGCATGTGAAAGAGGAAACGAGAGAAGCAGTGGGCTGATCAATCACCAAAAAGGAGCACTGCCACCATTCATGGAAACAGAAGGCATCGCTGAAGTGCTAAATGAGAACTTTACAAGCATGGTAGTGTAGCGGTTAGCATAACGCTTTACAGCGCCAGCAACCCGGGTTCAATTCCGGCCACTGTCTGTAAGGAGCTTGTACGTTCTCCTCGTGTCTGCATGGGTTTCCTCCGGGTGTTCCAGTTTCCTCCCACATTCCAGAGACGTACAGGTTAGGAAGTTATGGGCATGCTATGTTGGCGCCGGAAGCGTGGCGACACTTGCGGCCTGCCCCCAGAACACTCTACGCAACAGATGCATTTCACTGTGTGTTTCAATGTACATGTGACTAATAAAGATATCTTATCTTAGGATGAAGATGGTGCTGGAGACTCAGCAAAGGATGTTATTGAGCTGTGGGATAGGCTAAAAAATGGCAAAAGGGAGGTAATACAAAGGCTAGCTGAACTGGTCCAGAAGGAAGGGTGGAAATTGAAAAGGTATTGGCCATAATCTTCCAAACATTTGCAGACAGTTGATGGTGCATGGTGAAAATATAGCACCCTTGCTCAAAACAGGATCCAAGATAAATTCAACAAAGACAGACTAATTAGGGATAGGAGATTTAAAGTGGATCTGATGCGGAACTTTTTCACGCAAAGGGTGGTTGGAACCTGGAACACACTGCCTGAGGGGGTGGTGGAGGTACAGATTCTAACAACAATTTTAAGTACCACCCAGATATCAAGGCATAGAAGGCTATGGGCCAAGTGCTGGAAAATGGGAAGAGTATAGAGCTAGGTATTTTGTGGTCAGCAGTGGACTGAAGGGCTGCACGAGTCTACAAGGAGGATGCAAGCTATGAAGCCAATGGGATTTATCCACTTTTAATCTCCTTCCTTAAAGTTATTGTATATCCTTTATGTAAATAACATCTAGATTCCATCTAATATATGTGCACTGAGTAAATCAATATTAGCATTGTTCAATGCAGCCTTTAAAAAACCTTTTAGCTAAAAGGTAAACACAAACATGGACAATATTGAAACTACTTAAAATATAAGAATGACATATCAGAGAAGTCCATCAACCATCTGTTAAGCCATTTTCCCCTTCACTTGAAAGATATGCAACCTGAGTGAACTTTTACAGATATTTTCCAGTGATGGTTTTGAGGTAACAATTTAATAATGATAACCTACCTCATTCACCTCATCTATTAGATTCCATTCATTCAGCAGTTTCTTTAATACCATCACGTGACCATTCCTCGCAGCAAGATGCAAGGGCGTATTACCTTCCTGCACAATAAGATCAAATAACTTGTCATTCCTTATAATCAGTTGTGTAGAGTTAGAGTAGCCTGCTGTTGATCATTGAGCAAGGATTTATTAAGTGGGCTAACTGGATAGTTCTTTTAAAGAGCCAATACAAGACCAAATCTCTTGATTGTGCTATAAAATCATATAATTCAATTCTGCATTTGAAAAAAAATTACAGGAAAAGACCAGGCCACATAAAGGCAAATTATTGAGAACAAGAAAATACCAAACATCTGAAGCAGAAGCAAAATTGCTGGAAAAATTCAGCAAGTCCATTAAGCTACTGGTTGTAAACTTATTCAGATCTAACATAAGATCAGCATCTCAAATATAAATCATGTTTTTCGGTTTAATATTTCCCATGTTTTGTTATGCTTCAAAGGTAAACTTGATAGAAATCCAATTAAGAGAATTAGAATACATTTAGAAGAAGGATATTGCCAACAACGCACTAAAGTTGAGGAAGATTTTGTACAATGAGAACTGTGCATTCAGTTTACCTTATCCTTTTCCTGTGTGTTATAATCAAACTCCCTCAGTGCCTCAACCATCTCAAGGTGCCCGTTTTCAGCTGCCAAGTGATACGACATTTTGCCTTTCTACAAATGAAATCAGAATGTGTCAGCTCCCTATCCAACAACAATGATTCAAACCCAATCGCAAGTATCCCCTCAGCTTCTACTGGTACTGTCTTCAGATTTGCAACAAACACTGGATCAAACTGGTCTTTAGAGTGTCAGACGCAGAGGGGAGACCTGACACAAGTTTATAAAATTATGAGAGGCATAGATAGTGTAGACAGTCAGAATCCTTTTCCCAGGGTAGAAATGTCAAATACTACAGGACATGTATTTAAGGTGAGAGGGCTAAAGTTTAAAGAGATGTGTGGGGCATGTTTTATTTTTCCAGAGGGTGGTAGGTGTCAGGGCTAGTGGTAGAAACAGATATGATAGTGGTGCTTAAGAGGGTTTTAGATAAGATATGAATATGCAGGGAATAGAGGGATATGGATCATGTTCAGGCAGAAGCAATTTAGTTTAACTAGGCATTGTGTTCAGCACAGACATTGTGAGCCAAAGGGCCTGTTTCTGTGCTGTTCTGTGTTCAAACCTGGAAGCATACTTTAGTCATATCCAATTTATTCAGAAATGCTTGAAGTGGCCCAGTTTAAAAATCATTGGGCTTGGTCATGTTGATTCCTGACACCTTTAAATATGCAAGTGTAGAGGATCAGAATATCTATTTCATGGACAATTACTTGATGCACAATGCACTTCTGATCCCTAAATATGAAAATGATCTTCCTCCAATTCAAAATCATTCCACTCTCTTCCCTCCTGTAGGCATCCCAATATCTTCCAAGTTATGAGGAAGATATTTAATTTACTTCATAGCCATCAGCACACCTTTCTCAGTAATCCTTCCTCCTTCCTTTTTGCATTGTGCCTAACATCTCACTCAACAGATTGTGAATTTAGTGAAAACAAGCAGTAAACGAGACCATAAGGCCATAAAACATCGACACAGAATTAGGCCATTCAGCCCATTGAGTCTGCTCTGCCATTTGATCATGGCTGATTTAGTTTTCCCTCTCAACCCCATTGACATCCTTACTAATCAAGAACCTATCAACCTCCACTAAATATGCCCAATGACTTGGCCTCCACAGCCGTCTGTGGCAATGAATTCTACAGATTCACTACCCTCTGGCTAAATAAATTTCCCCTCATCTTTGTTCCAAAGGGATGTCCTTCTATCCTGAGGTTATGTCATCTGGTCCTCCACTCTCCCCACTACTGGAAACATCCTCTCCATGTCCACTCTATCCAGGCCTTTCAATATTCGGTAGATTTCAATGAGATTTCCGCACCCCCCCCCCCCCCCCCCCCAATCCTTCTAAACTCCAGCGAGTACAGGCCCACAGGCCAAGAGCCATCAAGCACTCCTCATATGTTAACCCTTTCATTCCTGGGATCATTCTCGTAAACCTCCTCTGGACCCTCTCCAATGCCATCACATCCTTCCTTAGATACGGGGCCCAAAACTGCTCACAATAGTCCAAATGTGGTCTGACCAACACTTTATAAAGTCTCAGCAGTACGTCCTTGCTATTATATTCTAGTCCTCTCGAAATGAATGCTAACATTGCATTTGCCTTCCTTACTACCGACTCAACCTGAAAGTTAACCTTTAGGGAATCCTGCACTAGGACTCCCAAGTCCCTAGTCATATCCTCATCCAAAATAGGAAGTCATACCCCTAGCATTGGATTACTGAGTTCTGCATTACTGGTAAATTAAAGAAAATTAAATATGATCTTTTAAATATTTGACTCATGGCAAATTCCTTGGCAGGGAAAGGCAGTGGATAAATGTTAGTTCTCTACCAGAATTTAAAAATACTGCACCTTGTTCATTAAGGATTTTCACTGAATTATTTTTATTAGTCCAAATTGAGGAATGTTAAAACTTCAGGCATTTAACATTCCTCAATTTGGATCCATAAAAATATTTGCCATTTAAAAGAGGAAAAAATGTAGTTTACTGATTTCTAACAGGTTCAATTTATTTATAAGTACACAGCTGTTAACGCTGGAAGAGACATATTACTTAATATTATCCCCGGGATCTCAGTCTGACTCAGATTGAATAAGGGAATGTTTTCCAACACTGTTGCTGAAGGGTTCCAATCAAAAGTTTAACATAACTTTCTCTTTCAGAAAGGAGCCAACATGGCGTTTATGTTCTAAAAGAAGGTAAAGAGCAGGTCATTGTTTTACAGCCTCTCTCTGTGTTTTGTCTTGGAGTGCCTGGGATGAAAGAGATAGAAATTGACTTCACTGGGTTTCTTTCTACACATCAGATTCACGGGTGGAGTGAGGTCAAACCAATCAAGAGATGCTGCTGTTGCCAAAATGTGGCAGCAAACTACATGTGAATGAAGGAAATAAGGTATGCAGACTTTGGGCATGCCCCCCCACCCAACCCACACAAACACCTCCATATATACTCTGGACACTGGACACAGAGTCCACACAATACTACGCCTTAGCATGCAGTTAGCGATCAGGCCTCAGGGGAACAAGTATTGAAAGGAGTATTAGCAGGCACATCCACAGCAAGAGCAGAAATTTCGGGTGACAACAAAGTGTTTTCACAGGCAACTCACTAGCTATCTTTTATCCCAGAGATGTGTCCCAAAGGCCAACTGCAGCAATTTCTATCACCACACTGAGCTGGGGTCAATCTGGAAGAGGCAGATGAATATTGCCTGTCTCATGTAAAGGACCAAGGGTTTGAATTATGGCTGGGATCTGCAATTATCACTGGAATAAATAATGGTGTAACCATGACATAGAAGAACCACAAGTCAAGATTATGAGTTTCTGAGTTAGATCAAATTTATTACATTGTTTCAGTTTCCCCTTTTCATGTGTTGGTATGTAATGTTCTGAAAAGATTTGGTAATATGGAACCACCTCTTGAGTTGTGACTCACCTACCTCTGTGGGTTTATTTAAATCCAACTGCAGATCTTTTACTATACATTGTACAATTGAAATTTGATTATTCTGGGCAGCACAATGCAATGCGTTCAATCCTTCCTAAAGACAAAAACAAGTTCATTTAGCTTTCCACAATGGGAATTTTCTTTTAATATTTTGCAATGAGTCATTACTGTCAAACTGAAACCTCTCTCAGAAAATGTTTAGCTTCCTACTGTGTTATAATCTGAGTATTCATAATATCAGCCTTTGAAGTCCAGAAATATGCAGATTGTTTGTAGACTTTAGTCAGTGACATGCTGGTATGTAAACTGTACTCCACAGATCATTCACTGTGAATCCTCTCCTTAAACATGTTGGTCAGATAGTCAAAATTAAAATCAAGAGAGTTTGAGATTTAATTTGAAGCATGCACATAAATCACATAATTCTGGTGGGGTCACAATGTACTGTTGTTTTGAGTTTAATAGCTAGCTTCAACTATTTTATCATTATCAAGGAAGGTAAAGGTTATTTCATACAGAGAAAGTTATTGCATTAGTATCACAAATAGTATTTTTAAAAGCTAATTAAGTTCAATTGACACATAAAGCAAAGGGGTAAGCCTTAAGAGTCCCTCCACTGTACTCCACTAATCTCAAAGGTAAAAACAGTATCTGTTAATATACTGATCCAAACCTGACACTGAGTCCCAGGTTCTGAGTTCCAGAACTTTGAAGCTAGTCTTGAGAGAATCTATCTCATCTGTGGAGCAGCTAGTAGGGGTGGTGCAGCCCAAAAATGGAAATGAAAAATTAGCCATGTGTCTCTCTTCCAATTGCTGGAATTAATATTAATTTACATCAGGGGAAGACACCATCAGCTTGGTTATGATGCCTTCCACAGTGAACTATCCATCAGCTTCAGCGGTACTAGACAGGAAGTAAAGAATGCCAGCTGGACAAGACATGATCAGTTACAGGCACCTTATACCTTCCCAAAAGATCATTCCTGCATAATTGGAAGAAATCCATTGAGGGGAAAATTGTAAATGAATGAGAAGAACATTTTTATTGTTGCACACTCACTGATAGTATGATACTGTTGTCTAAGGGGAATCTATAAGAGGCCGATCAACTTGTGCTTCCCAATTACAGAATGGATAAGGAAAATAAAACTACATCATATATTTTCCAATACACAAACCAAAGCATGGATCATACTTTGGGTACCTCACGTAACAGGAGAGCACCTGTCATTCTTTAATATGACAGGGTAATTCAACACTCACCTCGTTTGTGGATTTTCGATCAACACCTTTCTCTACCAATAATTTCAAGATATTCAAGTGTCCGAACCAGGCAGCAAGGAGAAAGGCATCCATACCATGCTTCAAAGGAAAATGAGAATATTTCCAACATTAACAAAAACATCATTCCACAAATCTCCATTCAGAACCCAGTGATTACAGAGAAAATACAGTTACTGTTATGATCAAATGCTGAAGAGGCTACTTATTCCATCATGTTCATACTGGCTCTTAGTAAAGGTTACTACTTATTCCCATTTACCTGCTCTTTCATTCTAGTTCCACAAACGTTTCTTCACCATAGCCCCATAATGTTTTCCTTTTGAAATATTTATTCAATTTGTTTTTGATAGTTACTATTGTATCTATTCAACTACTCTTTCACATGGCATATTCCAGAGCATAACTTGGCACGTAAAGGAGTTCCTCCTCATCTCCCACTGCTTCTTTTGTCAATACTATTTATATTGCTTGTGTAGTCAAATTCTGGCTAGTTATTTGTTCTTCAAGATTTGGTGCAGGTTATTTTGTTGTCTAATAGAAGCAAAAGAAAATTATTCATTTTCCAGTACATCACAGAATCCCAGAATTGTTTCAGGAGTGAAGCAGACCATTCAGTCTGTCAAGCCTGTAGTGGAATCATGTAAAGCAATCCAGCTGGTCCCACCCCCCTGCTCTCTTCCTCACAGCCCAGTAAATTCTTTATTTGCAGATACTTACCCAGCTTGCCTTTGAACAATACAACTGAATCAGCTTCCACTACTTCCCTGCCAGTGCATTCCTGGTCTGAACTGATCAGCGTATGAAAAAGTTTCGTCTCTTGTCACTTCTGATTCTTTTGCCACTTATCTTCATTCTATGTCCTCTAGTTCCTGTTTGCTCCAGTATTGGGAACAGGTTCTCTCTACTGTCTATACCCTTCATGATCTTCTCACAAGTGGGGCCCAGTGCTGGACACAATACTCCAGTTCTGTTCTACAATGGTTTATCGTGTTTCCTTGTTCTTATATTCCATGCCTCTTTCTATAAAGCCCAGGGCCTAAATCTTTTTTTACAGTCACTTTCTTAATCAGCCCTGTCACTTTCAACCAATTATGCATATGTGCCCCTTAAGATCTCCTTGTTCTTGAACACCTTTTTGAACTTTGCCTCTACTTTATATCGTTTCCCCTCATCCTTCCTCCTAAAATGTAAAATTTCATATTTTTCAATATTAAATTTCATCTGCCAGCTCTCCATCCCTTCCACAAGCCTGTCAATATTGCTGTAAAGTCCAGTTCTATCTTCCTCATGGGTAAACCTGCCTCCACGTTTTGACTCATTTGCAGCTTTGGAAATTATGCCCGGTACACCGACGTCTAAGTCATTAACAGATATAAAGAAAATCAGCAATTCTTGAACCAACCCCGGGGAATTCCACTATAAATCTCCTTCCATTCCAAAAAAAGCTCTTACTACTGCATTCTGTTTCCCATTACTTAGCTAATTTTCCACCCACGCTACTTATGGTTCTTTCATTCCTCAGCCTTTAATCTTGGAGACAGGCTTTTTATAAGATACTTCTTGAAATGTCTTTTCAAATTAAATTTACAGAAATACTTCTCTCATCAACCCTCTCTAACATGTTATCAAAAACTCTATCAAGTTAGAAAGGTATAATTTGCCTTTAAGAAATCCCTGCTGGCTTTCTCTAATCCACCCACACTTGTATAAGTGAGTGATAATTCTGTACCTGGTTTTCTCAAGTTCATCAATAATCAATTGTAGTTCTGCACTGGTTTCATTTACTTGTCCACCAAAGTTTTGTGGATTATTTTATATTAAAGAATTTTTCAATTTGGAATCACATGAAATTGAAAGGGATTTGTTCTGGTGCATGAGAAAATTGCATATATGATGGATCAAAATATATTAATTTCATTCCAGATTAATATTTACATACTAAAATATGCAAAGTAAACACTAGCTTTATTCCTGAACTGTCAGTGATAAATTAGGCATTAGCAGGTTGTGTAAAACAGGCAATATTGAACCTTTTGCCCATTATACCACTCTCCCAACTTGATTTCCCCTGAAGTCAATGAAAATAAAATTACAGAAAGATAATAATGGAAGGCTGATCTATCACTCATTTTACTGTACTACCCAAGTCAAAATTACTCCCTGGAATGTTTTAACTGCTATTACATCGTTTTTGAAAGTCAAATTTATCACGGACTGCATTATGAAAACATACAACTAACATTTTACAATCATCTGGCAGCAGGAAGTCCACTAACCTTATCTTTAATATCCACCCTGGCATTGTGGTTCAGAAGAAAAGCAACGGCACTTTCACTCTGGTTGGCAACAGCAAAATGAAGGGCAGTACGATCCAACTGCTCAGAAACAAATGCAGGGTTAAAGACAACAAATTTTCCTTGAGCTATTATTATAAAATCTTTACTGTAACATTTTTAATTCTGGAGAAGAGTCCTTTTTTTAACATGTGATGGATGTCTTCTTGATAAAAACACTAATGGTTTATATAAACAAAAATAAGCAGCTGAAATTAGGAGAAGCAGGGAATGAGAAGGAAGAACAACAGAAACAACAGAAAAAAAGACAGAGCTAGGAAGAGAAGAACAGACAGAAACACAGGTAGCATAACAAGTATGTTAGTGGTACAGTAGTTAAGTTTCAGAACTGTAATCCAGAGATTTAATTTAACAATCCAGAGACCAATATTCAAATCACAACATGGCAACTGTAAAATTTACATTCAGATTAGTAATCTGGATTTTTAAAAAAAAATCTAGTCATTAGTAACAATGACCACAGAACAACAAGATTACCATCTGGTTATTTATGTTCTTCAGGGAAGGATATCTCACATCTTTCCCTGGTCTGGCATTTATGTGACTTCAGACCCATCAACATGTTGACTTTTACAAGCCTTCTGTTCAAGGACAAGTAAGGATGGGCCACTTAACAGCCAGATTCTGAAAAGATGCATGAATAAAACAAACCATGCACATGAATGAAACCCACAGCTCCTCTTGTTATTTAATAAAATAGGACATGTCTATAGATTAGAAATTACTGCAGGCAAGATGAATGTTTGACATGTTCATATGACATTTGGTTATCTGCTACTTTATCAAAGATATTGTGCATGTAAGCATGTACAAAATAACACTGCAAAGGAGACCCACAGCAGTTTGCCCAGTAGTGCATTTTTTGTACACACGTTACACAAGGATTTGAGCACTGGAGTCACAGAGTAATACTGCATGGAAACATGTCCTTCAATCCCAACTCATCCATGCAATCCAGATTCCCATCTAACCTAATCCCATTTGCCTGTGTTCGGCCCATATCCCTCTAAACCATTCCTATCCATGTACTTGTCCAAATGTCTTTTAAATGTTGTTATTGTACCTGCCTCAAGCACTTCCTCTTGCAGCTCGTTCCATATACTATACACACCAACTTCAGTGTGAAGAAGTTGCCCCTCAGGTCCCTTTAAACCTTTCACCTCTCACGTTAAACCTGTGCTCTCTAGTTTTTAGTTCCCTTTCCCTGGGAAAAAGACTGTGTGCATTCACCCTATTTATATCCCTCATGACTTTATACACCTCTAGAAGGTCACCCCTCAATCTCCTGCATTCCGAGGAATAAAGTCCTAGCCTGCCCAACCTCCCCCTATAACTCAGCCTCGAGTCCTGGCAGCATCCTCGTAAATCCTCTCTGCACTCTTTCCAGTTTAATGCCGTCTTTCCTATAGCAGGATGACCAAAACTGTAACATAATATTCCAAGTGCAGTTTCACCGTTTTGTACAACTGCAACATAACATCCCAACTACTAAACTCAATGCCCTGCCTGATGAAGGCCAGCATGCCAAACGCCTTCTTCACCACCCTATCTACCTGTGATACTGCTTTCAGTGAACTAAAGTGACTGCAATAGTTATGCTTGCCCCAGAGGCATTCCAGTTGAAACTAACCTACATAAATTGACAGCAGACCTGCACCTAATAAAAGGAAGGTAACCATAGACTCCAATGAAGTCAGTGTTCAGCTTTCAGATCACTGACAATAATATCACCAAAGGTACAAGTATGGGCACTCCATTTCAACTATGTTTGCCCCATTATAGGAAGGATGTTGAGGCTTTGGAGAAGGTGCAGAAGAGGTTTACCAGGATGGTGTCTGGATTAGAGGAAGATATTGGACAAACTAGGGATGTTTTCTCTGGAGCAGCAGAGGCTGAGGGGAGACCTGATAGAAGTTAATAAGATTTTGAGAGGCATAGATAGAGTGGACAGCTGGTATCTTTTTCCCAGGGTCAAAATGTCTAATACTAGAGGGCATGCATTTAAGGTGAGAGGGGGGAAGTTCAAAGGAGATGTGCAGGGCAAGTTTTTCTTTACACAGAGAGTGGTGGGTGCCTGGAATGCACTGCTGGTGGTGGTGGTGGAGGCAGATAAGATAGAGGAGTTTAAGAGGCTCTTAGATAGGCACATGAATATGCTGAGAGTGGAGGGATACGGACCATGTGCAGGCAGGAGGGATTAGTTTAATTAGGTGTCATTAGCTGAATTATTTCGGCAAAACATCATAGGCTGAAGGGCCTATTCCTGTTCTGTACTGTTCTATGTTGACCAAGAGATCCCAGTGAAGGAGGCAGTGTTGGCCAGAGATCCTGCACTTTATGGGAATAGAGAAGCCAACAAGATCCAAAATAAAGAAGTAGTTGGAAGAGGTGGCCAGACAGATCAATGTCCACTGTCTTGAACCAAGGACCTGGACTTACTGTTATCAGATTTCTTCTGATGAAGTATCCCTTACCAGCTGCGCCAAGTTGCCATGGCAGGATGTAAACCATATAAATCATAGCTTGGAATCTTTTCTATACAGGAATTGTATTTATGATATTATTAAATTATGTGATTAATCACAAGGCTTCAGACCCAATACGGTCATGTATTCATGGCCTCTGTGTAATATAGAAAGGGTGCCTGTATTGTCGGTTCAAGAACTGCCACTTGAGTGTCTGTCATCAATACCCACAGATGGTCTTGATCTTGGTGTGATGGATAGACCTGGAAGAGTCATAGAGTAATACAGCATGGAAATAGGCCATTCAGCCCAACTTGTCTATGCCGACCATCTAGACCAGTTATATAAATAGACAAGGTATTAACCTCTTTTATATATGCAAGAGAGTAATAGTACAAATATGGGTCTTGTTGCTGCTGTTCAGATCTGTTTTCCTGTGCACGGATTACACTGACTGCTAATTACATATGTAAATCAGTGTTTCAGGGAAGGTACAAGGGAGATAACAATTAGATTTTGCACAAGTTCTAACATCACAGAATGCCACATTCAAAAACTGCATGATGCACTATGCATGCTATAAGAACCTAATTTCATGTTACCAATTAATCACGTGCTACATAAAAATGTTGAATTTTTTGCCCACCAACACACTTAACATGCAACACATGGATTTTTCCCTCCAGAAAATTACCAGATGCAGGATTGTATAATATTGGACTAATGCAACCTACTTTGTTACCATCAAAAGTAATTTAAGGCTTAATGTAATCAACTGTGCTAAGAGTGATGAATAAATGCCACCACCTCTTTGATGGGTGGGGATTACTACTGTTTAGCAGACCATGAGCTTGGTGCTAGGATTCAGGGCTTGGTTTTTCAATATTCAAGGATAAGACCATAAGACATAGGAGCAGAATTAGGCCATTTGGCTCTTCCAGTCTGCTCCAACATTCGATCATGGTGGATTTATTTTTCCCTCTCAACTCCATTCTCCTGCCTTCTCCCTGTAACCTTTGATGCCCTTACTAATGAAGAATCTATCAATCTCCACTTTAAATATACCCAATGACTTGGCCTCCACAACCGGCTGTGGTAATGAATTCCACAGATTCACCACCCTCTGGCCAAACAAATTCCTCTGTTCTAAAGGGACATCCTTCTATTCTGAGGCTGTGCCCTCTGGTCCTAGATTCTTCCACTACTGGAAACATCCTCTCCACATCCACTCTATCCAGGCCTTTCAATATTCGGTAGGTTACAATGAGATCCCTCCTCCTCCTCCTTCTAAACTCCAAAGAGTACTGGCCCAGAGCCATCAAATGCTCCTCATAATTTAACCCTTTCATTCTCGAGATCATTCTTGTAAACCTCCTCTGGACCCTCTCCAATGCCAGCACATCCTTCCTTAGATACAGGGCCCAAAACTGCTCACAATACTCCAAATGTGGTCTGACCAACACCTTATAAAGCCTCAGCATTACACCCTTGCTTTTATATTCTAGCCCTCTTGAAATGAATGCTTTTCTCCACGGATGCTGCCTGGCCTGCAGAGTTCCTCCAGCACCATCATGTTTTTCATCTAGATTCCAGCATCTGCAGTCCTTTGTTTCTCTGGTCTGTTGCACTTGGTGCTGTCAATGTAGCATGACCAACTGCAGACTAGGCAATTGCTCTGCAATAGTCATCTTGAGCTCCTGGTTGCCTGTCATTTCAACTCCCCTTCCCATCTCACACTGACTTGTATGTCCTCGGTCTTCTCCACTGCCACAGTCAGGCCAAAGGCAAACTAGAGGAAAAGCACCTCATATTCCACTTGGGTAGCCTACAACCCAATGGCATGAACATTGAATCTTCCAATTTTAGGTAACCCACTCCTCCTGGGATCCTTTCCCACTCCCACCAGCCCACACAGGGTCTCCCTCTCTCCCTTTGTGCACCTTTCTATCCCTCCCCTGTCATTATTTAGACACATCACCTTCCCCCATCTGATAAACCTATCTACCTGGATTTCTTTTCCCTTTGTTCAGCTTTCCTATCTCCTCCCCCAGCTGGTTCCATCATCTTTCCCTTAAGTGGCTCCACTTATCATCTACCAGCCTCTGTCTCACCCCTTCCTCTCAATTCAACATAATGGCTATCTTCCCTCCATACCCTCAGTCCTGATGTAGGGTCTTCAGCCGAAACGTCAACCATCCCTTTACCTTTGCAGATGCGGCTTGACCCCCTGAGTACTTCCAGGGGTTACTTTTTTTGCTCCAGATTCCAGCTTCTGCATTCTATTGTGTCTGTATTTTGATTAGATTTTAAACACTACTGCAAACAATTTTTAATTTAAGGAAATTATTCACTAATGTTATGACCTCACATAGGATGTTTAACTTACAACATTTAAAACTGCAGATTATTCTCGTTTCCAATCTCTGCAGTAATAATGACAATAATTGAGGGCCTGGCCATGGAATTGAAAGGAAATAGTAAACTCTTCTACAGCTTGTGCTAGATGTTTTTTTCCTTAGTCCTCTTATGAAAGATTATTATTCCTATTAAGAATCCATAGGTCGTGTTAAAATTAAGGAACAGCAAACTCACTGTAGAAAAGCATTCTTTATCAGACCAGCATCATTACTTACCTCAGTTCTGATGTTAATCTGGACATTTCGTGCTAAGCAATCTGTCAAAGCACCTACATCACCAGTTTTAGCTGCATTGTGGAATTTCTTCTCATCTGGCAACACTGCATTAGAAAGAGGAACATTAGCAGTTATCAGTATCATCTGTCAAATATTAATTACTAAACACTTACTACCAATGAAGCAATTTATAGATGTTTGCTTCTTTATGAATTGTAGCAATGTCTGAAAGCAAAAATTTGCATGTATGTCCTCTTCCAGATCCCTAGGTATGACACAATCAATGATTCACTTCCGAAGAGCACTTCCCATTGTAATACAGGCGAGGCAACCAGTGTGTGGCATTACAGATCACACAAATGGTGAAAGCGAGGTCTCATTGTAACTGCAGTGTGAGGAGAGAAAAAGGAATCTCCAGGAATTATAAAAAAATGAGGCAAGTTTGTCATCTGATCAACTTAAGTGTCTTACTTATTGGAAAAGGTGGAAAAGGATTATGGGAAATTAAGCCAAGCTAGTATAGGCAGTCTGAAGGTTACATTAGTAGATAATTAGAGTAGAGAAGTGCTCACACTGCAAGGCAGAGTTACTTAGAACAAAGATAGTCATGTGGGGAAGATAGAATTTAGTACTATGAACAGAAAAGCAAGGTTAAAGGATAAGCTAACATGTAATTTAGACAGAAAAACAGGTCCACAATTCTTTACATATACATGGCCAAGGGAGGAGTCCTGATCGACAAGAAGGATGGGGAAACTGCTGTCGAGCATGTCCAGCATAAATCAATAACTAATGATCACAATCCACAGAGAAAAGCAGGCTTTTGATGATTTATTGTGAAACTGTATAATCCACAAGTAAGTATTGTAACGTGAATATAGTACTTTATAGTAACTGGAAGTTTTTTGAGTCAGTGAAGCATTTTTGAGCTCTCACTCGAAGTGCTTCCTGGTGTACACTGCAAGCTAAGCCAGAATAAACCAATTTATTTGAGAACCTCACCATAGCTGAATGAGTTTGAGTTTTCTCCGGTGTGCCATCTCCGTCTAAGCTGTCATTAAAAGAGTCACTGGGTCCAACGTGAAAACCAGATACTGAGTGCGGGTGACAGGGAGAATGCTGGGAGTCTGTTTTGGTTGGTGGCCACGGGGGGTGGGGTGGGGGGAGGGTCTGGAAGGAAGTTTTAGGAAACAAGATAAGACATTTAGGACTGGGGTGCGGAGATTTTTAAGTGCTCGGAGGGTAAATGTTTGGAATTTTCTATGACAGAAGGCTGTGGAGATCAAGTTGCTTAATGTATTTAAGAAGGTAGATTTTTAGACACAGAAGTCATTATGGGGTAGTTATAGAAAGCAGGAGTATGGTATTAAGATAGAGGATCAGCTAAAATTGTACAGTATCAGTGCAGGCTTAAAGGGCTGAATGGCCTACTTCTGCTATTTTCTGTCTTTATATGTTTCTATGATGTAAATGGGTGGTGTACAAGCAATGTTCTGTGGAAAACGAAACACATCATACAGCAAGATGCTAATGGCTTACAGAGTGCTATCATTTTATTTCTAGTATTGATTTCTTAATTGTATTACTTTGCCAGAACTTTTCAATTATTTATAAAGATAGATTACTAACCTCACTATTTTATAATTAGATATGTCCTATAAGATTATGGTTTGTCATTTTGTACTGTATGCAAATACTGTCGAAGAAGAGATAACCATAACCTATCCATCATAACAATTAGTAAGCTTCTCAGGAATCTCACACTATGGTATTAAAATAAGGGGCATATCAGAGAGTTGTCAGTCATATCTTGGCCCGAGGCTCTCCTGTAGCCTCAACAGACTTAATGAGCCATGTATCAGTGGCGATATGTTCAGATCCAATATGTTCTGCAATTTTAAAAAGAAAGAAAAAATGATAATGGAAAATATAGAGAAAAATGAATTTAGATTGGGCCTTAGCCACTGTGCTGAAATTATAGAACAAAAGTAGAGATTGCCGAATACATGGTGTTGAAAAGACAATGCAATGAAAGTTTATGTAAGCACCTTATTGCAGGATATTGACGGTGGGGACAATACTGGTGCCTCAGATTGAAAGTTTTGTCCTACTCTTATTTTCTCATGTCACACTTACACACCATCTTTAAAAATATGCAGAACCAGGAAAATGGTTAATGTTCATAGCCATGTGAAATTTACAAAGACAAGGGAAAAATTGAACATGAAGCTGAGAGCAATAAATAATCAGACAGGAAGCTGTGCTGGAGACAGTATGCATTCAAGTACAGTAGGTTGATAATGGAGTTGCAATGTCTAACTCACCCTTTGGGTGGTAGTAGGAGAGATTCAAATCAGCTTTTCAGCACATCAAGTTTCTTTTAACTCAAAAAATAAGTCAGTCCTGTCTAAAACTAAAGCTGTGACAATCTTATTCTGAGCCTACAGTCTTGAAAGATCGTGCTGTCAGTTAAGCTAATGAAACTTACAAAAGCCTTGGAATACTTATAAAGGATTTATTTTTCACTAAACTGTAAACTACTTTTTACATATATCATGGTTTAATCATCTGATATTTATGTTCTGGAACTGCAGCATGATGGCTATGATTCATTTTCTATTCAGCTAAGTTTAATCAGCTCTTAGAGAGGACCATGAGCTCGCATCTTTCCTCTGTGAACAATGCACTCATTTGTATTAAACTACCCCTGTATTAAACAAGTGTGATTTCAGTGTTAATTTGCACGGGTTTAAATTTTTCCAATGTTCTTTCTCCACTGATTGTACACATGTACTTCACACTTACAGGCCATTCCTTGGTTATGAATGCCTCCCATAATAAGCTCCCATATTATTAAATAAACAAGCTCCCATAATATTATTAAATTCAAAAGTTTGATGTACATACATATATCCGATCCTATGAAGGGCAGAACTAGTTTCCTCTCTCTCTCCACTTTTAGTATCAGTCTTATGGAGTCGTAGAGTCATACAGCACGGAAACAGGCCCCTGGGACCACCTGGTCTATGCTGACCAGGATTCCCATCTAAGCTAGTCCCATTTGCCCATGCTTGGCCTATAACCCTCTAAACCTTTCCTGTCCATGTACCTGTCCAAGTGCCTTTTAAAAGTTGTTAATGTACCTGCCTCAACTACTTCCTCCGGCAGCTCATTCTACATACTGATGATCCTTTGGGTGAAAAAGTTGCCCATCAGGTTCCTATTAAATCTCTGCCTTCTCACCCTGAACCTATGTCCTCTAGTTTTTGATTCCCAAACCCTGCGGAAAATACTGTGCGTGCATCCACCGTCTATGCGCTTCATGATTTTATACACCTCTATAAGATCACTCCTCATTCTCCTATGCTCCAGTGAATAAAGTTCCTACCTGCTCAAACTCTCTCCATAATTCAAGTGCCGGCAACATCTTGGTAAATCTCCTCTGTACTCTTTCAAGCTTAATGGCATCTTTCCTATAGCAGACAACCGAACACAATATTCCAAATGCAGCCTCGCCAACGTCTTGTATAACTGCAACAAAATATCCCAACTTCTATACTCAATGCACTGAATGATGAAGGCTATCATGCCAAAAGCCTTCTTCACCATCCTGTCTACCTGCGATGCCACTTTCAGGGAACCATGTACTTGTACTCCTAGGTCTCTCTGTTGTACAACACTCCCCAGGGCCTTACTATTCACTGTGAAAGCCCTACCCTCATTTGTCTTCCCAAAATGCAACACCCCATACTTATCTGAATTAAAAACGAGGTGGACAGGTGAGTGATGGGGGAGGAGGAGACCGGGAATGTGGGTTACCTGAAATTGGAAACTTCAGTGTTCATACCATTGGGTTGTAAGCTGCACAAGCAGAATATGAGAGTTGTTCTTCCAACTTGTGTTTACCTCTCATAGCGATGGAGAAGGCTGAGGACAGACATGTCAGTGTGGGAGTGGGAAGGAAAGTTAAAATGACATGCAACTGGAACCTCTGGATGGTCATTGCAGACAGAATGCAGGTGCTCCACAAAAACAGTTGCCTAGTCTACGCTTGGTTTTGCCAGTGTAGAGGAGGCCACAACAGGAGCGCTGAATGCAGTAGACCAGGTTGGAAGAAGTGCAGGTGATATGGGGAGAAGTTAACAACAGGGTATTGAAATCGACAATCTATGACTCCACTACCTTTGGTCAAGCATAGTCGTGTTGAATGGTGGACCAGACTCTTACTCCTGTTTTCAGTGTTTCTAAACATAATTATTGTCCGTCAGCCTTGGCACGGACGTACTATTCTCAACGCAAATTTGGTTGATTGTACTCCTGAGTTTCACATCATGTAGTTTTAGTGCTGGGGTGAGCGGTGCACCATTTTTGAATGCACCACTAAACTAATTTATTTGCTCTTATTTGCCTTAACCAACACTTAAACCTCAACCAGCATTCGAAGCGGATATTGACAGGTTAGTAACATCGCCAAACTGACTAAACCCTCAAAGCACACTGTACGAGAGAGGGCTTTAAAATACCCGAAGACCGGCAAAAGTTGCTGCACAAATGCTTGCTTTCACTTGATAATGTTGGCTCTTGTTTAGACTGGGTTATCTCAATGAGCAGCTCAAAGTCCGAATGCACCCCACAATATCACATTCCCACTGTATCTCCGGGACGTCAGTTCGATTTCTACTCACAGATCTCCAGCTGGGACTTTTCATCCCTCGAAGAATCCTTAAAGGGACTGTCGATCACTTCTTTCATCCTTCCAACACCAGATCGCAGATTCTAAGAGCAACTGTTCTTTTTCGGCGTATAAACCTGAAACTCTCGTGCGGTAAATTTTCCTTAAGGAAAATTTAAGAAAGGGTTGTCCTTCCCAATGGTCTCGTTTAAGGGGAATGAGCTGGGTCTCATCTTATTCCATCATCGGAGGGAATGTTTCGCACTGCTCGATCACAGTCCCGGCAGCCCTGGAACCTGTTTTCCCAGGGCAGTTGTTTTGGTTTAGGAAACCCCAGCGGGCGCGGCCGCAAACGTCAGCTTGGGCTTTACCAATGAATGGCTTTGGAGGCCGTTCCTGTCATCTCGGTTTTGCAGGCGGAATTTGTGAACTGGAGAGCAGATGCTGGAATCGGTGGGAGTGGGGGAGAACCCAACAAACTGCTGGAGGAAGGGAGGAAGTCAGCGGGTCAGGCAGCACTGTGGAGGGAAATGGACAGTTGACATTTCGGGTCGAGATCCTTCATCTGGACCTGTAGAGGAGAAACCCTTCTTCAAAGTGGGCATACCTTCAAGAGACTTCAGTGGAGTAGTAACATGGAGACGCAGGAGACTGCAGATGCTGGAATCTAAAGCAAAAAAACAAGCTGCTGGAGGAACTCAGCGGGTCAGGCAGCATCTGTGGAGGGAAATGCACAGTCGATATTTCGGGTAGAGACCCTTCATCTAGACTGCTGTGTGAACTTATAGTCGCATCTCAAGGGTACTAGAAGTTAGGTGGTGGTAGTATTCAGTTAGTAGAAAGGAAGATAGATCTAAAGTTTTAGATTGCTGTATTTTTCTCCCAGTGCCTCTAAGAGGATTAAAGCTAATATTACATTTGACTTCTTTGACCATCAGTAACAAATGAATGGAGTCAGCAGTGGAGAAAACTCTGTAACACAAGAAAATAGGAGCAGGAATAGACTACTTGGTCCCTCAAGCCTGCCCCACCATTCAATATGCTCATGGCTGATTTGCTGAGACTTCGACTCCTCTAACAATTCACCAAAGCCCTGAATTCCCAGATCTTTCAAAATTCTCTTTGAATACCTGGAATGATCAGATGCAGCCAGACCTTCAATTCAAAACGTATAGAGCCACAGACAGACTGGGATCATCTGGTACAAGTGCTGCAATTCAATTAATTGTTAAATATAAGAGTTGAGCCAAGTACATCACGGTAGAGGTAGCCATCACTTGCCCTACCCCAATGCCCAGCAAATTCAGCCCAATTTAATTTTAAGCATCTGGTTTATCCAGTATTGGTATTGGTTTATTATTGTCACTTGTACCGAGGTACAGTGAAAAACTTGTTTTGCATACTGGTCGTACAGGTCAATTCATTACACAGTGCAGTAACATTGGGTTAGTACAGGTAAAAACAACAACAGTACAGAGTAAAGTGTCACAGCTACAGAGAAAGTGCAGTGCAATAAGGTGCAAGGTCACAACAAGGTAGATCGTGAGGTCATAGTCCATCTCATTGTATAAGGGAACCGTTCAACAGTCATCACAGTGGGGTAGAAGCTGTCCTTTTAAGTCTGTTGGTACGTGCCCTCAGGCTCCTGTATCTTCTATCTGATGGAAGAGGAGAGAAGAGAGAATGACCCGGTTGGGTGGGGTCTTTGATTATGCCGGCTGCTTCACCAAGACAGCGAGAGGTAAAGACAGAGTCCAAGGAGGGGAGGCTGGTGTCTGTGATGCACTGGGCTGTGTCCACGACTCTCTGCAGTTTCTTGCGGTCCTGGGCAGAGCAGTTGCCGTACCAAGCTGTGATACATCCAGATAGGATGCTTTCTATGGTGCATTGACAAAAGTTGGTGAGAGTCAAAGGGGACAAACTGAATTTCTTTAGCCTCCTGAGGAAGTAGGGGCACTGGTGAGCTTGGTAGCTTTGGATCACAAGTTTACTGGCACAGAAGGCAGAAGTTTCTTCCCAGGTGCTAATTATAAGTGGACTTCCAGGGGACACCAGGCACTGCAGTTGGTTGGGTGTCATCAGGTTGTCAGTAAGATGTTGGCCAAGTCAGAATCAGGTCTATTATCACTGACATATGTCATGAAATTTGTTCTTTTGCGGCAGTGATACAGTGCAAGACATAAAGATTACCATAAGTCACAAAAATAAATAAATAATGCAAAAGAGGAATAATGAGGTAGTGTTCAAGGGTTCATGGACTGTTCAGTAATCTGATGGCAGAGGAGAAGGAGCTGTTCCTGAAACGTTGAGCGTGGGTCTTAAGGCTCCTGTACCTCCTCCCCAATGGTAGTAACATGAAGGGGTCATGTCCTGGATGGTGAGGGTCCTTAATGATGGATGTCGCCTTCTTGAGACACCGCCTCTTGAAGATGTTCTCGATGGCGGGGAGGATTGTGCCTGTGATGGAGCTGACTGGGTCTAGAACCCTCTGCAGCCTCTTTCGATCCTGCACATTGGAGCCTCCATGCCAGGCTGTGATGCAACCAGTCAGAATGCTCTCCATTGTATATCTGTAGGAATTTGCAGGAGTCTTTGGTGACATACCAAATCTCCTCAAAGTCCAAGTGAAATAGAGCTGCTGGCATGCCTTCTTCATGATTGCAATGTGTTGGGCCCAAGATAGATCCTCTGAGATGCTGATGCCCAGGAGCTTGAACCTGCTCACCCTTTCCACTGCTGACCCCTCAACGAAGACTGGTGTGTGTTCTCCCAACTTCCCCTTCCTGAAGTCCACAATCAATTCCTTGGTCTTGCTGACATTGAGGGCGAGGTTGTTGCTGCGACACCACTCAACCAGCTGATCTATCTCACTCCTGCACGCCTCCTCATCACCATCATTGAGCTTTCATTGAGGGTTACCTGAGATTTTGTGGGTTACTTATTGGTTTTCCTATGTCAACATTTCTGTTACCATCATTATTTTGGGAATAGATTGATGGAAATGACAGATCACATTTAGTGGTGGTCAGTTCATCAGTCATTTGCTTTGTCGTGGTGTAGATTATATGGATACTGTCACAAACCAGCAACAAAAGAAACACACTGAGCATGATTCAGTGTTAAAAACTATTTTATTAATCACTACTTATGATAATACGTAAAATAAAAGTAAAAATGTTAGTATGTTAGAATTCAAAAATGTTAAACCTCGAACGTTAACCCCAAAACTAAACTCTTCGTGTGTGTGTGTGACAAAGTCCAAAACTCCCAGTTCCTGAATGGTTCTTAAAGTTCAGTTCCGCAAGCCATAAGGTGAAACATGAGCAAGGGCTTCTTCAACAACCACCGTTGTCTGAAGATAAGATGTAGATGTAGAAAAACATAGAGAGAGTACATACGAAATCCAAATGTTCCACGATGGAACCCAAAAGACACTTCAGTGTTTACTCGGTAGTGACTTCCTCACCCCGAAAAGCATCCGAACCGTGGTCGTCCACATACAAATACCTGTTTCCTTCTACAGGTCAGCAACAAAGTGAACTCCACCGGATTACTTCCAACTTCCATACATGGATTTCAGTGGTAAACACAGTTATTGTTTCTCATCCATCGATAGAGAAAAACAAGCAGGCTGGTGTCTCTCTCCCTTCTCTCTCTCTCTCCTTCTTCTTCTTCAACAACGTCATTACGTCCTTTATCTTCTATTGACGTAAGCACGCCCCACACACACATACACACACACTCTCTATCTTAAAGGGACTTTCACTGAGTCCGTAACAATACACTTCCAGAGTCATGTCTGAATGATGACTTAGTCTAATAGCTGCTAGTGTCTGGATCATAGCTATTGCCAGATCATCTTCTATTTGTATCTCTGATGAAACCAGATGTTATTTACAAGAAGGCCATATTCCAAAGTGGAGAGTGGAGTTAACTTGCTCTACTCCTTCCTTACCAGTCAGAGGTCTACAACCTTTCCCACCCTGACATCAAAGTTCACCCAGGAGTCTCAGTTTGTGACTCTTTGGGACTCGAGCCAGAAACTGTTCAATGTCAGAACAGTATCCTTCCTTGACCTCATCTGTAGCTTCCAGGGTTGGGGGAGGTAAGCACTGGTAACTACAACATGCTGGGTTAATGTCAGAGTGAGCAGATGGGTCATACATTGTTCAATTATCCCACAGAGATACATTACCAGCTCATTCTTGACAGGAAGACCTGTGAATGAGGAAGACAGATCTCTTCCTATTTGCTTTTCCAAAAGATGTACCCACTGCCTATATCTTTGAGATGGTCATCTTCTCCCAATGTGTCTTATTGGGGTGGTGATGTTATCACTGTAGCATCAGAGTTCTCAGGATGTGATTGTGAGCGACATCCATGTCTGTCGCCGCTGGGGATGAGTCCAGGCATTCCAGGTCGTACACTTCATATGGAGGAGTGAAAGATGTCTGTGCAAGACTTCTTTTAATGTTGTCGGGTGACACAAGCTACACCTGCTCCTCCCCCTCCACACACACAACCTTGCCCACTACCTCCTCTCCATGCACCCAATCTCCTCAACCCCAACCTCCCCACCTCAAACCTCTTACCCCTCAACTGCCTCCTTTCTCTCCTATTTTCCTTCTCCAAACTTTCCTCCAGTCAGTGCAAAATCAGCCACAGATCTTATATTCAGTCGTATATTCTTGCCACACAGGTGACATTTGGTCCCCGAAATTCTCTGGCACAAATGTGTGATCCATCAAGTTAGTATTGTTCAGAGATCCTGCATTAAGAGTTGAGGGATTTGGGGATTCAGACTCTTACTTTTAACATTTTGACTCAATGACCCCGAACCAACTAATTTTGACAAAATCCATAGCTGGGAATGGTCTGCATCTTCCTACTAATCCCCATTTCATGGGTCATAAGTAGAGTCTAAGAGAGCCAGCAGCTTCGCAGTCTGGACAGTGGTTTGCACAGTCTATCGTAGGTGATGGAACAAGGAAATCCCAGGAGAGCTCAATCATGGTGAAGCTTAACAGGGTTTTCCCGATAGGTTATTCCAAAGTTTAAAAGCTCCAGAGACCGACCACGTTGCTTCTAATGTACAGTCTGTGTGGTTCCAAGTGTAAGCATAGTCATGCCAAGAAATCTGTATCTACCAATACGCTCCAGCAATAAAAATGTATAATGGCTTTGTAGGTGTGGTGGCATACAGAAGATAAGATACATTTCAAGTCAAATCAATTAACTTTAGGATGTAAAATATCAAGAACTATTTACCAGAAAGACTAATACATGATTAATTCTCCAAATTATACACATCCCACCAATTCTTACCGGAATATTCGGGTCACACAGCCATAGCTCCAGATGGTAGCAGTCTTGACATGAGGCTTTGAGCAGATCATCCATGATCATATTAAATGGCAAGATAGGCTTGAGGGACCAAGTGGTCCACTCTTGCTCCTATTTTCTTGCTTCCATGTCTGAAGTTTTTCGGTTCAAGGCCAACATCAGAAACCCAAGGTCAAAATCTTGACTGATATTCCACTGCACCAGTGGAGTCACAGATGCGCCCCTTCTGAGGAAATGTTAAATCAAGCCTTATCTGCTCTCTCGGATGGTGGAAAAGATCTCATTACCCTATCGAAGAGGTGTCCCTTATGTCCTGACCAGTGTTTGTTCCTCAAATCAACTAACAACTCAAAAACATTATCTGGATATTATCACCTTGCTAGTTTATGGGAGCTTGTGCAAGTGTGCACATTAGCTATCCATTTCCTACAGATGATTCATTTTGAAAGTCCTGCACTGGAGGTAAAGCACATTGGAGGTAAAGCAAATTGAGGTAGTGAAATCCAAAACATGAAAGCAAGTCCTTCCTCACAGTTGAACATTTAATAACTTAATTTCTACTCATATTCACATTTGCTTTTTGAACATTCTTCAATATATTTGCTTCTCTATTTTGTTACAATAATAATTTTAGTTACATTGTAATGCTATCTAATTTTCTTGGGTGATTGATAGTAAACAGAATTGACCTCTGGCCCTTGGAACTGTTTTACTATAATTGTACAGGGCCTTGGTGAGACCGCAGCTGGAGTATTTTGTGCAGTTTTAGTGTCCTTACTTATGAAAGGATATGTTGCCATAACGGTGGTGCAGTGAAAGTACACCAGAATGATTTCTTGGATGGAGGGACAGTTACACAAGGAGAGATGAAGCCAATAAGGCCTGCATTCACTAGAATTTAGAAGAATGAGAGGGGATCTCATTGAAACATACAGAATACTGACAGGGCTTGACAGGCTGGATGCAAGGAGGTTGTTTCTCTGTCTGGTCATGATGTTGGTGAAGGAGGGGCCTAATACTGTAAGTCACAGGCTCAGGATATGGTATAAAACATTCATGACTGAATGTACTGAAGGAGATAGAAATATTTCTAAACACAAATGCCATCAAGGTGTAGGGGGAGAGTGGGAATGTGGTATTGACACACAAGATCAGCCACAATTGTACCGAATGGCAGAGTAGGCACAGTGCCAAATTGCCGACTGCTCCTATTTTTTTTAAATTTTCTGTTTCGCAAGCTATTCCTCACCTTATTGAGCTAACTAATGCACTTAAACTGAATTAATAATGCAAGTAATTGGTTTATTCAATGGCTTCTCCCAGTACAATATAAGTGCTAATGCTTACAAATAAATGTTTTAGAACAAAATATCACATAAATATTATTAAATGTTTCACCAGATGACTAGGTGCATTCAAACAGATCCAGAAAAACTAAACAGGCAAGAGCAGATAATGCAGATAATAATATATTTGAATAAAACTGGACAGAACCAAATCTCACCATGTCAATCAAGAAGTACTATTTCACTAATAGAAATACTTCAAGCTTTTAATAAAATAGCTTCATAAGTACAGTTTTACATATTTCCATAAATAGCTTATAAAATATTAATAATTAATCATACTATACTTAAAGAATTGAAAAATATATCACTATAAAATAAATATCTTTTTTTTACAATTTTTGCATATTACATGATTTAAGTGCCCATTATATTCTTTATTTCAAATTTGTACCGTCCTTGTAAATAATAGTTCATGGTTTCATTTTTTTACAATTAAATTCAGTTGATAAAATTAATTATATATTATTGGTGACAGGTATGGACATTTAAAGTATGGCTTAGCTATGTTATGAATAATTCTTTAGCAACCTAATAGATGTAAAATCACCAATCTGTAGAATTTACAAAATATCTAAACAAAAGTGCTTAATAACATTTGGAGCTTTGTAATACAGGCAATTCAAAGTGATATAAAATCAAGTATTTGTTACATTGAGGCCATTCATTTAAAAAATCTGTCAATTGTGTTACACCTTGCTTTCTTGGTTATTGGCTGCTGGGCTGTCGATCCAGTCCTGAAAACAAGTAAATATTAAAGAAATGTATTCACAAAAACCAAAGCAGCAAGACACAATTAATACAATACCAAAATTTTGCATGCTCAGATTGTTGATTCTCAATTTGTCAAGTGTTGGCATAAATGTACATAACTGTTCTTTGGAATACACTGGGATATGATCCATGTTAAAATGATCAGAGCAACCTAATCTAGTTTAAAGTTTATTTTGATAATTGCTCACATGGTGAATTGCATTGGGGAAAAGCAAGAGGGGAAGGTTAAAAAAAAATCATTCCTTGATATTTCAATCTCATTAATTCTTGCACAAATGGTACAGAAGACTTTAATTTCTGTCACATAGAAGATTGATGAGCATGCACCTATCCACAATTCTTAGTAAAGCAAACCTCTAAGGCTGCTAACATTCAGGCTTAAGTATAGCAAAATCAGATATCAGCTGAAAGACAGTTCAATCCAGGGTTATACTTGCAATCTTGAGAACCAGAGACAAAACAAGTTTTATTTTAGCCTGGTGCCACTGACCAGCAATGCATGGAATCAACAGAAACACCAAAGATTAACTTGCTAGATATGTAAAATGAGATGATCCCAGTGCTAGTCTGTAAACACCAAGCAAGTTCATCCTTAATTTAAAATTTAATAACTTTCTCAAGACTTTGACCAATCATGCTGAAAATGAAGTAACTCAACACACATCAGATTTAACAGTACTACTGCTATCTGAAAATAAAAAGACCCATTAGAAATCAGTGAAAAACTAGCATTACTCAGAAAGTCTTAACTACAAAAAAAAAACACAGATAGCACAATGAGCCCACAGGCAAAAGTATTCCAAAACAAAGCCGCATTATTATAGAATTTGCTGAGGCTACAATTCAGCAAGTAAGAATGAAATATATATAAGAAAAAATACAGAGTACGGTAGTGCTACTGTTAGCACTGCTGCCTCACTCCAGACCTCTGATCCTAACCTTTTGTGTTGTCTGTGTGGAATATGGATGCTCTCGCTTTGACCTTGTGGGCTTTCCCTCAGATGTTCTGTTTTCCCCCCACATGCCAAGCACATGCTGACTGGTAGGTTACGTGGCTACTGAAAGTTGTCTCCAGTGTAGATGGTTGGTAGGAGAATCTTGGTGCTTGTGAGGGGAGTTGATGGGGATGGTAGAGGAAAAGAAATGGGATAGGCATAGATAGATACTTGATGGTCACCACAGACATGATGGGCCAAACAGCCTGTTTTTGTGCCATGTGACTACACACTTTTATTGCAATGCATAAACAGTAATATTGCAAAGTAACCTCCATAATCTCACCTTTTTGGTTGAACAGATGAATTTGAAGATTGCTTTCCAGTTCCTAATGGACCTAATAATAAAAACAAACAAATATTATTTTATTTCCCCCCCACAAATAGTAACCACATCAAAAGAATTAACAGTCAAGCTCACCAGTCACCTGCTCCTGGATTTTGCTGTTCCTTTCAGCATAGATAAGAGCTATTTTTTCTCTGAGAGGTTGCCTCCAAGTTGATTAAATGAGCCCCAACGTAGCACAAGGCTTTTCCAATTGTAAGTGGCTGCTGCCATTTCAAGCCCCAGTATGAGATTGGGGAGAAAGGTGTAATTTACATAAAAGTGTCCCCTGAGGACCTGTCAAACTCAGTATTACCTTCTCCACCACAACTCTCAAATTTTAACATTATCCTTATCTGTACTACAAACATCAACCAATTCTAGGGAGCCAGCAAACAGGTTGAAACATTTCCCAAAACTTCTGGGAAATGCTGAAGAGTAACCCAATCTACTTTTCTTCCTCAAGTTAACCATCTCACTTATGAGCATACTCTGACAGCACACCCAGAAGGGTGGATACATCTTGGGAAGTGTATACAAAATGTACAAACTTCAGTTCTATTTTAAAACTCTAACAATTTGATTTTAATCTATCTAACAACTGCATAAACAAATCACCTTGATGCTACAAAGCCATAGTGTGCAAATATAATAGCTTCAATCTTGGTCAGAAGTTAGTTGCTCTCCATCAGAGCAACAAATGGAATGTAGTTCTCTCACTGCCTCAAATTTGGAAGACTAAAGAATAGTAAAGACATCTTACTCAGCCTGCAATGTATTGGCTTTTGTTGTTAGTTG
The DNA here is from genome assembly GCF_009764475.1 of Pristis pectinata. NCBI lineage: Eukaryota > Metazoa > Chordata > Chondrichthyes > Rhinopristiformes > Pristidae > Pristis > Pristis pectinata. The sequence continues at coordinate 25,296,302 of NC_067411.1, forward strand.
AAAAAAGGATTGGGGCTCCTCTCCAGGTCTGGTTGCTTTATTGGAGACCCCACATTGCAAAATGAATGAGGTTCAGAAAAAGAAATACATTCCCTCTTAAAAGGCCCTAAATTAGTACATGTTACTGAAATTGATTATGTGGAAATAAGAATGCTCACCTACTCCTTTTGAAGTGCAGTCTGTGGAAAATGGATGTGTTGATCTCTCAGTAAGCTCTTGTATAACCCCTTGATTTAGACAGATATCGACATGCCTGTTGAACAATGATAGATCTGTTGTTTTTTGCCTTATGTCGCAAATTGGACATACCAGACCAGCTGGCTCTTCTGATTGAGAAGACAACATTCCCTTCAATGATGTGGCATGTCTCATTGCCTGGTCTGACTGGCGCTGAGCATCCTGTCTTGACAGGTTGAGTTGTGCAAATGCTGCGTGATTTAACCTGCTGGCATTAGATTTAGTTAAATCAAACTGAATTTTTTCCTGTGTCACATGAGTAGTTTTACCAGATATTTGAACTGACAAATTGCTGTGGTCTGAAAGTTCTTCATCTAAAATAGTCTTATCTTTAATGGGCTCCAGGGTCCCTACTGTGCCATTAGATAGCTGCGTATGATCTTTAAGACAAGTCTGGTGACCAGATTGTACAATCGGGCAGGAATTGTTTTTAACTGATGATTCACCATTAAAGCTGCTACTTTCAATTTCTCTGTGCAAATCTACAACTGTAATACTCGGATACATTTCTGAGGGTCTCTCCTGATACTCTGTTCCTTTTTGTTCATGTAGATCCATTATTTTTTCATTTTTTAAATCATTGTCCAAGCTAGATGCGTCCTTCATGATTGTACAGCTTGCCTTTGAAATATTTGCTTCACCTTCTCTTACACATAAACAACAATCAATTTGGTTCATCAATCCCTCTGAAGTTGATATGCCTAGTCTTTTTAAACATTTTGGACACTTGTTAGTAACGTTTAATGCTGGAATCAGGCCACTACCCTTGAGCTGCATTTCATCCATTGTGCAAGCTGGGGTAGTTATGGCAGGTTTGCACTTTTCTTGTTTGACTGCAAGAACCTGGCTTTTTTGCTGTCGCTTTTTATTGAAGAAACTTTCTCTTTTGGATGTTTCTGCTTGTTCTGTTTGGTTCTTCATGTCTATGCACTCAGAATCAGAGCTGCAAATTGGGGTCTCAGATTTTCCAGTATGGAAAAAATTGATGATGCTTTTCTGGTGAGGTTTTTTCTCATCTTGATGGACAAACCCAGAAACCCGCACACCTTACGGGAGAAACAATAATATGTTAATTGTGCAATGGTAACAATTTAATAACATTAAATGGTTCCCATAAGAATTAAAACAGAGAAAAATTCAAAGATATTCTGTGCACTGTTAACAAAGTATGTAAAAAAAAGAATAGTTTCTTATATCAAATAGCAATGGGATGAATCAGGATATTGGGCCCATTATTTATCATAAATCCATGCAACGATGTCCAGCAGTCTCCAAACAGACACTAACCCCTTCTAATCATAGAGAAATAAAAGCGGCGAGGCATATTAAAGCAAGCTAATGCCTCACTCTGTCAACCAGTGAAAGACTTATGACCTTGTATGACCCAAGAAAAATGTGAAGTGATACAAAACATGCCAAATAAAATTTAAAGATTCAAAACAAAGGTTATGATTCTATTTCAGTCACAGTTATGAAATCATAGTCAACCTTCATTGCTTTCTACACAAGATAAATGTAGTCTGTTAACTCATTCACCCATCACAACAATTGTCATCAGGCCACATTTTATGTAATTTAGCCCTGGTATCGGAACAGAAAGCAAATGTCATACTTTGCCTGGAATTAAGTTATCTGAAAAAATGCATATTACCTATACTGCTTTCATAATCGGTAGAGCAGAATAGGTAAAACTGCATCCTCCAGGTCGCTACTTAATTTTCCTCTTTTTTTAGCTTTGGCTGTACATTTTGAGTTCTGATTAAAAGTTTCACTCAGTATCTCTCTGCTTTCTACAGATACTGACTATATTTCAAATAGTTTGTGTACAATTCAGATTTTACACAATTATTATTTGTACTCTGTCCCCTTGAGTTTGTAATGTAGCTAAACAGCAACCAGTCAAATTTACAGTTTGTTTTCAAATTTTCAGCTCATTTATTGTCAATGCACAATTTCCTGTACATTTTACTCCCTCAGATTATGGGAGAGCAACTTGGAGATGAAAATGTGTGGAACCCAATGCAAAAGGCAAAGGGTTTTATACTGATGACTATCTACTTTTGTCACCTCTTCAAAGTGGACAAAAGAGAGCCTAGTCAATATTAATGGCAAGTGGCACTTGAAGTAAAGAAATATTGATCAGATACTGTTCATCTTTATTCAGAAATTCCTGTTATACATTACCCATAAGTCTGAGTCTCAATGGCTGAGGATATATGCTCTCAATCTCGGTCTTTAGTAACTCAGATGCAATAGCATAAATTTCTTCTTCCTTAGAAACTGCCGATGGAACTGTACAGGCTCTTGTCTTCACTTCAAAGTTTATATTCTTCAATTTTAGAGTTACTGTCTTCCCCTAAAATTTTGGAAAAACTACTTTACAAAGTCCTTGAAAATCCTTTATATAATGAACACAGGCTTTAGGTAGCATTCATTGTTTTTGTGAATTACACCATAAAACCTTTAAACTATACAATGAAAAAAAACTTCATAAATATTTTGATAAAAAGGGCAAAGCTGTACCCTTAGTCCTCCCTTGTGGAGATCTTCCTCAAGGTCATGACAAAGTTCACGACATAAGCTGTATTGCTCCGATGCTTTACTGATTTCACTGAACGTCCTAAAATTCAAAAATAAATTTTATTTCACACAGGTTCTAAAGTCAGAAAATATACTGTGGAAATAGCTTGATGACAGTAAATGCTTTAACACTATGGCCTAGAAGTCATGTATGTAAGAATCATGCTAAAGTGAGATCCCACACAAGTTTCATGTGAGGTGGTGGAGTGGGGGAGGACACAGTTGAGAGGGTAAGAATTTATATTTCAACAAGCAAGACATGTAAAACATCTTGTAACATTAGAATCATGAATCCCAGGTCATCATATACAGACTTAATTAGGTCCAACGTCAAGCAAATAAATAGTTTGCTTTATGATCTCTCTGTGGTGTAATTTCTCAGTGACCATTCTCTATGAAAAATGAGTTTCCTGCAATAGAACTGATTTAGGGCAGATCTTCCCCATGTGTAGTGGGTGGGATTTGTGGCATATGCACCACACATCCCCAAAAGATGATGACATTGTGCCATTAGAGATGGGCATAATCATCAAGGTGGGACAAGATCGTCATCATCAGGGCCATTCTTAAGGAATCCAACCACTGATTTTCTGTGGGACTTCTCAGCGCATTAGAGGCTTAACTTATGCCTCTGTGTGTTACCATTGATAGACAGTGTTTTACTACAGCATTGCAACAACATCATCAATTTTGTGTGACTCCATGCATAAGTACATATTCAAAGGACCATGATATGATTCATCAAAAGGCACAAATGCACACAGAACTGCCCATCAGTTTCCTGATAAAAATATTATTACACGGCACCAGTGAATTTCTTTCCCTATGTCTTACAAATAAATGGCCCTTAGGATACACATTACACACCTCTGTTGACATATAATACAAAATATATTGTGCTGCTCCAGAATCCCATGGCAGTGAAGATTTACTTAGCCTGATATGAAAACTGATAAATGTGTTGATGGATCCCTGTAAACAAATGACACCATCAATGATGCCCTTGCACAGGAACAATCCTCCTTTTCAGCTGAGCCATTTTGAAGATCTTTGCATGAATTTTCACCTTATAGCTTCAGACTTATCTCTGCCACAAAACTACTCAGATTGTTCAATTGAAAGCAAACATCACTCTGAACAGAAAAATCTAGTATTGTGATTGATCAGTCTTGTGTCTCCTTCTCAATGTCACCTTAACATTTCACCATTTTGCCATCTTTCACACCTGTTCTCCGAAGTTCATTATAGTGTTGGGTGCATCAAGAAAAGCTACAATTTCTTCCATCCAAACACATGAAAAACCTGAGTAATCCTAATTAGCAAGCTTGCTTAATTCCCCCTCTTCAGTACTGCCCACTTTGCCTCTGCTAAAACTCTTGTATTTGTCACCAAACTCAACTTCAAGGCACGTCTTGCTGATATCTCAAGCACCAATCTATCAAGGTCCAAATTATTCAAAACCCTGTCAGCAACGTTAGTGTACTGTCCCTACCTTTGCTCATCATCTCCCAAAGCACTGAATTGAAAATCTTTATTATTTGTGAATTCCTGGTAAACTTATTTTACCCTATTTCTCCAATATCTTCCAGATCTATAATCCCAGCTGGTGTGCCTCATGATGATTCGGCTTTCTCTGCTCACCATTGACAACGAGGCATTCAGCCATCTTCCCCTATGCTCTGTAATTCTCTTTCTAAGTTGTATGCTTTCTACTTCCCATCATATATTTTAGAACATGGGTTGATCATTTTCCTTTGCTTGTGCCACCGTTCTCTGAAGCACTTTGGTCACTACACAAGACAAGTAGTCGTAATCCAGGTTTTTGTGTAATGGGTTTTAACAAACAGTTAAGCAACAGGAACTATTAAGAACACATATATCCAAAACAGATGTGAAATACTGAAAAGGACTCACCTTTCTGTGCTCATACTCTTCCGATCACCATCTCTACAACAACAAGGATTGTCATTGTTAATTATATTATTTTTTCTAAATGTGTAAAGCTATTTTACATTTGAGAAATTTTAAAAATGAAGCTTTAAATCTCTCTTCAAATTGGGATGATTTTGCAATAATATGCTTCTGGCCTTTTAATGGCAGCAAACATCATTTCTGCATTTGTGTTTATCTTAGTGCTGATCTCCATGATTTATAAAATAATTTATTTGAGGACAAGGATAAAGGTTGGATATTAAAGATTAGAAACTTCAAGGCTAAGGCTTCCTACACAGAGCAGTGTTGTTCCTACTTTCCTCATTTCTGTTTTGTGCTTCATTTTTCTCTATCCACTTCTTTCCTATGGATGATAATGCTTCCAGCCTTCTTATGATAATTATGGACATAAAAAACTATTTGGCACATCTTAATTCACCCTTTTAGAAAAGTCCCAATGTCATCCGGCTACCCAATTCATACTTCTCTCATCCATCTAGAAGGCCTATATTTTCTTTTATCTGATCACAAAATAGAAAATTTGAACAATTCTGATGATAGATCACTCACTTGAAAAATTAACTCTACTACTCTTTCCGCCCAGCATTTTGTGTTTTATTCCATTTGAACAGACCGGGTAATTCACCCTTTCATTTTCTCCTCCCTTCTTTGAAGAAGTAACCAGCCAATACTTGACACCTTAGAACATTCCAAATGGTGAATCAAAGTAGTGTAACCCATTATATTGCTATTGAACAATTTTCTTGGAAGGATGAGTGATTGTTATATTACCCTGTGAATCCATTTCCACTGGTAAGGTTGCCAAGGATACAGTAGATAAACTGGAAACTTGGGCAGAGTGGTGGCAGATGGAATTTAATCCAGACAAGTATAACGTAATGGACTTTGGGAAGTTGAATTCTTGTATGATGTATACAGTAAATGGCAGGAACCTTAGGAACATTGATAAACTGGTGGTCCAAGTCCATAGCTCATTGAAATTCGCGACACAGGGTAGTGAAGAAGGCATTTGGTATCTTTGCTGAGGTATTGATTATAAGAGTGGGGATATCATTTTGCAGCTGTACTAAACATTAGCTAGACTGCACTGAAGTGGTGTGTATAGTTCTGGTCACCACTTTTTAAGGAGGATGTGGTAGCAATACAGAGAGTGCAGAGGAGATTCACCAGGATGTTGCCTGGAATAGAAGACTGTAGTTATGAGAGATTGGAGGTTGGATTTATTCTCACTGGAATGTAAGAGGTTGAGGGGTAACCTTATAGAGGTTTATAAAATTGTGAGGGGCATAGATAGGATAGATAGTCAGCATCACAGGTTTAAGGTAAGGAGGAGAAATTTAAGAGATCTGAGGGCTAAGTTTTTCACACAGAGGATGGTGGTTATCTGGAATGAGCTGCCTAAGGAAGTGGTGCAGGCAGATACAATTATGTTTACAAGGTATTTGGATCAGTACTTAGACTGGAAAGGCATAGAGGGGATATTGGCTTAATGCAGGCAAATGGGGTTAATGTAGACAGGCATAGCAGTCGACACAGATGAGGTGGGCCAAAAGAACCCATTTCTGTGCTCTATGATTACTCCTTTAGCACTGCATACGATTAGGCAGTGTACAAGCAATCTAGTCCTGTATTTTTGGATCCATAATTTTATTGCAATACACTTTCATGTTATCGTTTTATTGTATAGTTATTAATATCATTCATGTGATTCAAAGTAAAGTATTAGAAAAGATATTTGGAAGACTGTATTGACCTTGTGACCTAACTGACTTCATTTTCGGAGGATGCACATTTTAAATTTAACACCTGCATATAACCTGACATTTTGCTAGCATTTTTGCTTTGCTTGACATTTCAGTCTTTACGGTTTTTCCTTTATAATTTTTGTTTCAACATCATGTATATTTTCCCACATAATTCAGCAACTGCACAGAAAGGTGAGTAAGGAGATTTGGTGAGAAAAAGGCAGTGGACTGGCTTTCAAATAAAATAAATTAACTTAAGACAGGAAAGGTAAGGCAGGTGATGTATTACAGTTGTAGTATTTGGGATCTGATGAAAACCATTATGATCCATGGCATCCACACACAAAGAAAGTGTATGCAGCTGAATCACTTTCTGCACAAGAGTTGAAGAGCTGGCTCTCAGTTGGACACTGCAATGCATCAGAAAGGGAGAAAGTTACTTGAATAATTTATTCCATGGGGCAGTCACACCCCTTTGAATAAGTACTGCAAAACTTCTCAGTCAAGATGGATATGTGTGTGGGGTGGGTAGCTTTGCAGGAGTCTTAGTCTTCGCACTTGTCTAATAGTTAATGCAATTTTTGCAGCCTATGTGGGTGCGTGCAAAGACTACAGGGAGGATGAGCAAATTGAAAACATCATGGCTTAGAGGAGCATTCTTAATTCATTATATCATTTCCCCTTCTACAACTATTAAAGTGGATGGCTATTTCTTAAGTGATTTGAATTGACATCCCCAAGTAAAAATTCCTTTCCATCACAATTAATAACCCTTCAACCTCTTGTAAAAGCTTTAGCAAGAGTCTTCCAGAGACCAAATAATCACATCATGACAAATGCCATCACTGATATCAGTAACATTAATTTTTATGCCTTTCAGTTCTACTTATTCACCACTGAACATATGACATAGAATGCAGGGCTCCAATTTAGAGGTCCGTTCAAGTATAGAGTTATAATGTGACCCAGATCCAAACCTGACTCTGCTAGGACAATCCAAACCCAACTCTATAATTTTTTTCCATATCTGACCACCATACATATAACAATCTCAGATGTGCTATTCATCTGTTTGAGGATGAAACAACAAACAATGATCAAGAACAAATCATCACTAACTGGTAAAATATGCCTGTTTATTTGTTCAGCAACATTTAAGAGGCATTTAGACAGATGCATGAACAGGCAGGGAATGGAGGAATATGGACGTCATGCAAGCAGATGGGGTAAGTTTAGATTGGCATTATGGTCGGTGGAGACATGGTGGGCCAAAGGGCCTGTTCCTGCACTGTACTGTTCTATGTTCTATCACATATTTCAGGTTTACTAAACACACAAAATACACTAGATCTGATTTCTAAAGTATCTCATCCATTTGAAGCCCATGCATCAATTAATACAAACATGGGGAAATTCATATAATACTCTGAAGCACCTGAACAACACTTCATTTGAATTGTGTCATTGCTTTGCAAAGCACCTGCACTTAGTCTGCAGTAGTGACCCTAAACTTCAACTTGCCTGCTGTTTTAGTTCATGATCCATTCTCACTCTAACCTCTCTGTCTGTGGCTCCTATACTGTTATGTTGATGGGTCGAAGGGCCTAGTTCTACTCCTATATTTTATGGTCTTCCGGTCTTACAAGAAAGCCCACGTAAGCCTGAGGAACAAAGCTCAGCTTTCACCTGGGCACGTGGCAGCCATTCTCCAACTTCAAATAACTTGCTCTTGCTTTCTGTTTGTATGAGGAACTGGCCATTTTTCCTTGCCATTCCCCTCTTCCTTTTTGTTTTACATTTATATATTCTAGCCTGCTGGGCACATCCCAGTACACCAGACTACATCATCACGCTGACTTCACAACATTAGCAACAGGTTACACAGAAAAAAAAAGATTAACGTCAGCAAAACTAAAGAACTGTTTGTTGAATTCAGGAAGGGGAAAGAGGGCAAAGATGCACCACTCTACATTGGGGGATCAGTGGTGGAGGGAGTCGGCAGCTTTAAGTCTCTGGGTGCAAGTATATCAGATGACCTGACCTTGGCCAGTACATAGATGCAATCATAAGGAAAGTGTGCCAGCGTCTTTATTTTCTTAGAAGGTTAAAGAGGTTCTGCTCATCACCGAACACTCTAACAAACTTCTACAAATGTACTGTTGAAAGTATCCTGACTGTTTGCATCTTGGTCTGGTACCGCTATTCGAATGCACAGAACGTAAGAAGCTGCAGAGAGTAGTGGACTCTGCACAATACATCATGAGCACATCCTTCCCCACCATTGGTAGTATCTACAGGAGGTGCTGCCTCAAGAAGGGAACATCCATCATCAAAGATCCCCACCATCTGGGTCATGCTATCTTTTCGCAGCTACCATTAGGCAGGAGGTACAGAAGCCGGAAATTCCACACCACCAGGTTCAAGAACAGCTACTTCCCTTCAACCATTTGGTTCTTGAACCAACTGGCAAAACCCTAATGACTCCAGTTTAGCAACACAATAACTACTTTGATCACTTTGCACCAAAATGGACTTTTTTTTCTGTTCTCTTGTAAAAATTGTGCACAATTTATGTTTAATTTGTTTTTCTTGTGGATGCTGCTTAAATGAAACTGTGCCTGTGATACTGCTGCAAGTAAGTTGTTCATTGCACCTGTGCACACATGTACTTGTGCATATGACAATACACTTGACTTTGACTTAAACTACCCTTTAATTGCTGCATTACTTCAGCCTATTACAGACGTCCCCTCCCTTAACTTCTCTGTCACCTAAAGTAACTTGCTTTCCTTCTTTCTCAGTTCTGATTAAGGGTTTTTGACCCGAAACATTAACTGTTTCTTTTTCCATGAATGCTACCTGACCTTATGAGTTTTTCCAAAATTTTCTGTTTTTATTTCAGATTTCTGGTTTCTGCATTTTTTTTTCATTTTCAGGAGTGTCATTGTTCTTTCTTTGTACAACTGTTTCCAAACTATATTGTGTTTATGAAAAGATCCATTTAGACGTTTAGCCAGATCATGAGCTGTAAGCACTGCTCCTAAAGAGAGTGCTATCTGTTCAGTATGTGTTACCTTATTAGTTCAGAAGTAGAAGATGCACACCAAAGTACTGGCATTAGATGGATAACTGCTTTGCATCAGGATTCACCAAGATTGGTCCCAACTAATACAGGGTCAGCCACAACATCATGGGGTTTGCCTGTGTGCTACATCTGATGCTATTCTAACAGACATCCATGACATGTTTCAGGGTTCTAAACATTCTGAGTCCTGTGAGAATACCACTGATCAATGAGACTGTAAATTCTTTGCATTCTGGCTATTCAAAATTGATTCCCAAGATGACAGACTATTTCACTGTAAAGCCTCAAAAGTCCAGATATGGCTATTATTTTTTAAAAATCTAGCTGATCCATGAACCATAATTAAAAATAGCTCCCTCACAGAGGGCTCTGAAATAGCTTTGCTAGCCATAAGTATCCACAGTTCAGCACACAGCACTGCAAACTGGCTCAAAAACCCAAGTCCTGCCACACCCAGGTCCCAAGTGCACTCCCCGTTACATTTTAATTTACTTTCTAGGCGGTGTTTTCATTTATTTTAATCATTATCATTTTTTGTATTTGCATCTGAAACAAACCCGTGTTATGTCCTGTTGGATAATTTTCAGATTCCAAGTTAAAATATATGATTGCCAATTCACTTAAGTAAAGTTGTAATTGATTGGATCATTCAGATTGTATATACAAAATGCACAGTTAACACAAAAAATTCAGGCCCAAAATGTTTAAAACTACTTAACCACCTCCTCCCACTAGATGGCCATAAAGCCCATGAAAAAATTCACAGAATCCCTGCTGATCGACACTGCCAAGGCCCTTCATGCAACACTCAGATAAAAACAAGATTTATAACTTGGACAAGATTCAAGATAAAAAGTAAATCTCATCTCCATTCTCTCCATCAATGTCAATTCATAATCCCTTTGCTCCAAGAAACTTAAATTTGTTGCATTCCACTTCTTTCATTTCCTATTTAAATTCTTTCAGTCGGCTTCCTTCTATCCTTGTCACCAGTAACATTCCTTGTGAAGGTGATCCTCATATGCTATCCGCCTGATTATCAACATTAGATTTTGTCTTCCTTCAACATCTCTTCTCAGTAATCAACCACTTTCAAACGACTTTTACTAGATCTTACTTCCTCCTGCTTTAGTATCTCAGGCTTCACCCTATCCATTCCCCACCTTCACTGCAACTTAAAACTAACTTATATTCCCTCTTCCCAGTTCTGTAATAGGGTTCTCAACCTGAAACTGTTTCTCTTTCCACAGCTGCTGCATGATTCCTGAATGTTTCCAGCAGTTTTTTTTTACTTGGGATTGTTCTCCTTTTGAGCATGAGGTTAAGGGGAGATCTAACAAAGGTATTCAAAACAATGAATGGTTTTAACAGAGGAAGTTGGCAGAAATTGATATGCACTAACTGAAAATGTGATTGAATCATTGGAAATCTATTCCTCCAACCTGCTATGTTTCTCATCAGTTTCAAAATCGTCCTTAAGCTCAACTTTTTAAAACATATAAACAAACAAACTGCTGGAGGAACTCAATGGGTCAAGCGGTAACTGTGAAGGCAAAGGGATGGTCGACATTTTCGGTCATGAACCTGCATCAGGAGAGAAAATATACAGGAAAGATAGCCAGTATAAAGTGGTGAGAGGAAGGGACGAGACAGAGGCTGGTGGTGATAGGTGGAATCAAAAGTGGGGGTGCAGGGAGGGGGAGAGAGGCTGTTGATAGACAGATGGAGCCAGGTGGGGGAGTGGAGAAGGAAGGTAGAGACAGAGGCTGGAGGTGATTAGGGGAACCAGATAGGAGATGGAAGATGGGCAGATGGGACCAGCTGGGGGAGGAGATAGGAAGGGTAGGCTAGGAGAGAAGAAACCCAGATGGATAGGTGTGTGGGTGACGGGCAGATGTAAATGGGAAAGGTGAACAAAGGGAGAGAGAGCCCTGGTGGACCAAAAGGAATGGGAAAGGAACGCAGGAGTGCGTTACCTGAAATAGGAAAATTCAATGTTCATACCACTGGGTTATATACTACCTGAGTGGAATATGAGGTTACAAGAGGTGTTCTCCTAGCTTGCATTTGGTCTCACCATGACAACGGACAAGGCAGAGGACAGACAGGTCGGTGTGGGAGCGGCACGGTAATGTGTGCTGGCGGCACGGTAGTGTAGTGATTAGTGTAACGTCATTACAGCACCAGTGACCCGGGTTCAATTCCCGCCGCTGTCTGTAAGGAGTTTGTATGTTCTCCCCGAGTCTGCGTGGGTTTCCTCCAGGTGCTCCAATTTCCTCCCAGATTCCAAAGACATGCAGGTTAGGAGCTGTGGGCATGCTATGTTGGTGTTGTAAGAGTAGCGACACTTGTGGGCTGCCCCCAGTATATTCTCAGTTATGCAAAAAGATGCATTTCACTGTGTGCTTCGATGTACATGTGGCCAATAAATAAATATCTTAATATCTATATCTTAAAGTGACATGCAACCAAAGGTCAAGATGGTCATTGTGGACAGAGTGCAAGTGCTCTGCAAAATGGTTGCCTAATCTACACTTGGTTTTGCTGATGTAGGGGAAGCCATATCGAGAGCACCAAATGCAATAGATGAGGTTGGAAGAGATGCACTGAATCACTACACAGGGACCTCCCCTATTTTTAAACATATCATCTGTCACAATTTCAAATCTCTTTCACATTAGTATTCACCATTCAAATTAAACTTAAGTGAGATATAGTACATTCAAAATGCATCCAACTTGTTTTTTAAGGGAATGAATAGTAAAAAAAAGTCATAAATTAGTATGCAGGCATGTTCAAATAAATTCTTTAACACAATCATTCTTCACAGTTTTTTGCGGTTTTTAATTGGTTAATAATATTTTAACTGTAATATCATGTTTGTAACAACTTTCTTTTCCAAAAATACACAAACTTTCAGAAGCAGTTTATTTACCTTCCAAGGCGTGTCTCACTCAGACCAAGTGAGATTTGTAAAAAATGGTCCCAAGCACTCTCAGAGAACAGCAAGGACAGCAGGGCCCCCTGCTGCTGCAGTTCAATGCATGTTGTAATTCCTAATGCATTCAGCATTTTTTCTGTTACCTTTCCTATACCAGGTACCTACAGACAAAAATAGCAAGCAGAACAAATTTATATTAATCTAATAGCAAAAGGGTAACTATATCTCTTAATACCTTTTTTTTATGGTAAAGCATCCCATACTGCTTCACAAGAGCATCAAGCAATATTTGACACTGAGCCATAATAGGATTAGCATAATAAAATTATTATATTGATGACCAAAATCTTGGTCAGAGAGATAGCTTTTCAGGAGTGTCATAATGGGGGAGCAGGAACTGAAAGAGGAGAGAAAGACGGAGGGGGGAGACAGGGAAGGGGGGAGATGTAGAAAGAGACAGTTTTAACTGTAAATATATAGTTGTAAATATCTAACTTTGTTTAAATTTAAAAACAAGTATTGTTTCTGCTGCTTATTCATTTCAGGTTTGAACTCAGATGCAGAAGACATTAACTCAACAAAAGAAACACAAGAAATTATGCAGATGCTGGAATCTGGAGCAATACACACAAATTGCTGGAAGAACTCAGCAGGTCAGGCAGTGTCTATGGAGGGAAATAAACAGTTGACGTTTTGGGTCGAGACCCTTCATCAGGATTGGAAAGAAAGAGGGCAGAAGTCAGAAAAAAAGGTCAAGGGACAGGGTGGAGCACAAGATGGCAGGTGCTCCTGCCATGGTCTGTCACATGACACATGACGCATCAATGATCTATCAATGACTTTCAGATTAATGATCTGTCAAAGACTTTACTTGTCTTCTGTGTAAATGCATCCAAAGTTTTCATTATATATTATCATGGCATTTTCCAGATCAAAGACCACACCCGCCCAGGTCATTCTCTCTTCTCTCCTCTTCCATCAGGCAGAAGATACAGGAGCCTGAGGGCACATACCACCAGGCTCAAGGACAGCTTCTATCCCACGGTGATAAGACTATTGAATGGTCCCCTTATACGATGAGATGGACTCTTGACCTCACAATCTACCTTGTTATGACCTTGCACCTTGTTGTCTACCTGCAATGCATTTCCCTGTGGCTGTGGCACTCTACTCTGTACTGTTATTGGTTTTACCTGTACTACCTCAATGCACTCTGTACTAACTCAACGTGTCTGCACTGTGTAATGAATTGATCTGTACGAACGGTATGCAAGACAAGTTTTTCACTGCACCGCAGTACAAGTGACAATAAAAAACTAATACCAAGATCAAATTCAGTGATTATCCATTATTCCGGTGAAGTCAGTTACACCTGTTAGTTGGTGACTGTAAATTAACCTAGTGTATGTGGGGGGGGTTAGGAAAATTGAAGAGAGTTAACAGGTTCGATGAAAATTAGTGGGGGATTGAGACTGATGGGATTGTTCCGAGAGCTAACATAGACTCAATGGGCCAAACAACCTCCTTCTATATCATAACTAAGAAAGAAAATATAAAAAAACTTAACAGATCTCTTTTTAACCACCTATGTTCAAGAGCCAAGTTTTTCTTATCCTTTTTCATAAATAAAGATGGTCTTCCCGAAAGGCTTTCCTTGGTGGGTGTTATTGATTTTCTTTACATTTGCCATGCACTTCAAAGAAATTTATTGTACATGAACCAAGGGAATACAGGAACAGGTGTCTGCAGTCCAGCCCTTCAGTGAGATCATGTCTAATCGGTAATCCAACTCCAAATACCCAGCTTCGTCACATATCCCTGATATCTTTGATTAACAAGTAACCCAGCATCAATTGTCATTTGTGGAAGGGCACTGCAAATTTGTACTATCCATTTCTAACTTCACATCTGCAAGGTCTTTATATGTGATTCACACAAATCCTAGATTCTCTAACCTACAAGAAACATATTTTTGTTAAATACATTCAGTTCCCTTAATATCTTGAAAGCTGAGATCAAATCTTCCATTAATTGGTTAAAGTTCAGCAAACATAACCTTGGTTTGTGTAATTTCACCTAATTTAGCCCATGGAGTCCAAGAACATTCTGGTCACTCTATGTGGCAATCCACTGAGATCAATACAACCTAGAGCATTGCACCCTGAATATCCCACTGTACTGCATGAATAGCATAACCTTTGCTTTGATTATTTTCAGTACTGTACATCTTAATGGTGTTAAGTAACCACAAGTTTCTTTGGAACTGCATTGTTTGACATTTAGAAACTATTCTATCTTACATTCGCCTGCAATGAAATTAATTTGTTACTGTTTAATTCATTTTATTAATATCTCTTTGTAACTTATTACTTCCATTTAAAAGTCTTGCATAATCAACAAGCTTAGATGTGTGTTATAGATATATTTCCTAACATTTAAATCATTTATAGATATACCGCAAAAGCTGCAAACAGAACACAAATCATTAGAGAAGATCACTAGTCATATGCAGCCAACTTGCTCATTAGCCCTTTTGCCTCCTGCCACAATCAATTTCCTAGATTAATAATTCACCTTCCTTCCTTGACCTTCAACTTTTAGCTGCTAATGAGGAATTTGCCTTGCAGAACTCCTTTCAGATATTCCCATTCAGAAACTAAAATATGAGGATCCAGTACAGAAAGTCGTACAGTGCTGGTCTGAGGATATAAATGAGCTTCTATGCGACTGCTTTGAATCGGTAGACTGATCCATGTTCAAAGATTCAGCAGCTGACCTAGATGAGTATGTTACCACTGTCATGGACTTTATCAGCAAGTGTGTAGAGGACTGTGCGCCAGAGAGGTCAATCTGGGTGTTGCCAAACTGGAAACCATGGATGAACCGAGAGATTCACTTCCTACTGAAGTCCAGAACTGTGGTATTCAAATCAGGTAACCCTGACCTATACAAGAAATCAAGATACAACCTTCATAAAGCTAACAGGGATGCCAAGAAACAATACCAGTCCAAAATTGTGCCCTGGACCAGCCGTCAATTGTGGCAGGGCTTACATGCTATAATGGCCTACAAAACGAAGTCGGGCAGCATCGCCGACAACACCCCATCCCTTCCCGATGGGCTTAACACATTCAATACACCTTTTGGACAGAAGGGCAATGTAATGTCATGATGCGCCCCAACAGCCCTCAATGCACCTGAACCCACAGTCATCATCGCAGACATCAGATCAGTCTTCTGGAGAGTGAACCCGCGGAAAGCTTCTGGCCCAGATGGTATTCCTGGCCATTTCCTCAGATCCCGTGCAGATCAGCTGGTGGGGATACTTGCAGACATTTTTAACTTCTCCCTACTTAAATCTGAGTTTCCCACCTGCTTTAAGAATATCATCTCGGTACCTAAGAAATATAAGGTAACGTGCCTTAATGACTACTGCCTGGTGGCTCTGATGTCCACCATCATGAAATGCTTCAAGAGACTGGTCATGGCACACATTAACTCCAGCCTCCCAAACAACCTCGACCCACTACAATTTGCCTACCGCTGAAAAGGGCTAGGGTGGACGCCATCACCCTAGCCCTACACTCAACTTTAGAACACATGGACAGTAAAGACACCTATGTTAGACCACTGTTTACTGAATAGAACTCCGCCTTCAAAACTATAATTCCAAGCAAACCTATCTCCAAAATCCTAGACCTGGGACTCAACACCTCCCTTTGCAACTAGATCCTTGACTTCCTGACCAACAGACCATAATCAGTAACACCTCGCCATTATTATCATCAACACTGGTGCACCACAAGGCTGCATCCTCAGCCCCCAACTCAACTTCCTGTACACGCACTACTGTGTGGCCAGATTCTGCTCTAACTCCATCTACAAGTTTGCAGATGACACCACCGTAGTGGGCTTAATATCAAATAACGATGAATTGGAATACAGGAAGGAAGGAGAGCATAGTGGCATGGTGTCATGACAACAACCTTTCTCTCAACATTAGCAAAACAAAAGATCTGATCATTGACTTCAGGAATAGGGGCGGCGCACATGCTCCTGTTTACATTAATGGTGCTGAAGCCTGTCCTGGTCCAACCAGGTAGATGCCACGGTCAAGAAAGTACGCCAGTGTCTCTATTTCCTCAGGAGGCTAAAGAAATTTGGCATGTGCCCTTTGACCCTCACTAATTTTTATTGATGCACCATAGAAGGCATCCTATCTGGATGCATCACAGCTTGGTATGGCAACTACTCTGCCTGAGTATGCAAGAAACCGCAGAGAGTTATGGACACAGCTCAGCCAATCATGGAAACCAGCCTCCCCTCCATAGACTCTAATCTAGGCAGAAGATACAAAAGCCTGAAAGCATGTACCACCAGGCTCAAGGACAGCTTCTATCCCTCTGTTATAAGACTACTGAACAGTCCCCTAGTATGATAAAATTGACCTCACAATCTACCTCGTTATGGCCTTGCACCTTATTGTCTGCCTGCACTTCACTCCCTCTGTAACTATAACACTTTATTCTGCATTCTGTTACTGTTTTCCCTTGTACTTCCTCAATGCACTGTTGTAATAAAATGATCTCTATGGATGGCATGCAAAACAAAGTTTTTCACTGTACCTCAGTACATATGATAATAATAAACCAACTTACCAATCCACTAGTTTTAGCCCAGTTTTTCCAACAGATTTGTCAGCTCTGACAAATCTTGCTGGCTCTCTCTATCTGTTGGAACTTTTCAAAAAGATCTGTTACTCTAATAATTTTGCGAGAAAAGTCTACAATAAATGCAAATTTTTAATTTAAATAAAAAAGGAGTTTCGGGGTCAAGTTTCAAACATGTAAAACCAGAAACAAAATCCACAGAACGTGTGCAAGGGGCTAGGAACTATGAAAATAAGATCAAAGATCAACATGAATTCCCAAAGGTGGGAAATGAACCTGATGCAGACTGCAACAGCTTGTACAAAGGATAAATATTACATGGAATCATCAGCCTCAGAGTGATCTTCTGGATTAGTTTTGGTCACCTAGATGGATGAAATAGGAATTTCTCCTAAATTGCCCTGGGTTTTTAACCTGGCCTTTTTTGCACTATAATATTAGCAATATCATAAAGAAATTTATCACCTCTTTTGAATTGGTGACTTTGACTATGTTATATGTAGAAACAATAAAATAATATATGCAACATGTTACCTTTCTAATAGGCAAATTCTTTATGAAGTTCAACACAGCACTACTGTCCGCTGGAATTTGATACTGTCCATTCGGTTTATTTACTTCACTGCAGACTTTGGACAACATCACATTTGGTGCAATTCCTAGAAAACTCAAATTAAGCAAAAATGATTTGTTCAGCATCACTAGTTGTCCTTGGTCACATGGGCCAAGTGCACATTATAGCAGCATATGCACATTAAACTCATTTCCAACGAAGTCAATAAAATCTGATCAAAATGTATAAGGTGTTCAAGGGACTAGATTGCATTCTAGTTGACAGTTTGCTCCAACTGAATAGAATCGGGAAATTAATGGACATATGAGAAAATATGTTATTGGGAATTAAGTGACGGAAAGGAGACAGATGAGATTGCTCTGAGAGCTGGCATAGACTAGATGAAATGAATGCCTTCCTTCTGTCTTGTTATGAAACCTGACTTGTGGCTCATTTTCCTGAGTTGTAGACTTCAAAACAAGTTGCTGTATCATTTGTTGAACAGCTGTATCATTTGTGAACCTGATGCTGACTGCAACAGCTTGTACAAAGGTACAAAGGGCGGCACGGTAGCGTAGCGGTTAGCGCAACGCTATTACAGCGCCAGCAAGCGGGGTTCAACTCCCGCCGCTGTCTGCAAGGAGTCTGTATGTTCTCCCCATGACTGTGTGGGTTTTCTCTGGGTCCTCCGGTTTCCTCCCACATTCCAAAGACCTACAGATTAATAGGTTAACATGGGTGTAATTGGACAGCGTGGGCTCATTGGGCTGGAAGGACCTGTTACCATGCTATATAAAGTAAAGGTAGATATTACCTGGAATCATCAGCCTCAGGGTGATCTTCTGGATTAGTTTTAGTCACTTAGATGTATGAAATAGAAATTTCTTCTAAATTGCCTTGGGTTTTTAATCTGGCTTTTTTGCTTCTTTCGGGAGTTATACAGTAAATGGTAGGGCACTAAGGAATGTTGATGAACAGAGGGACCATGGGGTTCAAGTCCATTGTTCATTACAGGTGGCAACACAGGTAGATGGGCTGGTGAAGAAAGCATTTGGCATGTTTGCAAAGAATATAAAAGTTCGAACATTATACTGCAACTTTACAAAATACTGGTTAGGCCACACTTGGAGTTCTAGTTGCCATGCTATAGGAAGGATGTGCTTGCATTGTAGAGAGTGTAGAGGAAATTCACCGAATCTTGCCTGGCTTGGAGTACTGTAGTTATAGGGAGAGATTGGATAGGCTGGGCTTGTTTTCCCTGGAGCAAAGGAGGCTAACAGGTGACCTGATAGATGTATATAAAATTATGAAAGGCATAGATAGGGTAGTCAAAATATTTTTCCCATGGTAGGGGAAAACAAGAGGACATAGGTTTAAGGTGAGAGGAAGGAATTTTAAAGGGGATCTGAGGGGAAAGTTTTTTTTAAACACAGAGAATGGCTGATGTTTGAATGCACAGCCATTGGAGGTGCTGGAATCAGATATAATCACTACGTTTAAGAGGAATTTTGAAAGGCATTGAATAGACAAGACATGGAAGGATACTAATGCAGGCAAATAGGATTAATATAGGTGGGCAAAAAAGGTCAGCATGGACATAATGGGCCGAAAGGCACATTTCTGTGCTTTATGAGTCTATGAAAGATGAATTGTATTTAGCATTATATGGTTTTTCCTTGCCTTATTAAATTAAAATCATGCTTTGTTTGTAAAAACAAGATATGGAAAACCTCCAGCCTGGGAGCTTAATTCACAGAATACCAAAGATTTTGAGAAGGATTAGGATGGAAATTGTTCTAAATGAACTGCATCTGACCTTCCAGTGCCCAGCACAAGTTCTTCCGGAGCCAATGGGGATCATGTTCATGAGACATTAGTTCCTCACTTAACTGCATCAGGTCATTGATTCATTATCAGCAATGGTTCAGAGGGTAGAGTTTGGCCTCTGAGAGAACAAGCTTGGGTTTGAATCCCACTCCAGGGTCTTGGGTACAAATGTTTCGGCTGATGCTGCCAGTGCAGCACTGAGGGAATGCTACTCCGTGAGAAGTGTAGCACAGTCCAGGGTAGTACAGTGGTGCTGCTGGAAGAGCTGCTGTCTCTCAGCTCCAGCAACCTGAGTTTGATCCCAGAGTCTGGAGGTGACTGTGTAGGCTTCTTCCAGGTGCCCCAGTTTCCTCCCACATCCCAAAGACATGCAAACTGATAGATTAGTTGACCATTATAAATTGCCCAAATGTATAGGTGAGTGATAGAATCTGGGGGAAGTTAATGGGAATGTGGAAAAAATAAAAATAATGGGATTAGTGTAGGTTTTCTGTAGGGTGGTTGATGTTTGGCATGGATACAGTGTCTAAAGGACCTGTTTCTGTGCTGCATTTTATTTTGTAATCCTAATACGTTATTCTTTGGCTATTATTTCAGACAACATTAAGCTACTAATTGCTGCAGACTGCCATCACTTTTATATTGTTCACAGCAGTTTTATAAAACTATATCTATGTTCAAAACAGAAAATAAAAATGAAGTTAAAGAAATGATAAAGGCACCATTACCGGCACTTGCTGTTAATTTTGTCTTCTGTTCAATTCTGAAACGCAGTTCTTTAACAGCCTCCTCTGCTGTAATACCGAACACAATTGGCTCTTTCTTCTGCTGATATGATTCTTTTTCATTGCTTTGCAGACTAGAATCTGTCTGTTGTACTGCACTATGCACTGGTTCCTGCTGTGACAACATGGGAGGGCTGTCCTTGAAAAGTATCGGTGAAATGCCTCCCGAATCTTCATTGGATGATTGTAAATTATCCAGGTTTTCTTTTACTGTATAAATAGTTCAATGAATTTATCAGTGTCAAAATATACAGAATTTTAATTATTGCTTAAAGTTATACACTTCCATTTCTTTGACCAGAAATCTGCCTAACAAAAGCATTGTTTTGAATTTCTGTAATTATGAGATCTGATCTTTTTTCTTTTATTCGATATTAAAAAACTTGCATTATTTAGAAAAACTCCTCAACTCTATACATAACATACTAGCCTTGGAGTCAGTGCAGTGTAGAATCTTTAAATTGATTCCTGGAAATGTGGGGTGTTTTTCTGAGGTCATATTGGCTACAATTAAATATTGGCTACAAATCACTGGAGTTTAAAAGAGTGAGCGACGACGTCATTGAGACATACCATTTTCTGAGATGGATTGCCATGATAGATGATGATAAACTGTTTCCTCAAACTGAAAGTCTAGGAAGGGGTGGGGGTTGCATAATCTCAGAATAAGGGTTCAGATCTTCAGGACAGAGATGAAGAGAAATTTCTTCATGCAGTGGATTGTAAATATTTGGGATTCACTATCCTTAGAGGGCTGTGAATACTCAGTCCTCAAGTGTATCTGCAGCCATAATCAACAAATGTTTGGATACTAAGGAAATCAGAGGATAGGGGGAGACACAAGAAGCTGCAGATACTTGAATCTGGAGCAAAAAACAAACTGCTGGAGGAACGCTGTGGGTAAGACAGCATCTACGGAGGGAAATGAACATCTCGGGTCCAGGTGAAGGATCTTGACCTGAAACATCGACTGTCCATTTCCCTCTACAGATACTGCCTGATCCACTGAGTTCCTCCAGCAGTTTGGTTTTTTTTTGCAGAGGGTAAGGGGGCCAGGCAGGAAGGTGGATTGAACCATAGGATCAGCCATATAAACCAGAAAAGGTCTAAGGGATGTAATATTTTATGAAATAAAGGAGATTGAGGAAATGAAAACAATGCAATAATTTGTTTATTACAAGAGAATCTCTAAATGACACCAAAAGAAAGAACTCCAAAATACATGAATAATTGCAATGATATTGCATCACTTATTGTTCTTTAAACAACAGCTGTACTTGAACTTCAGTTATGAAACTGCATTTCCAAGTGAAAAGCAGGAAAAGTTGTTTTCTTTCAGTTATCAGAACAGAAAATGCTAAAAATAAACATAACATCTGATGGCATCTGGATGGAGAAACCCAAGTTAATATTTTAGTTGTAGAACCCTGATCAGAACTTGACTTTTTAGCCTCTGTGGAGCTACTGTGTATACCCAGCATTTCTTCGTTTTTTATATATTTCTACCATTTGATCATGAGGATTACATAGGATTTATTGTAGTTATATAACTTAATGTTTTGTGTGTATTTGGACAGTGTAGCAGTTAGTGTAACGCTATTACAGTACCAGCGACCAGGGTTTAATTCCGGCCGCTGTCTGTAAGGACTTTGTACGTTCTCCCCGTGTCTGCGTGGGTTTCCTCCGGGTGCTCCAGTTTCCTCCCACATTCCAAAGACGTACGGGTTAGGAAGTTAGTAAGTTGTGGGCATGCTATGTTGGCACCAGAAGCATGATGACACTTGCGGGCTGCCCCCAGAACACTCTACACAAAAGGTGCATTTCACTGTGTGTTTCGATGTATGACTAATAAAGATATCTTATCTTATTAATTAATTAGCATAAATATTATAACAACATCCCGTTTTGTCAGTGAGGCAAGTACAAGGGGCTCACAGCGACACCCCCCAGTGAAGGCACTGGGCACCTGACAAACAGTTCCATAATCCGATAAAGGTACTATAAAGTTGTCCGCATTACCTATGCCATGACAACAATGGCCAGTGCTGGACTGATAGGTGGCTAATCCTTTCTACTATCTCCATTGACTGAGCCCCAAGCTGGCAATGGCAACATAAATAATGCTGCAAGTAAATCAATATCATAAAGACTCAAAAGGTCCTCAAAGAAATCTCTTTTCAGCCAATTTCTCACAGCCAACCAGGCCCAATGTAAGCTTAAGGAACAGTGCCTCATCCCACATCTGGACACACTGCAATCTCCAGGTCTCAATATTAAATCTCAGGTAACTCATTCTTTCTGTTTCTATCAGAACCGGCCAGTTCTACTGTAAGAATATCCTTTTTTAAAATGAACTCAGTATATTCTCCCTCCGCAGACAATGACTAATCTTCTGGGAATTTCAAACAGACTCCATTTGGTTTCCGTTCTCTACAACAGCTCTGACTGACATTTCACAACTTTTACATGTCTCTTTTTGTTTTCTCTCTTTCTAAATGCCCTACTTAATTTATTAACCACAGATCTACAATAAAGAGCTTATCAACACGTCAATTTTAGCCACAACCTATTAGAGGTATTCCCCTCATTCTATCCATCCTTCCCCTTCCCCCTCTGCAACCTGAAACTAATGCTTTTTCTCACCTTACTCTTTTGAAATGTTAAATCTGTTTCTCTTTCTACTGATGCTGCCTGATCTGCTGAGTGCTTCCAGAATTTTCTGTTTTATTTTGGATTTCTAACATCTGCAGTTTTTTTCCCCCATTTTTCAACCAGGGGAGACAGATCAGGATTCCAGAAGAGCACAGCAAGAATGAATAAATTTTGGAATTAAACAGCATCAGTAATGTAGACAATAAAACTACTGGATTTGCATTAAAAACTCTGCCGTCCTTACCCAACCTAGCCCACATGCAGGTCTAGGCTCACAACAGTGACTCATAGGTGACCCAACAAGCCACTCAATTCAAGGGCAATTATGGATGGGCAATAAATTCTGCACTTGTCAGCAATCTCCATATATGTAACTTAGGGTTAAAATTAGGGTTAAAAAGAGGTATATCTATTTTATAAAGGATGCAATTATATTTCAAAGAAAACCCTGGCTCATTTTAATGAGGCTCGCCTATTTCAAATGGGTGCTTCCTTCCTGCTCTGGTAAACACAATGTGCAAATTGGGCGGAGATCCAGTACCAAGCTCATGAACTAGATGAAGTCTATCCGTATGAAATGTCTTACTGTGTGAGATCTCAATGACTTTTCTATGAGAAAGCAAAATTATTAATTTTTGAATTACCTTCTCCATGACTGTAATATGTCCTTTTGTGTTCTGGCCAATTCTGCCTTTGTTCTAAATGTTCCGTTATATCCAAGTAGGCTTCATCAAGACTTACTGGTAGAAAATTGGGGTCATAATCTACCAGTATCTCTTGTACCTTTGTCAGAGAAGATATAAAAATATTTAAAATTTTGTAAAGCCATTGATGATCACATAACAATACATCACATTCTTTCATCAAAAAGGAACAAAGGGTTTGTATTCTGCAATCCACTTGGCCATCAACAGTCAGTTAATAACTTAAAATAAATGAAATATTTTCACTACAAAAGACCTTCTATGCACATATAATCTCTTAAAGAATGCAATAAACTACTTGATAGCGATCAGTATCAATTTAACAACTATGGTTTCTTTTAGAATCTCCTGTTACTTCAGAGAAAAAGGTTTCAGAACACATGGAGATACACACAGAAATGAGGAAGTATGTTGCAAAATAACTCTATAGTGGAAGAAATACTACATAACAATGCAAAAGAATATGACTGAAGCCTATTAACAAGCAGATTGTTGCAATACGTTAAATGCAGCACAGAGGGAGGTCTAATGAGCAGTATAAAATCTGATACCTAGTCCAAAAGAAAATCTACATCACTTCTGTCTTCTCTGTTGTGTATTAAGGTAAGTTGAGAGACTACATGAACAATGTAGAAAATTTTCAATGAACACTTAAAACACCTTTGAAAATCATGAATCCACACTGGGAGGGAAAACTGTTCAAGAAAAGATAAGTTTTAACATGTACTATTAATGCTAAACATGTTTAGTCTCAACAAAAAATCCTGTTTAATGAACCAGCTCATTGTTATTGTTACAATGCAGTTTATAGAATTGTTCCCTACACAAGACCAATTTATAATCAACAAGAATGCAGAGAAAAGAATTCCATGCCCATTTCACATTACAATAACATCTGCTGATAAACATTTTAAGTAATAGAAGAATGCTTTGAATAACAGTTCATTGTTGTTGGCGTTATGCAAAGTCAAAAGGCGTTTACATGGATAAGACTATGTGATAAAGTAAATTTTGAATAGTCCACAATTTATGATTCAAATGTTTCACCAAGTTTAGGTGAATCACTATCTTAAAGCATTTCACATGAAAGCCTTCCTGCGAAGATTAAAAAATGAGTTTTAATCTAAGAATACTAATTACAATAGCTTTAAATATCCAAAGAAAACATGATATTAAGAAACATATACCCTAAATCTCCCACAGTTTTTAAGAAATTACTTCTGAAACAATTTATATTTCTAAAAGCAAATGGTATTACATAATTCCTTTAATTTAAGCTCCCAGACCACCCTACAACAATGTAATAAAAAATTGGGCAATGGTCCAAAATAGAGGCAGGGAGAGATGCCCACATTTAATGAGATACTAAAAGAGGGAAGTAGAAAGCCAAAGAGATCACCAAGAGAACTCTAGATCACAAGAATCAGGATTCTGAAGGTACAAGAATTAGGGAGACATGAAATTAATTGGACTCAGAAAGAATATTCCAGGAGCAAAATCTTTGAATCTGCTGTGGAATCCCTCAAATATGTATTTGTTATCTTTAGTTTTGAAAAATATAATTCATTCCTGGCCTACGTTCCCACTTTCTATCCTCCCTAAACTTGAAGTCATCAAAAACTCCTGTTTTAACTCACACTAATTCATATTTAACCAACACTTACATGATTGCTGACTTCATCAAGAACCAATACAAATTGAAAATTCTCAGCTATTTTCAAGTGCCTTCCAGTATTCATCCTTCCCTATCCCTGCAATTTCCTGCAGCTTTACAACCTCACGAGGCATCAGCACTTCTCCCATTCTAGCTGCTTGATAAAGATTTCTGATTTTACTTAAAAGCTAGGAACTTAAAACATTACAGCACAGGAACAGGGCCTTTGCCCCACAATGTCTGTGCTGAGCGTGATGCCAAATTAAACTAATCCCTCTGCCTGCACATAATCCATATACCTCCATTCCCTGCAATAATGCCTCTTGAATGCCACTATAGTATTTTAACTGATCTACTGTTACAGTCATCATCCTTTCCACATAGGAGTGGTACAGTGGTTCATCTAGTTGACCTGCTGCATCACAGCTCCAGTGACCTGGGTTCCATCCTGCCCTCTGGTGTAGTGTGTGGAATTTGTACTTTCTCACCATAACCACATGGTTTTCACCCACATCCCAAAGATGTGCAAGTTGGTATGTTAGTTCACTGCTACAAATTGCCCCTAGTATGTATGTGATTGCTAGAACCTCAGGAGAATAAAATGGGATTAGGGTAGGACCTTAGTTGGGTGCTTGATAGTTGGCACGGACTCCTTGGGCTGAAAGGCCTATATCCATGCTGCGTGACTCTATGGCATCATTGTGGAATTATCCTCCTTTATACAATGAAAAAAAAATTCAAGGCTGTGGAGAAAGGGTAGTAGAAAGGACCCAGGTGGAATACTCTTACATAGATCTGGTTTGGAATCAATGGGTCAATGCCCTCCTTTTGGTATCAAATATGGGCATCAATACTTTGGATATACATAAAATTATGAAGTCTGGAGGATGTGAGATCACCCAAGGGGGCACTGCAACTATTGAGTTGAAGGTGACAAAATGTTGCATGAGAGAATTTTTGGAGCACACATACTGAGGCAAGAAGTGCTGCAACGTGGAAGGATCCACCCGCTGCACATGGAGATGACAGCAGGTTGAAGTATGTCTCTTTCAGCACAAGTGTCAAGGGAATATTGCTAGTGACAAGGGAAAGAAGTTTGCTACATATGCCAAGGACAATAGCTTTAGTCTTGCCAAAGACCAAAGCAACACAATGAACATCTTCAGCAAGATAATATTCAGGAACAAACAATCTGATGGAGGAACTCAGTGGGTTGAGCAGCATCTATGGGGGGAGGGGGTAAGGAATTGTCAATGTTTCAGGTGAAAACACTGCATCAGGACAGTATTCACCATCTTGCACTGCAAGTAATCTAATGTGATACTGTGAGAATTCATAGTCTATTGTCAGTAGTATACAATTTCTATTGATTATTGGGAAAATTAGAATAATCTAATTAGTCAAAAGTGGGGAAGTAAGAACATGAAAATGGGATACAAATATCTTCTGTGAGATGTTAACATCAGATTATCCAGAACAACCAAGATATCCACAATTACATTTATATCTGGAATAGTCTTAATTTTATGTCATGCTCCTTTGAAGTACCAGATATGAAATTATGATTTAATCTGACAATAATTAAACAGGATAGCTATTACCAATTGGACAAAGGTTCTAATGATGGTCAAGATGGTTTGAAAA
Source organism: Pristis pectinata (assembly GCF_009764475.1). Taxonomy (NCBI): domain Eukaryota; kingdom Metazoa; phylum Chordata; class Chondrichthyes; order Rhinopristiformes; family Pristidae; genus Pristis; species Pristis pectinata. The sequence continues at coordinate 25,323,332 of NC_067411.1, forward strand.
ATGGGTTAGATGACTGTCTGGGGGACAAGAATGCAGATTAGAGCTTCCCTTCCTTTGGGTTTAAAAGAAGAAGAAAGTTGCAGTTAAAGTTCTTATGAAGTGGAACTCTGAAGACAAGCTGACAGAATATGGAGCAACCAATGAAAAGGGTATTTGAATAGGATTAAATAAAGTCAATTCTTTATCACTGGTTAAGTATTTCAGTTTTGAGAACAAAATAGCTGCCACATACTGCTTCGGCTTTGGTCCAGCCATTTGACTCTTTCTTTGCAAATTAGAGAAACCACACAACTCTGGACAAGATGGTTGATCCAACATCAGAACACAGTGACAATGAAATATTTGAAAGGGCAGAAAATGGATGCAGTTCATAAAATCATACAGCCATACAGCACAGGCCTTTGGCCCACCAAGTCCATGCCAAGCATCAAACAACCATTTATACTTATCCTGCGCTGATCCTATTTTATCCCCACACTTCCATCAACATTCCCCTTCCCCAGCTTTTAACACTCACCTACACATTAGGGGCAACCAGAGCACCAGGGGAAACTCAATTAGTCACAGATAGATCAATGCAGACTCCACAGAGACAGCTTTGAACCCAGGTCACTGGGGCTACTAGCTGCATCACCATGCCACCCAGTTGAGGAAAAGATTGAAGCCAAGGATGGATCCTTGGGCCTCTTACTGAAGTGAAAGTTTGGATTGGAAAGAAACAATTTAGAAGAATTGTTCTGTTTTGTTTACCAGATAAAAAAGTGTGAAAACAGACAATGATTGTAGCATCAAGCTGGATAAAAGAGTAAGTATGAATCACAGGCTTATAATTGCTGAGAATTAGTTTCAAAGCTTGGTCAGGTCAATTTTGGAGCAGAGTTATGAGTGGAAACCCATTTGGAGAGATACATACAAGTTTTCAGGCGAGATAGCCATGAATATGAGTCAGAAAATATTTCAGAACGTTAGAGCGAACAGGGGAGATGACAATGAGAAACCAATTTACAAGTGTGGAATGTTCTTACAAAAAGAGTTTTTGACCTAAAACACTAACCGTTTCTCTTCCTACAGTTGCTGCCTGACCTACTGAGTGGTTCCAGCATTTTCTATTATCCAGTGTGTGGAGTCTCATTACCACCACTGCTAAAATGTTTCTTATTCTATCTCTCTTTCTAATTAAAAAAAAATTCAATCCACGTTTTCTTGCCAACATATTGTTGTCTTTTTTTAAATCAAGATTTGAATCTGATTCACCCAATTTTCTTCTCACCTGTTCTTTTAACATCTTTTGAAATCTCACTGATCAAAGATTGAAGATTTCCCTTGTCCAACAAGGCCACACAAAGTATAAAATAAAAACAGAAAATTATGGAGTATCTGCAGTGCCTCTTTCTCAGTTCTGATGAAAGGTCTTGGAACTGTATTGTTAACTGCTTCTCTTTCCACAGATACCACCTGACCTACTGATGGTTCCAGCATTTTCTATTTCAGATTTGTAGCACCTGCATTTTTTTTATTCCCAAATAAAACATTTCCCTTCCATTATCAGCTCACAGCTTTTGTAAATTTCACACAAAAACTTCTTAACTGAACGTGGAAAAAAAAAGTCTAACTCTAACTCTCAGGCACACTGAAAGATGCCTGCTATAGCAAAACCCCAGCTTTTGTTTCAACACCAGAGTTCTCTTGCAGTTAGAGGTCAGATGGTCTTATATTCAGGAAATTCCCAGATACATTAATAACTTGCAAAAATCTCCTGGTCCAACCTAGAGAACTTCCAGGTATGGAATTCAATAAGATTTCAACCAAATAATGAATGAACCCTTTTATAAAAGGCATGGTCACTGATCAGTAAAAAAAAATACTGTTTATTAACATTCACCGGTCATATGCCAAGAAAAATCTCTATATTCTGAATGACAACAACATCCACAAAAAAATTGTGCATTAATAAACATGCATCTATTGTACCACATTAATGTGGTTAATGTTGGTTCATACATTCAACAAAGCTAATCTAGTGTTGCATAATCTACTACATCTATTCATTAGTTAAATTAATAGCCACCAAAAATTGACTATTTCATGGAAGAAGATGACGGCTTCCTTGTATCTTCACGTGTCTCCTCATAGTCAGTTCACAGTAACAAGAACAGAGACATGGAAGCCAGATACATTCCTGACCAGAATTGGTTATTGGCTCTGGGAAGGGGGGAAAAAAAGGATTTATTAACTCTATAGCCACTAGAATCTACAGTCACAGCAAAAGGCTGACCAAACATGAAGTATCGCTTGGGTCACAACTTTTTGCTTCCTGCCCGGAGCCAGTTTTGGATCCCATAAACTTTTATTTCTTTGATCAGTCTGCCACTTGGAAATTTGATGGAAACCTTGCTAAAATCCATGCAGACTACATCAATCATGCTACCTCCATCAGTCCTCCTCTAAGGAAATAGAAATTTATTTTTTCTTATTGCTGTACAGGACTAAATCCTCCTTCTTTCTTCAGTAATCCCCTTGGGGTTGACAATAATTCTTCTGTGGACTTGGAAGTGGCTGATGAGGCCCATATCTCTGAATTTACACGAGGGCAGAGATCATTACTACCCTCCATACCAAGTGTTTTTTTTACTGCGTTTGATTTCTCAGTCTTTGATCACTTTCCCTCAGAAGACCATAGGCTATTCTGGTGCACTATAGGTGATAGTGAATTTCATTATACATGCTCAATCTTTTATCCTAAGTGCAAAGTGGTTCAGGTATTCAAGGATCTCCTTGTGAATCTTTTATTGTTGGGGGAGCAGTATTGTGCGAGATGATAGATGACCTTTATTTTGCAAATATTTAGGCAAGGGCCTCTCATATGCTTCAGTAAACAAATCAATGACGCCTTGGAGTTCAGCTCCAAATGTGCACCATCAAGTGTTTTGTGTCTTCTGCAGATTGATGACTGAAGCGGGAGTAAACAAGTGGCGAAATTGAACAAGTTCCTTATTTATTCCTAATAAATTGGTTGAAAAATGTGCATAGGACTTTGCAACAATTATTCGGATTTAGTACTCAAAAGATAAAGCAAGATAAAGAAATATAACAAAGACACTTTGCTGGGAAATTTTCATATCTTAGAACTACAATGAAAATAAAAAGTAAAATACCCGAAATTATGGGAAAATAATAAAAGGAAGCCAATGGTAATTGTATTGTAAAGATATAGAAGACAAACTTAGCAGAAGCAGCAATAAACAAAACAATGGAATATTTTCAGAAAATTAAACACACCTCTTTGCTTACTGCTCGATACTTATCAAAGTGTGCTGGAACAATAATCAAATTTGGACACAGCTTCTTAGCAATAAAACCAGGCATAGCTGCACGTACTCCATATTTCCGAGCATGATAATTTGAAGTTGACTAGAAGAATAAATGTTATTGCATTAGATAAACAACTCTCAGGATAACTACAATAGCTATCTACTGGAATTAATAACAATGATCATAAAACTCTTTAAAACTAAAAATATGCAGATTTCCATAATAAACATATAATTATTAAATTATAACACACATTCAGAATTGTTGGATACAATACACCTTAAAGCATATCTGGAAAGTAATTGAACAATTCGAAGAATAATCATATCCAAAAGACCATAAATATTTCTTTTGGAAAAGATCTAAAATGCAAATCTGCTGTGCCGCTGCTTTTTAAGCAGAACGAGTGCAAAGTGTGCAAGTGTCTATTAATCAGAACAACTTCATAACTACGAGTTTATGGAGGTCTGGATGCTCACATATGCTTCCTGTGAGCAGCACCATCATCAGGCAAAAAAGGCCACAGTAAATTCACAGGTTCAATTCTCTTGCTGTTGTTTGTATGACTTTCTTGTGTGAAAATAGAGAAGCTGCCAACATCTCAATATTATAACCATGATTACATTACAAAAGGTTGTGAAGTGAATTAGGATGCGTAGAGGCTGTGGAGGATATTATATTAATACAAGTCTGTTCCCTTTTGTTCCATTCAAGGCAATACTGAAAACTCTGTGCCTCAAAGTCCAAGAGTTAAAACTCTAGGATCAAAGCAAGAAGAATGATCCAGAATTTTAAAGTGCTTGCTCAAGTATGAAAGAATAATTGGAAGTAAAGGCAGAATGGATGAGTAAGACTTCTGATGCTTCTTCCAGAAATAAGAATACTATGTTTAGGAGCAGAATTAGGCCATCTGGCCTTTTAAGCCTGCTCTGACATTCAAAATTATGGCTGATATTCTACCTCAGCACCATTTCCTAAATTATTTTTTATCTTTTGTTTCACATTATCTAGAAATCCATTGAACTCTGCTTTGTTTGAACTTAAATGGACCTCTGGGTAAAGAAATCCAAAGATTCAAAACTGCTGATTGAAGAAATTTCTCCCCGACTCATCATAAATGATCTAACCTTATTCTGATTATGTGACCCCTGGTTCTTGACTCTTCATCCAGTGGAAGCAGCTGTTGAGCCACATTACAGTTTTGCAAGTTTTAATGAGATCACCTTTCATTCTTCTCAGCTCTGGAGTATACGAGCCCAGGCAGTAAGACCAGCTGACCAAATGGTATTTTTCATAGCAATACTCATAGTGCAGCAGTCTCAGAGTGTGGGCCTTGGTGAATGGGGAGCTTCAGTGAGGAGGATCTGTGGGACTTCTCAACATTGGACTTTGGTTGGAGATTCTGACATTGGTGCCAGTCAGGTACATGGTCGGTGAGTATTTTATACTTCAACTGCAGAGTGGGAACAGAGATCGATTACGTTTAAGGTCCCCTTTCAAAATTAAAAGTATACCAGGAGAGTTCAGGTCCCATGTGTTGTACTGTTGTCAGCACGTAGGGATTCCAAATCTCTCTTGCCACCTGCACATCCATATCTGGACCACAGGTACTCCATATTGTCAAACATGTTGTGCTTCCAGCTTGACCAGATTAAATGTTGTGTTTCGGACTTTGGGCACCAGCTAAAGGCACTACAATGCATCTGTGAGGCTGAGAATTAAATGGTTAGCACAATTTTTAGACAAGGAATACGTGACGACTACGCAGAGGAAAGAAAGCAGGCAGGTCATCAGGGAAATGTCAAAAAAAGGTAGTGGAAGTGAATGTATCTCTGCAGAGTCCAACCAGAACCAAGGTCATGATACTGTGGGTGTCTCAGATGCACAAGGGGGGAGGAGCAAGAGTCCAAGTGCAATAGTATATGAACTTGATAGTGAGGGGAATGGACAGATGCTTCTGCTAACATAGATACAAATCCAGGATGGTGTGTTGCCTCCCTGGTACCATGATTAAGAAAGTCACAGAATGGTTCCAGGCCATTCTAGAGGGGGAAGTTCAACAACTCAAGGTTGTTGTTCACATTGATACTAATCACATAGCTTGAAAAGAGGGATGAGATGCTTGAACATGAGTTTAGGGAGCTAGGTAGTAGATTAAAAAGGCAGACCTCTAAAGTTGGAACCCCTAAACTAGTTCTAGTGCCATGTGCTAGCAAGTATAGGAATTGGAAGAATTGGTCAGATATGCTTTTGGATAAGGTATCAGAGGAAGATTTTTGGATCACTAGCACTGTTTCTGGGGAAGATGGGACCTGAACAAACTGGAATGGGTTAAACATATATGCAGGATGGTGTGCTAGTACGACTGTGAAAAGTTTAAACTTATTAGACAGAGTATATGTATTTTGGGGAGGGATACCATCAAATATAGAAGGAAAATTAATCCAGTCCAGTAGGCAGAGCATACATTGGTGTGACAAAGCACATGGAAGTACTGCAAGGCTAAATTCATCTACCTTAATGCAAGGAGTCTAACTAGTAATGCAGATGAACTAAGAGCATTGATTAGCACATGGGAATGTGATATTATTGTTATCACAGAGACATGGTTGAAAAAAGGGAAGGACTGGCAAGTTAATATTCCAGCATCCAGGGTATAGAATGGGGGTGGGGGAGCAGATGCACAAAATGGTGACATTGCAATGTTAATTAAGGAATTCAATTACTGCAGAAATGAGGGAGGATATCTTAGAAGACTCCTTCAATGAAACCATTAGAGTACTCAGAAACAAAAAAAAATGAGGGAGAGGGTATCACTTTGCTAGAGGCATTCTACAGTCCTCCCTTTAGTCAACAGAAGGTTGAGGAACAGATATTTAGACAACTCACACAAATGTGCAAAGGTAATAGGGTTATAACTTCCTTTAACACCAAGGTAATACCAATTAATACTGGGATTTTAACTTCCAGAAGAGCTATTTGACCAGTACATGGATAGCCCTAATAGAGAAGGGGCAGTTGCTCTGCCCCTTTTGCAGAGCTCCTCAAATCTGTGACTTTAATCAATTATTGGGATTAAGGTCTAATAGAGGGTCTTTGACCTGAAATGTTAACTCTGTTTCTCTTTCTACAAATGCTGCCTGACCTGTTGAGCGTTTTCAACATTTTCTGTTTCTATTTCAGATTTCCAAAGCTCATATTCAATCTTCTCCATGTTAGTAAGTCAGTCACAAGGAAGATCCACAAAAAGTAAAATCACAGACTGCGGGTTTCATGGAAGTACATTCTTTTCCATTGCCATTGATTTATTTGTAATGAACTTTAATCACTTAGTGCACAAAAATATGGTGTTATGCAATGCAACGTCTATACATTTTAAACTCCAATTCTCTGCATTTATGGAGACAAACCCACAACTTTTTTTCACAAACTGAATTCTACAAATACAAAAAATTCTGAATTCTCAGAATCTTGAATTGTCTCAGATTTTCTTTGTTTTGCTTTAAAGACAACAACTGATATAGAATTACAGAGGACAATGCAACTCTTGTAATTTTTAGACATTTTTAAACAATGCAGAATGTTATTAAGATTCTTCACAGTCTAATTATGGCCTTCACCTAAAAATAAAGGAATACTGGAAATACATACCTGGTCAAGCAGCAGCTATGGAGAGAGAAATGAATGAATAATTCAAGTCTATGACATTTCTTCAAAACCTGAAATGTCATGTTTATTAGGTCATCAGCCTGAAACATTAATTCTTATTTCTCTCTCCACAGATGCTGCCCGACCTGCTGAGTACTTCCAATAGCTTCTGGCTATATTTCAGATTCCCAGCACCTGCAGTACTTTGCTTTTGAATTATGGCCTTGACCAGTTCTCTTGTTACAGAAGTCCACTTGTGAGGCACGTTTAATTCTGCATCAGGAATATTTTGTTTATAAATAATACTAGTGTAATGGAATTCTCTTTGCCAATGCACTCAAGATATTATTGCATATTAATCAAAGTTTATCACAATATAGAAACAAACTGGTATCTTGCACTGAAGAGAATTTGAAAACTGAATGGAAAGTATATTGACACTGACAAGAAACAGCATTCTCTGAACTACAGGAGGTAGTGTAGTTTGATTTTTTTATAAATAGCACAATTCAGTTAGTGCAAATACCATTCATTGTTCCAGTTTTGTCAAAGTACTAAACTTACAATATTACATCTAAAACTTGCCATCTAAATAATGTATAGGTATTTTAAGCTCTGTTAGATATTTTAATACCTTTCTTCCAGACAATGAAAAACCATAATCCACACACAAATAGCTATATAGTTAAAATCCAATAATTTGTTGATACAGCAAAATATAAGATTCTAAGCATTATTATTTTGATCCATACCAGCATACTCATTGATCCAACAGCCATAGGTTTGTCTTTCAGTTCTGGGTTATCTTTCATCTCCACAGCAGCATAAAAAGCATCCATATCAATATGTATGATTGTGCGACTGAGGTCACGGCTCTTCTCCAATTCAGTCACAAGTCGATCCACCTAGATAATTAAAACAGCAAGCCAAATATTATATTCAAATTAGACAGAATTTCATAGACGATGTTCTTGGTTATCAAATCTAAGCTTAAATTGCATATATTTCTACTTAAGATTTTTTTTTCTTTTTTGGTTTTCACAGCTCTCATTAAAATGAGCAATGAGAAACCTATTATGTGGAGAAACTCGAGAACTTGGAACGGTTCCCGTTGAAGGAGAGAAGAATAATGAAATTAATAGTGGTCAACATTTTGAAAAGTTTTAGAACATAGAACTGTACAGCACAGGAACAGGATATTTGGCCCATCATGTCTGCGCCAACCAGGATGCCAATCTAAACTAATCCCATTTGCCTGTACATGGTTTGTATCCTTCTGTTCCCAGCCTGTTCATGCATCTGTCTAAATTCCTCTTAAAAGTTGCTATCATATCTGCTTCTACCACCTCCTCTAAGCTGTGCGTTCCAGGCACCACCACTCCCTGTCCAAAAAACTTGCTTCGCAAATCTCCTTTAAACTTTCTCCTTCCACCTTAAACCTATGCCCCCTAGTATTTGACATTTCTACCCTGGGAAAAAGACTCTGACCATCTATTTTATCTATGCCTCTCATAATTTTGTATTCTTCTATAGGTCACTCCTCAGCCACCAGCGCTCCAGAGAAAACAATCCAAATTTGTCCAACCACTGCTTATAGCTAATCCACTCCAATCTTCTGCACCATCTCCAAAGCCTCCACATCCTTCTTATAGTGTGGCAACTAGAAATGTGGCCTAACCAAAGTTTTATGCAGCTGCAATGTGACTTTACAATTTTTATTATGAATGCCCGTCTGATGAAAGAAAGCATGACTTTACCACCCTATCCACTTATGTTGTCACTTTCAGTGATCTACAGACTTGCACCTCAGGATCCCTCTGTGCATCAATGCTCCTAATGATCCTGCTATTTACTGTATACTTTCCTCTTGCATTTGACCATCCAAAATGCATCACCTCACACTTGTCTGGATTAGGGATACAGGATACTAGCTTGTATTAGCCAAGGCAGAGAATGTAGGTGCAGATAGGTTATGGTATTGGTATATTGTTGTCATTTGTACCGAGATACAGCGAAAAGCTTGTCTTACAAACCGATCGTACAGGTCAATTCATTACACAGTGCAGTTACATTGAGTCAGTACAGAGTGTATTGAGGTAGTATAGGTAAAAACAATAACAGTACAGAGTAAAGTGCAGTGCAATAACGTGCAAGGTCACAACAAAGTAGATCCTGAGGTCATAGTCCATCTCATTGTATGAGGGAACTGTTCAATAGTCTTATCACAGTGGGGTAGAAGCTGTTCTTAAGTCTGGTGGTACGTGCCTTCAGGGTCCTGTATCTTCTACCTGACGGAAGAGGAGAGGAGAGAATGTCCCGGGTGAGTAGGGTCTTGGATTATGCTGGCTGCTTCACCAAGACAACGAGAGGTAAAGACAGAGTCCAAGGAGGGGAGGCTGGTGTCCGTAATGTGCTGGGCTGTGTCCACAACTCTCTGCCGTTTCTTGCGGTCCTGGGCAGAGCAGTTGCTGTACCAAGCCGTGATACATCCAGATAGGATGCTTTCTATGGTGCATCTGTAAAAGCTGGTGAAAGTCAAAGGGGACAAACCAAATTTCTTTAGCCTCCTGAGGAAGTAGAGGCGCTGGTGAGCTTTCTTCGCCGTGGCTTCTACGTGATTTAACCAGGACAGGCTGTTGGTGATGTTCACTCCCAGGAACTTGAAGCTCTCAACCCTCTCGACCTCAGCACCATTGATGTAGACAGGTGCACATACACCGCCCCCTTTCCTGAATCCAATGACCGGCTCTTTTGTTTTGTTGACATTGAGGGAAAGGTTGTTGTCATGACACCATTTCACTAAGCTATCTCCTTCCTGTACTCTGACTCATCGCTGTTTGAGATACGGTCTACAACGGTGGTATCATCTGCAAACTTGTAGATGGAGTTAGAGCAGAATCTGGCCACACAGTCATGAGTGTATAGGGAGTAAAGTAGAGGGCTGAGGACGCAGCCTTGTGGGGCACTAGTTTTGAGAATAATCATGCCGGAGGTATTGCTGCCTATCCTCACTGATTGCGGTCTGTTTGTTAGAAAGTCAAGTAGGTCACAGCTTGTGTGCAGTTCTGGAAGGTAGTGGTAGAAGCGTGTTCTTCTGACTACAGGAAAGATGCGACCACACTGCAGAGGATGCAAAGAAGATTCACCAGGACGTTACCTGGGATGGAATATTTCAGCTATGAGACTGAATAGGCTGAGTTTGTTTTGAATGGAGTTAAGGCGGCTGAGGGAAGATCCAATTGAGGTATACCAAATCATGAGGGGCCAAGAAAGGGTAGATAGTGAGAAAAATTTCCCCTCAACGGGTTAAGTATAACCAGAGGGCATAGATTCAAGGCAAGGGATAGGAGAGATGGAGGAATCCAAGGATAATTTTTTGTTTCACCCAGAGGTTAGTTGAAATCTACAACACTCTTCCTGAGCACTTGAAGGGCTCGGATGGAGTGCTGGGAAAAGGGTTTGGTATAAACAGGTACTTAATGGCTTGCGCAGACATGATTGGCCGAAGGGCCTGTTTCCTTGCTGTATGATTCTATGATTCCAAAAAATAAAAGAGGCATGAGAGGAAGAAAAGGACGTGGGACTAGAGCCTGCTCAGCTATAAACTTAAACCCAACCAGGACCCTACATGGTCACAGCCAACCTGAGCTTATAACTTTTGCCATATCCAAGACAACCTGGAGTGTTTGCAGAAAAGCAGATTAAAAGACATGCATACTGCATGCATATTGTTATTGACTAAGAATAGAGGACACATGCAGTTATACTATGAAAATTATTCAAAGCTGGACCAGGTACTGAGCCAAGCTGGTACTCTCTGAACTGACCTGACCTAAATCCTAATGTTTGATCAGCATATACAGCTGACCTGATCACAACACATATAGTCAGGCTCAGGCTGAATAGCTAAGCTATAATTTGAACCAACTTTATAGTTCTTCTAGATAGGATGGGTCAAGTGCCCTCTAACTGCATTGTTCAACTATTAATCCAGCATTTTCTGTTTTTTATTATGAATTCAAGCACCTGCAATTTTTTTCTATTTAAGTCTATAGCTCCAAAATCTTATATTTTACAGACATAATTCATCAAGGATTTCTTATTCCATCTGGGTTCAATCCAATCCAATGCCCTAATTTATTTTCCCTTGCATTGAATGGGTTGCTAGGTAATATCAAGAACAGAGTTAGAGTTACCCAGTTATTCAAGTTCAAGTTTATTGTTGTCATAGGCATACATGCACAGGGTATAAATGCCACGAAATTGAGCTTTTTGCAGCTGCAGCACAGTACGTTACACATCGAGGACAAACATAAGTTACATAAATTTAAGGTAACATAAATTATATATAACTTGCACATATGAAAAATAAACAACACTGGTGCAAGCTTGTGAGAGAGAAAAAAATATAGTCCGAGGTAGAGTTAAGGTTTCTCAGGTCAGTTTTAAGAGTTTTAAGTTAGTCCAGGAACAGATAGCAGACTTTTCTCCCATGGATAAGATGGATTTTTATGATAGTTTATAGTATTATTGGCACCATTTCTGTATTACATTAGTGCATAACATATAGCCCTCACAGCCACCTACTGGAAACAGTTGCTTATAGGTTGTTTTGGTTTTATTCCACATGAATGCAAAACTTTAATAGAACAAGCTAACTACCAAAAATGCCAATGTCCTTTTATTGGAATTTGACAACTCTCAACAACATAGAAGCACACCACATATAATCACCTAAATCTGTTAACTGCCACCATGAAACCACATTGTCAGTGCTGGTTGGAATCACTAAGACCATTCCACTGAGCATTACACATTTCAAAGATCCAGTGACTAATTGATCTTTACGGCTGTTCCACATCTCCAAATACATAACCAGGGTCTGCAGCAGCACATTAATAATGATAAACCCCATTTTACTGGCATGAAAAACCTCAGCAAATTACCAAGCAAAGAATGAAACACTGAAAGGCCTGTCAGCACACACCTAGACAGAGACAGTTTCAGAGTGGCACGGATAGAGGTAGAAGATTTTTGGCCCCATTCAATAGTTATGGAACTGAGACAATGGTTGGAGGTTCAAAAGATGTACATCTGTTGAAAATTTGCAAAGGAAAGTTCAAAAAAGAAAAATCAAAATTGAGAATGAATTGTGGTAAAAAAGGCATACGGGATACTTGTCTTCATTCGCAAGGGCATAGAATAGAAGAGCTGGGAGGTTATGGTATAAATTTATAAAACACTAGACAGGCCACAGCTGGTGCACTGTGTACAGTTCTGCTCACCAAAGGGAGAATGTGATTGCACTGGAGAGGGTGCATAGGAGATTAATCAGAATGTTGCCTGGGATGGAGCATTTCAGTTATGAGGTGAATCTGGATAGGCTGGGGGTTTGTTTTCTTGGAGTAGAGGAGGCTGAGGGGGTCCTCTCAGAAATATTAAAAATTATGAGGGGTATAGATAGGATTTAGAATTGGAAACTTTTCCCCATAGACAGTGATGAAAAATTACAGGGGGATCTTGATCAGCTAGGTAAGTCGGCTGAGGATTGACAAATGATTTTCATTTCAGGTGAGTGTGAGGTGTTGCATTTTGGGAAGTTAATCCAGGGTAAGAATTATACAGTCAATGGTAGGGCCCCGAGGAGTGTTGTGGAACAGAGAGATCTAGGACTACAAGTACATAGTTGCCTGGGAGTGGTATCACAGGTAGACAGCATGGTGAAGAGGGGGTTTGACATGCTGGCCTTCATCAGTCAGGGCATTGAGTATAGGAGTTGGGACATTATGTTACAGTTTACAAGATGGTGGTGAGGTCACACCTGGAGTATTGTGTACAGTTTCAGTTACAGTTATTGGAAAGAGGTTATTAAGCTGGAAAGAGTGCAGAGAAGATTTATGAGAATGTTGCCAAGACTAGAGGGTCTGATTTATAGGGAAAGGTTGAGCAGGCTAGGACTTTATTCTTTGGAATGTAGGAGGCTGAGAGATGACCTTTTATAGAGGTGTATAAAATCATGAGGGGCATAGATAGGGTGAATGCACACAGACATTTTCTTCCTGGGAAAGCGAACCAAAAACTAGAGGGAATAAGTTTAATGTGAGGAGGAAAGATTTAAAAGGGAGCTGAGGAGAAACTTCTTCATACAGAGAGTGGTGCATTTATGGAATGAGCTGCAAGAGAAAGTAGTTGAGGCAGGTACAATAACAACATTTAAAAGACATTTGGATAAGTACATGGATAAGAAAGGTTTAGAGGGATATGGGCCAGACAAACGCAAATGGGACTAGGTTTGGTGGCACCTTGGTTAGCATAGATGAGTTGGGCCGAAGGGCCTTTTTCTGTGCTGTATTAATCGATGACTTTATAACAGAAGTATTTTAAATTAGAGGACGTTGGCTTAAGGCAAGGAATAAGAGGTTTAGGAGAGATCAGAGGAAGAACTTCTTAATCGAGAGGATCATTGAAATCTGGAATGAACTGCAGGTAAAATTAGATTAGTATAGATAGGTCCTTGATGGTTGGCATAGTTGATGGTTGGCATGAACATGGTGGGCCAAAGGACCTTTATCTGTTCTGTATTACTCTAAGACTTTATAGTTTTAAATTCTTCAACTAATATAATGGGATTTAAACTCCTTTCTTCAGTCATCAGTCCTGAACTATTATCCCAGAGATATAATCACAATGCTATTGCACCCAAAATGAAGCTTATTAAATTGATACAACAATTTACTGAACATACCCTTCAACTGCAAGATTACAAACTATTCGCTTGCTACCAAGCATTTTAATAATTTACTAGATAAATCTTGGAGTTTGTTTTATGTCATTCATTTTGGAATGCAAATATTTCTATACAAATTACATCTTCTAAGCTAGTAGTAACCAAATTTAAAATTGTAGGATTGCTAAGAATGGTTGGAATTATTTCTGGATGTCTTATTACGTACCTTCCTGCCTTCAAGTATAAAACAGATGTCTTTGGGATATGTGTGCACTGATGTCAACTGCAAATCTAACAACACCCACAACTAATATGATTACATTTCTTGTCACTGTTTCATCTAACCACTCCATTCCTTTCTACCAGTTGTACTGTCATAATCACACCTGGTCAGACCATACCAGCTTCCATAACAGACATGATCTTTTTCTCAGCTGGGGTACTTTGCCCCACCAAAACAACCTACCTCCATCCACCCCAACCTCACCACACTATTAGCCCAAACACACCCACCATACACAGAGATTGTACTTGTATTTTTCCAACTACAGGATTTACCGCATCTAATGCTATTAACATGGTTTTATTCAACTTAAGGACAAAATTAGATTGTGTATCGGTTTACTGAACATTTCTATTGTGATACTACCCTGAACGATCCACTTCAATTCATGATCCTCAACTTCTGTGTCCTACCCATTTTTGACCTCCTATTATTTTCTGGTGAAGCTCACTACAAGTTTGAACTGCATTCCATTTTTCCACTGGGTGCTTAATGGTCTTTTGACCAAACTATTCAATTCAAAATTCAAACCCATCACTCCACTGCAATATAGGAAAATAAGAAGTAGGAGTAGGTGTGGACCAGCTAGTTCTTCAAGGTTGCTCCATCAACATCAAGATCATGTCTGATCTTCCATCTCCATTTTCCTGCACTATCCACACATCACTTGATCCCTTAATTTCCATCAACTCTATCAGTTTTGAATGAACTCAATGACTGAGCTTCTGAGTACAGAATTCCAAAGTTTTACCACCATCTTAGTGAAGATATTTCTCCTCTTTGTAGTCCTAAACAACATACCCTTTATTTTGAGACCACAGTTCCTCAGCCAGGGGAAACATCCTCTCTACATCCATCCTGTTGAGTCTTGTAAGAAATCTCAATGGGTTTTCTATGAGAGGACTTGAGTTTCCAACAGTGAAAGACATAACTGGAATGGGCTAGTGGAACAGTCTATAATTTATGTCTACCAGTCTCCTTTCATGTCTTTCTTGAGTACTAAATTGCTATTTCACCAAATGATCAATTTTCAAGCTTCCCTCTTCATGCTATTCTGCTACAAAACTTAATACCTCAATTGTCTTAAATTTCTTGTCTGCACAGATATCAGTTTAATTACTTACTATGTTCCACCCAATAGAAGTCATCTCTTTCCCCTAGTTTAAAAACAATTTTCCTGTCACATCTTCCAGTTTACAAA
Source organism: Pristis pectinata (assembly GCF_009764475.1). Lineage (NCBI taxonomy): Eukaryota > Metazoa > Chordata > Chondrichthyes > Rhinopristiformes > Pristidae > Pristis > Pristis pectinata. The sequence goes on from NC_067411.1 coordinate 25,338,503, forward strand.
TCTAGAATGCTAATCCTAGGCTTGGCTTTCCTCAGATACTGTTTAATTTGCTTAGTTTCCTATTTTCAATATTACTTAGCTATTCTAAATATCCATGATATTATTCTCTGAGGTTGCTTGTAGCAATATCCAGGGGACAGTTTTAGAAGACTGCCAACTCTAAGCCACACTTCATCAACAGATATATAAAAGAAAGCTTTTATATGATTCAAATTGTGACAGATCACCAATTCATCAACTTCTAGTCAGCAATTGGGATGATTATAATTAGCTTCTGGAACCCTAGTTTAAGGAGGAGGGGGAAAAGTGAAAATGCTTCTTAATGCTATCGTTGCTTTACGAGAATTTTTGAAAAGACAGGGTCCAGATTGGTTGAAATACACCAGGGCTACATGGCTTGCTAACGCACACAGGAGATTCAGAAAGGAAATTGACTGTCAATACTCATGGTACAATATCTGTTATGAGCTGGGTTCCTCCAGAATATAGAGAAAAAAATAGTTTTTTAAATTAACCTTGAGTTAAAAAAGAACAAGCAATCATACCATGATGAATAGTTGAGGATAGATTAATCTGGAGAATTTGACTCAACATTTAATTCTTTAATCTGGCTGTCATCCTCAAATTTCCAGAATCTAATACAAAATATCAATTAATCATGTGCTACAATTTCTGACCAGTGCTATTTTTATACCATAATAAATCCATTTATTTTTCAATTCTTTGACACAAATATTAAAATGTCTGTTAAAAAAAAACTGTCAGTCACAACGTCCACTGCTGCTGGGTCCTTTTACATTTTCAAAAAAGAACTTCCTGGGATTATATTGCAGAAAAAAAATATTGCCAGAGATAACTGAAGACATATTAAAAAACTCCCTTGTTTGTATTTCTGATCCTGTTTAGTTTATAACAATCTGCCAAACAGTCAGATCAAGTTTTAAAAATAATTAAGCCCGCTATGAGCTTCGACTACTTCTTTTATACAGGAGTTATAATTATAATTAATATTGGAATGAAAGGACTAACTGTTACCATGTGAATGATTTTGTAACATCATGCCCTTTGGATGCTCATTACAAATTCCTCATAGTGAAACCCATGATCTAGTTCATACCATGAGGGGATGACTAATCAAAGTTTTCTCTCGCTCACTTACTTGACGAAGAATTTACTATAAAATCAATTTCAGTCTCTACTTGGAAACATTACCAAGAACTACAGTTTGTTTCAAACCTCTACACATAACTTCAGAAATATAATGTTATACTTTTAAGAAAAAGGTATCACAATGAAACACTACATACAGCAGATTCACTGAAAGTAGAAAGCACTGATCAGGACCAAGAGCAACACAGACAAAAGGGAATCTCATGGAATTGCTATAGGCCATTAAAGGAATTCAGGTTGTCCCACATTATGGACATTTGGGTTACGGAATTCACAAATCACGACCCAAAGATCGAAGATCTGGAATAAAATTTGCTCTTACAGAATTTATGTGGGGGAAAAATTAGGGCAGCTGTAGAATTTAATATCAGATTAATAATCTGGGAGTTGGAAAAAAAGATCAACTAGTCTTAGTAATGACGACCACAGAAACTACCAGGTTGCCATAAAAACCCATCTGGTTCACAGGTGTCTTTCAGGGAGGAAACCTGGTGTCTTTATCTGGTCCAGCCTACACGTGACTCCAGATCCTCTGAAACAGACTAACAAGCCACTTAGTTCAAAAAGCAATTAGAGATGGGCAATAAATGGGCGGCACAGTAGTGCAGCAATTAGCTTAACGCTATTACAGTGCCAGTGGCCCAGGGTTCAATTCCTGCCGCTGTCTGTAAGGAGTTTGTACATTCTCCCCGTGTCAGCGTGGGATTCCTCCGGGTGCTCCGGTTTCCTCCCACTAACCAAAGACATATGGGTTAGGAGTTGTGGGCATGCTATGTTGGCACTGGAAGAGTGGCAACACTTGTGGGCTGCCCCCAGCACATTCTCAGTAACGCAATAGGACGCATTTCACTGTGTGTTTCAATGTACATGTGACTGATAAATAAGTATCTTACCTTAAATGGTGGCCTTGCTAGTAACATTCAGATCATTCCCAAAAAATAGACAGATTCAATTTATTAGGTTCCATACAAGTTTAGGAAAAAACCCATGCTATTTTCTTTATCTTTGGGTGCAGGACATCTGACATAAAAGCTGAAGGCAGTGAAGAGAAGAAGGCAGAGTGGCAGTGGGGGCTGCAAAGAAGATGCAGAGAACAGAGACGTATTTGATGAATGGGCAAAACCATAGCAGATGGAAAGGTGAGGTAATCCACTTTGGTGCAAAAATTGAAAGGTAGAATGCTTTTTCTTAATGATGAGAGATTGACTGATGTCAGAGGGACTTCGATGATAATATCTAGGTCCAGCAAGCAATTAGAAAGGCAATCATGGAAGTGCCAGGTATTGCATTTTGGGAGGTCAAATAGGGGATAGGACATATACAGTAAACAGTAGGGTGCTAAGGAATGTTGATGAACAGAGGGACATTGGGGTTCAAGTCCATAGTTTCCTGAAAGTGGCATCAAAGGTAGATAGGGTGATGAAGAAGGCAAACGGCATGCTTTCCTTCATAGGTCGGGGCAGAAATATAGAAGTTCAGAGGTTATGTTGCAACTTTACGAAATATTGGTTGGGCCATACCTGGAGTATTGTGTGTAATTCTAGCCGCCACGCTACAGGAAGGATGTGGTTGCATCAGAGAGAGTGCAGAGGAGATTCATCAGGATGTTGCCTGGGTTGGAGGACTTTAATTATGGGGGCAGATTGGATAGGCTAGGTTTTGTTTCTGAAACAAAAGAAGCTGCGGGGTGACCTGATAGAGGAATATATAATTATAAAAGGCATAGATACAGAAGATAGTCAAAAACATTTTCCATGGTAGAGGTATCAAAAAGAAGAGGGCGTAGGCTTAGGTGACATGAAGAACTTTTAAAGGGGATTTGAGGGGTAAGTTTATTTATTATACAGAGAGTAGTTGATATCTGGAACATACTGCCAAAGGAGAATGAAATACAATCACTATGTTTAAGAAACATTTGATCAGGGACTTGAATAGGTAAGGCATAGAATGATATGGACCTAATGTAGACAAATGGGATGAGTGTAGATGGGCTAAAAGGTCAGCAAGGATGTGGTGTACGACTCTATGACTTGAACATTACATTGACCTTGCGTATAAGGGTACAGATGTTCTCCTCTAATTATGCAGAACTCTAGTAAAATCAAGTCTGAAATATTGAATACAGCTGGTTTCCCTACCTATGGAAAGATATACTTGGGATAGAGGGAATGCAGTGAAGGTTCACCAGATTGATTTCTTGGGATGGAGGGTTTGTTATACAAGGCTGACTATGCCCGCATTTTTTCAAGTTTAGAAGAATAAGAGATGATATCATTGAAATATACAAAACTCCTATGGGACTTGACAGGGTAGATGCAAAGTTGGTGTTTCCCCCTGGCTGGGGCATCTAGAACCAGTGGTCATATTCTCAAAATAAGAGACTGTGATGAAGAGGAATTTCTTCACCAAGAGGATGATGAATCTTTGAAATTCACTGCCCAATAGGGCTATGGACGTTTAGTCACTCAGTATATTCTAAGCAGAGACAGATATTTAGATATTAAAGGAATCAAGGGATATGGAGGTTAATGCAGAGAGGTACAAGATCAGCTATGACCCTATTGACTAACAGAGCAGGCACAAGAGGCCTGCTCCTGTTTCTATTTTTTACGTTCCAATAATATGTCATAGGGTAGAGACCGAAAGAGACTGAATGAGACAGATGGTGGTAATGTTGACTGAGAGAAGGTGGTGAAAGCTTATTAATCATTGCTGATCTGTCTGAAGGAAGTGTAAATAGAAGGAGGGATATGAGAAAAAAAATTGCTGAAACCGTGAAATGCAGTTGCTAGAAATCTGAAATAAAAACATGTTTATTTCTATTTTCTTCCTTGCCTATTACCTGCTGCTGTTGCTTCTTTCGCTGGTGCTCGGTAATCTGTGCTTTCTGCTGCAACATTTTCTCAATACGTTGATTCACCTGTTGTTCCTTCTTTTGTTCATTTTCATAAAATCTTGATCCCTAGGACCAAAAAGAAATTACAATTAAGTTTTGAGTTAAAAGAATTCAGGGACTCTAGCTGTCTAATTACAAACAAAGCAACATCGAGACTCCATTTTTTGACAAAGACAATCCTCATTTCAGGTTGCAATTAATGCAAAGTTATGCAAGATGAGATGCTCATTTTCAAAAACAATACTCTTAAATGCTGCAAAGGTGGTAGACACTTTTAATAAACAAATTAATTCATAAATTCAACAATGGCAGATTGAGTTCAATGTGGGAAAGTGTGAGATCATCCACCTTCAACCCAAGAAAGACAAGTGAATTTTTCAAATGATAAAAACCTGGAAATTGTGGAGGAGCAGAGATTCAAGGCTCCATGCATTGAAATTACTAAAAGCCGACAGACAGATACAAAAATAATTTCAAAGTTCTCAAGAAGAGTGGAATACAAAAGAGGGGAATTAATGGGATGGCGCAATGTTGCAGCTGCTAGAGCCACTGCCTCACAGTGCCAGAGACCTGGGATTAATCCCGACCTCTGTCTGTATGGAGTTTGCATGTTCTCCCTGTGATGGTGTGGTTCCCTCCAGATGCTCCAGTTTCCTCCCACATCCCAAGGGCATGCAGGCTAGTAGGTTAACTGACCGTTGTAAATTGCCCTTAGAGGGGAATTGTTGAGAACGTGGGGAAGCGAAAAATGGGATTAAATGTAAGATTAGTGTAAATGGGTGGTTAACATCAGTGTGGACTCAGTGGACTGAAAGGCCTGCTTCTCTCTATGACCCTATATGTGTAAAGTTCTAGTTAGACTATTAATGTGTTTGGTTCCACTAGCTCAGGAAGGATGCATAAACTTTGAATAGCATGCTATGCAGATTCATCAGTAGATATCAATATTAAAGATTTAATTCATGAAAATAAATTTTATGGACTGGGATTGCATTCTTCTGATTATAGAAGATCAAGGGTGAAACTAATTGACATGTTTAAAGTGATGAATGAATTTGACAGGGTAGATAAGACATAAATTATTACCTCTGTTGACAGAGCCTAGAATAAATACATGATTTTTGATAGTGTTAAAGAAAGAAAGAAAGAAATGCATCTCAGGACTTCAAAATATTCCCAAATCCTTTTTAGCCAATGAACTACATTTCCTCACAGGGGCCCTGGTTCCTGCACTCTCTTTCCACTCACATAGTTCCATTTCTTGCGCTCCCTATAAAGTTATCGGGTTTACTGGAACATCTATCATTCAACTGTGTAAAATCAAAAAGAGTTAACTTGAAATGTGTATTGGAATATTAATACAAATATGATCCATTAGCCCAGAAAATCTGCTTGTCACAGACCAAAGATCCCAGCATGCCAGATTAATGGAGTTTCACTGCAACAGGATTAATTAGAGTCAGTATGGATTTATGAAAAGAAAATCATGTTTGCCTAAAGTGCTGGAATTATTTGGTGACATGGAATCAATAGGGAAGGAAAAATCAGAGAATTTTTAATTTTTCGTAAGGCTTTAGGTATGCTGTCAACAAGGTTAAAGTACATGGAATAGGGAATTGGATATCAGACAGAAAGCAAAATAGAAATAAGTTTCTCAGGTTGGAAGGCTGTGATTACTGACTGGTGGGGATGCTTGGGCACGAGCTATTCATGATTTATATCAGTGATTTGATTAAAGGGACAAGATGTCATATTTTCAAGTTTTCTGATGATACTAAACTAAGTGTGATTGTGAGTGGGGAAAAAGACGTGAAGAGGCTTTGAGGGATGTGAACAGCTGAGTGAGGGGGCAGGAACATGGCAGATGGAATATAATGTTATTGGTAACTTGAGATCATCCACTATGGAATACATTACAGAAAAGATGAGTAAAAGCAGAGTATTTATTGAAGTTGAGAGATTGGAAGATGCTGATATTCAAAAGGGACAGATGTTGCTTGTACTCAAAAGTCAAAGAGCCAACATGCAGATAGTAAAACAAGCGATTTGGAAGACAAATTGTATATTAGCCTTTATTAAGAGAGGATATGAATACACAAATAAAAGAAGTCTTACTGGAATCGTGTATGGCCTTGCTGAGACTGTACCTGGAATATTGTTCACAGTTATGATCTCCTTACACAAGAAAAATTGCACTTGCAAGAGAGGGAATGCAGTGCAGATTCACTAATCAGATTCTAGGGATGGCAAGTTTGCTGCTTGAGGAAAGATTGAGTCGAGTAGGCCTATTCTCTCTAGCATTTAGAAGAAATAAAATCTCATTGAACCTTATGGGCTTGACAGGCTGGATGCAGGGAGGATGCTTTCCTTGGCTGCAGACTCTAGAGTCAGGATCAATGCCTCAGAGTGTGGAAGAGGCTGTTTTGGATTGACACAAGAATAATCTTCTTCACCCAAAGAGTGGTGAATCTTTAGAATTCTCTACCTTGCTATGGCAGCTCAGTCACTCAGTTAATTTAAAACAGAGGTCAATAGATTTCTGGATAAAATGGGAATCAAGGGATATGAGGAAAGTGCAGGAAAATGGCATTAAAGAAGATCAGTCATGATCTTGATGTAGCGTGGAGCATTCTTCTTCCTGCTCCTACTTCTTATCTTCCTATCTTACAATGGGAGTAATGGGTCTAAAGTTGTTCTGGTATATAGTTTGGTCAAAAGACCAATAACACTGTTGGATTTGACTATTTTAAGTAGTTTCTTAACATGTATAGTATTTAATACACCTCAAGTGGCTGCACAAGGAATGGCCGCTTCCTAGCTTATTGGTTCGTCCATCAGGTGAATATGTGTTTTCCCACTGGTTGGTTTTGCCACAGGTATATAATAGGTTTTCTGATTGGACTATTGTTAGCTAAGGAGTACCTCTTATCTCAGGTATAAAAGGTGTCACTTTTTGTTAATCACTCTCTTGCTTATCTCTCTCCTGCTCTCCTCCCCACTCCCCATCCCTCACCCCCCCTCCCCCTAGCCCTAGCTCATCTTTAGTTCCTTTTGTCTCGGCTCATCTCCTAGTAGTAAAGCTAGTGTCATGTGCTCTGTGACTGTTTCTTTGTTTTAAACTTTTCCAATAAAACTTTGTGAAGCATCAAGTTGTTTTCAACTCATTCCTGGACTCCTGAAAGAACCTGCGGATTCGAAAATAACCAGATCTGACAGCACCCTATAGAAAAATGAAATGCAGCTGTTCAAACTTCTGGTGATCTTCACCAGAAATGAACAGAATGGGTAATACAGAGAGGTCAAGGACTGGGAATTGAAATCACAGTTCATTTAAAACAGAAGAGACCAATAGATTTTCTGGATAATAAGCAAATCAGCACTTATGGGATGGTGAAGGAAAATGGCATTGAGATAAAATGTTAGCCATTGTCTAAATGAACGGCAAAGCAGACTTGCAAGGCTGGATGGCCTGCTTCTGCTCCCATTTCTAATGTCTTGTGTTCTAACAGTCAGAGAGATACAGCATGGAAACAGGCCTATTCGTTGTCTCTCACTGTCCTGGTGAAGCAGCCAGCATAATCAAAGACCCCACCCACCCAAGACATTCTCTCCTCTCTCCTCTTCCATCCAGCAGAAGATACAGGTGCCTGAGGGCACGTACCACCAGACTTAAGGACAGCTTCTACCCCACTGTGATAAGACTATTGAACAGCTCCCTTATACAATGAGATGGACTATGACCTCACGATCTACCTTGTTCTGACCTTGCACCTTATTGCACTGCACTTTCTCTGTAGCTGTGACACTTTACTCTGTACTGTTACTGTTTTTACCTGTACTACATCAATGCACTTTGTACTAACTCAATGTAACTGCACTATGTAATGAATTGACCTCTACCATCGGTTTGTAAGACAAGCTTTTCACTGTACCTCGGTACAAGTGACAATAATAAACCAATACCAATATTCACCCACCGAGTCTGTGTGGCTATCAAGCGCCCATTTTTTTGCACTGATCCTATTCTGACCCATTTTATTCTCCCCACATTCCCACCAATGCGCTCCCCTCCCCCAAGATTCTATCATTCATCCACACACGAGAAGCAATTTTAGAGTTGCCAATTAACTTACCAACCCGCACATTTTTGGGATGTGGGAGGAAACCAGAGCACCTGCTGGAAATCCACAAGGTTACAGGGAGAATGTGCAAATTCCACACACTGGAGGTCAGAAGTGAATCCAGGTTGCTGGAGCTGTGAGGCAACAGCTCTAATAGCTGCACCATCGCGCAGCACAAAATAAATGGTGTCATAAAAATGTAAATACATTTTTTGAGTACTTGCCTCAACTTACTGTGACAAGATTAATTAGTTTTAATAGTTCAGAAGCAACAATTTCTTGATGCTCTGTGTGGTTTTGATGAGATCTAGATTTGCAAGCCTAGAGGTAAAGCACAATATGCCCAGCTATTTCCCAATTCACTACTCAGAGCATACACCAGAATATCCTGCACTCACTTGAACCCAAAAAAACCTATCCTAGGGGCAAGGAATCAGCAGAGACGAGCAACTATTTCAAATATCACCTATTTTACCGTCATTCTTCATGAGGGGCATTAGCAGAGAGGATAATCAGACTCCATAACAAACCAAAGTAAAACATATCAGTTTACAAAAAAATCAATGCAGCATAAAACAAAGAGAGAAGAGAGTCTGGAAGCACAAATAAATTTAGTGAAGTAAAAGAACAATTGTCAATTGATGGTCCAACAGCCCAAATCAGTGATTCCACACAGTGAATTCTTTGTTAGCTGAACCATGGGATGGAATTTAAAATTATGTACTTAATAACACTAGTGAATACAGAAACACTAGTGAATACAGATGTTGTTTAAATGAAGTAACATACTATATCTATACCAATGCATGCTTTATCCATAAAAGTATAATACTACGTGATGGTAGAATTAGCCCACCTTTGCTGATCAGTATACATGAGTCACATAATAATCCAGGGCCCAATCAATCAATCCAGGTGAAGCAGCGATTCATCTGCACTTCGTCCAAACTAGTGTACTGCATTTGGTGTTCAAAGTGTGGTCTCCTCTACAATGGAGAAACGATACATAGAGTGGACGTTCACACTGCAGAGCACCTGCGCTCAGTCAGCAGTAGTGATCCAGAAACTTCCTGTCGCCTGCCACTTTAATTCACAATCCTGCTTCCATTCTGCTTAGTTGAGGTCCAACGTGGACTCGAGAAAAATCTCATCTTCCGTATAGTTACTTTGCAACCCATTAGAATGAACATTAAATTCTCCACCTTTAGGTAAACTGCTCTCTTATTGTTGCCCACTATCATGCTTATGTCCCTTTCTCACCCCATTACTTTAAAATGTCTTGTTAACGGTCAGTGCTCATGCTCCTTATCACCTGATCTGTCTTAACCTATCCCCATATAGGCTTTGGTCTCACACCTCACTCGTCCGCCCCCCACCCCCCAGCCCTGCTTTAAAAACTATAAACCCTCCACTTCCCCCACAGTTCTGAGGATGGGTTGCTGACCCAAAATATTAACTGGTTTCTCTTTATACTGCTTGACTGAGTTCTTCCAGCATTTCAGCTTTTATTCTAATAACATAGTTATCACAAACCAATCAGGCCTGAATAATCAATCTACAGGTCAGAGGCAACGATGCCTTTGTTCAATAAAAACATTTTCAGTATTAATTTCCTATATTTTTAGGTTTCTTATAAAAAATCTCTTGCAAGGCCAGAGATCTCTTCCTAGTCGGTGTGAAAGGGTAATATTTTCCCAAAGCAAAATAATGACAGTAGTAAATTATACTGGTTAGGCCAAAATTCAGGTTGCTGCTAAAATGCATCTGCATGTGTTGGATGCCAAATATTCTGTCAATTCTCATAATCAATGTAATTATTTTTCTTTTGTAGAAAAACATATCCCTTGATGTAATTCAGTGTGGTAACCCTGTTCAATTTATTAATATAGCTGAAAATGGATTTAATCACAAAAAAATAAGTCTATACTGTGGTTACCCAGTTTGATCCAAAGTAATACCAGTTCATTCTCCTAAAAGGCAATGGCCCTAGGTGTAATTTAGATAAAAAAGCACAAGTTTTTACAACATACTAAGAGAGGAGAAAAATAAATATGTGGTAACATTAAAGGCAATTTAAAAAGAAATCACCTAACTGTAAATGTGGTGAAGTCAATTTGTTAATCATATAACTGGAGGTACCAATGTCCAACCACAAGCAAGTTCTGATGCCACTAAATGGATTTCCAAGCATAACATTTATTAAAACACTTCAGTTGTTTTTCGAAGTCATACACATAAATACATTTCTTGAAGTGTGGCAAGTCAAGAAGAAGTGAAGCAACAGATATTTGGGACCATGTAGGGGATGATTCTCTGTCGCAAAGATAGACACTCCCGAAGACTGTGTTGCCTGCCTGGTGTCCAGGTTCAGAACATCTCATCTGACCTGCAGAGGAACTTAGAATGGGAGGGGAAAGATCCAGTTTTCGTGGTCCATGTGGGCACCAACGACGTAAGTAGATCAAGGAAGAAGTTTCTGCTGAGGGAACTTGAGCAGCTAGGGACTAAATTAAAAAGCATAACCAAAAAGGTAATAATCTCTGGATTGCTACCTGAGCCACATGCAAGTTGGCACAGGGTCAATAAGATCAGAGAGTTAAATGTGTGGCTCGAAGATTGGTAATGAGAGAAGTGGGTTTGAATTTGTGCGACAATGGCACCAGTATTGGGGAAGATGTGAGCTGTTCCAATGGGACAGGGTCTACCTGAACCATGCTGGGACCAGGGTCCTGGCGAATCACATAACTAGAACTGTGGATAGGGCTTTAAACCAAATAGGAGGGGAGTGGGTTCAACAGATTGGAAAAGTATGGATTAAGTAAAAGGGAAGGAGAGTGCAGGAGAGGTTACTGAAGACCCCAGAGTAAAAGATAAGACAGAAAGTTCAGAAAGGGATAAGAATTTAACTTCATGCAACATGGAGACAAATTTGAGAAGGTTCGTGAACACAGGACTGAAGGTGTTATATTTGAATGCATGCAGCATACCAAATAAGGTAGATGAGCTTGTAGTGCAGTTAGAAATTGGCAGATATGATGTTGTGGGCATCACAGAATCATGGCTGAATCACAGCTGGGAGCTAAACATCCAAGGATACACATCCTATCGAAAAGACAGGCGGGCAGGCAGAGGGGGTGGGTTGGCTCTGTTGGTAAAAAAAAAATGAAATCAAATCCTTAGCAAGAAGGAACATGGAATCCAAAGCTGTAGAATCCTTGTGGGTAGAGTTAAGAAACTGCAAGGGTAAAAAGACCCTGATGGGAGTTATATACAGGCCTCTGAGTAGTAGCCAGGATGTGAGGTACAAATTACAACAGGAGATAGAAAAGGCATGTAAGAAGGGCAATGTTACGGTGGTCACGGGGGACTTCAATGTGCAGGTAGACTGGGAAAAATCAGGTTGGCACTGGATCCCAAAAGAAGGAATTTGTAGAATGCCTACGAGATGACTTTTTAGAGCAATTTGTGGTCCAGCCCATTAGGGAAAAGGCAATTCTGAATATGGTGTTGTGCAATGAACCAGAATTGATTAGGGAGCTTAAGGTAAAGGAACTCTCAAGAAGCAGTGATCATAATATGACAGAATTCCCCCTGCAGTTTGAGAGAGTGAAGCTAAAATCGGATGTATCTGTATTACAGTTGAGTAAAGTTAACTACAGAGGCATGAGAAGGGAGCTGAACAAAGTTGATTGGGAGGGGACCCGAGCAGGAATGATGGTAGAGCAGCAATGGCAGGAGTTTCTGAGAGTAACTCAGAAGACGCAGGATCAGTTCATCCCAAAGAAGGAGCAGCATTCTAAAGGGAGGATGAGGCAATCATGGCTGACAAGAGAAGTCAAAGACAGCATAAAAGCAAAAGAGAGGGCATACAATATTGCAAAAATTAGTGGATTGGGAAGCTTTTAAAAACTGACAGAAGGCAACTAAAAAAGCAATAAGGAGAGAAAAGATGAAATATGAAGGTAAGCTAGCCAATAATATAAAAGAGGATACCAAAGGATTTTTCAGATATATAAAGAGAAAAAGAGAGGCAAGAGTGGACATTGGACAGTAAAGCTCTAAATGAGTTGAAACTTGTGGAGAGCAGAACTTAGAAGGTCAGGCAGCCATACAAGTGATTAGGGGCAATCAGGATGCATTAGGAATGTAGGCCACAAGAATTTGGGTTACAGAGTGCTGTGTGAGGAGAAATATTGTGGTAAATTAGTCACGAGTTCATATAATGGTTTTATGATTGGATGTCGCAAGTGCATTTTTGATAAATATTTCCAGTCAAACCTATTTTCACACTAGGTGTAAAGGAGGAAATCAATTCCATTCATCCATCATGACATTCCTAGGTAAATAGGCTGTCTATTTTATTAACTTTAATTAGTAGGATTAGAGTTCACATTCAAACATAATTCAGCTCACAAATTAGAAAAGCATCAAACTCGTTTACCCTTGCTTTGTTTTGTAAGTAAAGATCTGTTTTAACTAACCTTAGAAGCTTCCATAATTATTTTGTTAATTTTTTCTTTATCCAAACCTCCCATTCCAGCTTTGTTATCGTTAAGTGCTATTCTGGAAAGAATGCCAGCATCATTAGCAGTAGTGCTTTCTTCATTTCCTTTTGCAGTATGTTCCATGATGGCTCCTTAATTTCCCAATTTGGTTATACCTTGATCTTTTCTTCAATATTCTGGTCCTAAAAAATTAAAACAAAAAATGTCTGACCAATTATCAAAATAAATCTTGTGGTAGATTTCAACAGCATAAACAGATGACTCAATTTAAAATAGACTACAAAGTTTCTTTTGTATCTAGTTGCAAAGCAACAATAAATACAGTATTTTTAATAATGGACTTCTGAGGAATGGTTGCTGAACCAAAACATTGATTGGCTTCTCTTTCCACATATGTTGCTTGGCCAGCTGAGTTCTTCCAGCATTTCTGTTTTTATTTCAGAATCCAGCACCTGCAGTTCTACTTGTGGTGTCCTGATGGTAAGACTTACTGTGATAGCCCAACAAAACATTATAGTGATTCAATTTACAAAATGGTTGAGGAAGGACCTAATTATGATGTTTTCAGACACTTATCCAGATTCCTTTTGAACATTATAATTGAATCTGCCTCCACTACTACCCCCGGCAGTGCATTCCACTACTTAATCGTTTTTATATATATGTGTATAAAAAATTTCCCTTTTGATGCTTTTGCCAATCATCCATCTGCCCCAGTTCTTGCCCATTCACCAGTAAGAAATGTTTCTCTCAATCTATTCTGCCTACATGCTTCTTGACTTTAAATACGTCTATTAAATGTCCTTGGAATCTTCTCTCTTCCAAGGAGTACACCACCAACTTCTTTAGTCTTTGCATGTAATTGAAGTTACTCATTCTTGGAATAATTACCATAAATCTCTCCTACACTCTCTAAAAAACATTTACATCTATCCAAAATTGTGGCACACAGAATTATACACACAATACTAGAGGTTGTGGCCAAGCCAGTGTTTTATAAGGGTTCCTCAGAACTTCCTTGCTTTTATACCCCATGAATGCATTTATGAAGCCTAAGATTCTACTTCCATTTTTAACCATTTTCTCAACCTGCCCTGCCACTTTCAGCTAATTACACAGTAATTTCATAGGATTTGTACCCATATTGTCTTAGGACATAGAAGGAAGCCATTTCAATCCATTGAGTTCATGCCAGTTCACAAAGCAATACCACCAAATTTCCCTGTAACCATCCCCCCCCATATTCCAATCAATTCTACCATTCACCAATATATGAGAAACAATTTACAGTGACCAATTAACTTACCAATCTGCATATCTTCGAAATGTGAGAGGAAACTAGAGCACCCAGGGTCACAGTAAGAATGTGCAAACTCCATGCTGACAGCATTGGAGTACATGATTGAGCCTGGTTCACTGCAGCTGTGAAGCAGTTCTTCTCGCTGCGCCAATGCGCAGCCCCGATAGGATTGGGTCGGCCCTGTAGGAGTCAGAGTACAGACTCTTTGGCCCAACAAGTTTGTGCTGACCATCAAGTACCCATTTACACAAATCCTATATTCCAGCTCTTCGTCCATAGCCTTTTAAGGCATGGGTGATTCAAGTGCTCATGTGATTTCTTCTTAAATGTTGTGAGAATACCTGCCTCCATCACCACCTCAGGCAGTGCTTTCCAAATTCTAACCACCCTTTGGGTGAAGAAAATTCCTCCTCCAATCCCCTTTAAACCTCTTAACCTTTACCATAAATCTATGTCCTCTAGTTTCACCTACCTCTGTTATTGGGAAAAGTTTCCTAATATAGGTCTTATATCCCTCATAACTTTGTATTCATCTATCAGGTAGTCTCTCAGCCTCTTCCACTCCAAGGAAAAAAAGAACAGCCTATCCAGTCTCTTGTCATAACCAAAATGCTTCATCCCAGGCAACATCCTGGTGAATCACCTTTGCACTCTCTCCACTGCAATCACGTTCCTCCTATAGTGTGGTGATCAAAACTGCACAGTGCTCCAGCTATTGCCTGACAAATGTTTTATAATGTTGTACCATAATCTCCTTCCTTTTATCATCTATGCCCTGGCTAATGGAGGCAAACATTCACAATATCTTCTTCATCACTTTATCTACCTGTCCTGCCACCATCTGGGATTCTTGGACTTGTACACTGAAGTCCTTCTGTTCCTCAATACTCCCCAAGGCCCTAGCATTCATTGGGTACATCAGTCCTCCCAAAGTGCTTTACCTTGCATTTATCAGGATTAAATTCCATCTGCTATTACTCTGCCCATCTTATCAACTGATCATTATCATCCTGCTGCCTACAACTTTCCTCACCATCAACAATAATATGTGCCCAGATCTTCCTGTTCTTATACAACTTTTAGAATTGTGCTCTCTAATTTATATTGTCATTTGTCTATCTTCATATAAAAATGTAATACTTCACATATCTTCTTCTGCATTTTTCTTTGGCGGTGGTCCTGCACTAAATTTCACCTGTCACATATCTGCCCTTCCATCACCTCTCTAAACCTCCTGCAAGTCTTTTACAATCCTCCTCACAGTTCAGTACACCTCCAAATGTATATTACCTCTTCTCATGCTATCATAATGTAACACTTCACAGTTCTTCTTCTGCAGTTTTGCTTGGTGTCGTTTCTATGTTAAACCTCATCTTCCACCCGTCTCTCTATAAACTCTAACTATCCTCCTCAAATTCACTATGCTAAGTTTTTTTGTCTTTTGGAAATTGTGGTCTGCACTCAAAAGCCATTATTGTAAAGATACATTAAAAAACACCACAATGTCCATACACACCACAAGAAATGGCCAATGCTCCCTTCCCTTCAATCCAAAAGAAAATCTTCATTACACTCTCCATTTTCTGTTACTCAATCAATTTTCTGCTTATACTGCCAAAGGTCTTCAATCTTAGTGACAAGATTGTCACCTTTACAAACACCTTTTGAAAGTTCATACATATCACATCAACAGCAACTCTCATATTAACCCCCTGTTCTTCACCAAAAACTCATTCAAGTTACTTAGAAATGATTTACTTTCAACAGTTGCAGACTAGCTTTCTCTAATCAATCTGCACTTGTCCAAAATATTGTTTCTAGAACTTCTCCCGCCACCAAGGTTAAATTGACTGATCTGTAGTTAGTGGGTTTATACAAAGAGCAAAAGATTAGAGATATTCAGCAGGATTAGCAGCTTCACCAGAGAGAGAAAAGCAGAGTTAACATTTCAGATTAATGGAGTTTCTGAAAATACATCAACGGGAACTGTTTCTCTTTCCACTGATGATACCTAGTGTATTGTGTAATTCCAGGATTATCTGTTTACATGAGAAGATACTGGTCAGATGATCAGCAATTCCCAAGACAAAGTCGAAGAAGATCCTAATAAAAACACATTTGTGTGCTTTATCATGAACTACAGCAACCAACTGAATTGGGAATGGGAGAAGGACAAGGCAGGGTGAATTTGTATAAACTGCAAAAAATCTTTTTTAAGGACCGAATAATAGGAATGCTTCAAGCTCAAAAAACAAAGTTCATATCATAGTATTCAGGCTTCCTTCAGAGTGTGAGCTTGAACAGTTTCAAATAATTCCTCAATCTTCCCACTGAGAAAACCTACAAGTTTTCAAAAGACAGCATTCTACAAATATGATCATCTCTTAGTCCAAACCACAAGTTTTTAAAAAAGGAATTTATTTGCAAACCTATGTTAACAGTTCTTGGGGCATAAGCAACATTACAACATGAAATTCCTCTGCAACAACTGTGCAATTACCCATTTCCAGAATACAAACATAGTAATAGCTATGATGCAATGAGGCCACAGAACAAACATATTGTGTATTAATTATAACATATTTAAGTAAAACTGCTCTTGGCAGTGGTTCCATTTTTGACTTCATGAAGCTCTGTATTAATCTGCTCTTAATTTTCAGTTTGTGGAATATAGTTCACTGCACAATACCTTTTGTGTACAGTTTACTGACATTAATGACCTGGAGGAAGGAACAGTAGGTAAATTTGCTGATAATACAAAAATAGGTGGAAGGGCATGTTGTGATAAGGATACTGTGATCCTGCAGTGGGATATAGATAGATTGAGTGAGTGGGCAAGATACTGGCAAATGAAGTTTAAGGTGGGGAAGTATGAGATCATGCACTTCAGTAAGAGAAATCAAAAGGCCAATTATTATTGAAATGAAAAACTGCGAGTGAGTGAAGTACAGAGGGATCTAGGTGTTCTAATGCATGAATCACAAAAAGCTAGCAGACAGGTCCAACAAGTAATAAAGAAGGCAAACCACATTTTGGCCCTCATTGCAAAGGGAGGTTTTGTTGCAATCGTACAGGGTGTTGGTGAGGTCTCATCTGGAATACTGCATGTAGTTTTCATCCCCTTACTTAAAAATAAGATATAGTAACATTGGAGCAGTGCAAAGGAGATTCACTGTGCCAATTCCTGGGATGAGAGGGCTGTCCTACCAAGACAGAATAAATAATTTGGGCCTATGTTCCTTGGAGTTTGGAAGAATGAGGGGTGACCTTATTCAAGCATATAAGATCATAAGGTGGTTTGACAGGGCAGATGTCGGGATGTCTTCACTAGTGGAAGATAAAATACCTTTTTTAGTGACATGTACATCAAAACACACAGTGAAATGCACCTTTTGCGTTGAGTGTTCTGGGGGCAGCCCACAAGTGTCGTCACGCTTCCAGTGCCAACATAGCATGCCCACAACTTCCTAACCCATATGTCTTTGGAACGTGGGAGGAAACCGGAGCATCTGGAGGAAACCCATGCAGACCCGGGGAGAACATACAAACTCCTTACAGACAGTGGCCAGAATTGAACCTGGGTCGCTGGCATTGGACCATAAGACATAGGAGCAGAATTAGGCCATTCAGCTCAGCCATTTAATAATGGCTGATTTATTTTTCCCTCTCAACACCATTCTCTTGCCTTCTCCCCGTAACCTTTGACACCCTTACTAATCAAGAACCTATCAACCTCTGCATTAAATATATCCAATAACTTGGTCTCCACAATGAATTCCACAGATTCACCACCCTCTGGCTAAAGAAATTCCTCTTATTGCTTTTGTTTTTCGAGAATCTACAGAGATTGCTGGTATCTCTAGGAGAGGTATCATCCATAAAGTTTCGCTCTATGCTGATGATTTACTGCTCTTCATTTCTGATGTTGAGACTTCGTTACCTTCTATGCTTTCTTTACTTTCCCGTTTTAGCCAATTTTCAGGATATAAATTGAATTTACACAAGAGCGAACTTTTCCCTTTGAACAATCTGATACCATTCGATATTAATCTTCCTTTTAAAACTGTAAGAAGCCATTTTACCTATTTGGGTGTAACTATTACTAAGAATTATAAACATTTATTTAAAGAGAACTTTCTTGCCTTATTGAATTATGTGAAAAGGATCTTACCAAATTGGTCACCCCTCTCTATATCACTGATCGGTCGCATTAATTCTATTAAAATGAATATTTTACCTAAATTTATGTATTTATTTCAGGCTTTACCCGTTTTTATTCCTAAGTCTTTTTTTTGATTCTCTTGACTCAATTATCTCTTCTTACATATCAAAAGATAAACATCCTAGGTTAAATAAAGTTCATTTTCAGAAAGCTAAAAATAATGGAGGGTTTGCTTTACCTAACTTTAGGTTATATTACTGGGCAGTCAATATACAAAATCTTACTTTTTGGTTACATTATATTAATCATGAAGCCTGTCCAGTATGGGTGTCTTTGGAAGTTAATTCTGTTAAAAAAATTTCTATTATTTCTTTGCTTGGCTCTTCACTTCCTTTATCAATAAAAAAAATTAACTGATAATTTGGTAGTTAAACATGCTTTGAGGATTTGGTTACAATTTAGAAAATACTATGGTTTATTGAATTTTTCTTTGTCTAGTCCCATTCTTGCTAATTTTTTTCTTTAAACCTTCTATGACTGATCTAGTTTTTAAAGAATGGGATAGATTGGTTATTACTCGTTTTCAGGATCTGTTTGTTGGAGGAAATTTCTTAATGTTTGAACAATTGGCAACTAAATATAATTTGCCAAAAACTCACTTTTTTTCCATATTTGCAAATTAGAGATTTTCTCCAATCTCAAGTACATACCTTCCCTATAAGTCCTGATAAGAACTTATTAGATGTAATTTTTAATTTGAAGCCTTTCTATGATGCTTCAATATCTAAGATTTATGTTAGATTATCAGGAATGAATAAGGTCCCTTTAAACAAAATTAAAAACGCTTGGGAACGTGATCTGCAGATTTCAATTTCTGAGGAAACTTGGAATCAAATTTTTAAACTGGTTAATACTTCATCATTATGTGCATGTCACTCCCTCCTTCAATTTAAAGTGGTCCATAGAGCCCACCTGTCCAAAGACAAGTTATTGCATTTCTATTCAGATATATCTCCTTATTGTGACAAATGCAATAATGGAGAGGCTTCCTTAATCCATATGTTTTGGTCATGTCCGAGTTTGGAAAAATTCTGGATAGAGGTATTCCAAACGTTTTCTGTACATTTTAAAATAAATTTTAAGCCAAATCCTTTAACTGCATTATTTGGGATTGTTGGAGAAAAAGATATAATTCTGGAGACTTCCGACTTACATATTGGCCTTCATTTCTCTTATAGCCAGGAGGGCTGTATTGCTGAAATGGAAGGAAACTATTCCCCCTACTCATGCTCAATGGTTACGGGATGTTATGTCATATCTGAATTTAGAGAAGATCCGTTGCTCTATTTCTGGATCTATTCTGACCTTTCAAATATTATGGGGACCTTTTTTGAACTACTTTCAAAACCACTCATTTGGTGCTAAATGTACAGATATTGGCCAATACTAGTATGTCTTTTGGATGTTACTAAACAGCTTTGGTCTTGGTAGTGGGGTTAGATTTTTTTTATAATAAAATTATTCCAACTTATCAATATCAATTGATGTTTTTTTTGTTTATCAATATGAAGCATTGTGATTTCTTGTGTGACTCAATATAATCTATTTTGTAACATTTTCTTTTTTTCCTTTGTTTCATGCATTTTGTACTTCTTATTTGAAATTAATAAAAATATTGACAAAGGCATGAGCAGCCATCTTGAACAAAAAAAAGAAATTCCTCCTCATCTCTGTTCTAAAGGGACATCCTTCTATTTCTGAGGCTGTGCCCTCTGGTCCTAAACTCTCCCACTAATGGAGCCACCCTCTCCACGTCCACTCTATCCAGGCCTTTCAATATTCAGTAGGTGGACATAACTACAAGGCGAGGGGCCATTCATTTAAAACTGAGTACATAGAAATTTCTTCTTGCAGAGGGTGGTGAGTATCTGGAATTCTCTGCCTCGGTGGGTGGTGGAAGCTGGATCATTAGAAGTATTCACAGTGGAGGAGGATAAGTATTTGGTAGATCGAGAGTATAGAGAAATGACACACAGAGAATTGAGGTCAGAGATCAGCCATAATCATATTGGCCCTGATGGCCTACTCCTGCTTCTATTCTCTTGTGTTCCTGTGTGTACGACTGTACAATGGCAATTATTAAATTATTGCTGAACCCTTACTCCTCAAAATAGTCCTCAATTTAGTTTCCAGCAATTAAAATGTTGTGAGTTGCCTGACTAGGAAGACTTTCTCGACTTGGCAGTGTTGTTTACTGATATATTTCTATATTTCCTTCTGACATAGGAGGCCATTTTGGCCCATCGAATCTACGTCAACCCTCAGAGCAATCCCATTCCCTCATTAATTTGTCTTGTAACCTATTCTTCCCGCATTCCCATCAACTTCCCCAGATTTTAGCACCCACCCACAGCAGGGGCAATTTACAGTGGCCAGTTAGCCTACCAACCAGCTCGTCTTTGGAATATGGGAGCAAATCTGAGCATCTGGAGAAAATCCATGTGATAACAGGGAGAATGTGCAAAATCCACATAGGTAGCACCCAATGTCAGGATTAAACTCAGGTCACTGGAGCTGTAAGGCAGCAACTTTACTAGCTGTACCCGATAGATTTTAGTCGGGTAACTCCTTGACCATCCAGATGGCACAGGAAAATGAGATTACATTGGTCCAGATTTTGCTGGAATGGGCTTCTTGTAGCATGCAGCATTGATGTGACATTTTCCCCTCACACTTCAGTTCGAAAAGATGGGTTTCCTGGACCTTAGTGAACGAAAGGATCAGCTCATTAATTGAGAGATTTAAAGACTGAGAAAGAGACAGAGGAATGATGGAGAAGTAAATCGGATGAGTTAAGTCAAATCAGGCATGGAAATAAATAACAGGGAAAGAACTGTTAATATCAAAAGAGAAAGAGACAGGAAAATAGAGGAAAAACAAAATTTCTCAGTTTCTACCTGTAATTTGACACTCCACAATCTAAACTGTTCTCTTTCAGGACCACAGATTTATATTCTAGCAATACCACTTAATATCTCAGCTCTGAGAAGGTATTTATACTGTAAAGTTTCATCTTATCTTTGTGATGAATTTTGTTGCTCATTAAGGTAAACACACAATACTCTAACAAAATAGAGGTTGACTGCTGTTTTAACAAGGCCAACAACAGAGTAACACATTGTCTATCAACTGTGTGGGTTTATAATTTACAGGATATCTTTGTGTCAGCAGGTGAAATAATGTGCACAGAAAACCTTCAACATTTTTATTGCACCATGACCAAACTAAAATGATGTTTCAATGGTTGTAAAAGTAACATGGGAAATCTTGAAGCTCCCTGCAAATTTTGTATTTCTTAAAAGAAAACTTATTCAGAAGTGGTACTATTTAACAGTTTCCATTTAGATACACCTTAAATATAACAAACCCTGAGGCACTTCAGATGAGCATTATCATACTAAAAGCCATCCCACGTGGAAACCATCAGGGTGAGTGACCACAGGCTTAGTCAAAAAGAAAGATTTTGAGGACCACCTTGAAATGAAAAAGCAGTAGGTTTAGGGATGAAATTCCAGAAGGTAGGGCTGTGGATGCCAATAGCATAGTGTTTCAATTTGGAAAGAGGTAACAGACAAGAATTAGAGGACAGCGTATAAACTAAAATATGGCACCACAGCACACATATTGGAAAACACAAGGGTGAGACGTTTTTAAAAAAGGTGTCATTTAACTGGAATGAGATGTGGGTCAGCAAGTATAAATGTGAAAGATGAGGAGGTCTTTTTGCAAGTTCGAAGACGGGGAAGAATGCTTTTAGCGATCTCAAGTTCATATTTTCCACCAAAACAGGCTGACCGGGACTCAAATCTAGGTGGTAAAAGGGTCACGGAGGAAAGTCAACAGATAAATTGAAACACGGAAGCGTGAGACAACGGCAAAGAAGTGGAAATACACAGTTCTGGTGACAAGACCGAATAAAGCCTCATTGCATTGCGAATGTGAATATTCATAAATGTGCCTCTTTTTGCAGAAGAGCCAAGTCCGATTAACCTCAGACGAGAGTGGTTCACTTTCTCTCCGGGATTGTCACAGACATCCTCTCAACCCTGTCATTACCGGGACTTCTCCAAGAACCAAGCCACTGACTTACAACAAGTGGGCCATTCACAATGTTTTGGCTACAGGAACATGGACTTTGATTGCGAATTACAGCCGATCGCTCCGTGAAACACCTCAGCAGCAAGACCTGTAACTTGCACAACTTCCGGTACCGGGAACCGGACGATGTCCTAAAGTAGGACGCTGAACAAACGAGACGCAATGAAAAGTATTTAAGTTTACGTGACGGAACAACATCTGTTTTACCAGAAATGTTACCGGACTCTCACTAACCTTACTGGACACTCATCCTACCGCCAGCAGCCACTTTACCATGGTGCTGATCAGCTCTAATACATCACTTCCTGGCAACGGATGATCCACATCCGAGTGAGGGATGTCAGAGCATCAGGGGAGGGATGGAGTTTGGGAATCCTTCTGTCTCAGCCCTTGAAAAAGGAGCTTCGCTTCAGTGCCGGGACAGGACCTCATTATTCAGCCAGTTTTGTTGCAGATTCTAGCCATATCCAGTCTCTTTCTGACTTCAGTTCTGCGAGCATTTCTGAGCGCCGCACTTCAAGTTAACACAACCCAATGTGTCTGATTAACCCATGAGATGCCAACTCAGTAAGATTATATTAATCAAAGTCCATGCAAACACAGCCAACGTTAATATTTGGAGACACGAGAGATTGCAGATGCTGGAAATCTGGAGCCACAGACACGAAATGCTGGAGGAATGCAGCAGGTCGGGCAGCATCTACTGAGGGAAATGAACAGACGACGTTTCGAGCCGAGACCCTTCATCAGGACTCACTCTACTTCGTGTGTGTTGCAACATTAATATTTACCAAGAGTTTTTCACTATTCACTTTCTGCCAATTGGAGTGCATAACCCTTAATTTTTGTCTCTTGTCTCCCATTCCAACTTTCTATTCATGACTAGGTTCCCTCCAATTCAATGTCTTCTAATTTTGTCAACATACTAATTTGTCTTAAGTTATTATTCTTTCAAACAGTGGTAAGTCGTCATTCATAATTCCTGTCGCTTCCAAACTACTTTCCCAGCAACTAAAAGTAAGAAATTTCTACTTCCTGTATGCCATGCACCAGATGCACATATCGTTTCTGATATTTTCAGAAATGTAATGCATTGTACACATTTGAATTAATTCAGCAATTGACATTCCTTGCTCACACTGTAAATAATATTTCGTATCTATGATCCTTTACCAAAACTATAAAATGTTATGTTACGGATTAGGGTACTATTGGTGAATGTCCCTTTAAAACATAGCACAGTTGTGTGTGTGTGTTGTAATCACGCCACACACACTACTGCGCTATGTCTTAAAGGGACATTCACCAATAGTAACCTAATCCGTAACACTTACATATCAAACATTGCTTAAATTTCAGAAAAGGGGAGGAATGGAGAGAACAAAGGAACTGTCTGTCACAGTAGCAAAGAGAGACTGAATAGGGCAAGTTGTGGTGGTGCCAGCTGAGAGAGGATGGTGAAGGTTTGTTAATAACAGCTGTAATTGCAGAAGCTCTACAGATACTGTCTGACCTATTAAGCATTTCCAACATTTTCTGATTTTTATATCAGATCTCCAGCTTTTTGAGGTGGTTTTATCACTGGATGAAGACAAATGTTGGCCAAACAGCAGTATTGTTTAGCTTTGAATTGTTCTATAAGATTGTTTAAGTCTGCATGTATCATCAGATCAGTTTAATATCTCTTCAGGAAAATGGCACCTTTGTTGCTGTACCTCTCAGAGTTATGTATTCAGTTCTCAAAATCAGATTTAGACTGATATTTCTGGAGTGAGAAGGTTGTCCTATGAGGCAAGGTAGAGAAGACAGTGTGCCCTTATTTCATAGATTTTAGAAGTGATCTCATGGAGATAATATTTCCAGGGGCATGATGAGTTAGATAAAAGGAAGATGTTTTGTCTGCCCAGAGGGTCTAATACCATGGAAAACAGTTTCCCAATAATAATGGGGTCAGGTACTTACAACTGAGATGAAAAGAGATTTCTTCACTTAAAAAATGGTGTGGATATTTGGAATTCTCTCCCCCAGTCAGCAGAAGATGCTTGGTAATGGAATATATTTAAAACAGAGATCAATAATTGTAGGAAACTAAGGGAAATGATTTAGTAACATTGTGGGAATTTGGAACTGACAAGAATATTAATTATGATCTTACTGAATGTCAGAGCAGACATTCTGAGAGAACTTTCATTTAGCAATATTACAGAAAGTGTTGCCCGACTTCCCTGAACTTTAACTATTCAAATAGTCTAATTTCATTTCCCCCCCCACCCTTCCCCACAACACCTAGAATTTATAAAAAAATATGCTAGTCTGTGCAAGAACTCTGAACTGGAAATACACTTTGATGCTGGAGGAACTCAGCAGGCCAGGCAGCATCCGTGGAGAAAAGCAGGCGGTCAACGTTTCAGGTCAGGACCCTTCTTCAGGACTGAAGATAGGAAAAGGGAAAGCCCAATATATAGGAGGGAGAAGCAGAGCAGTGATAGGTAGACAAAACAGGGGAGGCAGGGTGGGCGCAAGGTGGTGATAAGTAGATGCAGGTAAGAGATAGTGATAGGCAGGTGCGGGGGAGAGCAGATCCACTGGGGGACACGCTCTCCCCTCCTCCCCTGCACCTGCCTATCACTAT
This sequence comes from Pristis pectinata, assembly GCF_009764475.1. Classification (NCBI taxonomy): domain Eukaryota; kingdom Metazoa; phylum Chordata; class Chondrichthyes; order Rhinopristiformes; family Pristidae; genus Pristis; species Pristis pectinata. Next base: position 25,363,447 of record NC_067411.1, read on the forward strand.
CTCTTATCTACATCTACCTATCGCCACCTTGTGCCCACCCCACCTCCCCTCTTTTGTCCACCTATCACTGCTCTGCTTCTCCCTCCTATATATTGGGCTTCCCCTTTTCCTATCTTCAGTCCTGAAGAAAGGTCCTGATCCAACGTTGACCACCTTCTTTTCTCCATGGATACTGCCTGGCCAGCATCATAGTGTTTTTCATCTAGATTCCAGCATCTGCAATCCTTTGTTTCTCTGAACTGGAAATTGCTTACAGCATGTTTATAAAATGTCACCAGTGACAGGCAGTCTGCAGCAGTCAGAGCAGGCTGCTTGATGTAATCAAATCAGATTAGAGATGGAAGGCTAATGATTAGCCTTTCCTGTTCTTCCTGCTCAGGATAATGTAATTGTTTAAAAATTCTAATCTGGTCTTGAAAAAGCTGTTCCGCTAATTCAATTAACAGGTTTTCCACCAATGTCAATAGAAGCTAGTTTTGTTTAATTATTTGGTGAAACCTGATATCTTGTTTCAGGCCAAGGTGTGCACGCCTTGTGGGGGTGTAATGGGTGGGGATGGGGGTGGGTGTAGGGATGAGTGTTTGGAAAGAGGCAGCACAGCCCCTCTCCCCCAATAATCTTTCCAAAAGACATGTGTGATTATGTACGAACACACGCACATTCACCCTAAAATGTTAAAGATTCGCACATATGTCCCTTCAACAACTGGGAGATTTAAATTCCTATATATGCCCCATTCTACTTTAAATCAAAATTGGGAGAAGTATGTAACTAAGGCATAGTGCATTTTGTTCTTCTTGAACTGTACTTAGGAGTGCTGTATAAACTCACTCAGACTTGGAGCATCAAGAAACACGTCTTTGTGTCAGCTGCTGTTTTGTGAAGCCTACCCCACAAATTTTAAATCTACACCTTTCACTGTGTAGTTATTATCACATACGAGTATAAGTATTTATTAATTTGATTTGCTTTTTTGCTGACCCACCATATAGTGAAAAACAGGGGACTCTGGATTCTCTATTTCCACATAAATGTTTTTTTCCCCAAATTGGTGTGGTTCACCATGGCAAATGTTGCAAATGATAATCTTGTAATCTTTTAAAAGTTTTAAAGCACCCAGAAGATATTGAGTGTTTTACTGTTCAAATCAGGAAATGGAAACATAATTCTATTTCCAGTGTATATAGTAATCATAAAAGGGATTCATTGTTTAATCTGGGCAGGCTAACTTGATACTTTGCGTACATAATCAGGTTTTGGATTATGAAGACTGGATTTCTACACATGGGCTCTCTTTGCGGAACACGTCAAAACTGTAAGGGGAGGACCTAAAACACAATAAAAGGTACATTAGCTTTATCCTGACCCTGCATAAATGCAAGTCTAAGCCATGCACACAGTAAAGGGTGCAGCACTTACCTGCAGATGGGAGACTAATATATAGACAGCCACAGTCGCATGGACCAGATTTTGAGTATTCTGCATACTTACCTGACTTGTAGCCAATGCAGTACATTGTTTACCTGTGGCTGTATTTAAAGCCATGCTTTGAATTGATGCTACATTTTAGAAGAGTGTGAATGAGGCAACCAATCCTCTGTATCCATCTGTACTGACCTTTTGCACTTGCTGTAGGAGAATTGTGTTAAATCTGTGAACCTTGCTTTGCTGGACATACAAACATATGAATATATGAATTAGGAGCAGGAATAGGACACTCAGTCCCTTGACCCTGCTTCACTATTTAACTGGATCATGACTAATCTGATTGTAACCACAATTCTACTTTCCTGTCTACCTGAAGGTAACCTCCCAATCCTTTGATTACGTGGAAAACTATCTAGCTCTGTCTTAAAAAATATTCAAAGACTCTACATCCCCCAATATTGGAGGAAGAAAATGACCTTGACAAAGATACATGATTTTCTGGGAGAAAAACTTGTGTCATCTCTCTCTGGTTGAATCCTTACCTTTAAACAGTGGCCTCTAGTCCTAGATTATCCCACAACAGAAAACATCCTCTCCACACTAACTCTGTCAAGGCCTCAAAGAATCTTATGTTCATTCATCTCTCAGTCCTACCAATACTAGCTGAATCTGTACAATATTTCTTCATAAGACAACCAATCCATTCATGGTATCATCCAGTAAACCTTTTCTGAACTTCTTCCAGTGCATTAACATCCTTCCTTAAATAAGTAATATTGTACACCACTCCAGATGTTGCCTTGCCAGTGCCCTATATAACTGATGCATAGTCTCCCTACATTCGTATTCAATTTCTCTCACAATAAGCACGAACATTATAAACTCACTTAATTACTTGCTGTATGTACATACTAGTGTTTTGTGAATCATGCGCCAGGACACCCAAAACCCTCTGCATCTCAGAGCTCTGCATTCTCTCACTATTTAGATAATATGTTTCTTTTTTACATTTCCTGCTGAAGTGGAAAATTTCACATTTTCCCACCTCATACCTCATTTGCCAGATCTTTGTCCACTCACTTTACCTACCTTTTCCCATTGTAGACTCCTTATATCTTCTTCCCAACTAACTTTCCTATCTTTGTGTCGTCAGCAATTTTAAGCAGACACACCTTTAGTAACTTTATCCAAGTCATTGATATAAATTGCAAATAGTTGAAGCCCTAGCAATGATCCTTCTGGAACACTACTTATTGCATCTTGCCAAACAGAAAGTGACCCATTTATGGCTTCTTTCTGCAAGTCTTCTGTTCACTAGAGAGAAGGTGCTAGGAAAACTAAAGACTGATAAGTCTCCCGGACCGGATGAGGTGCATCCCCAGGTTCTGAAGGAGGTGGCTTTAGAGATAGCGGAGGCATTGGTGATAATTTTCCAGGAATCGATAGACTCTGGCATGGTTCCGGAGGACTGGAGGGTTGCAAATGTAGTTCCGCTGTATAAGGAAGGTGGGAGGCAGCATAAAGGAAACTACAGACCTATTAGTCTGACGTCAATGGTGGGAAAGTTATTGGAATCGATCCTAAAGAATGAGGTTATGGTATACCTAGAGGTGCAAGGCAAGATAGGTCCTAGCCAACATGGTTTTGTGAAGGGAAGATCCTGCCTGACCAACCTATTGGAGTTTTTTGAAGAAACCTCAGGTAGGGTGGATAAGGGAGAGGTTGTAGATGTTGTGTATTTAGACTTTCAAAAAGCCTTCGACAAGGTGCCACATAAGAGACTGATTAATAAGATGAGAGGTCATGGAATTACAGGTAGGACAACAGAATGGCTGGAGCATTGGCTGGTTGGCAGGAAGCAAAGGGTGGGAATAAAAGGATCTTGTTCTGGTTGGCTACCGGTTACTAGTGGTGTTCTGCAGGGGTCGGTGTTGGGGCCGCTTCTTTTTACCTTGTACATTAACGATTTGGATGATGGAGTAAATGGTTTTGTGGCTAAGTTTGCAGATGACACCAAGATAGGTGGAAGAGTAGGGAGTATTGAGGAGACAGGAAGGTTGCAGAGAGACCTAGATGGTTTAGGAGAATGGGCAAGGAAATGGCAGATGAGATTCAATGTTGAGAAATGTGCCGTTGTACATTTTGGAAACAGAAATAAACAGGCAGATTATTATCTAGAAGGAGAGAAAATTCAACGTACAGAAGTACAAAGGGACTTGGGGGTACTCGTGCAGGATACCCTAAAGGTTAACCACCAGGTCGAATCGGTGGTAAAGAAAGCGAATGCTATGTTGGCATTCATGTCTAGAGGTATAGTGTAGAAAAGTAAGGAAGTGTTGGTGAGGCTCTACGGGGCACTAGTGAGGCCTCATTTGGAATACTGTGCACAGTTTTGGGCCCCATATCTTAGGAAAGATGTGCTGATGTTGGAGAGGGTTCAGAGGAAATTTGAGGATGATTCCCGGAATGAAAGGGCTTACATATGATGAGCGTTTGTCGGCTCTTGGACTGTACTCACTGGAGTACAGAAGAATGAGGGGGGACCTCATAGAGACATTTAAAATGTTGAAAGGACTGGACAGAGTAGATGTGGTCAAGCTGTTTCCCTTGGTGGGTGAGTCCAGGACCAGAGGGCACAATCTTAGAATTAGAGGGTACAGGTTTAAGACAGAGATGAGGAGAAATTTCTTTAGCCAGAGGGTGGTGAATTTGTGGAATTCCTTGCTACGTACAGCAGTGGAGGCCAGATCATTGGAGGTGTTTAAGGAAGAGATAGATATCTAAATAGTCGGGGTATCAAGGGATATGAGGATAGGTCTGGAAATTGGGGTTAGAATTTTTTTGCCCTCACCCCCAATTTCTCTTTTCTTTTTTCCTTTTCTTTGGAGCAGACTCGATGGACCAAATGGCCTACTTCTGCTCCCTTATCTTCTGATCTTGTGAACTACTATGTTACTTCCTAATCACAAGCTTTTAATTTTCCATCATAACTTTTGAGGCAAAAACTTGTCAAACACTTTCTGTAATGTTGAGTGCAGTACATCCTCTGCACATGTTGCTTTTTCAAAACTACTTTAATTTTGCATGACTACCTTGAATTTTTAATTTTTCCAAGTACAACATCTTTAATAACAACTTCCAACACTTATCCAATAATAGAGAAACAAAGGACTGCAGATGCTGGAATCTAGATGAAAATGATGAATCTAGATCTGTCCTGAAGAAGAGTCCTGGCCTGAAATGTTGACCGTCTGTTTTTCTCCATGGATGTTGCCTGGTCTGCTGAGTTCCTCCAGTATTTCGTTGTTTTTTTATCCAATAATAGATGTTAGTCGAACTGACCTATCATTTCCTGCTTTCTTCAAATAATGGGGTTAAATCTTCTCATTTCCAATCTAACGGAACCTTCCACAGATCTAAAATGAACACATTAACTGTTCTATTGCTTTTAGGATCCTGGGATGACATCCATTAGGATCCAGAGACTTATCAGCCCACAGCTCCAAAAATTTCCCTGGACCACTACACTTCTGATGGTAGTTCTCCTGAACTCCATCGTCTATTTTAATTCCCAATTTAAAGATGGTTCTGAGTGCTCCTTGCATTCTCTACAGTTAATTTTTCTGCCATCTCCTTGTTTTCCATTATTAATTCCCCACACTCACCATCTATGGGAATACTCACTTTGTTAACTTTTTATTTTAAAGCATCTGTAGAAACTCTTACTATCCATTTTTACATTTCTGGCTAGCTTTGTCTCATACTCCAATTTTTCCTTCCTTACTAATCTTTCAGTCATTCTTTGCTGTTATTTGCAGTCTATTCAGTCTTCTGACCTGCCACCTGATTTTTGAACAATATGCTTTTTTAAGTCAAACTGCTTGTTTTACATGCAATTTTACATTATTTGCATTTCCTCCCAGCTTGGCATCAGCTTTATTCCTCATCATAAAACTCTGTGTCATTGCTTTTGATTCCATCACTTCCATCACTGTTTCATGCTGAACCAGTTTGTGGTCTCTGTGCTGTTTAACCCAAATCTGTTTTCCAATCCCACATTAATTTTATGTTGGAGGCCATCTGTTTTCAAACTCCATAAAAAACTTTCTGTCAGGTCCATCCCATTTCTTGCTGTCAAGGACTACACTTTGCATTTATATAACTCCAATAATGAAGAAACACGTCAGAAGGTGCTTCACAGATGCATAATTGGGAAAAAAGTCATCAATAAGCCAAAGAAGGTGCTGTCTAAAAGAGTGTTCATACATCTCGTCAAATTTGGGTTTTGTGGGGAACTTTACAAGGGGGAAAAAAAAGAGGTAAAAGGGATATCTGCACTAAGCTTATTGACATTTATAATGGGCAGGAATTGAAATTACTGCTGGGTGTACAAGATCTGATCCAGGGATTTAATAAATGATGACAGACCAGAAATTCTTCTTCTTTGATCTTCATTTTCTTGACTTGAAAGATTATAACAACAACATAACGGCTTCTCTTTGATGCTCTCTCTCTCTCTCTCTCTCTCTCTCTCACAAAGTTATGAGATTAACCTGTGTAGTAATGATTAGCTCAATGCTCATTCTACTGATGATCTGGTGATATATGCTTCCTGGTGATTGAGCAGATTCCCCTCCTGGCTATGCTGCTCTCATGGCTGAGAGACTCTTCTTTTAAGGACAAACTCTGCTAGCTGTTCTCCCAGTTACCTTTTGATAAGATTTGCACTAACCCCTACCTTGACCTTGAGTATGCTGGAGTTCAGCCTGATCTAGCCCATCTTTGTCTATCTTGTATCTCGTCTCAGCCTTACATTTGCCTTAATCAAGATACACTCCAGGTGAGAAAATGCATCAGATGACTCTGCATGTCAGTCTGTTACTTCCCTGCTGGCTTCGCCAAAACCAACCCTCCATTGATTGCACTGTCAATTTGTTGAGTTAACCAATTCAGTTATTAAATCTTCATTCTGCTGTAAGAATGACCAATATCACAATATGTTCGGATGAGATAAATTCTGGGTTTGTCACTATTTTGAAAAGCTGATTAATGAGTTCAATTCCAGCAATTATCTGAGCATTATCATTTTCAAAACTTTTGGTGATGAAGCCAGACTTGTTGAAGCAAAGGCTTTTACTTTCCCATGAATTTCAGAGTCTCATGGAATCAAACCATAAGGGTTCAAAGGGTTCAAAAACCTCTTTTTCCTTATCTGGGAATACCAGGATTCTCAATCACACTGTAATCATAATTATCTTCAAGAAAGGAGACAAATCTGGTTGTGATAACTACTAAGGGCGGTTCCTGCCCCCTCCCACAGAGGAAGTCCTCCTCATCTGTGTGGTCCTAGTGGCTGAAGAGCTGCTCCCCGAATTGCAGTGTGGATTCCATCCATCTGGAGGCATGATCTTCACCACATGACTATTGCAAGGGAAATATGGGGAACAGCATCAATCACAATATATGACCTTTATTGATCTCAATAAAAAAAATTGATGTCATTGACCAGAAGGGACCATGGAGCACCTTGTCATGTTTCAGAATTTCATTCCATATTAATTTTGTTCAGTGATAGCATTCAAAGCATAATCCTAATTTAGAGGCCCACAACAGAGTCAATCTCAGTGCAGACTGGTGTTAAGTAAGGCTATGTCATTGTGTCAACACTTTTGTCATTCCTTCTCACTACAAAGCAGCTCCTCGCCTCCAACAAGCTTCCAATTGGAGGGGAATTAACCTACAGGACTAATGGGAGATGGTTGAATCTCCATCACGTCCATTCCAGAACCAAGATCACCCCAACCTTATTAATTGAGCTACAGTATGCAGATGGTACTTGCATACGTGTCAATCGAAGGTCAACCTCCAAATCATGATAAACCTACTCACTGAAGCATATGAAAGGATGTGCCTTACACTTAATAGCTACAAAGCAAAGTTTCTCCAGCAACCTGCCTCGCCGTGCAACACTTCCATTCAACAATAAAGGTTCATGGTAAGATCCTGGAAAATATGGACCACCTTCCATCTTTTGGGAAGCACCTTTCACCAAAGGCAGACATTGATGAAGAAATTCACCATCATCTTCAGTATACTAATACTGCCTTTGGCAACTACTGCCAAGGAAAAATGTGGTTGAATATCAGCACCTGAAGCCCATTACAATACTCATGGTCTACTGGGAAACAGTGATCCTGCCCTCCATATGCTTATGACTATCTACTTGAACTATCTACAGAGGGCCTTTCATGGCACTTGAGAGATACCACTAATGTTGTCTTTGCAAAATCCTCCAAATCCACTGCAAGATAATTGACCCATTGTCAGTGTGCACTCCCACTATTGAGGCTATAATTGCACACAGTCAACTCCATTGGCCAGGTCATATCATTCTCACATCTGCACCAGACTCATGAAACAGACACTCTTCTACTAGCACAGTTACAGGAAGCGATCAGGTGGGCAGATGATAAGGTTCAAGGATGTTCTCAATGCCTCCTTGAAAAAAATGCCATATCCCCATTAACACATAGGATTCCTGGCCCTGAAAATCTAGATTCTGTGTGTTAGGAGCACATGGAAGCCCAGCATAAATGACAACTGGAGTGCATAATCTCACAAACTACCCATCTGCCGATCCTGTCAGGCATATCCTCCACATCTGTGGAAGAATCCAACACTGGTCTCACCAGTCACCTCAGAAGCTACATGACTGGAGTGGAAGCAAGTGTTAAAGCATTTCAAAACAATAAGTTGGGGATAGCTAAACACAACAGTCCATCAATGCCTGCCCCGTCATTCCTGCATAATTACAAGAATTGTCAAACTCTCTGCAGATATTTTGAATATCGTGAGACACTATAAAATATTGCAGATGATGATACCTTCCAGTTATTCATCATCATAACCATATGCCTGACCATTTCATTTGTAAGGAGAGACTGGATAGACTGGGTTTGTTTTTCCTGAATTGGAGAAGGCTGAGGGGTGACCTGATAAGAGGTATATAAAATAATGAGAGGGATAGATAGAGTAGATAACCAGATACACCACCAAGGGAACACGATTCAAGAAAAGAGGGCATAGGTTTAGGGTGGGAGGTATGACGTTTATAGGGATCTGGTGGGGGGGGGGCGGAAGAAGAGAGGGGTGATTTTTTACATACAGAGATTGGTTGGGGTCAGGAATGTGCTGCTTGAAGAGGTGGTGAAGGTAGACTCTCTCACAACACTTAAGAAGCATCTTGACAAGTACTTGAATCACCAAGGCATAGAAGGCTATGGACCTAATGCAGGTAAATGGGATTAGCATAGATGAGTATGGACATGGTGGGCTGAAGGGCCAATTTCTGTGCTGTACAACTCTAAAACTGTGTTCACTGCCTGCACCAGAGATTGATAATCCTAACCTCATCTTCCAATTAGGCTTATGAGTTAATACTGAGTTTAACAATTTCAGATAAAGGTCACCCCCCCCCCCCCCCCAGGAATTGACTGTACCCTTGCACCTTTGTTTCAATTTGTCTCTGCATAATTCTGTTCTGACTGCTGTTTCTTTTTAAAGTGTTTGATATCTTCACAAATTGGGTCTGCACTCCACATCAGACCATATGTCAGACTCTGTTCTCTCCTCTGTCCTTCTCTTCAACTGAAAACTTTTCCACACTGATGAAGGGTCCTTGACCCAAAATGTCAATTTTTTTTCTCAGCCCACTGATGTGGCCTGACCCTCTAAGTGTTTCCAGCATTCTGTTTTAAGATTTCCAGCAACTGCAATGTTTTGTTTAAGTAATCCAGCTACTATGATTAACAATCTAGACACCCATTTTCAAATCCCACTGTGGCAGCTGTGGAATTTAAATTCATTTAATAATCTGGATTTTACAACAAGATTAGTTTTAGTAATGCTGACCACAGAAACTATTTTATTGCTGTTTAATCCCCACCTGGCTCATTAATGTTCTCCAGGGAAGGAATTCTGCCATTCTTGCCTAGTATGGGCTACATGTGTGTTAATTAAGGCAAGTAACAAATTACCAACAAAACAAAGCCTACTTTATTTTAAGATAGTCAACACTCAGTTTACAGCAGTGGCTGGTACACCGATATGTCCGAAATTATACTACACGATACACAGTTCTCGAAGTATACTCACAGTCATAATATACTATAGCATGGAGTGAAGTTTCCGGGTACTTTGTGACTAGTAGGAACTGCAGAAACACGGAAACAATTAATTTAGTTTTATTTTTTCTCCTCTGTTTGGTTTAAGTATCAGCTGTCATTTCCTCGCAGATTGGACACTTGGAGAACTACGACTCGGACTGACGTTCTATTCGGGCAATCAAAAATGCAGAGGGAAAGGCCTCGGAGGATGATCTCTCCCTCCCTCCCTAATTTCCTCCTGCTGCTGTAGTTGTTGTTGTGATGGTGGTGGTGGTGATGACGCCCGAAGGCGCCTCGAACCTTGGCCCAGATCTGAGGTTCCACGTCACAAGCAGCCAGCGCCCTGCGCGCGCGCCTCCCCACCTGACGGGTGATGTCACAAACATGGTGGCGATTTGAGCTCCGGTGCGAGTAGGAATCAGAGCAGCAGACGCGGTCGCCGTGCCCTGGCTCAGCCCTCCCTCCCTCCCTTCCCTCCTTCCCTGCCTGCCGCGCCCCCTGTTCGCCCGACTCACCTCTCGATGTCGGATAATCAGAGCTGGAATTCTTCCTCCGAAGAGGATCTGGACACCGAGTCGGGGCCGCCTGTTGAGCTGTGCGGGATACTGAGCAAGGTGAGTCCAGCGACTAGCCCGTGGACGGGCCGGCGCCCTCGCCCCCATCCGTCCCTCCAGTCCCCTCCCTCCGGCTACTCGGGATCCCCTCACGGCTCCCCCCCCCCCAATTGCCTGCGCGTCGGGCAGGAGGGGAGCGGAGCCACGACCCGAGCAGCCAGAGCCTCCCTCCCACCGTGCGGGGAGCAGACACTGTTCCATCTCTGTTTAAATCCTCGACTACTTCAAGCTGTCTCCCCGGTAACGGAGAGGTTTCGGCTCCAAGCCCCGAGGCCTGTCAGCAGCTCTCAGCGCCGATGGGCGGTGTGGGATTCGCTCGTTGGGTAGTGATTTCAGACCACTCTGTAGTAAAGTAAAAGTCACTAATGGTGGGCCGGGAGTTTCTTCTGATTTTTGTAAATAATTTAATTGGTTTTGATTTGATAGCCTTGCGCGTTGTTTATGCCTAAGAGTAAGAATTGCAATTTAGTCTTTTTGACCCCGAGTCCGAAGTGTGTGTACTCACTGCTGGCTGATACACTCGTTCGTTTTTAAACTTTCATGTGAACTCGGGTGTGTTCGTGTTGTCGCAACACTCGCCGAAGTGAGTAATGCGCCCACCTCTCCTTTATCATCTAGAACTTGACTGAATCGGCTTATTTCGGCATATGTCTTCCTGTGATTTGAGAATATTATAGCAAATCAGCAATGAACAATAATAACATTCTTGATTTTTGTGGTAGAATATCTTTCTATACAAGCCGAATCAAATGTTTTATTATATATGTTATTTTTTCAGTGGACCAACTATATCCATGGCTGGCAGGACCGATGGGTAGTTTTAAAAACCAATACCCTAAGTTACTACAAATCTGAAGATGAAACAGAGTACGGTTGTAGAGGTTCAATCTGTCTGAGCAAGGCTGTCATTACTGTAAGTTTTTATGGTTTCATTGATGTTAATAATCCTACACATTAAGCAATAGTTAATAGATTTACACTACTAACATTTGCCTGGCCAGTTGAGTGTTTAATGTTGTCAATGCACATGCAAAATATAGAAGATTAATAATTTGCACCCTTTCAATATATTTTAAAACTTCCTTACTGGCTTTAAAATCCGATTGGATTGTCCCTTCCCCCTGTAATGAACTCAAATGAGATGCTGTATTAGCAACTGTAGACAACCTTTGTCCAATATCCTGTAGTTTAACATTGTCAAATAAAACTGTTTCAGTTAAACTTAGTGTAAATGTCAAATGAGTATTTGATCAATTGTAACTTATTGGTTTTGCTTTGTTTGCAGTCATCTTATTTGGGTCTGATTGTAGAAGTACAATTTATTTAGTACTAGTCACCAGCTGAGGATGTCTCAATATTTTGGTCAATTAAATACTTTTAAAATAAGCTTGCGTGATTGGGAATGAACTTGTTCTTCTCCTGCACTATTAATACTAATGTTTAGTCATGATTCTATATTAGATATAAACGTTCATGGAGTTCAAGTTGCTAAAAGGTAAACAAGACTGGCTTAGTGTAGATTAGTTTCTCTCCCTCCTTGTGGGGAATTTTGTGCCATTCACTTAGCAGGCCTTGTCGAAAGCAGATTAGAATTGCATTCTGGGAGACATTGCTATCTTTCATTTTATTGTTGCACTGCTGTATTAGTAATGTAACGTAATTTTAAATGTTATATTGGTCCTTGTACAATTCAGGGCAGTCATTATTAAATGATCTAATGTGAAATATTAGCAAGCATCTTATTAATCTATTCAACTGGGACACTTGCATTTAAACTAGCTTTTTAATGAACACTTGTGAGGAAAGAAGTGGTGGCAAAGGATCTTTCCTGAACCAAAGTGTTTCTCTTGGTAGATTGTTCATTGAATAGCAGTCTTGTTGAACTGAGTGGTGAAAACAATACCTTTTCACAGCTGTTTGAATTTGTAATTTGCATCATTGTTAAAATTGCACTTTTTGCAAGTAGTCTCTGTTGTAACATAAATATGCAACAAACTCTACAATTAGTCATCTGATCATTATCACAAGGTTATTTTTAATGTTAAATGAGGGACAGATATTGGTTAATGCCCAGCAAAAATTATTGCTATTTATGGGGTAATGTATCTAGTTGAGGGCACATATGGCATCAATTTCACGTCTCTCTGGAAGGATGTCACCTGTGATGGTACTGAGGAAATTCTACACAGGGCTGAAGTGTCAACCTAGGTTTTGACTTTGAAAAGAGACTTCAACCAATGCCTTCTAACATGTCTTCGTGGGCCATGGCTGATGCAGTCTTAGTGCATGTTGTACTTGTATCTTGAAATGTTTGAAGTATTGCCTACTCTTGTGAGTAGGAATGGGTGCAGGAATGAAAGCTGATGTTGATGGAAGTACTTTTCAATCTTTTTTTTTCTTTCCATAACTAAGCATTATTGTAAATGTGTACATAGTGTTACAGAAATTTTTAATGTCTTCAAATTGAAGTAAGTTTTATACTTACAAATTATTTAATGCAATATTGTGGCGACCCAGTTCTGTTTGGCAATCCTCCGAGTAGAGTCTTGTTTTATTCCGCGGTAACAACCGCTACAATATAAACATTGTACAGCAATCAAGTCTACAGTTCTCCACTTTAACAAGACATAGTTCATTTAAAATTACAAAGTTTTTCCCTCCAGTGAGTGACATACTAACATTTGTTAGCACTGGAGTGACTTGTTCATATGACCATTTTGCAAGAGAGCTGAAATGGTGACTACATTTCAGTCATGGGGTGAGAACTGACTCAATTGCACGCATCCTGAAGTGATTTATTAATAAAGATTCTGGAATGACAAAATGTTCTCTCCTTTCCCATCCTAGCCGGAGTGTACTAAATTTGTCTTTAACTCTTGTACAAGATGACTCAGCATATCAAGGTGGGCCTTAATAGGGTGGGATGTAATAGTTCTGGCTTGTACTTTGTTCCAATGGGTTGAGCTATTCAGAGTATGGAATATATAAATAGAGCATGATACAACACTAGTTGAATATGCTCTCTAGTATGGCCAGGTCTTTGCTACGTTTGGTTTGGAAGGTGGATATATTTGTTTAAGAATTACTAAAATGTTGAGAAACCTTTAAAGTTATGGCATCACCAATTATATAAATACAATGATTGTTAAAGTAATAGAATATATTCACGGGGCTGTGGGTTCCCATTTAGTCCTTTCCTATGATAAGTTACCAACATTTGAGGAAAAATGCAAGCAGCTTTGGTGCATGTTAGAAAGTTCTGATGAAGTGAATGATTGTATCAATGGAATTTGGTTTCTTATTGATAGGTGTACTGTGCTGATCTATCACCTGGAGTACTTCTGTAGTCCTTCTTCAAAATGCAGAAGGCTGTTTTTTTTCCCTTGGCCCTCTACTCCCTTGAGTTGCTAAGTTAGGTCTTGGGCAAAGTACTACCAGGGTTCCCCCTCCCCCTCCCCCTAGAAGGTGCAGCAGGGGATGAAGTTATGCCACTGTCAAGAATTTCGTATTCAATTGTTTTTAATGTTCAAAGGTGTTTTTAATAACAATTAAAATTGAAGTAAATAATTTTAAAATTTTAATTATAAATCCCAGAAGGGATTCAGTAAATTAACATCAACTTTAGTTATGAAGAGAAATTAAAAGTTGTCTTTTTAGTAGAACATGGAAGGTAGAGAAGTTCTGATTGGAATGCTCAAGGGTTTTGTGATATGTGAGGAAAATTGTTTTAATAATTAAAATAACAGCAAAGGTAGAAATATTCAGCTGGTCTGGTGACATCTGTAGGGGAAGAAACTATTAATGTTTCACATTGGTGACCTCTAACAAATTAACTCTCTACTGAGTTGAGAACATATGAATTTAAACAGAAGTTGGAACAATTTTTAAGCAGAAAGGTGTTAGGACATATTGTCTTGGCAGGAACATACTAGAAGCAGAATCCATAATAACTTTTGGAAGGTGCATAAATCTTTTTTGGGAGGGAGGGGAGCAAGCAAATTTCTGTCTAGGGTTTGAGACTGTATGATTGGCTTTTTCAGATAAGTGGTGGTGGTTTAGTTGTTCAAATGACCAATTCCTGTGTTGCAAGACTTCATAGGAAATGATGCTTTGACCTGCATAACATCAGTTTTGCTATTGGTTGAATAGGGAGAAGTTTTCAGAGACAGGTATTGCACAATATTTTGTACAGAGTATCTTCATAGAATTTGCTAGGATCATATAGTTCAATAATGTTAAATATACCTGACATTCTGACATTAGATCTATTTGTTGCACCTGCTGTATGTCTTACTAAGTAGGATGAGAGCTCAAAGCTGCTTCAATCAGCTTTTAAGGTTTTTTTTATTGTAGTGCATTTCAAATTTTCTGAGAAGTATTTCCCTATTGAGAAATACAATGGTACCACTGAAGACCTCCTGCTGCAGACATTTGTTGTCTATCTGGTACGTCTGTGCATCTCGTGCAGAGAAGGAGAGTAAACCCACTGACTTTCTCCATTATCAAGTATCTTCCCGATGTAGAGCTTTTCATTTCCTGCAGTAGGTCTTCTGAATGAGACTGGTGCTTTTGAAGTACATTATTTTGACAAATTGTTTAACTCTTGTGCTTGTATTGTAGCCACATGGACATTAGTAGAAGCAAGAGTAGGTCATTAGAAGCTGGTGCCTGCTCCACCATTAAATAAGACCAGGGCTGTTATTTTTATCTCACCCCACTTTCCAGTACTAACCCTATATCCCTTAATATCTAAAGCCTGTCAACCTGTTCTGAATATACTTAATGATTGAACCTCCACAGCATTCTTGGGGAAAGAATTCCAAAGATTCGCCACCCTTCAGTGAAAATATTTCTTCTTGCCTGTGCTGAAGAGCTAAGCCCTTATTTTGAGATTATGACCACTGGTTCCTTGCACTCCTGCCAGGGGAAATATTAATCATGTATCTACCCTGTGAAGCCCTTAAAGAATCTTGTGCATTTTAATACAATCATATCTCATTTTTTTAAACTAAATAGTCCTGTATTCTTTCCTACAAGAATGTAGGAACTAGCAACAGGAGGAAGCCATCTACTGCCTTAAGAAAACATGGCAACAGTCTGTTTAATCTCTCCTTGTATGTCAAACCTGCCATCTGAGCAATCCACCTGGTGAACCTTTGCTGCATTGATGCATATTTGCCTTTTGGATAGGAAGACTAGGCCTGAATTCCAGAAGTAGTGTCACTGAGGGCTTATGTATTTGGAACAAGATTCTTGTTCTCTTGCAATAAAGACCATAATTGCTTGTTGTACTGGCACGTTAACTTTCAATGGTTCATGTACAGGGATACCCAGTTCCCTCTGAATACTAACAGCTTTCAATTTCTCTTTACTAAAAAACAAACTTTTCTATTTTTAAACTAAAATTTAGACGTCACATTTTTTTCTCGCATTACTTTCCCTCAGCCACATCCTTGCCCATTCACTTAACCTATCTGGATCTATTTTCTTGGCATCTCCCTAACAGCCAACAATAAATGATAACATTTTTGAACTCTGGTCCAAGAGCACGTTGTAAGCAGTGTGATACACTACCAAGAATGATTTTGAAATTGGTTTAACCAAAAAATGGGATGTTTGAAAGATTTAGACATAGTTATAAAAGGTAGGTTCCAGAGTTAATTCCTCATCTCCTAGAATAATTCATTTATGAAAGTTTGATTTACAAATCTTTGCTATAAAGTTGTGGAATCTTTTGGGTTATGTCTTTTCAATATATTTGTTCATTGTAATGAATTGCATGCCTCTCTACATGTAGGAATACAATATACCAAAATGCTATGTTGCTTTTGCCCAGCCTTTTCAAATTTGAAATTCTGCTGAAAACATCTTCCAGGAATGTATCCATTTTTAAAAAAAATGAAGAATAGCTATCAGTGATTGGTGTTTTTTAAGTAATGCCTCAGGATAGAGTATGCTTTCCTCTGGTTTTGCGACTTCTGAGGTGGCTAATGAAGCCAATGTTGGAACTGCAGCTGAGCCAGGAGGTGGTTGATAGGCAGGTGGGTAGTTGGTGAAGTAATCTGCCTACATAGAGCTTCTGTATGCTCCCGATGCGTGGTCTCAAGGTTACGCTGATTGCTCCTTCTTGGATGCATGACCTGTTCAAGGAGATCCCCTGGAGTCAGTGGGGAAGGTGCATTTCATCAAGAAGTCTGAATATATTCTGGAATCTTTTCCTGTCTGCCTGGTAATCTCTTTCCATGACAGCTTGGAATAGAACATCTGCTTTGGTAATGGAATGCAAAAGATGTTGTTTGCCCGGTGTAGCTGACTGAGTGTTAGTAGGGTCTCAGTATTGGGAATATTGACCCAGGAAGGGGCACTATTGGTTTGTTTGTCCTTCAAGTGAATTTGGAGGATTTTGCAGAGCTGGCTGGTGGCTTTTGTGCCATGTCTGAGGACTTCCCTATCCTTTCCTTGATGAAGGCAGTTTGGCACTTTGAAGGTGATAGTGAATTCCATCTTCCATGATGTGAGCATGCTCAACTGCATCTGACAGCAGCCTTTCCAGTCCAGCCTTGCTGTCACTTCTTGATTGATAAGAAGTTTATGTTCCAAGAATAAGGCAGCCTTGGGAGCAGATGTTATCCCCACTGAGATCCTAAAATTTGGCTGTGAATAGTTTCAGTCACAAATCTACGTTCTTTACGAGGAGGATATTCCAGGGGATTTTGTGCTGTAATCATGCCCATCTTCAAGAAAGGAGACAGGCCCAAGTGTGGGGTCTTCCTGCTGTCTGCACTGTAAAGTCATTGCTAGGGTCCTCCTCAACTGCTTCCTCCCAGTGGCCAAAAAGCTTCTACCAGATTTGGTGTAGATTTGTTCATTCGGGGGCATTGTGAATATGATCTTCACTGCATGACAGCTCCAGGAAAAAGCCAGAAGTGGTATCAGCTGCTATAAGTTGCCTCAGACTCCATCAATCATGAGGCACCATGAAACGCCCTCCTTAGATTTGGCATCTCCCAGAAATTCTTCTTGATCCTATACTTGCTGTAAAATGATGTGCAATCCATGATATTGATCAAAGGGTCTGTAACAGAAAACTGGTATCAAACAATGCTGTGCCATTGCCCCTATGGTTTCATTAACCAGCTGCAATGTTGTAGCTCACCTCCATCAAACATCCTGCAGTGAAGTTGATCTTCAGAACTAGTAGAAATCTGTGGCTCATATTCTGGAATTTGGTTACCCAAACCTCCATAGTTGAGCTGCAATATGCAGACCTGTGCTTACAAATGCTCAGAGACAAAGTACTTTATTGCCATTGACTACAGCAACACCAGATCAAAAGGGGTAAATCAGGTATTGTTTCCTTTGTTCATTCCTATCCCAACTGTAGATGGAGGTTTTGTACATATAGATGTTGAATAGATTTAATGAAGCAATGATGCCTCAAGCAATCCTGTAACCAATTTGCTTGTACATATGTAATGGTAACTTGGGTAAGCTACTGGAGGGTGACTGCTTTTGAAACTGTATCCAAGCAACCAATCAACAGTGCAAGATCAAACAGTTTGTAGTTCAGAATTTACTTGCCAATCAAGCAGCTAATTTGGTCTGTAAGTCTCAAATATCTTGTATGTGGCTCATTTTTTTTATAGAATACTCCAAGAGTACAGGGGCTCCCTCGGTTATAGAAGACCTGACTTGCAGAAGTCTGACTGTGCAAATTCTCTCATAAATTATGGAGTTTTGCAAGATGGGAAAGTTAATTACAGAAATGTAAACATCTTTGGGAATTATGGAATAGAGGTAGCAGCTAGTTAATTCACAAGACAACCAGCCTTCAAAAAAAACATGAAACCTCCCACAGTTATCACACTGACACTGTCTATTAGAAATACAGGCTGTCAGTTCACAGCAGGAGACCACTTACCAGATTTGTTTTGGAAACTGATAAGACTAATCACTTCTATTGATGCTTGTAAAATACTTTATCAAACAATGTAACATCCATTGATACTTGAAGGCTGTTGAAACTGGTCATTGGATGTGGGACGTCTGATTCTGTACCATTGTAACTAAACAGAGGAAGACAATAAATGTTCATGTTAATCGATCCTTATTGAAGTTTTTGACTTGGGAAAAAATTGGCTTATGGACAGTTCTTACCAACAAAACTTTGCATAACCTGGGGATTGCCTGTGTACTTCCAGGCTAATTACCCATGTTACAACTGCTGAGCCCCTTCATCTTTTGCTTGAACTAAAATGAGTTTTTGTAGTTAATACCATATTCTTGCTTTAATTATAAGTTATCGTGTATATAACTCTGGCAACAACACATTCTTCAAAAGTACCTTAATTGCAAGTTTAGCCTCACGTCACTTTGAACTACAAAGTGGATGAAATCGAAGGTTGATTAGAGGAATACCTTGAATAAAAAATTGAATTGACCAGGCTTGCATCAGCTGCAATTTGGGCAAGTTTGAGCAATCTTGATTGAAACATACAAGACACCGAGTGTTGACAGGATGCATGTAGAGAGGATGCTTCCTCCTGTTGGTAATTTTTGAACTAGGGAAACATTGCTTTTTTTAGAAAAAAATTTAATGGGGCTGATTCAAGACAGATGAGGGACATTTTTTTTCTTTTAAGGACAGGACCTTTTGAACTGTTCCTGGCAGGGCAGTGGAAATTATATTTTTAGGTGCAGGTAGAAGGATACAGGTCCACCCCAGGTTTCAAATGCCCAACTATGGACATTCTGTAAACACAAATGAGCGATGGGGGAGACCGATAAGGTGGATTTGTAGGCTGCTCTTCCCACACCATCTCATTCTCCTGTCACAGCTGTTTCTGTGATCCTCTTCCACACAGTTTTTGTTCATTTTCAACATGGAGTTTGAGTTACAAGCAGATCTCAGGAATGGAACCTTGTCATAACCTGGGTCTGCCTGTACTTGTTTATCAAGAGATTGAAAGGTTACCATGTATAGATGGAGAAATGGATTTAAGGTCGCAATCTGATTAGCCACAATTGTACTGAATGGTGGAAAAGGTGAACAGCCCAGTGGTCTCCAACAGCTCCAAAATCACATGTTCGTATTGGGTAAAATGATAAGAGCATGAACTTGCAGAACAAAATTAAGAAATGTAAATTGTAGCTGGCTGATCTTGGTTGCATAAAGGGTAGAAATTTTCCTTTGTGCTGTAGGATGCTAGTTTGGTGGTGAAAGACCTGTGTGGGAGAAACACAAGTCTGCCTTTTACATGCAGAATGATTTTTTTTTGAAGTGCTTTCTTAGAGTGTGTATTAATAGAAATTGCAACCAGTATACACACCTATACAATTGTGATTCTCTATCCAGGCAGAAAGATCATCTCTTTAAATTTTCTGAAACCTTGGTTTTGCATCCACTGAAGTTTGTGCTCTTAGAATTTTTAAGTGACACAAGAGACTGCAGATGCTGGAATCTGGAGCAAGAAGGTTTTTAGGTTCTTTCCAGTTCATCTTTTTTACCTGGCCACCTTCCTTTTATTTTAATATATTAAAAGTCTGTTGCCATTTATCTGCTTCTGCTTACCATATGATTGCCTTTGTTACATTAATGGCCAAATAATCTATTTTGCTTAAATGGAAGGATCCAATACCCCCTACTACTTTTCAATGGTTCTCTCAAACTATATCATGTTTAAACTTGGAAAAAATTAGGAGTGGTACTGTTGATCCTTTGCTTAAATTTGAAGATATTTGGAGTCCATTTATTCAATATTTTCACATGATATAGATCCCTTTTCAATAACCTTCTAATTTAGAAAAACTGAGTTGACGACATAATATTGCTCTGTTTCTATTGAGAAATTCCGGTCCAGTCTTTTCAGAAACATAGAAAACCTACAGCACATACAGGCCCTTCAGCCCACAAAGCTGTGCCAAACATGTCCCTACCTTTAGAAATTACTAGGCTTACCCGTAGCCCTCTATTTTTCTCAGCTCCATGTACCTATCCAAAAGTCTCTTAAAAGACCCTATTGTTTCAGCTTCCACCACCATCGCCAGCAGCCCATTCCACACACTCACGACTCTCTGAGCAAAAACCTTACCCCTGACATCTCTGTACCCACTCCCCCAGCACCTTAAACCTATGTCCTCTTGTGGCAACCATTTCAGCCCTGGGGAAAAAGCCTCTGACTACCCACACGACCAATTCTTCTCTTAATTTTTTTTCTTAGTTTGGTTTGATACATTGTTTATAATTTTTTGATTTGGGGATTTTTTTCCTTTCTTTTATATACACAATAAATCTTTTTATATTATATTCATTTACTAAGATCGTGGGATCTACAGATTTCTTAATATCTTACTATTCTTTATGATTATCTATACCATGATTGTTCTCCTGATCTCTTTGTATTATATGTACAAACATTGATGTTATATATTAGTCTGTATTAATTTGGAAACTAGTAAAAAGATTGAAAAAGAAAGTAAAAGTCTATTATACTTCCCTGCTACTTTATCAAAGTCAAATTCATTTTGTTTGGAAATTGTCTTTAAATTTTTTGGTAAACTTTTGGATCACTGGACCTTCAAACTCAAGCTTCACTTACTAAATTGTTTTGACCAAAAATGACAAAAGTTTCCTGTGGTTTGAAGAATACCATTTAAAATGTTGGGTAAATTTTCACCGGAATCATTAACTATTTCTTTCTCCACAGATGTTGCCTGATTTCTCAGATTTTTTGATTTTTTTAAAAATTGCAGATGGCTTGTATCTGAAGTAGTTTGATTTTTTTTAAATTGTGGTTTATTGAAATGTGTATGGACTGTAGTTTAAAGTAAAAATTGCCAATTGATGTAGATGAGCATTAGTTCTTGAATAAGTACACAATTTCTGAATTTACACGACAGTAAATTTTTAATTGTTTTGTTAATTTACTTTATTGGTGTACATTGCCTCAATTCCAATGATAAACATTTATTTTTAATTTTACCTTTTTTGCAATTCTCAGAACACATTTCTTTCCAATCAAAAATAATTGAATTTATTCTCTGTTCAGCTTAGCTTAATGACACTTTTTATAAATGGCTAAAATTGTACAAATTTGTGCTGCAGCAACAACATCTGTAATGTAGCATCAGAGTCTTGTTCTTTAGTTTTTCACTTATTTTCTTGCCTTCTCAAACCCAGTCACCCTCAAGATGTGCCCATATTCAGCATTTGTTGCACAAACTTTATTCATTACTATTTCTAAACCAATTCCTTCTGAAAGTATTTCACGTTATCAATTATAACCAATTCCCCAAAATAGACCCCCCTTTAATGAAAACTCTCAAATTCTTCAATTTGCTGGTGTGTGTGTGTGTGTGTGTGTGTGTGTAATTCCAGATTTACTTTCTATGAACTCTGATTTCAAAGGAATCAAAATTTCAAGTGACTTAGTTGGCAGTGAAGCTACTCCGTAACTAAAATCATATTAAAGGATGTGGATAGGGTAATTGTGAGTGCATGTTTGTGGTATTGTGGTATGATTTGGTTGTAATTTAAAAGGACAAAGATTGAGAGTAAATGCTTTGAAAGATGCTGCCTGACCTGTGTATTTCCAGCAATTTTTTTTTATTTTGTGTACTGCTTTGATTTAGTAATATCAATTCTTACTAAGCTGAGGTGACTTAGCAATATTGGGCTGGTAATAGTTACTTTAACGTAAAGGAATGAAGGCCTTCAAGAAATAAATGAAAGTGAGATTTTTATGAATTAAAGTACAAGCTAATCTAAATGACTCTTCTGTACATATTCAAATTTTACACAAATTAATTTACTCCCACTTAAGGAGCCAATACACTTCATCTGCCTCCCTTTTTCCTAAAGTATATTAAATATTTATTTCCATGGCACTTTGGAAGCACTGTTCGCAAGTGTTCTCTTATTATTTCAGTGAACACGAGCACTTTGATTCTTAAATGTATTGCAAAAGATCACTTAACAAACAAATCTGCAATGAACTCTTCATGAATCCCCTCAGATTCTATGGTTTGCCAACACCCAAGGGGCAATTTATTGTACTGCATGTCTGGGATGCAGGAGGAAACCCACATAATCATATGGAGAATGTGCAGACTCCATACAGATAGCACCAGAGGTCAGATTGAACCTGAGTCTCTGGGGCTTTGAGGCAACACTTCAGATATCTGCACCACTGTACAATGTAGAAGCAGGTTGGAAATTCCACGATCATTATTTAATAACTATGATAGTGCTCTTCTCAAGAATTTCAGCAGTCATTTTGCCAAGTGTTACCCTTATCCTTATGATAGCACTCTCACCTCCTAGCAAAGGCTGTCATATAATTATGGTACCGAGAGTGCTGCATTGTTAAGATATTAAATTGAAGCTTATTGGCTCTTTAAGTGGAAGTAAATGAATTTCTGTAGAATTTGAATATATACAACAGAGTTATTTAGATTCTCTTGGCTGGTACTTCCAATAAAAGTTAACTATAGTATGTTTAAATATTACAATGGCTGTTATGCTATTGGATTTTTTTCTGCTCTTCAATCATACTTTTAGATTCCTTGTGTGCCTAATGATTCGAGCAGTCTTATTCCTTGTTCCCTTCCAATACCCATAATATTACAAGATCTTCATAAGATAGGGGAAAAATGTCTGGATAGATTTATTCTTTGTCCTTGCTTTGTTTGTTAATGTGTATTGAGTGAAACCATAGGCTCTTTATTACATGGTTTGAGGAAACATTTTACCTCATTTGGAAATTGGGGACTTAATGCAATTGCAGTTTTCAATTTTCTTTTCTCAACTCCTGAAAAACTTCTTGCATAATGAAATGGGAGCCTTCCTTCAGCTATGTGAATACAGGCAGTCCCCGGGTTACATAAGGGTTTTATTCCTGAGAACTCTCCATAAACTCCATATAACAACCCCCCCCCCCCTCCCATATACCAACAAGTACAGAAGTGATTGCCAAGTGGAACTTAGTGCAAGTTGGGATATGGACAGCAGAGTATCTTGGTCCCAGAGCAATGCTGCATTTTTGTTATATTTAATAATGTAAATCTACCTGGGTGTATATAACTACTGTTAATCTGTTCTTTAGTGCACTAAAGGACTTGTAGAAATCTACCACATTACTATCAATAACAAGCCCACTGAATGATTTGCCCATGAACCGAGTTTCACAAAAATCTCAATTTTCAGTTCCCAATCCTATTTAATCAGGAATAACGTTGCCCATATTGTTGAATAGTATCCATTTGTTAGACTGGATCGCTACCCATAATGTATTGCTTGGCATGCACTTCCCATAATTTCATCTCATCGAATTTCATCTTCTGTTCACCCTAACACAACCTGTACTGGAACATATACTGTATTCAGTTGTTAATGAATACTCGTTTGCATTTCTGTAACTTTCCTATCTTGAAAAATTCTTTAAAAATGTATGGGAGAATTTAAGTAAAGATGGATTTCCATAAGTTAGGTGCTTTGTAACCAGGGGAGCTGCTGTGAAATACTTGTTTAAATGTTAACCTTGTTCAATATTGTATTTGTTTGATCATAAATTTGTGTTTTAAACTAAGAATTATGATGTACTATTGTGAGTTTGGCATTTTCTATGGCAATGGCATTTTTGCAGTAACTATGGTGATATAAAAGATCATCGTGGTATGATGAGATAAAGTACAACAGGGGCATTTATGCTCTATTGGCTGGTACATTCAACATGTTAATTATGATATATTTAAAAACCAAAGTAGTCACAAAAGCAAGAGAAATAGAAGCAGGAGTATATCCTTGGATAGGAGGCCAGATCTGTTTGCAATATTGTAGATGCAATGTCACTAGAGCCTTGTAGACTGGAGCAAGATGTCTCAATTCTTGTACTCAGATCCACCTATGGGAAAGGCCAGTGTTTCATTTACCTTCCTAAGTGTTGCCTGTACCTACAAATTAATTTTCAGGTTCTTTGTATGATGGCAGCCAGACCTTTTGTGAATGCCAACATTTTTCAGTTTCTTGCTAGTTAAAATAAAACTAGTTTTTTTTCAATTGAAGTGGACGATCATGCTTTTTTCCACATTCCATTCAGTCTGCTATGCCATTGCCCATTCACTTAATACATCTATATTATCCTGAAGTATCTCTGAGTCCTTTCACAGCCCACACTGCCATGGGACTTTGTCTCTTCAGCAAGCCTGGGTATATTACCTGGATGCATTACACTTGATCCCCTCGTACAAATCTATGATAAAGATTGTAAAAACAGTTAGGGCTCCAGCACCAATTCCAGTGGCAGTCTCCCAATCTAAAAATGACTCATTCCTATGTTTATCTCTGCTAATCAATACAAGTATTACCTCCAATTTGTATGTACTAATTTTGTTTAATAACCTCTTGTGTGCCACCAGGTCAGGACCTTCTGAAGGACCAGATATGTCACATCAGTTGTCATCCCTTAGCTCTTCTGGTTAAACTGCAAATCCCAACAGATTTAATGAACGAGATTTCTCGTTGTTAAATCTATGGTGAATCAAACAATCCTAGATTGACTTTCCAAGTGTCCGAAATCACCACTTCCTTAGTAATAGATTCCAGCACTGCCCTTGTCTACTTGCATGAGGCTAACTAATATATTATGTATCTCTTTGTTTCTGGCATAGCTTTTTAAATTTTTATTAACTGATCTAAGATTCCTTTTTTTCCCCTTTATCTCTCCTTTCTTAGATAGTGGGGTTATATTTGGAATCTTCCAATCTGGAAATTTTTCCAGAATCAATGGAATTTCAGGACTTGACAATCAAGAAAAAAAAGTACATGCTGGAAATGTTTTTTTAAAAAAGAACACTAGAAAATGCTGGAAATACTCAGCCAGTCAGGCCATATCTGTGGGATGAGAAACAAAGCTAACATATTAGATCTGTTTCTCTTCCTGTGACTATTGGGAGATGACAGCCTAGTGTACCCATAACTACTTCCTTAAACCTTGGGACTCAAGTCTTCAGGTTCTGGAGATTGATTGCCTTTAGTCCCATTAATTTTTTTTTACTCATGCTGACTTCTTGAACTCCTCAACCTGTTCTGGGAAGATTTTTGTTGGCTCCCATGAATACAGACAAAATATTTGTTTAATTTCTTTGTTTTCTTGTTCTCTATATAACTTCCCCTGCCTCAGTTTGTAAGGGACTCATTAACTTTAGCCAATCTTTTCTTTGTATCCATAGAAAATACTGTTTTTTTTTGCTTCATGCTAGACCAAACTTGTATTCTGCTTTTCCTTATCAATGCTGTTATTCTCTTGCTGAATTTTGACATTTTCCCAATCCTTGGGCTTTGGAAACATTCAAAGTCTTTTCCTTTAATCTAATCTTGTCTTGTAACTTATTTTGATAGCCACGGCTAGATAGCTTTTCCTCGATCACTGCTACTGCTTGGGGCCTTTAGCCAATTACCACCAATGTTTACTGCCTCTTGCTGTTTCTTAACTGCAAACTGATTCTGCTTGCTATTTTGAACTGGGATTCTCCCCCTCTACTGCTTTTATCCCAATCATTAAAATCAGAACTACCCTGTCTCCTCATCCATTTTGCCTATCTTTTTCTAAAAGTTAAAGTATCCTTGAATAATTAATTTCTAACCCAAGTCCTTTTGTAACCACATTGTGCACATTTATTCCTATGTGTGCTATTCATTTACCAAACTCATTATGAATTCAGTGTGTATTCAGATAGCCTTCATTTTGGCCTTTTGCCATTCTTCTCTGCTCTAACTCTTTCTAGCAGTCTCTGATTATCATTCCCCATTTCTGCCACTCTGTATTTTTTTTTCTCAAACTTCCTAAATTATGCTCAGCCCAACCAGATTTGTATGAATCCAATCCCAACGGAACAACAAATGGAAAAACTGCAAATGCTGGCAATCTGAAATAAATACAGAAAATGCAAAAAAAAACCATTGTGCAGGTCAGATAGTATCTGTGGAAACGGTTAACATTTCATATGAAAGTCATAATTGGGAAAGAACCCCTTTGCTCAAAAAGGGAGGGAAATAGGAGGTGGTATACAACAGACTAGTTGGCTTAATGCCTGTCATTGGGGGAAAAGGTTAGCAGGGAACTTTGGAAAAATTGAAGGTAATCTGGGTTTATACAGCATTATTTTGTGAAAAGGGAAATTGTACTTGACCAATTTATTAGAGCTCTTTGACTAAGTAATATGCTCTGGATAACAAGGAACTAATTGATGGATTAAATTTGGATGTCGAGAATATATTTGATAAAATAACACATCATAGACTATTGCAGAAAATAAAAGCTCATGGTATAGGGCACAGCATCTTTGTGGACTAACGGAATAAAGTGGGCATAAATGGTCATTTATGGTTGGCAAGGTGCAATGAATGTTATGCCATGAATTGTACCTGGGCTTCATTCATTGCTTTTTAAAAAGGACTGAAGGGTATGTTAATAAACTTATTGATGAGAAAGATGGGTAGAAAAGTGAAGAAGGCATAAGCAGATTACAGCAGGATACAGAGGAGACACAAACTGTGGATACTGGAATCTGGAGCAAAAAACCTGCTGGAAGAGGGATGGTTGATATTGAGTTGAGACCCTGCATCAGAACTGAGAGTACAGAGGGAAGAGGGCCAGTATAGAGCAGTGAGAGGGATGAGACAGAGGCAAGAAGGTGACGGGTGGGATGAGATGAGAGGAGGGGTGAAAGGGAAATTGAACCAGGTGGGGGAGGGTGGTGGGGTTGGAGGGAGGTAGGGAGGGATGGAAAAGGTGCACTAAGGTAGAGAGAGACTCTGTCTCTGCCCAAATCTGTTCTCAAAATCAGACTTTCCACCATAGAACTAATGAAATATCCTCCTTGTTCAGGAAACATAGCTTTTCTTCATCCATAGTGGATGTGGCCCTCACTCATTTCCTCCATTTTCCACACGTCTGCTCTCACCCCCTACCCCTGCCCCCCAAAGACAGAACAAAGTTCTCTTGGTTCTTGCCTTCCACACCATTAGATTCCAAATCCAGCCTATGATCCTGTGCCACTTCTGCCAGCTCCAATGGGATCCCACCATCAACCACAACTTTCCTTTGCCCCCACCCCCACACCACCCTGTCGCACCACCCTGTCTTCTTTTTTTCTCTTTCTGCAGAGACCACTCTCTCCATGTCTCCCTGGTCCACTCATCCATTCTCACCCACTCCTTCCCATACCCTGGCACTTTCCCCTGCAACTGTAGGAGATGCTACATGTCACTGCACCTCCCTCACCACCATCCAGAGACCTAAACAGCCCTTCAGGTGAGGCAGAAATTCATGTGCACCTACTCCAATCTGGTCAATTGCATTCAGTGCACGCAACGTGGCCTCCTCCACACTGGCGAGACCAAGTACAGATGAAGTGAACACTTTGCAGGGCATCCGTATTCTCTCCACAATGGTCACCTTAAGCTTCCAGTTCAATGTTATTTAAACTCCCTACTGGCTATCTTCCCTCTATACTGTCAGTTCTGATGCAGGGTCTTGACTCAACATTGATTATTCCTTTGCCTCCACAAATGCTGCTTGACCTGCTAAGTTCTTCCAGCAGTTTTTCTTTTGCGATGAAGGGATACAGATAAGTGAGTCGGCAAAGATCTAGAAAATGGCATTTAATGTGCAAAGGGAAATTGTCCATTGTAGCAGTAAAAATAAAGCATATTATCCAAATGTTGAAGATTGAATAGCTCTGGCATGCAGATTGATCTATCTGGGTGACTAGTAATTTAATTCATTAAAGTAATTAAAGAAAGCTAACAGTGTTATTGTTTTGTGAGGAGAATTGTTTGCAAAAGTAGGAAGATTATATAGGGCACTAATAGACCCTATTTGGAGTAATAGGTACCGTATTTGTCTCATTTAAAGAAGACTGTTAATGTGCTGGAATTGGTTCAAAAGCTTATGAGCCTAATGCCTAGAATAGATGATTTGTCTTATGGGGAAAAGTTGGACAAGTACGGTTTGTATTGGCTGGAGTTTAGCAGAATAAGAGGGGTCTTGACAGTGTATGTGTAAAGATGTTTCCTCCTGCAGGAGAATAGAGAACTATGGGTCAGTGTTTTAAAAATAAGGAAACATCTGTTTAATTTCTCCTTGGAGATGATGAGTCTTTGGAACTCTTCCTGAAATGGTGGTGGAAACAGTCTTTAAATATTTTAAGGCCGTGGTAAGCGGGTTCTTGGTAAGTAAGAGCTGGAAGATTACTTGGGGTAGGCAGAGTGGATAGCTGACATTGCAGTCAGGATCATTGAACAGTGGAGCAGGCTGCAAATGCAATTGTTTATGGATCCCATTAGTTTCTATTGACTCTCTAAGTATCGCTGCAACACATCACATGCCCTGCCACGTTAGTCCAAATTTCTTTAAAATTTAATTAATTTATTCAAATATGCCATTGCCAAAGTCCATATGCCATGGATGCTGCATTCAGAGGGTACTGTGCTAAAAATACAATGCTTTTAGCAGGGCAACTCAGATTAATTTTGCACTCATCACCCTCCAGGAAAAATTAAACAGATGTTTCCTTATTTTTAAACACTGATCGATATTTCTTGATTCTCCCACAAGAGGAAACATCTCTACACATACACTCTCTCAAGACCCCTCTTTGCTAAATACCAGCCAATACATGGAGTCATAAAGCACTACAGTATGGATACAGGCCCTTCGGCCCAATGAGTCCATGCTGACCATGGTACCCACCCATCTAGTCCCTATTTCCTGTGTTCGGTCCATATCCCTCTAAGCTCTGCCCCTTCATGTACCTATCCAAGTGCTGCTTAAATGATACTATTGTACTTGCCTCAACCACTTCCTCTGGCAGCTTGTTCTATATACTCACCACCATCTGCATGGAAAAATTTGCCCCTCAAATCCTTTTTAAATCCTTCCCCTCTCTGCCTAGTCTATGCTGCCTAGTTTTGGACTCCCCTACCCTGGGGAAAAGACTGCTATCATCCACCTTTGCCCTTCATGATTTTAAACCTCTATAAGATTACCCCATGTTCTCCTACACTCCAAGGAATAAAGACCTAGCCTAGCCAGCCTCTCCCTATAAGTCAGGCCCTCTAGTCCTGGCAACATCTTCCTAAATTTTTCCTGCACTCTTTCCAGTTGAACCACTTATAACAGGGTGACCAAAACTGTACGCCTGTTATTCAGTTTGTATAGCAGGTGTGGCCTTGCCAACAAATTGCAGTTGTACAACATAATGTCCCAACTCCTATACTCAATGCCCCAACTAATGGCCAGTGTGCTAAACTCCTTTTTCACCACCCTATCTACCTGTGATGCTGCTTTCAATGAACTATGCACTTGTACTCCTAGGTCCCTTCTGTTCCGTTGCACTCTCCAGTGCCCTACCATTCATAGTACAAGTCCTATGCTGGTTAATTTTCCAAAATGCCTTACCTCACAGTTGTCTGTATTGAAATCCATTTGCCAGTCCTTGGCCTACTTCCGGAACTGATCAAGATCCCCCTGTAATCTACGGCAACCTCCTTCACTATCTAAGCCAATCTTATCCAACTTTTCCCCATTTGAGATCTGGCCCACTATAGTGGGCTGGATCTTAAATAACAACTAGACGAAGAACAGGAAGGAGACCGAGTCTAGTGGAATGGTGTCAAGGCAACAACCCTTCCCTCGATGTCAGCAAAATGAGGAAGCTGGTCATTGACTGCAGGAAGTGGGGTGGAGTACTGTACACCCCTGTTTGTATCAATGATGCTGAGGTGGACATAGTTGAGAGCTTCAATTTTCTGGGGTAAATATTCCCAACAATTTGTCCTGGTCCAGCCACATGGATGCTAAGACCAAGAAAGCACACCAATGCCTCTACTTGCTCAGAAGGCTAAGGAAATTCAGCACATCCCTGAAGACTCTTACCAACTTATACAGATGCACCGTAGGAAGCATCTTATCGGGATGCATCACAGCTTGGTATACAACTGCTCTGCCCATGACTGCAAGAAATTGCAAAGAGTTGTGAACGTGGCCCAGTCCATGTAAATCAACCTCCCCTCTATTTATTCCATCTACACTTCCTGCTGCCTTGGAAAGCAGCCAACATAATCAAGGATCCCTTCCACCCCAATCGTTCTCTCTCTCCTTCCCTCTACTGTCAGGCAGAAGATACAAAAGTTTGAGAGCACAAACCACCAGACTCAGACAGCTTCTATCCCACTGTTATCAGAATCTTGAATGGAGCTCCCGATTGGTTTAAAAAATGAACTCTTAATCTCCCAGTCTACCTCATCATGGCCGTGGCACTTCGTCTACCTGCGCTGCACTTCCCCTGCAAAGTACTGTTAGTGGATTTTGTTGTTCCAGATTTTTTCTTACACAGGTCTCACTGGTAAAACACAGTCTATATACTACCAATGACTAAATATTGAAGCTAATTGTTGAAATGGATTTCAAAAAAAAAATTGGTTTTCGCTAGTGGGTTAACTACCCTGGTGTATGTAATACAAATCTGAAGCTGTCCTTGAGGGTCCTGAGTAGGTCAAACTTGATATCTTGATCAGCCATATTTATAATTAAAATGTGTCTAGAAAAAAAATTCCATTTAAAAGGAAAGAATTGCATTTATATAGCATACTTTGCAACCTCAAGGAAACCCAGAGCACTTCAGCTACTTTTGAAATCGGTGTTTTAATATAGGAAAAGCAACAGCCAGTTTTCACACAGCAAGGGCATGTAAACAGCAGTATGATAATTACAGACCTGGCCTCTGTTCAATATCCTGTTTGAATGATGGCACCTTCCTTCCAGTTTGACAGTTTCTTAATATTTCAATGATGTGTGATACTGGATTTAGAGCTCAAGTCATTGTTATGGTACTTCAACCCATAGACCTGTTTCAGTTTCTTGTAGGAGTGGTTCTAAATACGGTTTATTGACTTTCTTGGTTGATATTACACGTGTTCCTCACAACTTACTATATTGACTTACATTTGAAGGTTAAAGTAGTGTTCTTAAAGGGTTTATTTTTAATCCCTTTATTTCTTCTACTTTGAGAGGAAAAACAATATGAGCTTGTTTCTAACAGAAAACTTTTAAGATCCATCTGCTAATTTGGGTGGAAATATGCTTTGACAGTAACTTCTGTGTTACTGCATGGCAAGGCATGGGGGCCCAGAGTATTTGCTAACTACATAAAATTGGAATACTGTTTATAGAAATGTTATTTATGGATGAAGGATGGATATGGAGAAACTCATGCAGCTTAAATGGCCTTCCTCAATTGAATATTTAGAGGCTTCATTTACTATTGTGTTTCAGATGCTGTACTACTTTTTAAAAAATCATCTGTAAGGGACTTGAGAAATGACCGACAAACTTTTTAAGTGAATGTTGACTTTGGCAACCTTTTCAGTGGAATCAGAAATGACATGACATGCTGCATTGGTTTCTATTACCTAAGCATATTGTGGACAGTGATTAGTTAAAAATGAATGGATTGCACCTAACCTGCAATTGGACAATTCTTTTATTTTCCATTTGTGAAGGAGATTGGCACAATTGTCAGCATATTTTTCTGATGTTGCAGGTTGGTTAGAAACTTCTCTTGCACTTGGTACGTAGCAGCATGTTGCCCAACATTTGATGGGCTGCTGGAGAAAATCAGTAAGTGTAGTAATGGTATAGAACTAAATCAGAATTGTTTATTATCGCTGACGTATGTCGTGAAATTTGTTCCTTTGCAGCAGCAGTATAGTGCCCGACACAAAAATAAATAGTGGAAAAGAGGAATAAGGAGGTAATGTTTGTGGGTTCATGGACTGTTCAGAAGTCTGGCAAATAGGAAGAAGCTGTTCCTAAAATGGTGAGTGTGGGTCTTCAGGCTTCTGTATCTCCTCTCCCATGGTAGTAACGAGAAGAGGGCATGTCCTGGATGGTGAGGGTCCTTAACGATGGATCCCACCTTTTTGAAGCACTGCCTCTTGACGTCTTCGATATTGGGCAGGGTTGTGCCTGTGATGGAGCTGGCTGGATCTACAACCCTCTGCAGCCTCTTTTGATCCTGCACATTGGAGCCTCCATACGAGGTGGTGATCCTGCTGAACTGGAATTTTTATCTTTTTAACTGATATGTTTAAAATATTGACAGCAGTTGATATTATAATGCAACTCCTCCTTATTTCAAGTAGAGAGCAAGTACATAAATCAGAAAAATGAGGAAACTGCTAGTAGCCTTTTGCTAGCCTTTTGGTGCTAAATCTTGTGCTTGTGGTGCGTTGTCTTCTGGGGTGGAGAGTTGTGGGGAGGGGAAGGCCAATAACTGGAGTTTTGTATGATGGGGCAAGTTTATCTCAAACATGTCAGACATTCAACATCCTATACACCCCTGCCCCTACCTAAAGGACTGGTTTGCAGCTTATTGAGGGACTCAGCATGTCCCTATCATCATGATTTGCCATAATGGCATTGATAGTAATGGTTGACCATGCAATAATACTCTTGTTTATTCCATGAGGTAACTCTCCTTTACTAGCACAGCTGGACTATTTGGGATAGATGAAAATGGGATCTAACAGCCTAAAACCTGGCTATAGGAGACCAACAGTAGCAGAATTGTATGCTACCATGATCACAAGTCATATGGCTTGGAATGTCCCTCATTCATCATCAAATCAGGTTCTCCGGGTAGGGTTGAAAAACAAGCCTGAAACTTCAGCTACTATATGGGGTTGCCTGCATGTTAAATATAACAGGAATATACAACTAATTCATCCCTCACCAATGCTGCTTTTTGTTTATTTCTTAAATACTGTATATTCTATCATTATGCAAAATTATACAAAATAAGGGTTAGCTACAACGATTACCAAGTTGCATATGGAGCATATCATATCTTGTATTCAGTAGTAGCAATTTGGTTACTTCAGAGAAACATAATATTTTCAAATTCAATTCAAATTGCAAATTGGTTTGTTTTGTAATGTATGAGTATTAAAGACCAATCCAACAGATTTTTTAATTTAAAACAATTTAAATTTTATGTACTTTGCATTTCTGAAATAACTCATTGTAATTTATGGGATTACTGATTTTTTTTGCAAATTTGCATCCAATGTAAAAAATTGGTATAAAATTTTAATTCCAATTGTAACTTTGGCTTATACGAAATAGAAGCAAGCATCAACCATGTAGTCCCTTGAGTCTGCCTCCATTTGATAAGATTGTGGACGAGCTGATTTTTTTTTGTAGTCACAATTCCATTTTCCTGCCTGGCCCCATAAATTTGAGTGTGGGGGGAGAGGAACTCTCTCTGCCTTGAATGTACTTAACATTTCACATCCACAGATCTGAGAATTGTGAAAATTTGTGATCCTCTGCAAGAAGAAATTCCTCCATATCTATGTTAAGTGGTGGGCCCTTATTGTGAGACGCCGCCCTTTGGTCCGCTGAGAAATATTCTGACTGTTTCTATCCTGTCAAACTCATCACAATTTGTTTCAACAAGATCACCTCGCATTCTTCCAAATTCCAGTGTTTGTCCAATGACACACAACTTTTCTTAAGACATCTCCTTCCTCCCAGAAATTAATCAAATGAACTTTCACTGCATTGCAAGCAAAACAGGTATATCCTTAAATAAGGAGACAAAACCTTTACACAGGATGACAGATATGGTATCTTGAGTCCCATGCCATTGTAGGACAGCTGTAATATGGACAGCTTGTCATAAATTCTGAAGATTAGCTTGACTCTCATGAGAGTTTATTGGGGGTGAGATGCAATTGCCTGGCAAGAAAGATTGAGAAAAGTTTTGCAGCAAACCCAAAACTTTTCAGACACATCCTTGTTTGACAGAATGGTTCCATTGTAAACCATTTGGTTAACGTCACAGCTTGCACGTGTGTGGAGCAAATATGTGGTGGTGACACATTGCTGGGGGCAGCCGAATTTGAAGGTTCACCCCAGTCCCTCCTGGTTAATAGAGTCAAAGGGCCACATATATATACCAACTAATGCTGTTTCATGCGTTTTTCTTGTTGTGAAGATCCTTGCATCCCAGTGCTCCTTGCATCCCAGTATTGAGGCCCAGAATCAGCTATGTTGGGCAGCCAAGCTACTTGTACACCCAACACCAGACTCCCCAAAGCAGACATTCTATTCTGAGCTCCTCCAAGGGGTGAGGTTACCAGGACTGGGAAAATTCAATGATGTTCAAAGCCTCCTTGAAAAGCTTCATTTCTCTCTCTCCCTTGCCACCCACCCCCCCAACTCCTGGAAATCTGACCCAGACCCATAATTTCAAAGAGGAGTATTCAGGATAATAGTGAGAACCTCTGCATTTGTTGGGGCACACAAGCTTGCCCATCTGCCTGCCACCACCTATTCCATCTGTGGAAGAGTCTGTGGTTCCCATATTGGCCTCCCCTCTCAAAATGGAGGGGAAGCAAGTTATTCTCTATTTGTAGCAATATTTATTTGTTCTTGCACACCAACCTCTTTCAACGTAAAAGTAGAATAGGAGGGCAGTTTGCAGCCTTGGTTACTTGCTGCCGTGCTATACCTGAATGCTATCTGTGTTTGATGTACAGGGCATACAGATATCTCTGAACACCAGTATTTCATAGTCTCATGCCACTTAACTATTGTTCTGCTTTTCTATTCTTCCTACTTAAGTGGTTGTAACCACAGCCTTCTACAAAATACAGGTGACCCCTGCGTTATGGCTATTTGGTAATGGAAATTCATATATGCAAGTTATTCTCTATTTGTAGCAATATTTATTTGTTCTTGCACACCAACCTCTTTCAACGTAAAAGTAGAATAGGAGGGCAGTTTGCAGCCTTGGTTACTTGCTGCCGTGCTATACCTGAATGCTATCTGTGTTTGATGTACAGGGCATACAGATATCTCTGAACACCAGTATTTCATAGTCTCATGCCACTTAACTATTGTTCTGCTTTTCTATTCTTCCTACTTAAGTGGTTGCAACCACAGCCTTCTACAAAATACAGGTGACCCCTGCGTTATGGCTATTTGGTAATGGAAATTCATATATGCAAGTTATTCTCTATTTGTAGCAATATTTATTTGTTCTTGCACACCAACCTCTTTCAACGTAAAAGTAGAATAGGAGGGCAGTTTGCAGCCTTGGTTACTTGCTGCCATGCTATACCTGAATGCTATCTGTGTTTGATGTACAGGGCATACAGATATCTCTGAACACCAGTATTTCATAGTCTCATGCCACTTAACTATTGTTCTGCTTTTCTATTCTTCCTACTTAAGTGGTTGTAACCACAGCCTTCTACAAAATACAGGTGACCCCTGCGTTATGGCTATTTGGTAATGGAAATTCAATATAGAATTCACAAAACCTGAGATGTGGAATAAACATTTTTTTTTCAATGCTAATTCCTTGATGTGCGTGCAGATTATGTCGCTTTATTACAGAAAACTGATATGAACTGTTTTCTAGGAATGCAACCTCTGGACCCCCACCCTTGGCCCACTGTAAAATAGAAGTTGCCTTCCTCTAAATCTTGAAGATTCTAAAAATCTGCTGCAATTATAAAACTCCTTTTATGTTCATAGTATTTCAGGAAAACTGAGTTTAATCATATTGAAATATAATTTGTCCCAGCACTATCTGTGTTGTAACCAATGTTGTAGCTTAAAATGGCTAACCATGATGGAGACTGCTAGAATTTAAGATTGTCACCAAAAAGTTGAAGGGACTGATTAGGAGAACACTTAGTCAATTTTTTCATCCATGAAATGTCTTAATTGTGGAATTAGATCTCAGTATTCTTTTTTTTAGAAAGAAGGTTAATATTTCAAGGTGTTATCTGAAATAGACCGTTAGTATACGATCTAATATGACAATAGAGAATGGTAATTTAGAATAATATATTTAGATTAATTTGTATTATGCTAAGTTAAACTTTAGTCTAAAATTCCAGGTGAAAAACAGAAAAATAACAAATATTCAATTGTCATAAAAACCAGCTGCTTTACCAACTTGAATTAATTAATGCACTGTTTCAGTACCAGTCTGTGTATGCTTGTGCTTAGAAAGTTAATCTTGGATGGATTTGACATTCTAGTTAATATAGTTTTAACAGAAAATCTTTCCTGCTGTGTTTGTAATAAAAAGAATTTTTGTATAGCAAGATTAATATGAAAACCTGAAAGACTTATCAGAAATGCAAGGAAGAAAGGTACTGAGCTAAAGAAATTAATAAGAAGTTTTTGGTCAGGGACCAACTGGAATGTGTATTCTAACCTTTGGTGGAAGGCGGTAAAGAATATTGTCAGGCCTAGTCAATTGAAGCAAAAGCACTTTTTGAACAGAAGTTCAAAAGAATAAACAATCTGTCTATGGCAGACACTATCTCCCTGGCCCTACACTCATCTCTGGAGCATCTGGTCAGTAGAGACACCTACGTTAGACTATTGTTTATTGACTACAGCTCCCACCTTCAATACTATAATTCCAAGCAAACTAGTCTCCAAACTCAGACCTGGGTCTCATCGCTTTTCCTTTTTGCAATTGGATCCTTGACATCCTGACCAACAGACTGCAATCAGTAAGGATAGGCAGCAACACCTCCTCCAGCACAATTATTCTCAACGCTAATGCTCCACAAGGCTGCGTCCTCAGCCCCCTACTCTGCTCCCTATGCACATGATTGTGTGGTCAGATCCTGCTCTAACTCCATCTGCAGATTTGCAGATGATACCAACAACTGCTCTGCTTGTGACTGCAAGAAACTGCAGAGAGTTGTGGACACAGTTC
Source organism: Pristis pectinata (assembly GCF_009764475.1). NCBI lineage: Eukaryota > Metazoa > Chordata > Chondrichthyes > Rhinopristiformes > Pristidae > Pristis > Pristis pectinata. Next base: position 25,400,465 of record NC_067411.1, read on the forward strand.
AGCACATCATAGAAATCAGCCTCCCCTCCATCGACTCTGTCTATACTTCTCGCTGCCTCGGTAAAGCAGCCAACATATTCAAAGACCCCACCCAGACATTCTCTCTTCCCCCTTCACGTGCCCCCCCCCAAAAAAAAATCAGGCAGAAGATGCAAAAGCCTGAAAGCAAGTACCAGCAGGCTCAAGGACAGTTTCTATGCTGCTGTTATAAGATCGGTCCCTTAGTTCGATAAAATGATGAGATGAGTTATCTTTATTAGTCACATGTACATCAAAACACACAGTGAAATAAATCTTTTTCATAGTGTTCTGGGGGCAGCCCTCCACAATCTACCTTGTTATGACCTTGCACCTTATTGTCTACCTGCGCTGCACTTTCTCCATAACTGTAACACTTCGTGTATTTTGGTCTTGTTTTACCTTGTACTACCTCAGTGCACTGTTGTAATGAATTAATCTGTATGAAAGTGTGCAAGACAAGTTTTTCACTGTACCTCAGTATATGTGACAATAAATCAATTTGCCAATAATAGAACAGTGAACGGAGAGATTGCCGGGCAGGAGGAGATTTGACTGGGAGGGGTGGGGGAATTTAAATACATGTGTGGGGAGAAGGGAACTGAAGTAATACAGATTGTGGCCCAATGTAACACTGGAGAATGGTATGTGAATTAATTGTAGTTTTAAAGTGGGGGGGAAAAAGAGAAGCCAGATTGAGTACAGAAATAAGTTTGAAGCAATAAATGTTTTAGGATCACTTGGGCTGAACTAGGAGCAGGGTTAAAGTTATAGTATTAAGGACCAAGATTTGTTGGGCAGATTAAGGTTGTGTATAGTTTAAGGTTGTGTATAGTTTGAGGTAATGCATGGGTAGAGAGGTGGTGGTGAGGCTATGAAGATTGTAATATGGACTGAAGAAGGTTCCTTTTGATCTATGTAATTGGCAAAATCTGTTGATGGTTCAGCTGAAGATACACATTGAGTTTGTGCACAGGAAGTGGAGGGTTAGAAGTGTGACAGGTAGAGAATATCTCACCTGGTGCTCTGTTCAGTGTATTTAAGTTGACATAACTGATTATTTGGGCTCTAAGGGAATCAGTACAGGGACCAGATGGTATCAGTGTAGGTAATCCATCTGGATGACAGAGCAGGCTCGATCAACTGTGGTATTTCTTGAATTTCTTCATTTCACCATAGATTATGGCAGTTTGTTATTTTGATTGGAACTATTTTTGTATATGTGAATGTTAGAATAATTTCCCCTTTTGTTTCCCACTCCTCCCACCTCAATTGAATCCTTTTGTCTAGTTCTGTCTTTGTCTCATCTCTTAGTAAACATGCCTTAAACATGGTAGTAGCAACAGATTAGGGCAAGCACTTGTATTATTTTTAATGTATGAAGACACAACAGGTAAATGCACTGAGGATCAATGAGATTTATTTTCAAGTTTTAATGTGATCTTTAACCTTTTTAATGTGGTCTTTAACCTTTTTGGATCAATACTTTTCTGCCACTTCTCATGTATTAGTGATAAACAGTACTCAAATTGCACGTTACCACCAGTGGGATTTTTGTTTTGGTTGATCAATAGTGCTGTTATCTATAGTTTAATCATTCTTGACTAATGGAAGTTATTGTTTAACTACTTTAGCCTTGTGATCTGATTTTTGCTAATCTATGGACTGGATAAAATTATGACCTTGACAAGTTTTCAAATATTTGGAGTTTGTGCTGTAGGTTTTTACTGCTAGAATTCCAAAGTTTGAAGTAAAAAATCCTTTTCCCTCAAGACATTTGATCAGGAAAATAGGTTACTGAGCTACTCGACCCATATGCGAAACAGCAGAGCCATGCAAGAATGGCCACTTATGATCTGCCAAATCTTTAACTAAATCTCACTATTGCTGATACAGGGCAACTCTTGAAGCAAAACCTCAATGATCTGCCATTTCATCAAGCATATTATAACTTTAATAGATTGCTTTGTTATTGAGGAATTAAATGGAGGCTTATGATGAATAGCTTTGAGGCAAGTCATGTGGCCTAACTTGCCTGTGCTGGTACTTGCATTCCACATGAACCCTTTAATATTCTATGTACCTCATTTTGGCTTTCAAGAACAAATTTCTATTGTTTCCTTGTGTACCTGCCCAGTATCCTATTAAAAGGAAACATTCCACAGAGATTGTCATTGCCTAACATAGGTGCCATGTAATATTTTGTGGCACCTATCAGCCTGAATATTTTCTAAGTCTTGCTGTGTGCAAGTGCACATGGTTTCATTTGAAAGAGGGTTTAGAAGTGGAGCTGAAGATTGCAATAATTAGCAAACATAGCCACTTCTGCTTGTAATGATGGTGCAGTTAAAGATGGCTAGCACCAGGATATTGCTTTGAGAAACTCTTTGATATCCTGGGTCTGAGGTAATTGGCCTTGTTCTTGCTGTGAATGGAGAAGATTCTCACTGATTCTCATGCTTTTCTAATTAAGTTTCCATATTGTCACTATTGGGAAATACTGCATTTGTTTAAAGAGCCAACACTTGTATTTTTCTCATCTTCTTTAGACACTGGAGGCAGCAATTTGGCCAACTGAGTCTGTTAGCTCTTGGTATATTCCAATTGGTCCCAGTCCCTCACTTATTTCCCTGCAACTCTGTCCTGCCACCATACAAACTAGGGGTAATTTGCCATAGCCAACTAACTTGCCAACCAGCACAGCTTTGGAATGTGGGAGGAAACTAGTGCACCCGGGTCATGGAGAATGTGCAAACTCCAGCCAGCTACCATCTGACAGGATCCTATCTGAGTTGCTGGAACTGTGTGGCACCAGCACCAACTGGTGTGACATTGTGCCACTAGCACTTGACTTTGGAGTTTGGCCCTTTGCATTTGGGCTGAGGCTGTAGTGCATTCTAGGGAGAAGTAGTATGCACAAAACCCAAAAAGAACACTGTCAAGCAGGTTTTTGATGGGTATTCTCTTAATTATAGGTTTCTGGTTCATAATTACATCTTTGTTTTGTTGGTGGGGGGGGGGGGGGGGGGGGGGGGGGGGGGGGGGGGGGGGAAGATATCTTCCAAAGCCTTTTTATTGAAAAGCCTTTAATCAACCTTTTTTGACCTGAATCTTATCAGTGCAGATTTCATAATATTACTTTGTTTTTACATATTCTGTGGCATATAATTCCCACCAGTTCAGTGTTCCTCTCCCTTATTTCACCTTTTCCATCCCACCTCACCTTAATACCTAGGATCACCCTCCCCCACCTGGTTCCATCTGTTCATCATCCACATCCCCATCTTCTCCCTTGGGACTGCACATTAAAAGTAGTTAATTGGCTGTGACTTGACATTGATCCAATGCCATACAGGGCACTATACAGGAGAGACAAATTACTGAAGCTGGAACCTGGAGCAAAAAGTAAACTGCAGGAAGAACTCCGCAGGTCGGGCAGCATCTGTGAAGGCAAAGGGATGGTCAACATTTTAGGTCGAAACCCTGTCTCAGGAGTGAGGGTGTAGAGGGAAGATAGCCTGTATATAGATGTGAGAGGGAGGGGTGAGACAGGCTGGTAGTTGATAGGTGGAACCAGGTGGTTGGGTGGGGTGGAGGAGGAAACAGGGTAATGGAGAATGATGGGCAGATAGAGCCAGGTGGAGGAGGGAGTAGGAAAAATGATCCAAGGGAGAAGATGGGGATGTGGATGATGAACAGATGGAACCAGATGGGGGAGGGTGATCCTAGGTATTGAGGTGAGGTGGGATGGAAAAGGTGAAAAGGGAGAGGAACATGGTGAACTGGTGGGAATGGGAAGGGAACACGGGGAGTAGGTTACGTGAAATTAGAAAATTCTGTGTTCAAGCACTATACAAATTCAGGTATTCTTTTTAAAGAACTGACTTGTGTTGAACTCAACCATTGGATGTGTGCCACATTTGAAAATGATATTGAATTCCTAAAATCATGCATTGATAATTGGTTTTCCTCTCTTTTAGTTTAACATTGTTGGTTAGAACAGGAAATTTTCACATTGTGTCCATTGTGTGAATCATTTTAATATTATTAAGTAAACATACAATATGGATCATATTAATGAACAGGTGGACTAAAAATACCTTTTGCTGAGTCATGGCATAAAATGTCCTGTAAGTTATAATTGAAACTTGATTTATTGTGACTGTTAACTTCAGGACTGTTAAAGAATTATCTTAACTTGCATATCCCATTCAATATATAAAGAGCTCACTAATTTACACCATCTTTTCTCTTCCTCTGTGTTTCAGTACTTTTCCACATTTCTCTCCACTTTATCTTCTTTAAAATTAAAAGCAATCCCTTTTCCTTTAAGGGCACTGACAATTACTGGAGTGATAGCTGCTAGTAGCTTGAGATGCTATTAAGTTGACAGTTACTCGTGTGATTTATTGAATTCTGGAAGGTTATTTGAAAATTGCTGCAGAATTTAGTGTGTACGTCAGAGATGGGTTTACTGGAATGTGATCAGGAGTAGGTATCATGTCTTTAACTTTCAAATTTTATGCACCATGACAGCCCATTTAAACTTAGAGTGTTACTACACTAGTATGGGAAGGAAACCTAGACAGGGCTTGGCATGGAGTAGTTAAGTTTAGAAGTAATTATGGCTTATTAATGTGCTGTTAATCCCTGTGCAGAATAGTTCTGAAACTTTGGGTATGGGCATGTATGACACAGTAACATCATGACAAGAGTAATATCTTCCCTACAGTGAATGTTGGCATCATTGAGGAGTTGATTAGTTATAACCCAGTCTGGCGGTTCTGGAATTGGTTGGTCTCTGATCCAATGGATTTTGAGCCAAGGTCCCTTGGTTGTTTCAGTCTCCTTTCTTTCCCATCTAAGTTATTCAATCCCAATCCTTTCATCTTTACCCAGCGATGTGCATTTTCTCCCCCTTAAAGTATTTGTACAACTTTTTTTGAAAGTTATGATTGAATGTTTCCTCTAAACTGCAAGTAAACAGCAGATGGAGATTATAATCTCTAGCTGTGTAAACATTTTTTCATTAGTAGCCTTTTTATTTCTTTTGCCAATCGCCATAAATCATTGTCATTGGAACCAGTTTTCTTTTTTAAATCAAAACACGGGGATATTAAACTGTCTTATTTTTCCCTTAACATTTGGTTCAGAACAATCCTGGCTATTTTAGACTCTCCACATTATGACGTCTTTAAATCCCTAGTAACATTCTCATCAATTTATGATGGACGGGTGTTCCTGGGCCACATGCTGATCTGAGATGTGTTTGTATTCAGACTTTAGATACCTCAACTCTAGTGCATGTATGCCTTATGCTGACAGGTTATGTGAAGTTATAGATTTCCCTTTGGGGTTTTGGGTAATCCAGCAGCTCAAAGTGGAGTGTTAATATAACTCCAACTTCACATGAAAAGGACTTTCAAATTTGGCACTTATTAGAAATGCTATAATGGCAACAGTGAACCAAAAAATGGAACATTGGTGAATTTTGGCTTTAAAACTGGATCATTGCCATTTTTATTATCTGAAGAGTTGCATAAGGGAATCGCTAGCAAAACTTGCATTTATAGATCTTCACTATTTGCCTTGAACAGAGTGGTCTGCAAGGCACATGGCAGTTAATATTGCTGCAGATTATATGGTTGGGTACGTCAGATTTCTGCCCCTACAGGTCATGATTAACTAGATGGCTTTTGATGGGTCCAGTGGTTTCATGATCCACTTTACTGTACAATTTATTTGCATTCCTCAATTGCAATTGTGGCCATTGGATCATGAGCCATGAATACTGGATTGCTGCAGAGTAGCAAAACAGCAATGCTACTATGCTGCAAAATTACATTCTCTTGTAGGCAGTAGCCATGACAATCTGCTTGCAAGGCTTTGTTACTGATTTCTATGGCATTGCAAGTGCTGATGTCATGTGTTTGGCAGATGATATATTTTAGGACTCCAGCTCTACAATACCATTTTGGGAGAGGTGATTTCTGGTTGCTTTGGGGAGGAATACAGTAAGTGAACTGTAACTATTTTTGGTACGCTTTTTCACTACAGTTCTGCATGTTGCTGTCCACTTAAGTATTTTGGATATAAATAACTAGAGTAATTTATGTTGGCTTATTAAAAAGCTTTAGCGTGGCCTTTTTGTAATTGGAACTGAGCTATTAAATTTTGGCAGCCATTTCATTACTTTCCATCAAAGTGCTATGTTGAAGCAGACTGAATTGATTTTGATGGAACATTTATAACATTTCTAGCAAACTAAAGTTGGAGGGAAAACCTTTTAAGTCTTAAATTGTCTTTATTGTCAAATGAATTGTTTGTTGAACAATTTCAAAGCAAAATGTATTAGCTATTTTACAGTGAGGTGATCATAGCAGCTCAATTCATTGCCAGATTTTTGTGTCTCTAAGTCCAAATTGTTGCATTTCCCTTAAAATGTAGAACAGTACAGGAACAGGCTCTTCGCCCCACAATGTTGTGCTGAACTAATGATACCTAATCCTTCTGCCTGAACGTAGTCTATATCCCTCCATTCTCTGCATATTCCTCTAAAATGAATTAGATTTAATAAATTAGATCTGACTGTGTGCACAATTTATTTAAAACTATTACTGAGCAGTTGGATAAATTTGCCTTTATAGGATTGCAAGTTTGTATATTAGCCTGAACCAGCCAATGGCAAAAGATCACCATTGTTAACTTTGGCTTTCTGTGCCAAAACATCCAACTTTGAAAGATTCTTTTTTTGAGCTGGTTAAGATAAAGATCCAGTGAAAAACAAAACTTCATTGTAATGCAGAAATTTAGCACAATGGGATTTGTTTTTTAACACCAATTTAGTGAATTGATGGAAGTTGAAATTGATCACGGTTCAGGGCTACATTTCAATTAATTCTCGACGTGTGCTCATGCATCTGGTAGTGAGACTTTAATCCTTTTGAATTCATGGTCCATCCTTGTATTAAAGCTTATTGGTTCATTAATTTTCATTCATCTTCATTGCACTTTGTGATCTCTATTTTAACGTGTTTTTTTTTACCCAGTCTGAGTACTTGGGTAAGCTCTCAACCAAGAATAATAGTCTCCACACGATTTGTTTCAAATGGAGAATTTGAAATCTGGGCTTGCAGTTTTCAAAAAACATATATTGGGGTTGAGTATTACAAGATTCTAATCTTAAATATAATTTTAGTAGCATGGAATTGAATAATATTGTTTCTAAATGTCTTCCAGTACGCACATTCTATTTAAAGAACAGTGTATAGGTTGTACTGGGAAAAAATCTTGTTCCATACAACCATAAAATATATTTGTTAATTATCTGCTGTGAAATTTGGAATGAATCCAGACTAATTATGGTTTACAAACTTCTTTACAGCCCCATGAGTTCGATGAATGTCGTTTTGATATCAGTGTGAATGATAGTGTGTGGTACCTCCGTGCTCAAGACCCGGACCATAGACAGCAATGGATAGAAGCTATTGAACAGCACAAGGTAAAGTGAGAATTTAAAATTGTCTGAAATATAATATTAAAAAGTTGTGACTGATTCTCAATTACACTTAAGTTTTAAATATTTGGTTTCTTGTTTCCAGTTCTGTGAGTGGATGGGACTATCATGTCAAATTTGAATGCATTCCAATAGCTAAAAGTTTAGGCATAAAATACGCCTTACAATTTGAACTTTTAATTGACTTGGGAAAGCTTTGAAGGAAGGAAAAATTGGGAGAAACTCCTAGTTACTTAATGAAAGCTTTGTGTTTGTTTAAATGCAGGTGTGTGGCTTTTAACTACCTGGAATTATGTGCTTCCAGTTTGCAATATAAATGGTACTATTTGAGGTCATAGTAAAGATTATGGTATTAAAGAAATTGGGAAAGGGGAGTAGAGAAAGTAGAAGCAAGACGACTAAAAGGATATTTCATTTGTAAACGTTGAACATTGGTTTTCTAAATGGCTCCTTTTGAACATATTAGTTGTCAGTTCCTCTTCCTGCCAGTATGTTCCACATTGTGTTCCAAAGTTAGCTGATGTGGCAACCCTTATTAACTATAAATTTAGGAAGTGAGAATATAAAAATTAATGGATATCAAATTGAAGTGTGAAATTCTGGAAGATAAGTAGCAGGTGCAACTGCCACGTGTAGGGAGATGAAGTGAATTTAAAATACATGAAAAACAGTAAAGCGCAGTGGCTATATTTGAAACATTGAGTGGCAGCAGGATATACACATAAAAGGAGACTGCAATAACTTGCAAAAATTAGGGAAAAGGCAGGAGTTTTTGTTATCTAGAAGTGCAAATTACAAAAGCAAGGAGTTAACGTTGAACTGAGTGGGAGGGTGATTACTTTTTTTAAGGCTGCAGTTTGAGCATAACATTTAGGAAAGAATAACTAGTTGAAAAAAGAGCAGCTTCAAATCACTGGAATGTTGCCATGGACGAAAGATAGCATTTATGAAGAGGATTGAAGTAAGAGGTGACCCAGTGGAGACCTTCATGAGGGTGTATGATAAGGTTAATAGTGATTTGTTTCAATTACTTGTGTTACAATGAAAGTGTACAAAGTGACTCCTCCTGCAAAGAATTAGAGGTCATTTTCTTCTCGAAGTTATCTGAAATTTTGTCTTACCACTGTTGAAGCAGTGTAATAAAACTGTTACTTGAAAAAGAACTTAAGATGTTTTGGAGTGAATAGAAAATGGGATTAAATGAAATACATTGTAGAAAATGTTACATTAGAAATAATTGAGAAACTTTCTATGGTGTCATATTCAATGATTTTTACCTTAGCCAGGGATGTATGAAGTCTAAGTTAGCATAGTTTAGGACAGTTGAACTTTAGATTAGTAGCCCTTCACTCTGCACTCAAGTTTAAACTATGACACCACCACCCCCCTCCCCCCACCCCCCAAAACACCTTTAAAGGAAGAAAAATACAGAAAATTAGTACCTTGCCACAAATCAAAAAATAAACCGCAGATGCTGGAATCTGAAATAAAAGCAGAAATCATTGACTCAGCAGTTTATGCAGCATCTGTGGAGAGACAGAGTTAATGTTTCAGGGCAATGACCTTTTATTAGAACTAGTTCAAATACTAATGAAGGTTCATTAATCTGAAGACTTGATTTGTTTTTTTTTCCTCTCCACTCAAGATGCTAGAAGCTGTCTACCTGACTTGCTGAGTATTTCCAGCATTTTGTTTGTTTCCTTGCCACTTAAATGTTGTCCTAGTTGATGGTTTTTAGGTTGTGTATCTGTGTTTAAATTTATAAATATTGTGGAGAGCATGTGAGAAATATATCTGTTATGAAGAACTAGCACCATTTCACACAAGATGCTGAGACTGTTCATATTTTTGGCACATGTAATTTTAATGCCTTTGGCCTGACATACTTGGCTATGAAACCAGCGCAGAAGGCATTGATATAATCATAGAATCTCGGAATTGTTAGGGCAATGGAGAATGTTGCTTGATTCATCAAGACTGTGCCTCCAAGTTGAGCAATCCCTTCAGTTCCATTTCCCCTGCTTTTTCTTCATAGCCCAGCAAATTATTTTCTATCAGATGCCTCCAGTTTCCTTTCGAAGACACTAATTGCTTACACCACCTTTCTACATGATGAATTCCAGACTGTAACTGCTCTTCATTTTTTTTGAAATAGTACCTTTTGTCTAATCTCTGCTCCCTAGTCCCAGAACCATCTGCAACCGTGGACATCTTTCCTCTATTTAACCTATCTAATCTGTAGAATATTCTCTCAGCCCTCTGCTCCAAAGATGACAGCACCATCTTTTCCAGACTAACCTTATAACGGAAAAGCCTTGTCCCTGGAACTATGTTGTAAATCTTTCCTGCATTCACTCTAGGAGCTGCATATCCCTCCTAAAGTTAGTTGGCCAGAATTGGGTGTAGTATGAGCTTGAACATAACTTCCCTGCTTCTGTACTCTGTCTTTATGAATTCTGGGATCCCATTTGCATTATTAAACCACACTGTCAATGTGCCTTCCCACTTAAAAAAAAAATTATGCGCATGAACACTCTGGTCCCTCTATTTCTATGTGATCATTAGAACAGTGCCAGTTCAGTCTCTGTGTCTCCTTATTCTTTCTGCTGATGTGTATGCATTTGCACACTACTGAATTTCATCTGCTACTTGCCTGCCCATGTAGTTAAGCTTTCGTACTCTACTACTGTTCACTACATTTCAAAGCTTTGTTAATACATCTGGAAATTTTTACCATACCTGTCCATATCTCTGACCATGAGATGCTGTAGGCCATTAACAGCAGCAGTGGAAATGCACACATCATTAATGTAACCTTGTGGTCCAACTTCCCATTGCCTGCTGAGTGCAGCTCCAATAATTCTCAAAAAAACATACAGGACAAAAATGGTCTGCTCAATTTAGTAGTCCATCTAACACCCTAAACGTTCAATTCTTCCACCACTGATGCAGTGTATCTAATGCAAAATGCACTCATCCAGGCCAATCTGACAGCACCTTCCAAACCCACAACCTCCACTACCAAGATAAACAAGGGCTTCTCATACAGGTTCTCCCCCAAGGGGCATACCAGCCTGACTAAGAAATACCACTGTGCCTACTTTCTTACTTGGTCTAAATCCTGGAATTCTCTAACAGCATTATTGGAGTATTTTCACCAGAAAGAATGCAGCAATTCAGAAGAGTAGTTTATACCATCTTCTCAACAGCTTTTGGAAATAAATACTGGCTTTGCCAGCGATGCCTGGGTCTCCTGTAAAGTCAGTAACTTGTGCTGTCAGTGTCTAGGTTGTAAATGTGCATACTGCTGGTGATGCAATCCAATTATTTGACTTTGAAATCTTATTTTCTCATCCCATCCTTGCCCTTACCTGGCTCCTCCTCCTTTCTCCCCCCCCCCCCCCCCCCCCCCAAAATTGTTCATAATCTTGGACTTAAATGCTATAAATCATATGAGATGACCTGAAACAATGGCTCTGCTGATTTCCCCTTACTCCAGTAATGGATGTGCTGTATGGGTTCAAGTTGGGGAAATTTTGAGCATGAAATTATGGAAACTGAGCTCCTGGCTCCTGGCAAGCATCTATCTACAGCAGAAAAATACTAATGGCAATCAATTATACATTTAACCAAGGCCCTAGCCTCAGTTTTGGTGGCTGAAAAAACAGAATATCATTTAATTGTTTTAAACTTCTGATGTTCAGAGATTCAAAAACTTGTTAATAAAACTTAAATATTTTTAAGTATTCATATACTTTATTTTTAATTGAAAATATTAAACCCCAAGCTGAAAAAACTTTTTCTTAGAAGACACAGAAGCAGGAGAGTTATCTAAATCATAGTCCTATTCTCATTGAATTTAATGATTTGGAGGAGATTTCCTGCTTGAGAATCTCAGCAAGACAGGGCTGTAAATCTATCAATAAGTTCAGGCCTTCAGCATTTCACACCACGTGCTAAAGACCTGTACTTGCCACCATTTGAACAGCTAATTGCTAGAGATTATATTTTTGAACTTCTAGTATTTATAATCATCATTTCTGGCTTTTGCATAATTATCTCAGGGAATCTAGCACTATCACTATAACTTGATCTGCTTTTTCAGAATTCATCTAATTATCCAATTCCATAACTGTGTGTAGGAATAGCTTTTTATTTCCTTCATTTCTTGCACTGATTTTTCAGACCGGTAATGGAAACTACATTTGGGAGGACAGTTCAATCTGGCTTCACTAGTTGTTCTGTTCTCCAGTGTTTTGAATACTTTGAATACAAGCTTTGAATACACTGGCATATGTGCAAGTTTTGCTCTGCATCCCATAAAATAGCTTTAAATTTTCTTATGCAGGAGACATCATTTAAATGCTGTATAGTGACGTAAGTTGTTTATTGTGATGCATACTATCTTCAAAGGTAATTGAATGTTGAGAGTTGTTTGCCACATATCCAAAACTGAGAGATTGAAGCAATAAATTTATAGAACATACAACTAGTTGTCCTAGTTTTGTGGCCTTTTTCCCCAAATTAACATGGTTACTACTGCATTGCTGAGTGAGTTGGGCAGGTTGTGCCATTGTCATATAAACTTTTGAAGTTGACAGATGGGATGTCTGGTTTTGCTATTAAATTTGTAACTATGTTGATCAAGTTTACCAGGCCATTCAGAGCACAGCTGATTTGTTAAGAGTCCAGAATCATACACAGGCTAGATGAGGCAAAGAGTTTATTTCCATTTCTGAGTTACATTAGTGAAACAGCTAGGCTCTTACTGACAACCCAGTAGTTACATAGTCACCATACTGACTGTGGCTTTCCTTCATCTAGGTCAACCTTCAGAAATTAACCAATCTTAGCAGTTTAAAGGTACCTTCATCATGTGGGCTGCTGAGGTATGAGACTGCAGATCACTGCCACCATCATGGGCAGTTAGGGATGGATAAGTTTGTAGGCAGAATTAATGAAAAAGTTTAAAAGTTTATCATTTTCAAGGACCTGAATATTCAATGTTAGTAGGTTCATGTCACTATAAATTGCCTCGGTGTAATGAGTGGTAGAATCTGGGAAGGAGTTGATGAATATAGGCAGAATTAACAAATAGGATTAATGTAGACAATAAGAGACTGATTTGACATAGATTCAGTGCAAATGTGTTGATGTGGTGTAGATTCAGTGGGCCTCTCTGAGCCAATGTTGTATTATGAATTTGGCATATGGTTCATATCATATTTCATTGCATCAACAATAGGTTTTTTTAACCATATGGTACCAAGGCATATCTTTGATTATATCACCCTTTCATAATTAATGTATTGCCTTTTGCTTGTGGCAATTGTGAAATCATCAGTGTTACCCACTTCCCATTAATGAATTTAAAACAATCCGATGTGGTGTATTTGCAGCTCTTGGGTTAATATTAATTTTTTAAAAAGCTCAATAGATTGTCAATGCATTCCCATAAGGCTACTGTTTACAGAACTTATGATTTGCTTCTATGATTGTTATAGTATTCTATCTATGATGATGTGACTGATGCTGGAAACTCTTTTTACGGAATTATGAAATGATAGCAAGTTAAAATTTGCATTTTACCATGGAGTTGTCTTATGAGAAACTGCAGTGACTTCTGAAATGGTTTAATTGATTTATTTCCCTCTGGACTGCCTGGTTTATGTCAGGGTGAGTTGCTTGTCTTGTCCACGGTAGTTGCACAGAGTGGTAGGTAATTGAGACTGTCCTATTCAAGAGTAGTTGCTTGAGTGTATGTGGGGATGAGAATTGGGAGGGGGGTGGGGGGGGTGGTATTGGTAAAAGTAGAGGAGACTGGGCTTGCTCGTTAGTATGTATACCTCCCAATATTTTTGAGTTCACTCTTCATCAGGTGACTAAACTGTTATATATTTAGTCTACACAGAATATCTACCATGGGGGAAAATATTAATGTGGATTCCTGGTATTTAATGTTGCAGAGGAGATTGTTGCAACAGCTGCTTGTCAACAGGCATGAGATAGTGGAAATGTGTGTAGGTGGATTTATGACCAATGAGTTGGCTGTTGAGCAGAAAAAATAGCATTGGTTGGATTTTGGCTTGAAGGTACCAAATTAAGTTGAGAACTCAATAAGAAACAGCCCATCTTAGTTAGACAGGAACAACTGTTTCCCTTGTACTATCCTTCGTTTGTTCTTGGACTGGAAGAACAAGTACTGTGCAAATATAACAATACTAAATTCTATAATTTCCATCTCTTGTGTTTTAAAATTCTCCAAGAGCTGTCATCTTTTTCCTTTTTGTGGCACTGTCAGGTTTCCAAAGCCGATACACTAACAAATTCTGAAGTGATTAACAGAACTACCAGGGTTTATTTCCAGTCACTGACCATGAGTAACCTTTTGCTGTGTCAGGTTGTAGGCAAGTATTGCACAGTGCCATCTGCAGGATATGTTAGTAATTGACTTATTATTGTCTGATGTACTGAGATATAATGAAAAGCTTTGTTTGCGTACCACCCAGACAGATCATTCCATATGTAAGTGCATCAAGGTTGCACATTACAGTTACAGAAAGTGCAGGGCAGGTAGACAAAGTGCAAGGACCATGGCAAGGTAGATTGAGAGATCTCTATCATACAAGAGGTCTGTTCAAGAGTGTGATAACAGCAGAATAGAAGCTGTCTTTGAGCCTGGTGGTACGTGTTCTCAGGTTTTGTATCTTCTGCCTGATGGAAGGGGGATGAAAAGAGAATGACCAGGGTGGGAGGGGTCAATTATGTTGACTGCTTTACTGAGACAGTCAATGGAAGGGAGGCCGGTTTTCATGATGGACTAGGCTGCGTTCACAACTCTGCAATTTCTTGTCTTGGGAAGAGCAGTTGCCATACCATCCAGATAGGATGCTTTCTATGGCATGGGCAGAAAAAAAATAGACATTTGTATCTCCACAAGTTAAAGAAGTTGTTCTCCATACATTTTCTTGATCAACGATGGAGCAGCTGCTTTATTACCAAAGCTAGTTGTTCCTCCTCTCTGAACCACATTTGCTGCTTGGATTATTTGTAACTTCGTTCTCTGGCTCCATAAATTTTCAACAGATTTAGCAACAGTTCAATATAGATCTAGAAAAAGTGGCATCCTTTTAGCAATCATATTAGTAATTACTGGGTATCATTAAAACTTCATTATCTAATTTAGTGTTACTTGAGGTGTGAGTTGCAGTCTGCAGCATATAAGATTATATAAAAAGTTGGAGGCGGCCAATTGTTTAACCTACTTCAATACTTAAATCGTAAATGAGGCATGCATGAAAAAGGGTCATGGAATATGACTGAGGTCAGGTTAGATCTTTTGAGTGATGCTGCAGTCTTTTTCACCTATAATCTATTTGCTGCAGCCTCGATGAATACCAGCGTGAAGTTGGAAAGACTATTGTATGCTAACATTGCATGTTGCGATCTTTTGAAGTGGACCGGTTGAATATATGCAGTGTGCCAACTATGTTTTGTACCAAGACTGCTTTTTATTTCAGAGTTGCTTAATTCAAATTTCATTTTTGCTCTGTTATTGGTAAATTGATTTACATTAGAATTTCTTCAGGGGAGAATAGACTATCATCCTGTGTATTTGTATCCAGATTTAAGATTAATTGAGAATACAAAATTTGAGGAAAATTGTATGCCTCTGTCTTTTCCGGTCAAGAAGATTCAGCATATCTTTGTTTGGCCCACAGGCTAAAGAGCCATACGCATGAAGTTTGGACATTTGAGTTGATTAAAAATTATATTTGTGTTGGGATTTTGGTCACAGTGGGTAAAATTTGTTTCATAATTTTTTGAAAAATATTTTCGCAAAGCTTGCATTGTCTGCGTTTCTTTTGTGGCAGCAGTTTAGCACTTTAATATCTTAAACATTTTAAATTACAATTAACATGCATGATTTGTAGTTGGGTTGCTTGAAATTTAAAAATTTATGCTTGAATGAATTCCTGTGTGACCTTCACACTTTTCTCAGACCCCAATAATAGAATCTGATTTGGCTTCATGAAGGGTTTGTGATTGAGATTATCAGGAAATTTAAGTACAGGTTTACCTTGATAAAGTAGAGCTATGCAGATTTGGGCATAACTTCTTGATTGCATTATCATGAGGTGATTCAAATGTTAGTGTTTAGCTTTTTCTGATCCATGGTGTCACACAAAGTATCCAAGATCCAGTTTTCTATATGGCCAAACGTATTACAATGAATTCAAACATTTTTTTTTAAAATACCTCAAAACAAGAATCGGTCACATTGTTTTTCCAGCATTCAATAACATCCTGTCAGATTTTTGTCTGTACATCTACCTTTCCTGGCTCTATATCCTTTACTACCCTTCACTAGAAAAAAAACAGATATTCTTGTGTATTTTTTCTAGCCAAACTAGCATTGGCAGGTGTCTAGGAAGAATATTTTTCTCTGCATTGGCAGAAAATGGAGTAAAGGATAAACTTAAATTTGGAATATTCATTCATATTGGTAGTTCATACTTGGGAGGAGTAGTTTGTATTTTTTTTCTACCTTTTCATTTCCCGGAATGTACAGTTATGGTTTTAAACTAAAGGAAGTATTAACATCTCTGTAGTGTAAGATTTACATTTATGAAATGCTACACTTTAATTTCTTTTTACTTGAAGACTGACTTGCACTGGATATGTGGGTATTGCTGCTTTCTACCACCTCAATGCAATGGTCAGTACATGTTAAATGGGTAAAATGGTCTCAGCTGAGGTATAATCCTCGCGTCTTAAGTGTATGCATTTTACAGCGTAGTTCTTTGCATTTTGTCTTCACCTCCACCTCCCCAAACCCCCTGTTCCTCCTCCCAATCCAATGATGGAGAGATCCTAAACCAAACACACATGCTATCCCTCTTCTATGAACTTGGTTAATTCAGCTGAATACCTGATCAAGTAATTACCCACTGAACAGCTCAATGAGTGTTAAGTTTAATAACACTTGCATTTTTTTAGATCAGAAGTCCATAGCAAATTGTACTGTTAATGTTAATTAATAAGTTCCTTGGTTGTATTAATATAGGTTTGTTCTTTCTGTTAAGTGTACTCTGTACTGTACCAATTTGTGCAGCAAAATAATAAACCAATTCCACATAATATATTTCCTTACGACACAGGAGACCATTCAGCTCATCAAGTCTGTACTGGCTCTCGGAGTAATCCCATTCACCCACTTATTTCCTTGTAACCTTTTCTTTCACACAGGCCTGTTAACACCCACTGATTTTCTTGTCACCTGCCTATACTAGGAACAATTTGATCTATCAAGCATGTCTTTGGGATGTGGGAGGAAATCAGAGCACTCTGGCAAAACCACATGTTCACAAGGATAATGTGCAACTCCACACAACACCAGTGATCAGAATTAAAACTGAGTTGCTGGAATTGAGACATGGCACTTGCTGCACTACCATTGTGCTGTCCTTTTTATACTACTGTTATCATGCATTTTATTTAAGAGCCTTAAAAGGTTAGTCAACCCTTAAAGTATATAGCAAAATTGGCCTGAATTTGTCAACACTTTCAAATTTTTGGTCATTCTTTTGCTGAATTATGGTTTTGAGGGTGCTGAGCATTCCATAACCACTTTTCATGTGTCCTGTCCAGAATGTTTTACTATCAGTAGGAGCATAAGCCATTTAGCCTCTTGAGCTAATCCTGTCTTTGGATAAGATGTTGATTTGTACTTTTGCTTCCTACCTACTTTTGTTTCATATTTTTCAGTAATCTGAGGTAACAAAGATCAACTGATCCAATATCCCCATTAAGAGTGAGTAGATTTCCACTACCCCTTGCGTGCAAATTATTTACTAGTTTCCCTCCTGGACTGGAGTTTGAGACAGTGCCTCCTTTTCTGTATTCCTCCAAACCACCAGAAAAAATAGTTTCTCTGTACCTATATTCAATTTTGCTTTTATATACCTTGTTTACTCTTTGGCCTTCTAAATTTAAGAATCTAATAATTTTGCAAAATCTGTCCTTGTCAGTGATTCCTTTCACAACAGATCTGCCATTAGCATAGTTTCCTAAAGCTGCTTCAGTGTGCTGTTACAAATGCAGTTCTCACCATGCAGAGGTGCAGTTCTTCAGTTTGAGGGGCTTTGGAAAATTGGGATTAAGAAATCTGAAACTTCCTCACCAACTTGCTTCCAACACGATATCAGAAGAACCATACAAGTATGTAATGCACAAGGAAGGCATTCAGCATTTTGTGTCCATACTGGCCAAACAAAAGCTGTTTAGACTAGTTTTACTTGCTTTCAATCATTAACTTTGTAGGGTATAGAGTCATAGAGTATTACAGCACAGAAACAGGCCCTTTGGCCGATCTAGTCCATGCCAACCTGATCTTCTGCCTAGTCCCATCGACCTGCACCCAGACCATATCCCTCCAAACCCCTCCCATCTATGTACCTATCCAACTTTCTCTTAAATGTTACAATTGAACCTGCATCCACCACTTCCACTGGAAGCTCATTTCCACACTTGCACTACCCTCTGAGTGAAAAAGTTTCACCTCTGATTCCCCTTGTATATTTCACCTTTCACCCTAAACCTATGTCCTCTAGTTTCTAATCTCTCCCAACCTTAGGGTGAATGCATGCCGGCCCCCCCCCCCCCCCCCATCTATACCCCTCATAATTTTGTATACCTCGATAAGATCTCCCCTCATTCTCCTACACTGCAGGGAATAAACTCCTAACCTATTCAACCTTTCCCTATGACTTGGGTCCTCGAGTCCTGGCAACATCTTTGTAAATTTTCTCTGCACTCTTTCAAGCTTATTGATATCTTTCCTGTAGGTAGGTGATCAGAACTGCATGCAATACTTTAAATTTGGCCTCACCAATGTCTTGTAAAACTTAAACATAAAATCCCAACTCCTGTACTCAGTGCCCTGATTTATGAAGGCCAAAGTGCCAAAAGCTCTCTTTACAACCCCATCTACCTGTGACGCCACTTTCAAGGAACTATGGATCTGTATTCCCAAGTCCCTTTGTTCTACCACACACTTCAGCCCTATCGTTCACTGTGAGTCTTACCCTGATTTGTCCTCCCAAAGTGCAATACCTCACACTTGTCTGCATTAAACTCCATCAGCCATTTTTCAGCCCATTTTCCTAGCTGGTCAAGATCACACTGCAAGCTTTGATAGTCTTCCTCACTGTCCACTATACCCCTAATCTTGGTGTCATCTACAAATTTGCTGATCCAGTTTACCACTTTGTCTTCTAAATGATTAATATAGATGATGATCAACAACTGATCCGGCACCATTCCCTTCAGCACACCACTAGTCACCAGCCTCCAATCAGAGAGACAACCATCTACTACCACTTTCTGGCTTCTCCCGCTAAGCCAGCATTGAATCCAATTGGCTACTTCATCCTGAATGCCAAGCGACTTAACCTTCTGGACCAGCCTCCCATGTGGGACTTCGTCAAAGGCCTTGCTAAAGTCCACGTAGACAATACCTACCGCCTTTCCCTCATCGACCTTCTTGGTAACCTTCTCGGGGAAAAAACTCTAAAATTGGTTAGACGTGACCTACCACGCACAAAGCCATGTTGACTATTCCTGATCAGGCCCTCCATACTCAAATACTTGTATATCCTGTCCCTTAAAATATCTTCCAATAATTTACCCACAACTGACGTCAGGCTCGCCAGCCTATAATTTCCTGGCTTATTCTTGGAGCCTTTCTTGAACAACATTAGCTATCCTCCAGTCCTCTGGCATCTCACCCATGGCGAAGGACATTCTAAATATCTCTGCCAGGGCCCCTGCAATTTCTGCACTAGCCTCCCACAAGGTCCAGAGGAACACCTTGTCAGTCCCTGGGGATTTATCCACCTTCATTCACCTTGAGACAGCCAGCACCTCCTCTTCCATTATCCGGATACAGTCCATAACCTCACTATTTTACCTCAGTTCTATAGTCTCTGTTTCTGTCTCCAGAGTAAGTACAGATACAATAAATTCATTTAAGATCTCCATCTCTTTTGGCTCCATGCATAGATGGCCATGCTGATCTTCAAGAGGACCAATTTTGTCCCTTGCTACCATTTTGCTCTTGATATAGCCATAGAAACCTTTTGGGATTCTCTTTTACCTTCTCTGCCAGAGCAACCTCATGTCCTATTTTTGCCCTCCAGATTTCTCTCGTGTTGTCTTGCATTTCTCGTACTCCTCAAAAGCCTCATTTGGTCCTAACTGCCTATACCTGATATGCGCCTCCTTTTTCTTTACTAGGGCCTCAATATCCCTCAATAACCAAGGTTCCCAAAACCTGTTAGCCTGGCCTTTTATCCTAATAGGAACATACAGATTCTGTACTCTCAATATTTCACTTTGGGAAGCCTCCCACTTATCAAGCATCTCTTTGCCGAAAAACAGCCTATCCCCATCCACGCCTTCCAGATCCCTTCTGATGCCATCAAAATTGGCCTTACTCCAATTTAGAATCTCAACCCAAGGACTAGTCCTATCCTTCTCCATAATTATCTTGAAATTAATGGAATTATGATCACTAGATCCAAAGTGTTCCCCTACACACACTTCACTTGCCCTGTCTCATCCCCTAAGAGGAGATGCAATATCGCACTCTCTAGCTGAGACCTCTACATACTGATTAAAGAAACTTTCCTGAACATATTTGACAAAATGTATCCCATCCAATCCCTTTACAGTATGGGAGTCCCAGTCAATATGTGGAAAGTTAAAATCACCTACTATCACAATCTTATTTTTCTTGCAACTGTCTGCTATCTCTACAAATTTGTTCCCCTAAATCCTGCTGACTATTGGGAGGTTTATAGTATAGTCCTATTAACATAGTCATCCCTTTCTTATTCCTCAGATCCACCCATATTGCCTCATTAGATGAGCCCTCCAGCATGTCCTCTGCTGTGACATTTTCCCTGATGAGTAATGCCACCTCTCCTTCAATACCTCCCTCCCTATCATGTCTAAAGCATTAGAACCCTGGAACATTGAGATGCCAGTCCTGCCCCTCCTGCAACCAAGTCTCACTAATGGCTACAACATCATAATTCCACATGCTGATTTGTGCTCTAAATTCATCTGCCTTACCTACAATACTCTTGCACTTGAGATAGATGCATCTCAGAACATTAGTCCCACCCACAAATACCCTTCATGGCTCACATGATTTTATGAATCTGCTGAATATTTCTGCCTTCTCCACCCTTTCAGGCCACTTACTGCTTTTTGGGGAAAATTTATTTTTCCCATGGATCTATAACCTTCAGTCATTGATATCAGCTAAAGGGTTGTTAACCATTTTCCATTCATTCAGTCTAGGCCTTTCATAATTTTATACAAATTAGATCTCTTCTGAGCTACTTGTGTTCCAAAGAAAACCATTCCAGTTTGGTCAACAAATTTTCATAACTAAATGTTTCCATCGCTGGGCAACATCCTCAGCTATTTTGTGCTGTTCTATAATTTGAAAACTAGACCTGTATGTGGAACTCTAACCATGGCCTAACTTTTCAAATAGTTCCATCCTAAAGTCCATGCTTTTGTGTTCTATGCTTTAGCCAATTGAAAAAAAAGTAACCCATATACAAAAAGAAAATTTAAAAAAAAAACAAACTGCTGGAAGAACTGACCTGAAACATCAACCATTGCACTGCCTCTGCCTGACCTGCTGAGAAACTGGAGCAGTTTTTCACTCCAGATACAGCATCTGCAGTCTCTTGTCACTCAGCAGGTCAGGCAACATCTATAAAGAGAAAACATTAACATTTTAGGTTCTTTATCTTTCACTAGAACTGGAAAATGAGGTAAAACAAGCAAGTTGCAAACATGAGGAGGGATGGAGAAAATGTGGGGGTGGCATGGGCGCCAGAACCAAGCTTGTCCAGATGACACGACTGCTGTTGATGCCACTTAAGAGTGGGTAATGAATATTTGTTAATCACAGCTGATCTGTCTGCAAAAGAATAAATGAGGGCATTAGTTGGGTGGTGGGGGGGAATGTTGGAATGCAATGGTTTCTGGAAATCTGAAATGTTAGAAACTCAGCAAATCAGGTAGCATCTGTGGAGAGAGAAAGGATGAGTTAATGTTACAGGTGCATGATGTTGCATCAGATCCGGTCAGTTCTGACCCAAGTCAAAATTGTTGAAATGCTGCCTTAACAAAGCCATCTGACTCCTCTGTTTCCTTTAGGGATTTATGGAAGTACACTCCAGGCTCTCCATTCTTCTGCACATCTAGTTTGCCTATTGTTAATTGTTTTCTTGGCCAAGTTGTTCCATCTTGTGCATTAAGTGCTTGAAGTCCATCTGCCTTGTTCCTTTTTGCACACTTTTTAAAATAAATTACTTATTAAATCCACTGAATTCTTTTCGTTGCCTTCTGGTCTCTTGTAACGTTGGTATCTTTAAGTGTGAAAATGAGTGTAAGTACTCCTTATTAATTGTCCATAGTAGTTTCCCATGCATGTGTCTTTAATGGAGTCACATTCATCTTCATTCTGTCTTAATATAGTTAAGTGCCTAGAAATTAGATTTCTTAGTGCAATGTTTTGTGCATTCAGACATATGACATTAGAAACTTGCACCACGGTTGGCAAGAATTGTGATTTTGTTTCGGCTATCTGCCACAGAACTTCATGATGGAACCATCAGGCTGTATAGAAATGCCTTTTGGATCTCAAGAATCATGATCACAAGACAAGGGAGCAGAAGTAGGCCATTCGGCCCATCAAGTCTGCTCCAAAGAAAAGGGGAAAAAGAAAAAAAAAGAAATGGGGGGGAGGGAGGGAAGAGTCTGCTCCATGAGCAGAAAAAACTATTCTAACCCCATTTCCAGCCTTATCCTCTTATCCCTTGATACCTTGACTAATTGGATATCTATCTATCTATCTCCTCCTTAAACACCTCAAATGATCTGGCCTCCACTGCTGTACATGGCAAGGAATTCCATAAATTCACTACCTTCTGGCTAAAGAAATTTCTCCTCATCTGTTTTAAACCTGTACCCTCTAATTCTAATATTGTACCCTCTGGTCCTAGACTCACCCACCAAGGGAAACAGCTTGGCCACATCTACTCTGTCCAGTCCTTTCAACATTCTAAATGTTTCTGAGGTCCCCCCTCATTCTTCTGTACTCCAGTGAGTACAGTCCAAGAGCCGACAAACGCTCATCATATGTAAGCCCTTTCATTCTGGGAATCATCCTCGTAAATCTCCTCTGAACCCTCTCCAACATCAGCACATCCTTCCTAAGATATGGAGCCCAAAACTGTACACAGTATTCCAAATGAGGCCTCACTGGTGCCCCATAGAGCCTCATCAACACTTCCTTACTTTTATACACTATACCTCTCAAAATGAATGCCAACACAGCTTTCACTTTCCTTACTGCCAATCTGACCTGGTGGTTAACCTTTAGGGTATCCTGCATGAGTACCCCCAAGTCCCTTTGTAGTTCTATACTTTGAATTTTCTCCCTTCTAGATAATAATCTGGCAGTTTATTTGTTTCCAAAGTGTACAACGGCATATTTCTCAACATTGAATCTCATCTGCCATTTCCTTGCCCATTCTCCTAAACCATCTAGGTCTCTCTGCAACCTTCATGTCTTCTCAATACTCCCTACTCCTCCACCTATCTTGGTGTCATCTGCAAACTTAGCCACAAAACCACTTACTCCATCATCCAAATCGTTAATGTACAAGGTAAAAAGAAGCGGCCCCAACACCGACCCCTGCAGATCACCACTAGTAACCGGTAGCCAACCAGAACAGGATCCTTTTTCCCACCCTTTGCTTTCTGCCAACTAGCCAATGCTCCACCCATTCTATTATCCTACCTGTAATTCCGTGAGCTCTCATCTTATTAATCAGTCTCTTATGCGGCACCTTGTCGAAGGCCTTTTGAAGGTCTAAATACCCAACATCTACAGCCTCTCCCTTATCCACCCTACCTGAGATTTCCTCAAAAAACTCCAATAGGTTGGTCAGGCAGGATCTTCCCTTCACAAAACCATGTTGGCTTGAACCTATCTTGCCTTGCACCTATCTTGCCTTGCACCTCTAGGTATTCCATAACCTCATCCTTGAGGATCGATTCTAATAACTTTCCCACCACCGATGTCAGACTAACAGGTCTGTAATTTCCTTTATGCTGCCTCCAACCTTTCTTATACAGCAGAACTACATTTGTGACCCTCCAATCCTCTGGAACCATGCCAGAGTCTATCGATTCCTGGAAAATTATCACCAGTACCTCCAATCTCTAAAGCCACCTCCTTCAGAACCCAGGGATGCACCTCATCCAGTCCAGGAGACTTATCTGTCTTTTAGTCCATGTAGCTTTCCGAGCACCTTCTCTCTAGTAATCTTAACTGAAATCAGTTCCATTCCTTGAGACCCCTGACTATCCAGTATATTGCTGATGACATCCACAGTGGAGACCGATGCAAAATACTCATTTAGTTCCTCTGCCATCTCTTTATCATCCATTATAATCTCTCCCGCACCGTTATCGATTGGTCCTATATCAACCTGTGTCTCTCTTTTACTCTTCATATATTTAAAAAAAACTCTATCCTTTCGAATGTTATCTGCCAACTTCCTTTCATAATTCATGTTTTCTTTCCTAATGACCTTCTTAGTTTCTTTCTGCAGGTTTTTAAAAGTTTCCCAGTCTTCTGTTTTCCCACTAATTCTTGCTTCCTTGTATGTCCTTCCTCTTGCTTTTATTTTAGCCTTCACCTCTCTCATTATCCACATTTGTGGCTTTTTTTCATTCACAACCTTTTTTCTTGCAATATATCTATCCTGCATTTTCCTTATTTCTTGTAGAAATTCCATCTATTTCTGCTCTGCCATCCCTCCAGCTAGCTTACTCTTCAGATCAATTTGGGCCAGCTCCTCTCTCATGCCACTGTAATTTCCTTTGTTCCACTGAAATATTGATACACCAGTTATCAGCTTCTTCTCAGATTTGAAACCAAACTCAATCATATCGTGATCACTAGTTCCTAATGGTTCCTTTACCTTTAGTTCCCTAATCACCTCCGGTTCGTTACACAGCACCTAATCCAAAACAGCCGATCCCCTGGTGGGCTCATCAACAAGTTGCTCTAAAAAGCCATCCCGTAGACATTCCACAAACTCTCTCTCCTGAGATCTACTGCCTTGCTGGATTTCCCAATCCTCCATGTTAAAATCCCCCATAATTATCTTAATGTTGTCACTCTGACATGCTTTTCCTATTTCTAACTGGTAGTCCACATCCTGACTGCTATTAGGGGGCCTATATATAGCTGCTACTATTGTCCTTTTACCCTTGCTATTTCTTAGCTCCACCCATAAGGATTCCACCTCTTCTGACCCAATGTCCTTCCTTTCTATTGATTTTATATCATTACTAACCATCATGACCACACACCACCCCCTCTGCCTACCCGCCTATCCTTCCTATACACTGTGTACCCCTGGACATTTAGTTCCCAATCACATCTGTCATAAAGCCATGACTTGGTGATTGCCACAATGTCGTATTTATTAATCTGTAGTTGTGCCACTGTAGATGTAGATGTGGGGGGAAAGGGACAAAACAGAATTATATTGTTTGATGTAGAAATCTGCTTTAGAAAGTTTGCAATGGCTAATTAATGCACCAGTGCAGCTGACCTGGAAAAACAATGTTAATTCCTATTTGACTACTGATGGAGTTGTTACAGAAAGTCAACATTTTTCCGTTTTGAGATAATGTAATGGGGATTGGCAACAATTATATGAATTTTAGGTCTTGTGTCATAAGAACTACCATGCCTATCTCAGTAACCATGAAAGTGGAGACCAAGAGGCATGGGAGCAAGTATACTGCATGTTTTCAGTTGTATGTTGGTTGACGAAAGAGAAGAGTGATAGGTCTTAGAAATTGTTTATGAAGTCTTTATTTGTATTGGAGGTGGTAGATATTAGTATTTCAACAAAGCAAATGAACATAGATCTACGTTTCTGTAGCTTATTTCAGTTTAGTTTGGATATATCCTATGGTGAAACACTGTATTTTCCTGAAATGTCTTCATATATCAACTAATTGTGATGGTTGACATTTCCGACCTGTTTGTTGTACTGCATTACGTGAGCAAGGTATAGCAAGTTGATTCTTGAAGATTGGATCAGGAATCTTCTGGGTTTTTTTAAGGGCAAATAAAAAACATTCTTGGAAATGGAGTTGTCTGTGTATCAGTTTCTTTCAAATTAACAGGACCACAATGTGGCAGTTTACATGTTCAAGGAATTCCACATTTCATACCTGAAATCAGTGATTTGTGTTTAGCTTCTGAGAACTGAGTTGCAGCAGTACTGTGAAGAATGCAGGTGCCAATCTTGCTGTATGCTGCATTTTGCTAACATTGGCCACGAATAATCTTTGCTGCAAATCTGGTGCGAAAAGGTGTTCCTTTTGTAAATGGGGTGGGGGGGGGGGGAGAAGCTGCCTTGTATGCTTACGTTGGAAATCATAAAATAATATTTACATTTGTTTGGCAGAAATTTATTGTAAAATCATATATTAAATCAATTCCCATGATGCTTTGCTTTTGTGCTAGTGTGAGTATTGACCTACTTTAGATTGATTAGAATTAAGTGTGGGATGAGGTTTTATTGTCTACATCTGAGGCAGTAAATGAAAAGTTGCAGACCCACACTGTGTTTTGCTGCCAACAGCATTTTGCACCAGCAGTGAACTAAATTTGCGTCTGTAAAGACATAACTGCATATTGCAGTGCTTTGCTTTGAAACCAAGGAAGCTGTAATGGATCCTGTGGTGGGATGTAGCAGACAGCAGCAGCCATCGTTGCAGTGCACCTTCAATGTCAGTCTGTGAGAATCATCTGGTATAATTTCTGCATGGATCTCCAGCTCTTGAAAATACATCCTTATTCTTGGCATGGTAACCAGAATCATTAACTTGCTGTTTGCTATGGCATTTGCAGCAGAACATCAAATTTTTGCTTTGCTCCTGTTGTGACCAGGAGACTGCTGTTAACCATATCCCTTCCTGGAAATTTCAGTATATATTCTGTCGCACTGGGATTATTTGTATGACTGAGAGAAAAAGCTTTCATTGTTTCTACAGTTTATGGCTTTGCAATGAACAGCTAATGTTCTGTGCCAACAGTCTTGATTGTGGTGTGAACCAGCTCTGCTTTATTTGCATCTCTTGAAATACCTTTGCATGTTTGTATACTTTTCCTATGTAATTTTTTTCTAATGTAGTTGGTACCATTAATCAAAACTCATTTAAACTCAAGTACAGTTTGTGTGTGTGTGTGTATTATATATTGAAATAACATCTCACTTCCATAAATTACTGTGAACAAAGGAAATGAAACTGACCCTTTTAAGAAAAAATCCTTTGTCTGATTCCTGAGCCATTTATTTTGCCCATGGTGTAATAATATGTTGCATTAGTCCTGCAACAGGAAATGAAGTACAAATTAAATGATTCATGATCTGTGTTTTAGAAATATCTTCCAAAGGGAGAGTAAACTACCTTCCAACTTGCTGAACTAGCTGCTGTTTGCTTTGAATATATTGGAGAATAATGGCTGCTGTCCAAACAATGCAGCAAATGAAGTTGAATAGTCTGAATTTTTAATTTTTTTAAACTAGAAACTCTGTGCAAAAGCCTTCAGTATCTGCTACTGCAGTGTAATTTTTATTTTACCAATCATTAAAAAAAAATGCATGAGAAATTGCTTATAATGCACTTGGTACTGAAGCATGAGCCTTCCTGTGATATTTTTCTATTTTACCTAGAGTTCTCCATTTCTGCCTGCCCTATTGTGGGTTGTTCCTTCTCAGGAGCTATTTTATTTCACAAATTTGGTTTGTGATCCTGCAGGTAGATGCCTTGATGGAATGGTTATAAGATTTTATATTCCAATCTTAGCTTAAAACTGTTAACTCTGGCTGGATATATTCCAAGAGGCTTTGCCACATGACTTCCTGCTTCAAACCACCACTGCACCTGGCTGTGGTTGCCTCATGTTCACACCCACCAGTTCTCTATGCTAGTTGAAAAGCATGCACTGTCCAATACCCAATTAGACAAGTATCATCCAAATTATAAACCTCCACCCTGTCCCTTGCCCCAATCTTTGCTATCTTTATAATTAGTAAATACTAATCTGTAAACAAAATTGGGGGTGGGAACCCCAGTTTCTTGATGTGCCCCCATGATGCTTGTTCCAGTTGCTCATGGCAAAGTCCTGGGGACTAACATTTTAATTCCTGGCAGCTGAAGACTCTAGTATGGCCAGCAACTCCTACTTGTATTTCCTTATGGTAGCTTCCAGTGTCGTAGAGCTAATTGAGTTTATGCCAGTCTCAGAGCACACCCATTAGTTCAATTCCACCCCCCCCCCCCCGTTAATTCCCTGCAGCCTATTCTCTCTCCAATGCCCACCAACTACCCTTGTCAATTAAGGTACCAGCACTTATTTGCTATGTTTGAGTAAACCAAGGCACAGGACTAAATCATGTGATCACAAATTTGGATTCAACCCACATTACTGGAATTGTCCATAGCACTAACTGATGAGCCACTGATCCACTGTACTGCCATTCCAGAGCTTGAGAGCAAAACTTGGGTTTGTAGTTTAGTACAGTAATAGAATACTGTGTGGTTGCAGGTAAAATCCTCACTTGTATTGAGTTGTGCAACATTTGTGGGCTGCTTGATAGAATTTCATTGGAAGCCACTGAATGTGACTGGGGACTTGACAATCACAAAACTTTTAATTTTCCTTCTGGGTGCACAATGTGCATGACATGCCTCCAGACAGGATCACCTACTGTGCATGCTCAGCTATTCACAGCATGCAGTGCAAGCCTGGGTGCCATTAATGTAAATTACATTTGTGCATGTGTGATCCAGAGGCAGAAGCCAATTATGCAAGGCTGCTGTTTACAAGACTAGTGAGGCCTGCTTTAGTATAGCTTCAAGGTGACTCCTGGAGTCTGGTGCCTGGAGTGGGCTTTGTTTTTTGGTAAAACAAAAGACCTCTATGGCTGTTCTTTTCCTTCATGCCTTGCGCTAACAGGGCAATTAGAGGAAAAGTTTTTGAGACAATTAATTATGCTACATTTGTTCTACATAGTGCCATTGGCTACATGCCCAATGGAATTTTGCAGTGGTAGGTCCTTGGCATTTTGTGCATTACACATTTAGAGTACTTTTACAGGTGTTTCTAAAAAAAAGATTCCTAGGCCACCATTTTGAATGCAATTATTATGGCATAAAGGTATTAGAAATAGGAGCAGGAGAATTAACCCATGAAGCTCGGCCTGTGAATTGGCCGATGTTCCACCTTAATACCATTTTCCTGCTCTGTCCGCAGAATCCCTTGATTTTTATCATATCTTTAAAAAAAACAGTTGAAGTTGATCTGTTTTGAATAAAAGCAATGACCAAGTCTCTGAAGCTTTTCCTGGGTAGTGAATTTTGAAGATTTGCCACCCTTTGACTGAAGAAATTTCTCCTACTTTCAGTCCTTAATGGCTTGCACCTTTGTTTGAAACCTCTTTCCCCCACCCCACCCCACTTAGTCTGCACTCCAAGGCTCTATTGGCTCTTTTTGATAAATGTATGAATTGAGAGGGGGAACAAATACTGTTGAAAGCCTATTACAATGCCCTGGTCAAATTCCATCAATTTCTCATTTTCTATTCCCCACCCTCTCCTTCAGTCCCACAAAGTAAATTCTTTTTGAGGCCTTAAATTTGCTATCCAGTCAACTAAATAATGGGTGCATGTGGAAGGTACTTGCATATAATCTGTCAAATGTCAATTGGCAAATTACCAGGGAGGGGGAATATGACAAAACAGCAAAAACAGCATCGAGGAAGCACAGGTAAATCGTGTATGGTCAGCAGAGGAAGGTGGTGTCTAAATGAGGTGAAGAGGGTAAGACATTTGATGTAGAATGCATCCGATTTAGTAAGATGTGTGATTGAGTCCAACAAGCAGATTGATCAAAGTAAAAGCCCATGGTGTTGAAGAAAATGTAGCGTTGAATTGAAAACGAGGGTAATGGGGCATTTAAACGATGTGAGGTGCTGAGATAGTCATGTGGTATATAGAGGTGTTCTGCAGTGTTAAGTCCCTTGTATTTTGTGGTATGCATAAATGATTTGGATTTTTGTGGGGGTCATAATTAAGAAGTGTGCTGATAGCTGAACTGGCAGTTGATGGTGAGGAAGCAAGTCCTATGGTACAGGAAGATGTCAATGGCCTGGTTAAATGTCCACTAAAATGGCAAATGAAATTCAGTTCATGTAAGCATGTGCAAGTGCATTTGATGAGGGGAAAATGAACCGAAGGAATACACAATAAATGGCAGGATACCAGCAGGTATAGAAGGGACAGAGGTATGCTTGTCCACAGATCCCTGAAAGTAAACCATGCAGATTGTTAACAAGGTAAAGGTGATTATCTTCATTTGCTGAGGCATAAAGGGCAAGGAGGTCATGCTAGGATCATATGAAACATTGCTTGGCCCATACCTAAAGTGTTGTAAGGTTCTGATCATCAGACTTAAGGATGTTTGCATCAGGAGATTTGAAGTTGTCAGGGTTATAGAATTTGAGGAGAAAGTGGCAAGGCTGGGGTTTAAAAACAAAGTGCTAGAAAAACTCAGGTCAGACAGCATCTGAAAAGGGAAACTGTTAATGTTTCAGATTAATGACCCAGCAGAATGCCTTCAAGGTTAGCATTGTTGTTAGGATTGTCTTCCGTTTGGATAGGGGTTGTCTGCAGGTTACATATGTCCAACTTATGGACACCTGTACATACAAATGTGCTCCAAAACACAGAACCAGTTTCCTCTCTCTCCACTATGAGTAATCGTTCATATCAGTCTTGCGTGCTTTTGATGCCATTTATTAATATACTGTGGAGGTATGGTTACCATATTGTAATTTTTGTGTATTTTCCGACTTGTCAAAATTGACTTGTGGACATCTGTAAAAACAGGACCCATTTGTTACCTAGCCTACAAATAAAATTGAGAGGTCTCAACAGGGTGAACCTGTTTCCATTATAAGTAGAAACTATAAGTGAAGGACACAAATTTAAGTTGGGCAAAGAATTAACAGGGAGTTGAGGAAATTCACTTTCACTCAGTGAAAGTCTAGAAAACCACCTGAATTTATGGTGATGGGAGAAACCTTTGCCACATCTACAGTGTATCTGGATGACCAAGAGCTGGGAGTTGAGATTGATCTTTGGAACACATTCCTACTAAATAAATGTTTCAAAGATTTGCTGTTACTCTTGTATTCATTAAAAGCATCAGAAGTTTTCCATCGTTCTTAGAGTACAAGATTCTAAATAGCTTTATGCCGACAAAAATACAAAATGTTCACATTCTTCCAGTTAGTGGTACCAGGATGTTAGCTAGTATCTGTCTAAAGTATTCTTAATACTGTATGAAATCATGGCAAATTTATGCTCATACAGCTATGTTAGGAGAAGCAAACCATGGATCATGTCCTGAGATATCCCACTGTATACAATGCATCCCACGAGATTTGGGAACATTAACATTGGAGGTAGGGAATGCACAGACAGCAGTGGAGACGTGATGAGAAAGACTTTGTCAGAATCAGGAGTCAATAGCATCCATGTGAACATCAATAGGATGCGCCAGCTGTTCTAAATATACCTTTGTTTGACCTGATATTTAGCGTCCATGGCTTTAACCGAATGTTAATCAGCATTCATTTCCTTGTTATATGGCTGTTTAGATCCGAAGTATAATTTGAAATGTTGTCCATCTTACTCTTTTATTGATAGAATATCTTGCATTTGTCATCACTTGGGAAATTGTGGTCTCCAGGCAATAAGGACTGTTAGAATTGAAGCATCAAAGCTTGAGGGTTGGGGGTGGAAGTAAAGAGTTTGCTTGGAGTAGAATTTGAACAAAATAGAGGAGAATGGGGAAGAGGCAAACTGTGATGTGAAAACATATTAAAAATAACTAAGGCATTGTCAGTTACTTTTAACTTTAAATACACAGATTTGATCAGAGAATTGTGAAATACAGATGATGCATGCAGTGTGTTTTTCTTTATATACATAGGCAGAATCTGGCTATGGATCAGAATCAAGTCTACGACGTCATGGTTCCATGCTCTCCCTCACATCTGCAGCAAGTGGTTATTCTGCTACATCCACCTCATCATTTAAGGTAAGAATATTGTCCTATCATACATACTAGATCCTTCCATCTCTACCCTACTCCCACCCACATATGCCCAGTTGCAATTTGTTGCATTTTAATGCAATACATAATTTTGGGGAAGGGGTGGAGGAGGGCTTATGGCTTTTGCGAAGCTAATTTTTTAGGCTAAACACTGATTAACAACATAACTTTTGGTTCTGATGGATTGACTAAAATTGTAAAGTAGTGCTATTTCCCCCAAGGTAAAAGTTCAGAGATTGACATTTATAAACCTGTGATAAAGTTGCCTGCCCCAGAAAATTTATTTTCTTAAGTTGGGAAGAACGAAGCAGAGTTCCATTTGAATTTTTAACATCTGAGGAGGGTCATGATATTGAATTATCCTGCTCCTGTTCTTGAAGCTCCATTCTAGGGCCTGGCTCAAAAGGCATTTCCTATGTACCCAAAATAAGAAAGGTAGCAGGATATGGTCATTGTGAGGGGATGGGACTGATGAAAGTTTGATTGGTAGCTTGTCAGTTCTTCTATGCATCTAACACTTCATTTTGAAGGGAGAAGTTGGGCAATTGTCTGGTTTTACTAAATTAGTCACTGTTTTATAATCATCCCTCTTAATCGTTTGTCCATCCATTTTCATCTTCACCAGCAATAGAATCATACAGCACAGAAACAGGCCCTTTGGCCCAACCCATCCATGCTGACCAAGTTGCCTAACTGAGCTAGTTCCATTTGCCTGCGTTTGGCCCATATTCCTCCTAAACCTTTCATATTCATGTATTTGTCCAAATGTCTTTTAAAATGGTAATTGCACCTGCCTCTATCACTTCCTCTAGAAGCTTGTTCCAATTACCCACCTCCCTCTGTGTTGGAAAAAGTTGCCCCTTTAAATCATTCTCCCCACCCCGCCCGAGGTATTTGCATCATCGTCAGCCACAGGCAAGGTGACAGTAGACTGGAGGGTAGCAAACGTTGAGCCTTTATTTAAGAAGGGTGGCAAAGAAAATCTGAGAACTATGGACCAGTAAGTCTGCCATCTGTGGTAGGTAAGTTACTGGAGAGGATTCTGAGGGTTAACATGCATGTGCATCTGGAAAGATGGGTTAATTAGGGATAGTCAGCATGGCTTTGTGCATGGGAGATTGTGTCTCTCAAACTTGAGTTTTTTTTTTGATGATGTGACCTAGGACGTCAATGAGGGCAGGTCAGTAGACATGGTTTGTATGGACTTCAGTAAAGCCTTTGATAAGGTTCCACATTGCAGGCTGCTCTGGAAGGTTATATCACATGGAATCCAGGGAGAGCTGGCTAATTGGATACACAATTTGCTTGATGATAAAAAGCAGAGGGTGTCGGTGGAAAGTTGTTTCTCAGACTGGAGGCCCATGGCTACTGGTGTGCCTTGGGTTGGTAGTGGGCCCATTGTTGTTTGTCATCTATATCAATGATTTAAATAAGAATGTACAAGGCATGGTTAGTAAGTTAGCAAATCACACTGAAGTTGGTGGTATTGTGGACAGTGAAGAAGGGTATCAAAAATTACAGGGGGATCTTAATCAGCTGAGTAAGTGGGTCGAGGAATGGCAAATGGAGTTTATTTTGGATAAGTGCATGGTGTTGCATTTTGGAAAGTCAAATCCAGGTAGGACTTTCACAGTGAACAGCAGGGTTCTGGGGACTGTTGTAGAACAGAGGGACCTTGGAGTACGAGTACATGGTTCCCTGAAAGTGGAACCACAAGTAGACGGTGGTGAAGAAGGCTTTTGGCATGATGGCCTTCATCAGTCAGGGCATTGAATATAAAAGTTGGGAAGTCATGGTGCAGTTGTACAGGACGTTGGTGAGGCTGCACTTGAGGTATTGTTTTTAGTTTTGGTCACCCTGCTATAGGAAAGAGTACAGAAAAGATTTACAGGGATGTTGCCAGGACTCAAGAGACTGTGTTGTAGGGAGAGGTTGAACAGGTTAGGACTTTATTTGCTATGCTAGGAGTGTGGGAGATTGAGAGGTGGTCTTATAAAGGTGTATAAAATCATCAGGGGTATAGATAGGCTGAATGCCCTCAGTCTTTTTCCCAGGGTTGGGGAACAGAGAACTAGGTTTAAGGTCAGGGGAGAAGATTTAATAAGAACTTGAAGCAACTTTTTTTTTGCACAAAGGGTGATGTGTATGTGGAATAAGCTGCCAGAGAAAGTGGTTTAGGCAGGTACAATTACAACTTTTAAAAGGCAGTTGGACAGGTGCATGGATTGGAAATGTTTAAAGGTTATGGGCAAACACTGGCAAATGGGATTAGCTTGGATGGGCCATCTTGGTTGGCATAGACCAGTTGAGCCAAAAGGCCTGTTTCTGTGCTGTGTAATTCAATGAACTCCATGAACTTTAAATCTATGCCCTCTAGTTTAAGACTCCCCTACCCTGGAAAAAAAATTGTGACCATCCACCCTATCTATACTGAATTTTATATACCTCCTTTAAGGTCACCCCTTGGCCTCCTACACGCCAGGGAGGTGTTGCAGGTGGTCATGACTTTATTTACTTAACTAGAGGGTTATCACCAAATTTACTGAGCATGAAGAAGCACATAATAGTTTGTCATTTGGTGTCCATCAGAGTTTGTGTCAGTGGTGGAATTCACCATTCAATGCATTCATTTTGCAGTGACTTTTATATAAAGGTAGCTTCAATGTTACTGATCCTAATCCCTGAGCAGTGTGACATTGACACTTCTATACAATGAAATTTGTACAGAAAGAGGGTGGAAGATGGGTATTTTGAGGATGAAATCGGCCTTGGCTGGTGGTACAACACTACTTTCAGAAGAAAAACTATTCAGGCAGAGTCTAAAGGCGGCTGCTAGTGTTTTTCAGCTTTTATGCTACTACCAAGTCAAACTTCAAACATTATTTAAAATTTGAATCCAAACAAATGGAGGTGGGGGTAGAGAGAGACCTGGCTTTTCCATTCCAGCATACATACATGAAAGTTTCTGAAAGCATAACTGAAATATCCTTGTAAAATGAAATTTCTAGAATGGGAAGTGATCTTTATAAAAAAGGGAGAATTTTCAATTAGTTATTTATACTTGGAGACCCAGTGACACTTATTCTTGAAAAATTTACTCAGGTCATTGTGCTGTTTATGATGAAATCTGCTTTGGGCTGATCCCCAGCTCTTCTAAAGGCATTGACTGATTGGCTTCAGAACTTTTTACGGATGTCTATGTTCTGAGTGTGGGTCAAATAATCCCTTTTGGTGTACTTTTGAATAACCCCTATCAGCACAAAAATGCATACTCTGTTCAGGTCCAAGAGACGCTAGAAACTTTTGTAAACAATCGTTATAGATGAAAAACTATACAGTCCTTCATTTGTTACCACAGACTTCCATTGGGCCAGTCCAAGATCTCAACCTTCAGGTAGGAAAGATTAAAATTTGCACATAAGCGACATGCACCATTGGCTGACTATAATCTACTACATAATTTTCAACACTGAGATTTAAACTTAGATGTTTTTTATACAATATAACATGTTTGGGTGATCAATTGCAGAAGTATAAAGGGCCTTCATCAGTTATTTTGGGCCAGTTCATAAAGCAGGATGTCAATTGGATTAGCAGTGCATATTTCTTTGGGGGACCAATTTCAGGTAATGAAAGCTGTAACTTGACTGTGATCACAGGTCAGAATGCTCACCTGCACAAGTCAGATGCACATAAATCTGATGAGGGACTTGACCCAGAGCCAATTATTTGAGGAAATTGATGAACTTTCTCTAGGTCTTGGCAATGCAAAAATTCAATGGAAGGGACCAATGTGACTGACTTGTATCAAAACATAAATTAAAAACAGAAAAAGCTGGGAACACTCAGCATACCACCTAGCATCCACAGAGCAAGAAATGGCATCCTCCACTTTTGTTTCAGATTTCCAGCATTTTTTTTTTTTGCTTTTGAATCTTTGGCCATTTCTGATGCAAGGACATCAACTTGTTACAGTTACTGCGTTTTTCTGTCTCCACAGATGCTGTCTGATCATCTGCGGTTTTCCTGCATTTCCTTTTCTTTCAGATTCCCAGTAACTATTATATCTCACAAGCTTAGCATTTTCCCCTTCTGTTCTCCCTCTATTTATACCACCTCCAGAGAGATTAACTGGCACTAATCAGTCTTCATCCTCTTTCTGCTGATACTAGTCTCTGTCATCTATTTTTGCTTGGTCTTCACCTTATCACAGACATTCCTGCTTGTCCTCCCTTTGGTTCCTGTTTCCCCAAATCAAAACATTCCTGTTTTCAAACACTTCCTAGTTCTGGTGAAAAGTCAAAGACTTGAAACATTAGCTCTATTTTCCTCTCCACAGATGCTGCCTGACCTGCTGAGTGTTTGCAGCATATTCTGTTTTTATTTCAGACCTGCAGCAAGTGCAGTAATTTTGCTTTTCTGTACCAAAGTATATTGTGATTACTCATTTTAAGACAAATGAAATTCTCTATCCCTTTTTTGAAAACGGTCAGAATATCATCTCTACATTACAGCCTTCTCTGGTTAAGCAATAAAACGTGCCTTGTTTGCACTTGAATATGATGAAATAAGTGTTAGGGTATTATTCAAGTTATCTGGTGAACATGTTTGTGTCCTACTTGAAACTTGGTGGTATTGGTTCTTGGTGGTGCAGATGTTCATTGAATCAGATGACAACTTGTGAAGACCCACATAAAGTATTGGAGATGAATCTTTTCCCATCTCAAAGTAATTAGTTAGCAAAAAGCACTTTTCAGTAAGAAAGCCCTGCCTTTCCCTGCCATGGCACAGTACTCAAAATTGTTACCCATCAAGAACATCTGGTCAAAGACGTGCATGACCCTTTGAAACTCACCTCCAGTACCTTAACACCCCATTATCACATTGAACTGTATTACTATGTTTGGGAGATCATTCCAAGCATTCAGCATTTAGGTTCTTCATAATAAGCATTTCTAAATCCATATACCTTACAAATATTAGCAATTTGAATCATCATCCCAATATTACAAACCCAGAGTAACAAGTTCACCATAGAAGGTGAAATGGCATTTTGTTCTTTTTGGGGGAAAAAATAGTCTGCTCAACCCTAAAGAAGCACCTGTGCACAGTAAATCTACAAGAAGCACTATTGGAGATTGAGCTGATTTTGGACTGTTATGTTATATTGTGGCAGTCTTAACTGCCAGTGCAGAAAGGGTTTCCTGTACAGTAACTGCTGTCTGCTCTAGTTTACATGTCTTTGGTGAATATTTGTCTTCTGAGATGGTCTAGGATAAAATTCTTTAAGTGCCATCTCTGCTTATGGTACATTTACAAACAAGAACAAATCAATGAACGATATCTATTAAGTGCAAGGATAATCAATTTTTTTCTTGATTTGTAGCTCCACGTCTCAGTTTTTGGGGGAAAAAAAAACTTCCATCTCAGGCTTGCTTTCATTGCTAAAATTGAACTGAACTTTTTGAAGTCGATAACATTTGGGCAGCAGAATGGAATTGGAATTTTTTTTTGCCACTTGTACCAAGGTACAGTGGAAAAACTTGTCTTGTATACAGTTCATACAGATCAATTCATTACACAGTGCATCAAGGTAGTACAAGATTAAAAAAATAATACAATGCAGAATAAAGTGTCACAGCTTCAGAGGAAGTGCAGTAATGACAGACAATAAGGTGCAAGGTCATAATGAGGTAGATTGTGAGGTCAAGAGTCCATCTTATCATACTGGGGAACTGTTCAAAAATCTTAAAACAATGGGATAGAAACTGAACTATCATACTCCTCAAATTTCCTAGGCAAATTCATCCATGTAGGTGCCCAGTAACATCACCTTTTCAGTTTTGACCATAATAGGAATGAAGAAAATTAGATTTGAAGTATGCAATCATAGATTCTAAATTTTGTCTTGCAAGTCTATAATATTTCGGTTCTATAGAGTTGCCATTAGCTAAATTATTTTCAAGAATGTTTTTCTTCATTTCAGTTTACCATGCAATTTGAAATCATTGACTGCTTTCAAATTACTAATTAAGCCCAAGTCTCGAAACAAACTCGTATTACGTTACCCATTAACTGTGGTCAACTACCGTGGTCGTCCACAAAAGGTTTAACCAACTTATTAAATGGCAATGGTTTTGCCACTTATTCATAAAGTAGCTTAGGAAATTTAATTAACTTAGTTTATTTAGTAGAAGTTACAACTTTGTGTTTTGAATTTCAGAAAGGCCATAGCTTGCGTGAAAAGCTTGCTGAAATGGAAACCTTCCGTGACATCCTCTGCCGACAGGTTGATACACTACAGAAGTACTTTGATGCTTGTGCAGATGCTGTTTCTAAAGATGAACTCCAGAGAGATAAAGGTGCATTGATAATTTTTTTCCAAGTTTGAAATGTTTTAAACTAATGATACACTCTTTAATCTTAAAATCCAATAATGGAGCTCCCATGTGAGTTTTAAAAAAAAAATCTTATTTGTTGTTAAAACGTGTATTTTTTGCAATTTTTATTCTTGATGTAGAAATTGACTAGAGCAGTGTGTTTAATTCATTACCTCCTCCCTACTGCTTGGGGCTCTAGATTTGTTTTCACAGTCATCATGAAATGCTGGAACTTCAACCCACCAATGCAGCAGGAATTCCCAAAGGATATATCTTGGTTTACTGCTCTTGCCTGTAAATTTTCCTCAGTGACTTCACACAAAGGCATGGGCTTGGCTTGGTGTCCATTTATATAGCTGCACCTGGTTCTATCCCTCTACCACTTTCATCAGTACTTCATTATTTTTGTGTTGACATTCTATTTGTCTTGCTCATTTTGATGGGACTCAGTATCCTCTAATCAAATTATGGGCTTCACCAGAAAAATCTGCTGTGAATACAACTGTTTGTTTCACTTGTCTATTTGATTGGCTTCCAATCCCAAATTCTATCACAAAGATGCTGTGCTTCCATGTAACATTTGTCAAGCCTTATTTCTGTACCAGGCTATTGTTGCTAAATGTACATGCTTATCTTTTTTTCACCTCTGTCCCCTAACTACTCCATTGTCCTTGGCTTGCTTCCCAAAAACTTCATCCAATTTGCTGCTGTCCATATTCCAACCAGCACCAAAACATATTTGTACGTCACCTTGTGTTTGTTGATGTGTCGTGGTTTCCACTTTTACTAAACCTGCAATTTAAATTTTGCACCCCTTTGTCCAAATTTTTACTTCTACTTCCTATTTTTCCATTTATCTCTAGCCTTCATAACTTTGACTCCTCTCTCACTGCCACAAAACTATTCTACATCAGCCTAGTTCTGGTTTTCCACCTGCCCTCATGTTATTATTGGCAACTGAGTCTATCTATCTAATTCTAGAAACTTGTTCCATTGTTGTATTTGTGTCTGTCCCTCCCCACCTCTTAACCTCTAAGTACCAACTCTGTGGCTGACACTTTAGTCTTTATTATTTTGACTGTCAGTTTTATTTGATTTATGCTTTTAATATCTCCTTGGAGTATTATTTTGTTATGATCTTGATGGCTCTACTTTGTACTCTGTACCTAGTGAGGTGCCTAGGTGCAATGGGTCAAAAAGAATCCTTATTCAAAAGCTATCAAAGAGAATTAAAAGGTTTTGAAGCTTTTTTTTAATGAATTTCGTTACAAAATTTTTTTTCCCCTACAGGGAGGGAGAATCTTAAATACAGCAGTAAAATGTTGGTTTTATTTTTCAGGGAGGCTGGCTAATACAATGTTATCTAATTTGTAGGGAAAGAGTTAATTTTACTAAATTAAAACTTAAAGACCTTGGGATTTGTGACGAACTGTTCTTCCACGTTCCTGGTAGTGCTGCTCTGTCTCTAATTGTAACTGCTTTGGTACCAGTCGTGTATTCGAAGAAATGCAAGTGCAACAATTGTAGCTTCTCAGCATCATTCATAAAACTCAATTCTGTTAAATAGAACCCAGTGTCACTGGAATGTATGAATACAGTACATGTTCCTGGACTTGTAGCAGATATGGATTAAGCTGGTATTGAAACTGAATATGAATTGGTTTGTTTCCCAAGTTAAGAATAATGTATTAAAAAATTTAATTTTTACTATTTCAGTAGTGGAAGACGATGAAGATGCTTTTCCAACCACAAGATCAGATGGTGATTTTATACATAATAATGGCAGCAAAGAGAAATGTACGTATCTTTAAAATTTGTATCTTAACAGTTATATACTTTGATCTTTTAAAGTAGTCATCTCTGTAATTGTGAAGTTCCCAGTTTATATTAATTAGAATTTTTCTTCCTTTTGCATTAACAGATTTTCATGCAAGTTTGTTAAATCAGACCATTTCAATTTAGAACAGAGTCAATTGCTATTTTCATATCACCTTATGTGTATTGTGCATCATTTGCTTGTTAATTAAAGTGCAGTGAAAGATGTAATCAATTTGGGTCTCTTTTCTTGCATTTGCTCTCTGAACTAAACAAATGTCTTCTCCTGTATGATAGTCATGGCTATTTTTAATGCAAATTTGTTTCCTAGAAGATGTTGCCTTTCTACTTTATAGAGCCACCTTGTATCTTCTCAATCCTCATTTTTGACTATATTTTCAATTTTCATCTAAGTTTTGAATTATAGTTCATTGCCGTTCTCTTATTGTATTGTCTTTATGTAAAGTGTCTTGAGACGCTTGCTTCATTGTGGCATTTTAAATCTTTATTTTTAGCTGAGAGTTTTTTTGGAAAAAGATTTAAAATTTCACTAGTGAAGCTCCATTAAAGTTGTTCCATCCTCCATTTATTTGAGTTTTTAAAATGATGGTTCTTTTTTTAATCTAGCTTATTGTTAGTTTGCAGTATTGTAGTATTTGGAAACTATCAAAGTTGCTGGCCGACAGTTTCTCTCCACATCTTGTTTTGGTGAAACGTCTTCTCACTATGATTAAGTTATTGACCTTGAAGATTATTTAGGCAAATAGACCCATATCCTCTCATTTCATGTACTAGGTGCATCAGCTTGTTAAATTGTGATATTGAAGATATTAAACATAATTTACCGAGGATTTTGCATGTGATTTGTAGAAGATGGGCATCAGTTTTAAACAGCTGTCTACTTGGAATGTTATACATGGAGAAATATTTTATTCAATTATTATGAATATCCATTTTTACATGCAAGTGTAGCAAGTTAAAAGAAATGACTTTTTTCAGATGTGGGAATTACTGAAAGTCTGTTGCCCTGAGTTACTTGGGCAAGATCAATAACTTTTGGAAAAAGCAAACTCTTGCTGTATTCTTACATACGAGTTATTCAACACATATACTGGCAGTTCCATGTGGTTTTGCTGGCATTGCTCTTGTAAGTGCCAATAAGTTTGGGACTCTTGCACAAACACTATAGTAGCTGGCAAAGCTCCACAATTTAGTGGTTGGCTCCACTTGTTGAATCCCAAGTACTTATGCCCACAGAATCTGTCAGAATAGACTTCGTACAGGATTTTCAAGCCCATTCATTTTAATAAATGGTATCAACTGTGAAGAATGGTAAGTATGCCCAATGCAGATGCTTGCCATTTTGGATTAAGATTTGCCTTTTAGTAAGTTCAGTATTATATTTGCATAAAGTAAATTCAAAGCCTCTGTACTTCCAGCAAAGTGCTGGCAGTTTTCAAGCCAGTGTGTTCAGTTTTTGCACTTAATCATTTCTGTAAAATTCATACATATCACCTTAGAGTTAATCTATAGTTAGAAAGTTTAGTCACAAATAATCACATTGACAAATTATTTTTTGTTTTGTAGTGTTTCCATGTGTGACACCCAAAGGGATCAATGGAATAGATTTTAAAGGTGAGGCTATCACTTTTAAAGCTACTACAGCTGGCATTCTGGCTACGCTTTCGCACTGCATTGAACTGATGGTAAAACGAGAAGACAGCTGGCAGAAAAGAATTGATAAGGTAATGCTTTGAATCCATTATGGTTTTAAAATTGAATTTCCACACGTGCTTACTTAACACTGTTATAGTGGGGTACAAAGATATATTTTCCATGATGCATGCAGTTTGAGTTGGTTTCCAGATGAGAAGCCAAGGTTCTTCTGTAGAATTGTATTTATTGTTGTGGAGTGGTGGGGGAAAATGAGGAGAATCTATTTTTATATGAACTTGGATGATGCAGCAAGGAGCTTCAGGTTCTTGGAATACTTAAGAAAAGAGGAGAACTACAGATCAGATATTGGATGCAAATTGGATTGGGGCCATGATCCTTGACAATGCCGCAGATAAAGAAGTTTGGATGAAACCAGGGAATTAAAGCAAGAGTAGAGCTGATTGATGTCTACTTGAGATGCAGATAAAGCAGTATAATGATCTGAGCACCCAGGGAAACAAAATAAATGCATCAGTATTATGCCTCAAAGTTCTATATAGAATGCTAAGAATTTGGAGAATAAAACTGGAAATGCTTGCTAAAGGGCTAATCAATGTTGGTCGCTGTTGAAGTATGAAGAATGGATAAAGTTACTTTGGAAATGTAGTGAGAGAAATGTAATCTTTTATGCAAAAATGCATGATCAAATTGACTCATCTGGTGTAGGAGAAAAACCTATCAACGGGGATGAGCCTAATGACCATTTGTTAAAGAATATTTCAGGATGTTGTATTTTGTATTTTAAAATTGGTAGTTATACCCAGAAAGCAGAAGTGAAATGACCACTGTAGGCTGCAATAGTTTACTTTTTTCCCCAACCTCAACTGTGGGATAGAATAATGTGCAAAATTTGTCCTTAAATGTCTAGGAGATTGAAAAGAGACGAAGAGTAGAAGATGCTTACAAGAATGCAATGTCGGAACTTAAGAAAAAATGTCACTTTGGTGGGCCTGATTATGAGGTAAGACTCAAATTACATTCAGTTTCTCTATCAATAAACCATTTTTTTTTGCTTGTCTTAAATTTTTCATTATTTTGAATTGGAGAACAAGGAAATTTGCAAAATTTGCAAAGCATGCGATCGATGTTATCAGCTTTGCTCACAAAACATTTCTTGATTAGATTTTGATCTCTCTTGATTTGAAGGCCTTCTGAGTTTCAAATATTTTTGACTAGAGAAACACACCTTGAAAGCAAAGTGATATTCCTCATTTGAACAAATGCTAAACTTTTCCAATTTAATAACATTGATTTATGTAGAATGATTAATAGATATAATTCCACCGTCACTTCATTTTGCTCTCTGCAAGATGAATGCTTGGGACATGTGTTGTAGTATCACAAACTATTCAAAATCTTATTGTGCAATTCATAAAATTTTGAAATAATT
The DNA here is from genome assembly GCF_009764475.1 of Pristis pectinata. Lineage (NCBI taxonomy): Eukaryota > Metazoa > Chordata > Chondrichthyes > Rhinopristiformes > Pristidae > Pristis > Pristis pectinata. The sequence goes on from NC_067411.1 coordinate 25,443,604, forward strand.
CCCAGAATTAGACTCCACACAAGAAATCATGTTTTTTTTAAGGTCAGAGGTTCAGCAGTAATTATACCCTGATGCACTTTTTTTTAAGACCTTGGTTATAACATTGAATGAGGTATTTTAAAGAGAATAGTACTCTGCTTTGGCAACTAATGCAGAATCAAAGACTGCAATGGCAGACTTTGTAGAGGAGCAGCTATGTCTAACGGAAAATTCTGCATTTCTTTGTTTAACTGTGCTTGTGTAAACATCAGAAATTGCATTTAGTTTTGGCGAGCAATGATTGCAAACTGCAACCCCAAGTTCTGTGTCAATTCATGTGAACTTTCATCTGTGTAGAGTTATACAATTGCAAGTCATTTTAGAGTTCATTTTGTTTTGTGTGATCCTTAGGAAGGTCCAAACAGTTTGATAAATGAAGAGGAATTCTTTGATGCTGTTGAAGCTGCTCTTGACAGACAAGATAAAATTGAAGAACAGGTAAAATTGATAAAATTGTTTTCCTTGTAGTTATAAATAAATTTTTGAGGTTGTAACATGCAGAATAAATAAGTAGGAGCCAGTGAATGTGGTGCATTTGAACTTCAATAAGATGGCTCTTGAAATTATTTACAAAATTTGAGTGCATGTCATTGGGGAGGTAATATTTTGGTATGGATTCAAGGTTGTTTAACAGACAAAGCAGAGTAGAAATAAGCCAGTAATTTTTGGGTCGGGAGGCTTTGGCCAGAGGGATGTCACAGGGATCCCTGAGACCCTGACAGTTAACAATCTATATCAGTCAGTTGGATGAGGGGATCAGGTGTAATATCTCCAAGTTTGCTGATGAATCAAAGTTAGATGGCAGTGTGTGCTGTGTGGAGGATGTAGAGAGGCTTTGGGTGTGTAGACAGGTTATGTTGTGGCGAATTACCAGTATCGGACCGGCTCCCGAGATCACGAGCGTCGTCGGAGGCCCCGACCCAAGATGGCGTGGGGCCGCCCCCCTCCTCCATCATTGGGCTAGGAAAGCCTGCGCGCGGGAAGGTCAGGTGACCCTCACGTGACGTCAGCGCAGGAAGAGTTTCGGTATTAAAAGGCGCACTGTGCCCGTCGAGCAATCGACTTCTGACTCCAAGCAACAGACTCCGTGTCTTTATTCTATAGTAGTGTAGCTAGCCACCACATTGATGACCCCGAAGGGCCCAAACATTTTTGGACCCATGATGTGTGTGCCACAAGAGGTACAGGCAGTAGCTCTTAAACTGCCCACCTTTTGGACCCTCTGGCCACGTGTCTGGTTCGACCAGGCCGAGGCCCAGTTCCAGATTTGCCAAATCACCAGCGACGACACCAAGTACTACTACGTGGTGAGCGCCCTTGACCAAGACACCACAGCCCAGGTTGAGGACTTCATCCAGGCGCCCCCGGAGGAGGAGAAGTGTAATAAGTTCAAGACCCCCCTCCTTGAGACTTTCGGCCTTTCCCGACGTGAACAGGCCTCCCGCCGCCTCCACCTCGTGACAGACCCCCCCCCCCGTGCTCGTGAACGAGATGTTGGCCCTGGCAGACAGCCACAAACCCTGCCTGATGTTTGAGCAGGCCTTTCTAGAGCAGTTACCCGATGACGTCCACCTGCTCCTGGCAGATGCCAACTTCAGCCCCCCCCCCCAGAAGGTGGCCGCCCGGCCTGATGTCCTTTGGTGGACGAAGGAGAGCGGAGTGTCTGTCGAGCCCATTGCCACGCCACGTACCCAGCAGGCAAGACCCAGCAATCGACTGCACCCCACCCGCCACCAGGTCTGAGACACCGACTGACCAATGGTGTTTCTACCACCAGCGGTGGGGCACAGGTGCCAGCCACCAATCAGGTTTCTGGGAAACGACAGGGCCAGCCGCTGCTGATGGCTATGGCGGCTGGCCATCCAGATAGCCTCTTGCATGTGTGGGACAGGCATTCCGGCCGTCATTTCCTTGTAGATACCAGGGTCAAAGTCAGCGTCATGCCTCCCAACAGCCACGAGACTTGCAAGTGCACACCAGGACCCGCCCTCAGAGCTGCCAACAGCGGCGCCTTCCAGACCTTTGGCACCCGTTCGGTGCAACTTCAGTTCGGCACCAGCAACTTCATCTGGAAATTCACCCTGGCTGCCGTTGCGCAACTACTCCTCGGGGCAGATTTCCTTCGAGCCAACAGTCTGCTGGTTGACCTGCAGTGTAAGCGGTTGGTACATGTCAGGACCTTCCAAACGTTCTCGTTGGGTGAGGCCAAGCTACTGGCCCCACACCTCGACTCTATCACCATGTCGACCAACGAGTTTGCCAGGGTCCTGGCAGAGTTCCTGTCTGTACTAACGCCCCAGTTCTCCACCACCTTGCCCAAGCACAACACCCAGCATCACATCCCCACCCCTCCACGCCCGACGGCTACCCCTGGACAAGCTCTGCCTCGCGAAGGAGGAAATCAAGAAGGTGGAGGAGTTGGGGATCATCCGCAGGTCAGACAGCCCATGGGTCTCTCCATTACACATGGTCCCCAAGGCAGCCAGAGGCTGGTGACCCTGCGGCAATTACAGACACCTGAACGACATAACTACCCCGGACCGGTGCCCATGCTGCATATTCAGGACTTCGCTGCCAACCTGCACGGGCGGTCCATTTTTTCCAAGGTCGACCTCGTCAGCGGCTATCACCAGATCCCAGTGCATCTGGACAACATTCCAAAGATGGCGCTAATCACACCTTTGGGCCTCTTTGAATTCGCCTGGATACCCTTTGGCCTCAAGAACGCTGCTCAGTCCTTCCAACGACTGATGGATACAGTCGGGCGCGACCTTGACTTCGTCTTCATATACCTCGACATCTTGATTGCCAGCAGCAGCCACCAGGAACATCTCACGCACCTCCACCAACTCTGTTCTCGCCTGAGGGATTTCGGCCTGACCATCAACCCAGCCAAATGCCAGTTCGGGCTCAAGACAATCGATTTCCTGGGCCATCGGATTGACAAACATGGCGCCTCGCCCCTGCTGGCAAAGGTTGACATCATCCGCCACTTTGCCAGACCCACCTCCAAGGGCCTGCAGGAATTTCTCAGTATGGTAAACTTTTATCACCGGTTCATACCATCCGCAGCCCGCATCATGTGCCCATTGTTTGCTCTCCTGTCGGGCAGAGGCAAGGACCTTGTTTGGTCAGAGGAGGCTGACACTGCGTTCGTCAAAACCAAGCAGGCCTTGGCGAACGCGGTCATGTTGGTGCATCCTCGTACAGACGTCCCGACTGCCCTCACGGTCGACGCCTCCAGCACAGTGGTCGGAGGCGTTCTAAAGCAGCTCATCAAAGGGCATTGGCAACCGCTGGCGTTCTTCAGCAGACACCTTCGACCACCAGAGCTCAAATATAGTGCCTTTGACCACAAGCTATGGGCATTGTACGTGGCCATCAGACACTCCCGATACTACTTAGAGGGCAGGCCGTTTACAGCTTTCACTGACCACAAGCCATTGACCTTCACTTTCAACAAGGTCTCAGATCCCTGGTCAGCACGGCAGCAGCGGCACTTGTCGTACATCTCCGAGCACACCACTGACGTCCGCCATCTGTCCAGGAAAAAGAATGTGGTCGCGGATGCACTTTCACGGCCCACCGTACAAGTTTTGTCCTGGGGGTGGATTTCGGTGCCTTGGCAGAGGCACAACAAATGGACATGAAGGATCCCAGCTATCGCACCATAGACTCGGGTCTGCAACTGCAAGACCTACTGGTAGGCCCCGGTGAGCGCACCCTGCTCTGCGATATCTCCACCGGTAAACCCCGCCCCATCGTTCCAGCTGCCTGGTGTCGACGGGTGTTTGATTCCATCAACTGCCTGGCACACCCATCCGGAATACTGTCCGATTAAGTACACAGGCCATGCCAGATGAAAACAGGTTTCCCAATGGGTCCGGTCCTGCACACACTGCCAAACCTCAAGTACAGCAGCATGTCAAGGCCCCTCTGCAGGACTTTCAACCTACCTGCCAGAAGTTCGACCATATCCATGTTGACCTTGTTGGTCCCCTCCCAGTCTCCCAAGGAGCGCGGTACCTCCTCACGATTGTCCACTGCTTTACCCGCTGGCCCGAAGCCATTCCCCTCGCAGACACCTCCACCCAGTCCTGCGCACAGACCCTTTTGTCAACTTGGGTTGCCTGTTTCGGTGTCCCGGCCCATATCACCTCAGACAGGGGAGCTCAATTCTCCTCCGGCCTGTGGTCTGCCGACTTGGGGTTCCCAGATCCACCTCACCACCACCTATCATATACAATCCAATGGGCTGGTGGAGAGGTTCCATCTACACTTGAAGTCTGCACTCATGGCCCGCCTTAAGGGGCCCAACTGGGTGGACGAACTCCCCTGGGTCCTGCTGGGGATACGTGCCGTGCCAGAAGAGGACCTGCATGCCTCGTCCGCGGAGATCTACGGAACACCCTTAGTTGTCCCGGGCGAGTTCCTACCAGCCCCTCGGGGGCCAGAAGAAGAACCTGCTGCGACACTCAACCGGCTGCGCGAGCGGCTTGGCAACCTGGCCCCGATACCCACCTTGCGACACGGACAGGCCCCGACCCGTACGCTGACGTCCCTACGAGATTGTAAGTTTGTCAGGAGGGGTGAGCACCGAACACCGCTGCAGTGGCTGTAGGAAGGGCCGTTCCGGGTCATCAAGAACAATGGGTCTATGTTTGTGCTGGACGTTGGGGGGCACAAGGAGGTTTTTACAATTGACCAGCTGAAGCCGGCTCACTTAGACCTGGGCCAACCAGTAGTGGTCCAGCGAGCGTGACACAGGGGCAGGCCACCCAAGTCATTGTTTATTTAATTCTGGCTTTCACGACGGTATCGCCAGTTCTTGGGGGGGGGGTGTGGGTGGTTATATGGCGACTTACCGGTGTCGAACTGGCTCCCGAGATCGCGAGCGTCGTCGGAGGCCCCGACCCAAGATGGCGCGGGGCCCTCCTCCTCCATCGTCAGGCTAGGAAAGCCTGCGCGCAGGAAGGTCAGGTGACCCACACATGACATCAGCGCAGGAACTGTAACGTGGGAAGAGTTTCGATATTAAAAGGCGCACCGCGCCCCTGTCAAGCAATTGACTTCTGACTCCAAGCAACAGACTCCGTGTCTTTATTCTATAGTAGTGTAGCTAGCTGCTACAATGTAATAGGCAAGGACATGGCAAGTGGAGCTCTAGTGAGAATATCTGGAATATTGTGTGAAGGTTTGATCTCTCTACCAGGATATATTTATGAGAGTGGGAGTACAGCAATGTTTAACCATTATTGACTCTTGGCATGATGGGCTTTTCATACAAGGAAAGATGAAACAGATTAGGCCAGTACCCCTGGGTTTAGAAGAATGAGAGATGATCTCGTTGAAACAAAGAAAATTGGATTTGATGGTACAGCTTTAATGTCACCCCTGGCAGAAATAACTGGAACCAGGGGTCACAGTCTTAACGTAAGGGATTGGCCATTCAGGGCAGTCGAAAAGAAATATTTTTACGCAGAGAACAGTGAATCTTTGGAATTCTCTACCCAACTGAGCAATGGAGGCTCAGTCACTGATTGTCAAGGAAGGGCAATGGCTCTTTAAATGTTAAAGGAATTGGGGGATGTGAGGTTAGTATAAGAAAGCAGCACTGAAGTGGAAGGTCAGGCCTAATATTAAACAGTGCAGAAGGGACAAGGGACTGAATGGCCTTTAATTTCTTATGGCACTGTGTTCTTGAACAGAATCAGTTATGTGCATTAATCAATTTTAACTCAGTGTTGTAATCATGTTATTTTTAGTCTCATACAGAGAAGTCAAGAATTCATTGGTCAGCTGCTGTGCCTTTTGGTGATTCCTTCTCGACAGTTGGTACCCACAGATTTGCCAAACAGGTATGGTGAGCTGTTTTTTTCATTGTTAAATAGGAATTAAGAGGCATTGCTGAGTATATCCTAATGCCACTATAATGTGATTCCAATCTATAAGTATTTGCTAGAAAATATTTAATTATATTAAACTTTTTGTTGAAGGCCCAAATTGGCAGTTTCTATGAAGAATGCAATGTGAGGGTCTGTAGTTAGATGCTGTAATGTCATGGAAGCACTGCTTGTGGTAGTGTTGGTTGATACTTTCACACATGCAGCAAGGTTTCCCCTTGAGTGTGAAATATCAACATGGGAAGGGGAAAAGAGGCACTTAGAAATTCAGTGTCCATAGAAAAAGCAAGATCTGATGGAAAAGCCTGAAACACTTTTCAGTGGTGTTGATGAGAACCAGAATTCAGTGATCTCACAGCAGATGTAAGTTAGGCATTTACTCTAATCATTGAACATTTTCTTTGTTCAATGGATATGTTAAATTAAGGACTACTTAAATGTGTGTTTTGTCAACTGCTTAATTACCTCTGGTGTTCAAAATGCCATCAGCACATAAATTTACCATGGTTTTCACTGTAGGCAGTGAAATCTCTTTTCCTTCCCCCACCCCCATAATCAGTTTTCAGGAGCCATTTTTACAAAAACTGAAAGACATTTGAATTAGTGTTCAGGAGCTGGATTAGAATTGGCACACGTAGCTCTGCTGCATATGAAGCCACTTTGGACCACAGCCATATATAAATGAAGTTTAATTTTACAACTGACAAACTATTTAGTTTGTAAATAGAGGAACTTTTATCCTGTTATTTCTATTGCATTTATCTGAATTGCTGCCTGTAGTAAACCAAATTCTGAAATGAAAATATTTTAAGAAGTAAGATTTTGTGTATTTTACCTGATTACTGAATCTATTAATTTCAATATCAAGAACTCTATTCAAAAAACACTGTTTAATTACTTGTATACCACAGTTGTATTTGCATAACAATTTTTGAGAACCTAGGCACTAATTGTGACATGTCCTGCAAAACAAGTTGATCAAAAACATGCACCTGATTATTGTATTTTCTTCAGACTCCATGCAATGGAATACACTATTTAGTTGCATGATATCATTGTGGCTGTTCTCATTTCTTTAAAGCTTATTGGCACTTTAATGCACTTTTTTTTTGTGGTGAAGGTTAATGTTTGACTACCTTATTGTGCCTCTGTTCTGAACTGGGTTTTTCTTTATCTGTCTCTGTGGTAGCCCTTTAGTCGCTCTTCCTCCATGTCTTCCATTGATCTAGTCAGTGCCTCAGATGATCACAGATTCAGCGCCCAGGTACTGTATGAACTCAGAGTGGTCCTTCTCTGCAGTTCAATTCTCTTAACTACTTCACCTGGGTTTCCATCCACTCCTAATAGTGGTTGATGGTGATGTTTGTTGATAATAACTTATTCCCTTAGCTAATTTAGTGTATCCACTGCAATACGGTTTTTTTGTGGAAATAACTAACTGCTGAAATACTTCAAATTGCAACTACTGTAGTAAACTTAATAATCCCAGTAAAGAAATTATAATGGCATGTCAAATCTTGTACAGTTGAAAATCTCAACTTTTTATAATGGAAAGCAATTAACTCTAAAGCTACAGAACAAAATGAAATGTGTCATAAAATTGTGCTGTTCTCTCCTGTGGAATAGGTTAATCCAAGCATCACTGCTATAATAACACAACAGCATGCCATACCTTAAATCTGCCATTGCTTATGTTCATGTTCTGACGTTTTGTACTCATATACGCATGACTTGCTGATCTGAATTTTAATGTCGGAAGTTTAACAATTGCAGCTGGTTCCCTTAACGTGTTGTTTTACTTTTTTGTGCAGTTGGCAATTTGCTTCAACTTCATGTGGGAGAGGGAAATTCAGCTGGTCTTGATGTCCTTTTTAATGATGTTGCCTTTTGTCATCTGATATTCATTAGTTTTGAATTAATTGCTGCCTAACTGTGAGGCAGGCCAACACTGTATTTTTCTACATTTGTTTAACACACACATCATATTATAATGAAATTGATCTGTATTTCCAGCCTCGTACTTCCTCCACCATTCCCCACCCTGCCCCAGGTCTGTTTTTATTTTCATGCTACAACTATTTGTAATAATGTTGTCTAATTCTGGTCATGGTGTTTAAACCCACCAAAGTAGTTTGGGACTTTTAAATTTAAGTAATTAAGTGCAGAATCTGTACCTTTTTTAAAAAAAAAATTAGAAGTTGGACTTGGTAATGGTGAAATGAGATTATCATAACTTGTCTGGTTCTCTCTTGTCCTTCAGGGAAAGAAATAGTCATAGAGTCGCACACCATAGAAATGGGCCCTTCAGCCCAATTCGTCCATCCTGACCTGGCTGCCCAATACAGTGGCATGCAAAAGTTTGGGCACCCCTGGTCAAAATTTCTGTTACTGTGAATAGCTAAGCGAGTAAAAGGTGACCTGATTTCCAAAAGGCATAAAGTTAAAGATGACACTTTTTTTTAATATTTTAAGCAAGATTACTTTTTTATTTCCATCTTTTACAGTTTCAAAATAACAAAGGAAAAGGGCCCAAAGCAAAAGTTTGGGCACCCTGCATGGTCAGTACTTAGTAACACCCCCTTTGGCAAGCATCACAGCTTGTAAACGCTTTCTGTAGCCAGCTAAGAGTCTTTCGGTTCTTATTTGGGGGATTTTCACCCATTCTTCCTTGCAAAAGGCTTCTAGTTCTGTGAGATTCTTGGGCCGTGTTCATGCACCGCTCTTTTGAGGTCTATCCACAGATTTTCGATGATGTTTAGGTCGGGGGACTGAGGGCCATGGTAGTCCATTGTGGATTTTGAGGTGTGTTTAGCATCGTTATCCTGTTGTAGAAGCCATTCTCTTTTCATCTTCAGCTTTATTTTTTTACAGATGGTGTGATGTTTGCTTCCAGAATTTGCTGGCATTGAATTGAATTCATTCTTCCCTCTACCAGTAAAATCTTCCCCGTGCCACTGGCTGCAACACAAGCCCAAAGACCCCCATGCTTAACAGTTGGAAAGGTGTGCTTTTCATGAAAATCTGCACCCTTTTTTCTCCAAATATACTTTTGCTCATTGCAGCCAAAAAGTTCTATTTTAACTTCATCAGTCCACAGGACTTGTTTCCAAAATGCAGCAGGCTTGTTTAGATGTTCCTTTGCAAACTTCTGACGCTGAATTTTGTGGTGAGGACGCAGGAAAGGTTTTCTTCTGATGGCTCTTCCATGAAGGTCATATTTGGGCAGGTGTCGCTGCGCAGTAGAACAGTGCACCACCACTCCAGAGTCTGCTAAATCTTCCTGAAGGTCTTTTGCAATCAAACGGGGGCTTGACCTCCACTGTTCCTGTTAACTGCCATTTCTTAATTACATTACGAACTGAGGAAACAGCTACCTGAAAACACTTTGCTATCTTATAGCTTTCTCCTGTTCTGTGGACATCATTTATTTTAATTTTCAGAGTGCTAGGCAGCTGCTTAGAGGAGCCCATGGCTGCTGATTGTTGGGACAAGGTTTGAGGAGTCAGGGTATTTATAAAGCTTTGAAATTTGCATCACCTGGCCTTTCCTAACGATGACTGTGAACAAGCCATAGCCCTAACAAGCTAATGAAGGTCCGAGACCTTGGTAAAAGTTATCTGAGAGCTCAAATCTCTTGGGGTGCCTAAACTTTTGCATGCCACTGTATATGATTGGATATCCACTAATGTGGTTGACTTCTTAACTGCCTCCTCAATTCAGGGCCATGTAGGAATGGACAGTAAATGCTGGCATTGCCAGTGTTCACATCCCATGGACAAATAACTTTTTTAGTAGTTCAGCCATTTTAAACAGTAGCCTAGAATAGTGTACAAGTTCAATTTTGCTTTTTGGAGGATGTTAATGAAATAGTTTACCCTACCAGAGAGAACATTAAGAACTTGGGAATATTGATAAGATTCTAGCTGACTAGTGTCACCATACTTATCATATTTTAGGGTAAAAGCAAAGACACCATGTTCAACTTGACACCTTGCCAATGATTTGTAAGTTTACCCTGCAGTGTCCAATGTGATTTTAAGAATAAGACCTGTGGGCCTGAGTTTAAAGTACGCCCTCAAAGAACCATATGTTTCATACATCATAGATTTAATTGCTGGCACTTTCCCTGAATTAGTGAAATAGGTTATTGGATACGATGTGGGAAAAGTGAGTGGAGATGAATGAAGTTGACCATTTAAATTGTGCTTCAGTTTTTGGAATAATGGCTTAAATGAATCATTGTATCCATTAACAATTTAAGAACTCAGCAAATTAAGCTTATTTTTGTAAATGAGTTTTCAGGAGTCATCAGTTTTAACCATTAATAATTAGCTTTATCTATTGATTCATCTTAAGGATTCGCTCAAGGTCAAGGATGACTTAAGTAGTATTAATACACTTTCACAGAAGAGCATTGATATTCCAGTATCAATGGAACTTGAACTTGCATTGTCTTCAGAGAACTGCTTATTAATTTTGCTAGTATTAAGAGAAAATTCCAGAGGTTCAAACATTGATCACAAAAATCTTTACTCCACCATCAGTTCTCCACCCTCTAAAATTTAATGTTATCCAAAGCCCAGCTGTCTGGACTACATTAGCTCTCCTGTTGAGCAGAACATCAGTTTTTAAAGTCCTCAATCTTATTTTCAAATCCATTTGTGCCCTTCCCCACCCACCCACCCCACTAAAATTTATTTGATAATGGTCCTGTGATGTGCTAAAGTATGTTGCACACCTGTATGAGCATGTTAAGATGCCTGTAAAATCACTGTTGCTAACTTCCATTTCCAAGTCAAAACTATGACAGTGAGCGTTCTTTCCTCTGCCTCATGCAGCTGTTTGCTCTTATGAAATGGAACCATTTAAAACTAAGCAAGTTATTGTCATCAATAGGATTGCCCTATAGTTGATACATTTACACCATTTATTACTTCAGTTCAAATGTCCCAAAGGTTTGTTGACAAATAGCTTCTTAAATAAATTTAACTATATGCTTTCTCTATCACATTCGATGCACTCCTGCCTGAAAACTTGTTCATGCTGTAAGTAGATAACAAGTCTGCTTGTATTTTTTTTTATTAATGTTGTAGTATATTCTGAGTCTGATGCAGAATAGAAAGCTATAGGATAGCGAAGATGCTGCCTAACCTGCTGAGTGTTTCCAGCATTTTCTGTTTTTATTTATAGGTTAGCAACGTGAACTTTCTCATCATTTATGGTTAAGTACTTTAAAGATGTCCAGGTTCAATGTGCTTCAAACCAGTATCTAACTTTCCAATTCTCTTATTTTAACAGTTGGGAGGTTGAATAACTTGTGTACCTGAAGTGTTTTCACATGCAATATGCTATTGAACAACCATGAAACATTCAGCTTCATTTTGAATAATTTTTATTCCTTTAGATTTTGACCTAGATGTATAATGCTCAGCAAATAAGTAGTCCATTATTTTTGACATCACAAATAATGCATTTGCTAAAGAAATAGCTTCCTGACAATTTGCTCGATTCTTCCTTCACTTTGTCTCAGTTTATCTCAGACTAGGACAGTCATACAAGCTTGGAAATTTTGCATCCAGCTGTGACCTTATCCTTCATTTATAACACAACTGCATGGAGCCAATTTGTCATTTCCTTTCTCTCCCCACCCTCCACCCTCATCGCTATTTTTGGCAGTATTATTGCAGCTTCCTGGTAGAAAGTGTTTTTTTGAGAATTGTTCAAACTGAGAAATTCTAACTTAAGCTTTGGTAACATTCTTTCCTTTTGTTAATCTTCCCATCCAAAATGACTCTCTCATTCTAAATAAACTTGAAATTTTCAGTTTAAGATTTAATAGATTTGCTTGAAGCATATCAGTTTACAGGATCTAAAGCTTTCATGTTTAATGTTAGTGCAAGTTTATAGTGCAGAGCCTTCAGTATAAGCAACAGCAGAGCATGATTTTTGGTTATAGTATTGAAGCTTATTAAAAGATCCAGTCGGGAATGAGCATCATGTTACATGACCAAGAAGCACAACTAAGACTTTTCTGTAACTAAGCAGCTCTAATCTTATAACTTCACTGTTAACACTATGAAAGAATGTTTTTAAAAATTCCATGTTTCCTCATGGTTTGTTGTTGTATGCATGTTTGCTATTTTATTTTGTAAATTGCAAAGTACATTCAATAGCATTATTAATCTTGAGTTCTTGCCCATTTGACAGCTTGACACCATTAATTGTCTTTGATATTCTTAGATAAAACTGCTAATATTAAATACATATATGGCATGTGTTGCGTATATCAAAATGGTACAAATGAAAGTTCACAAAGAATGACCTGATTTGCATCTTGGCCTAAAACAGACTTCAGTAGAAGAAATTTGAATTGTGATATGTAATAATGCAAATTTTTGATTTGACATAACCTATTGTTACACATGCTCTTCAACTTTCAATTCAATTCTTGTGTTTTAGGAATGCCATTTCTAAAATTACAGAAAAGAATTCTGCTACTGATGTAACAATACCATTTCTAGAATTGATTTTAGCCCTGGGCAATTGCTCATGCTGTAAATTAAGGTTCCAGTATGTTGTTTATTTAATATAGACAGTTTTGAAAATTTGAATTTGGTGAAGTCCAGTTAAATGCTTCAAGCTAACATGTAATGAGGGTGCAGGTTCATATTTGTGAACGGTGGATTTGAACTGATACTGAATTTTCACCAAAATGACCCTTTAAATGGATTTCTAGATAAGATGGACTGCTGGCCTGCACTAGTCCTCTGGGTTTATATAAATCTTGAAGTGATTTAGCTACATAATGTATTATAGAATGTGTGAGCCAAAAAAATGGATTAATGTTGAAGTCGTGTGCATTTTCCCTGAGGTTAAAAACTTATTAGATCTTCTTTAAAAATCCATACAGTAATTAAGTCTTTTAGAATGTGGTCTTTTGACATATTGGTCCTTTTTAAACAAAATTAAATCAAAATTAGCCTTGCTCAAATTTAACACTAAAAGCCATCCTGGGGTAATGAACAGGCTCTGTTTTTACAGACATCCATAAGTTGATTTTATCTGTAAGTTGGAAAGTGCACACAAATCACTCAATATGGTAACCATACCCCCACAGTATTGTAACAAATGGCATCAAGAGCACATAAGACTAATAAGAAAGAACAATTACTAAAATTGGAGAGAGAGGAAACTAGTTCTGCTGGTCTTAGGAATGAACATGTGTATGTACATCTGACTTCTGAAATTTAATATTATGGGAGCTCGTTCGATTGTATGGGTATCCACAGGTCAGGTATTCATAACCTGGGGGTGGCCTGTATTTTGTAGTCCTAAAGCATATGGAAGATTAAGGAATGGGAAAAAAAAATGAGATGTATTCCCACTTTAAAAGATGTTCAAGAGGCAAATTCACTGATCACCTTTCTCCAGGTGAGAGAATAATGACAACTTTGCTGTTGACAGCTTTCTTCCTTTATAATATACTATGCTTTTTTTTGTCAAATCCGAATAAGTTATTGAGGTAGAGACCATCTCGGCATTAAAGAATTGTTTAGCCTTATAGCTGAAGATCAGCATGGTCCTGCCACATTGAGGCCTTAATTTTATCATTGATTTGTTTAATTTAGTTCATGATGAAAAAGATCTGGTTCACCCCAGCCCAAGAACTTGAGGAAACATTTTGCTATTTGAGTTTGTGCAGGGGAAAAAAAAGAACAATTGTATTTCTAAAGCACTTTTAAAAGAAAATGTTAAAATGCTTCACAGGAATTAGACAAAAAAATGGATGTTGAGCCAAAAGGAGAGTGACTATAATACCCAATCAAAGAGGTTTTCAAGGAGATCAGCGACGACAGGAAAAGAGATAAACACAATGGGAAATGCTGGAGTGCAGTAGACTGAATGCAGCTGCTGAAGTGTGGCAAGCAGATGATGACAAAGTTGAAGTAGTAGAAAGCCCTGCAAGATGTTGAAGGTGCAGAAGATGTGGTAAAATGGTAGATGTAAGGACATGATAATAAAATATTTAATCACAAGTGTGAGAATTTTAAATGGTAGTATTGAGGACCAAGTTGAATAGGATTACAGTATTTTGCAGAAGGCACTTTAAGCTCTGGGGGGAAAAAAAAGAGGCCAAAAAAAGGCCCAGAACACACTGCAGGCAACCCCATATGGTGGGGGGCGTGAGCAAAGGAGTTTTGCATTCCTAGAAAACAGTCTGTATTACGATTTTCCGTAACAAAGCCACATCATCTGCACATGCGTCAGGAAATGAGTTGAAAAAACTGTCAACTTTATTTACTTTCCACACAAGTTCCATGAGAACGAGTTTTATTCTTTATCTCAAATTTTTGCACAAGTAATGGAAATTTGCCCAGAGGTAACAGGGGTCGCCTGTAGTGTTTTGATGCCCCAGCAGTAGCAAGCATTTCTGCATTACCATTTTGTAGATAGTATCTACCATTTGGTGGGTTAGAGTATCTTATGACTGTTAAAGATAACCTTGACCAGCTGCCACTAAACATGGAAATGCTAATTGCTTCCTTTGCCATTTTAGCTTTTCTTAGGACATCTGTGTTTAAGTCAGGAAATTGAACAGAGCAGTTTTAGATCATTTCAAGCAGAAGGGAGGGCACTTAAACAAATTTCAAAGATGGTGACTTTGTTGCAATTACTTTGTCATTCAGAGCAGACTATTGCATCCTAGTTGTGGAACTTCATTGAAGTTCAGGAATCTCTAAATTAATATAAGCACAAAACTTTTTAATTAGAGATACCTGAACTTCAACAAAGTTCCACAACTAGGATGCAATAGTCTGCTCTGAATGACAAGAAGTTAGACTTTTCAATGGACTGGTACTCAGTAATCCCTCAGACATGGCACATGCTATGAATTAAAGATCATTTCAGTTTCATTTTGACTTAAATTGCAGTGGATGCTTTTTACCACTAGAGAGAGACTGAACTTTCTAGCCCAACCACACTTTATATTTCCATAGTAGTCTTCATGTTGATAGTCATAGAGCAATACAACACGGATGCAGAGAAATCTTGATGATTTTTCACAATATGGCTGGTAATAAATGGATATGTGACAGGGTGGTGGGGCAGCATGTTAATAAAATTCATCTTAGAAGGGAGGTCCTCTCTTGGAGATTTAGAAAGAAAAGTTTCATGAGGGAGTATGCAGTGTTATTCAAAGTGAAGCTGTGTGTGGACTTTGAGAACTGGAGGGTGCATGTAAAAAGCATAAATTAAAGGCTATTTGAGGTAGATGGGGTGAGGATTTGAACTGTAGTTGATTGTTGGGGAAGTCGAGCTTGAGATTAGTAGATATTGTTTGGGCTGGAGCAGTCTGAACATTGAGGTTTGGGTAGTGACTTGTACTTAAATCTTATGGTTAAGCAGCTAGGATTGGAAATGGAGAAAAGCATTGTATGTAAATGTAGGTGGTATGAATAGCAAGTTTGCAAATAGCGTGTAGATTGCCAGTGTTGTGGATATTGAGGAGGGTAGTCTTCAGCTATTGACCAATATTGATTAGTTGGTAAGATGGGCAGCAATGGAATTAATTCTTGGAAAAAATCCTAGTGGAGGAGGCCAAGGGAGACGTGGAACAAAGGGCCTGTTTCTGTGCTGTATAACTCTGACTTGTGTTGAGCTTTAAGGAGGGGTGGCAATGCTGCTGATTCTGTGATTAGGACGTTTGAGGGATGGAGGAGCAATAAACTTGGTTGCAGTCTTTATCACAGGAAGAAAAGGATGATGATGACCAATTCTGTAGGGGGAAAATATTTAGATCAGAGGATTCAAATAGTGAATGATATGCTATATTCAAGAATTGTAAAAAGGAAAGGAAGTTTTGAAGACTGGACAGCAATTGAGCATGGAATATTATGTTGAGTAAAAATTAAGATTTGAAAAAATTGAGACAGGTGATGAGTATGAATAATTCTTTGAAAACCATATTAAGTAAATGTCTGTAGCTTTACACTAGAGTATAGTGTACAAGACTAATCTCAAGTAGGGCTGAGTTACTTCAGCAGAGAAATGGTACAGATCAAGAGAAATGTTACACTACACTAGCAACTGATTTAGACCTGATATAGAATACTGTGCTATCAAAGTCCAGTAATAGTACTCAGGGCTGTTTATCAACGTGTGCGGTTGGTCTTATTTCTGCAGCATAACAGACATCAAGTAACTTGACAGGAATTTCATAGTTATGGAAGATTGATTATCTAAATTATTTTTGGTTTTATTTGCATTCATAAACTAGCAGATTAATGGAAAAGGAATTCTGACATGTAATATGCCCTATAAGTAATAAACATTTGGAATATGTTACAGACAAAGGAGTCAAAGCAAATGGATGTACTTGAGGCCATTTGTTGAATTTCTGTATTTGGAAATGGTAGAGAGAAATGAAGCTGAAAGTGATGCTGCATAAAAAATCAGGCTTGTGACAACCTGCATGTTTGTGTCTCTGAAATTTCCTATGACCAAAGACTTTTGTCAGACTGGTTTCCATCTGTTCATTATGCTGCAAAATACGGTTCGAGTATTGAAGGTTGTAAAGATGTTGCTTTTTTGGCAGGTTGAAGAAATGGTGCAAAATCATATGCAGTACTCTCTGCAGGATGTAGGTGGAGATGCAAATTGGCAGTTGGTGGTGGAAGAGGGAGAAATGAAGGTGAGTAATATTGGCATGATTGTAATATTTAAAATGCATTTTTTTTAAAGAGTGGAATAGATTTTGATCTAGGCTAGATCCAGCCCTTGTTCTCAACAAATGTACAGTTGAGACAAATGCTTAACTGTGGGTGTAGCTGCTATTTAAACCCCTATAGTCAAACATTAATCCACTCGTCCATACTTCTCCATTTTAACACAGGTGTACAGGAGAGAAGTTGAAGAGAATGGGATTGTCTTGGATCCTCTCAAAGCAACACACTCTGTCAAAGGTGTTACAGGTCATGAAGTTTGCCATTATTTCTGGAATGTTGATGTTCGCAATGATTGGGAAAGTAAGAATATTTTGCATTATTTTCAAATTATAAAAATGCCTGTAATTTTTTTATTGAATAGATTAGTAGCACATAATTAGTAATTTCCACCATGAAATTTTACTCATCTAGGATTGTTAAATGTTTAAAGTGTTGAATTTTAAATGCAAACTTTTTTTACTCCATTAGCTGATTCAAATCTGCTCTACTTAGTTATTTCTCGATCAATGGACTGTTAATTTCGCTATCTTTCATTCTATCTGACCTGTTCACTCCCATTCCTCGCTGTGCATAATGAGTCCTCATTTTCAGCAACTTGGAATGCAAAATATTTAAAACCTAAAAATACAAAGACAAATATAAGTGGACCTGAGTTACTCTGGCAAAAGGACATTTGTTTCAAGCCAAATGTGGCAGGAAGGATTCATTGGCTACGTTGTTTTTAGTTGAGGGATGAATATTGGCTAAAGCCCAAAAGAATTCTCTGCTCCCCACCAACCACCTTCCCCCCCCCCCCCCCACCTCCCAAAAGTGGATAAGTGATCTTGGTACACCTCTGAACTTCCGAAGCAATCAAATGGGTCCTCTCCTCTCATCTGATGGGTAGCATTTCCAGCAATGAGCTCTCCCTCAGTATTGTAATAAAATATCAAACTAAAATTATGTTTTTTATCCTTGGAAAGGAGGTCAGGTTTACTCCATTGCTCTTAAGATGTGGATGTTCACCTTGTCCCAGTCTCTTTCCACTAAGGATGTTTCTTTTGCTGTAGGAGGATGGCTGGATAGGAATTAAAGAGTGAGACTAATTAGTGTTTTATATTGAGATATCTTAACCTAGAAAATATTGATAATTTTAACAATGTGCATTACTTGAATTTCATAGAGATCATGCACTTAATGATCCTCTGTCTTCAAAAATAATGAATGTGCTTTTAAAACATCGGAATCAGAATTCCTATTATTTAATTGTTTAAGTGAAGCCAGGACTTTAGCACTTGCATATTTTCTTGCAAAAATTCCAAACTTATTGACAGTCTTGGAATACCAAATCTGTCAGTTTGTTCTGTAGCTGGAATCCCACAGTAAAGCTCAATCTTGCTGAGGTTCCCCTGCGTTTACCTTGGGGAATTCTGCCTAGGATCCTGTATTTGCTGTGTTAGACTGTGACTTTGGATGTTGCATGCCTACAAATGTACAATAAGAAAGGCACATTTCATATGTATATTTTGTTTTAATGTTTTTAGTTATTTAGAAGACCTAAAGAGTGCTTAATAAATTGCATTCACTTTAAACAATTTTAAATGCATCTAAATGTTAGAAAGCCTCACTGCTTTTATAGATGGCAGAGCTGAGAGTGGGATTTTGCTAGCTCTCACAAGCTTTCTGGGGCACTGGGGGGATAGAGCTTCCATTGTGCACAAACCATGCATCTGGAACTTATGCAAGTGCTAAAGTCCTGGGGCTTGCTTCACTCAAACAGTTAAATAATATGGAGTCTTGAGTAAAGGAAGTTTGGAAATGGATAACTGCAGATAACTATATGGCCAGCAAGATCTTGCCCATTACTTTATATATTTTGGCCATCAATAGGATGAAATAGTTTTGGGTCTCTTTCATCCCTGTCAAATTGTTTGGCATGTACTTTTTTTTCCTCTTCTGGCCCCTCCATTTCAAGAATAAAACAAGTAATTTTATCACATTAAATGCAGATCGCAATTCAAATAACATTGGACAAACTACTAAATGAAATTAAACTGAGCATGATATAAAACTGAAGAGGTGTCTTCTATCATAGACTAGTTAAAACATTATCAGCCATGGAAAAGGCAAAGTACTATTTTCAACACACTCGTCTCAATATTTTCCTTTGCGCAACGGTCTATTCCCCAGTCTCTAGCATTTTGCTTTCCTTGTGAATAAAAGGTCCCTATATTAATCATGCACCTTTATCTAATTTCAGAAGCAACTATTGATTTGACTTTTAAACCTGTACACATTTGCAGTCAACATTTTCATATCTTGTACTTTTTCCATGTACTGATGTATACCCTCATTTGTGTGAAATGATTGGATGATGTATCCATTTATACCCACAGCAACAATTGAAAACTTCCATGTAATAGAAGTTCTATCAGATAATGCAATCATCATCTATCAGACTCACAAGGTATGTACTTTTTTTGCTTTTAAGCTATTGAACATTACAGGCTGCAGATAGTGACTTGTGATGAAGGAATGTTCAAAGTTTCTAGGCTGTTTAGGTGCAAGTCACATTAATTCATGGGCTACGTATCAATGTTTCCAATAAATGGTATTGGCCTTGAGGTTTCTTCAGCTGGTAAATTAAGTTTCAAGATTGTTAAGCATCTTTACCCACCAAAGAGCAGAAAGAACATTAAGGTGGACAAGTTTCCAGGGCCTGATGGGATCTATCCCAGGTTATTGAGAAAGGTAAGAGAGGAGATCGCTAGGGCCTTGACAGAGATCTTTGTATCCTCTTTAGCTGCATGCAACATCCCAGAAACTGGAAAGTAGCAAATGTTGTTCCTTAAGAAGCGTAACAGGGATGATCCAGCAAATTATAGGCTGCTGAGCATTGCATCAATGGCCAAGAAGCTATTAGAGAGGATTCTTAGAGATAGGATTTACTTGCATTTAGAAAATCATGGGCTTATTAGGGATGGTCAGCATGGCTTTGTGCTGGGCAGATCGTGTCTTACAAACTTCAGTTTCTTAAGGTGACAAAGTTGATTGAGGGTAGAGCAGTGGATGTTGTCTACATGGACTTTAGTAGGTATTTGACAAAGTCCCTCATGGTAGGCTGATCCGGAAGAAAAAGGCATATGAGATCCATGGAGACTTGGTAGATAGGATTCAAAATTGGCTTGGCCATAGAAGACAGAGGGTAGTGGAGGGGTCTTATTTTAATTGGAGGTCTGTGCCCAGTGGTGTTCTGCTGGGATCTGTTTGTGATGTGTATAAATGATGGGCTGATTTGTAAACTTGATGTCAGAAAAATTGGTGGAGTTGTGAATAGTTAGGAAGGTTGTCAAAGGATGCAGCAGGATGTAGATCAGTTGGAAATATGGACAGAGAAATGGCAGATGGAGTTTAATCTGGACAAATATGATGTGTTGCATTTTGGCGGGTCAAGTATAAGAGGGAGTATACAGTAAATAATCAAACTCTTAGGAGCATTGTAGTACAGAGGGATCTAGGGGTGCAAGTCCATAGCTCCCTGAAAGTGGCTATCATAAGTAGGTAGTATGGTAAAGAAGGTGTACAGCATGCTTGCCTTCATCAGTTGAAGTGTCGAGTATAAAGGTCGGGAAATTATGTTGCAGCTGCATAAAACTTTGGTTAGGCTGGATCTGGAGTATTGTGTGCAGTTCTGGTTGCCACATTACAGGAAGGATGTTTAGGCTTTGAAGGTGCAGAAAAAGGTTCACTAGGATGTTGCCTGGATTAGAGAGTATTAGCTGTAAGGAGAGGTCAGACAAACTTGGATTGTTTTCTGTGTCAGAAGCTTAGGGGCAGCCTGATAAGAATATATAAAATTGTGATAGGCACAGGGTAGATATTCAGAAGTTTTTTCCCAGGATGGAAATGTCAAATACTAGGTCAAAGTTGAGTTTGTCATATGCACAAGTACATGTATGCCAGGTGCAATGAAAAACTTGCTCGCAGCAGCATCACAGGCACATAGCATCAGATAAACAGCATTCACAAGAAAAACATAAATTGTGAAAACTGTGTATAATTTATAAGAGAGAACGCAATTAGAACAAAAAAAAAGCCAAGTCCATTTTAGTGCAAAGTGATCAAAATGGTCTTGTGTTGCTAAACTACAGTGATTAGGGTTTTGCTGGTTGGTTCAAGAACTGAATGATTGAAGGGAAGTAGCTGTTCTTGAACCTGATGGTGTGGAACTTCACGCTTCTGTATCTCCTGCCCAATGATAGCTGTGAGAAGATGGCATGGTCTGGATGGTGGGGGTCTTTGGATGTTGCCACCTTGAGGCAGCGCCTCCTGTAGATACTGCCGATGGTGGGGAGGGATGTGCCCATGATGTATTGGGCAGAGTCCACTGCTCTCTGCAGCTTGTCCCTGTGCATTCAAATTGCCATACCAGACCATGATGCAGCCAGTCAGGATACTTTCACCAGTACTTCTGTAGAAGTTTGGTATTCAGTGAGAAGCGGAACCTCCTTTACTTTCTCAGGAGGTTAAGATGCTGGTGTGCTTTCCTTACGTATGTATCTATGTGCTGGGCCCAGGACAGATCAGGGGGCATAGCTTTAAGGTGAGGGGGGAAAGTTTAAAGGAGATGTGCTGGGTGAGTTTTTGACAGAGTGGTAGGTGTCTGGAACGCACTGCCAGGGTAGTAGTGATACTGTAGTAGCATTTAATAGGCATTTATTCAGACACAAATGTGCAGGGAATGGAGGGATATGGATCATGTGCAGGCAGATGGGATTATTTAATTTGAATTCGTGGTCGGCACAGACATCATGGGCAGAAGGGCCTGTTCCTACATTGTACTGTTTGATGTTCTATGTAAATGAATATCAAGATTTTTGGCATTGATTTGATAACTTGCTGATGGGCAGTTTTTTTTACTTGTCCAGAGGGTTTGGCCGGCCTCTCAGAGGGATGTGCTTTACTTGTCTGCAATTCGAAAGGTTCCAGCTACAAATGAGAATGATCCAGATACGTGGCTTGTCTGTAATTTTTCTGTCGAGCATGACAGTGCTCCTGTAAGTGTCTGTTTTCATTTTAAAAACATTTTTACTATAATTGAAGAGTAATAAAACATATAAAGAAACTTTGCATAGTATAACCTGATTTTGGTTTTATAAATGGCTAGATGTACTAATCTACTTGAGCTATCAGCTTAAAGTCAGTGAAGTAGTTGCTGAATATACTATTTAGTAACGATGCTGATTTATTAACATTTGAACTTCAATGTTGCTGTGTGTTTCTACACCTATTTAACAGCAGAATAATAGATGCGTACGTGCCAAAATAAACATTGCCATGATCTGCCAGACATTAGTAAGCCCTCCAGAAGGTAACCAGGCAATCAGTCGAGACAACATTCTGTGCAAGATTACATATGTAGCCAATGGTAAGTTAAAATTTCTGTTTTCTTTTTAAAAATCTGCTGAAATTGCAACCAAGTATTCCATGGAGAGCTGCTGCTTCCACATCCCAGACTTTGAAGCTGGGAAGTCTCAAAGGGCATCTTCTGTCTCCCTATTAGATTATTTCTCACCATGCTAATACGTTCAAAGGAGTGGTGTCATTCTGATGACTCTGTAATATGCTTCCTGGGGCCATTTTGTATCATCTTGGGTGCAGTGCCCAAAATTCCATGCACACAACTCCAGATGAGTTTTGAGAAACCCTCAGTGCAACTGGCCATCATACTCTCCCTTGTATTCTAACTTTTTAAGGATTAAGATCGATATTACATTAGCCACATTGATTTCTTTTGTATCTATGCACTAGCTTTTCATGTAATGTGTATGTGGAGACTTTAATCTCATTTACTGACCTTTGGATGTTGAAGAGTACTTGAGAAAATACTTTGGTTTGTTGTCCTGGGGACCGAAATACCCGACCTCCTGTTTCCTACATCGGTCTCCAGGTTCCACATTTTTGTTTTCTTGCAAATTCTGCCCATCTTTCTAATTTTCTTCCATCTTCAGTTTGCTGTATTTTCTAGCTGGCAACCATCTGCGAACTTTAATATGTAATGCTTGGTTCCTTCATCTTGCTCATGAAGATGAAAAAAGTATTGCAGGGTCCTGTCCAGCACCACTTCCCACATCCCCACCAGAGATCAAGCCCTTTATCCTCGATCCTCCCAACCATTACAGACCCACGTTGCAACTTTGCATCTGATGTTACTTATTTCCTTCTAATTCATTGGCAAAACCTTATCAAATGAACATTTCCCTTTTCATTGTATTTGGAAAATGTCACTAATATAATGTAACTAGATTCATTGTGATGTAATGTGCATTACTTAACCCTGCCTGTGATCAGCACGTGTTGATTATCCTTGTTAAGTAATGGAGTGACAGTTTACAATTTTCTAATCCATTAGTGCAATACCTAAACCTGTAGCAACAAAGTACTATTGTGTTCAGTCATTGCAGAGCACATAGGGGACCATGGGCTGTCCAGAGTTTCCACCAGCAGCAGGATTAATTTATAGTGCTGCACTTGGGAACTGAGTTTTCTCATGAGCCACAGAATTATCAACTGTTGGGGTAACAGTTCTACCATGCTGTAAGCCCAAGTGACACAGTTACAATTCAAAGAGCTTTGGTCATCAGGTGGGATGCAGGAGATCTGCAACACCATAAATACAGAGAAGCCAATCTGAATTGACAATGAGACTTAATGGCACGCACTCATATACTTAAACTGCATAGCAACCTTAGTCAAGCACAATGTGCAGTTAAGTGCCAGTTTCCAAAGTTTGCCATCTGTGTCATGTTCCCTTACTATTTATTTTGCAGATAAGTGGTATTTTAACATCTGCCTCCCCAGTGAAATTCATTGAGTGACGTGAAGCTGCTGTATTTGTAAGGTGGTTGGAGAAAATTTCTCATTTGTCCTACAAGATTTCAAAATATTGTTTCTGTTCTTAGTAAATCCTGGAGGATGGGCACCAGCATCAGTACTTCGGGCTGTTGCAAAACGTGAATACCCCAAATTCCTCAAGCGTTTTACATCATATGTGCAGGAGAAGACTTCGGGCAAAGACATTCTTTTCTAGTATCCAGAGGTACAACATAACACTAACCATTTTATTTTTATTGATGAGTCATTAAAACAGATGCCCAGTATTTTGTAGTGTGCTTTGAGTGCACTTGAAGGCAAATGTTTTGATATCTTGATAGCTGTTTGAAATCTGAAACTGATATTGGTTGTTGTGTGGATGTTAGGGTGACTGGATTATTTCAGATACTAACAGCAGCTCCATATTTATACATACTGTTACTATTAGAATTAAAATAGTCTTGATGCAAATCGCTTCTCCCTGAATTGTGAACAGTCCCATGTGAACAGACTTGCAAGAGGGAGAAGTAAGTAACTTTGCTTCAACATTTCCTCCTCTTAGAATTTTGTTGTGGTGCTGATATAAATGTAATTTATTCCCACTGCATAAATTTCAGACTCTCTAGAAATGTGGTTAGGATGTAGAATTTGTGCTGAAAATTGTAGAATCAGTACTAGCCATTTGTGAAGTCTTGGCTACGGTCCTAATCTCATTACACAACTATTGCCCAAGAGATATTGTCAGGGGTCCAATTGCTTACATTGCATCAAAAGAGGAATGAAATATTGTCTGTTTGCTCAGAACTAATTGCAAAAAATCAGAATAATTCAAACTTGTGTGCAAACATTTCTGATACTAAAACAAAAATAGAAAATGCTGGAAATACTCAGCAGATCAGGCTGCACCTGTGGGAAGAGAAATAGAGCTAACACTTTGGGTTGTATTGACACTATTTTACAGGCTATCTCGAGCTACATTACAGAGAATAATTAGAGGAGCATTCTGAATTGAAGTATCTCGCAATGAATTTTAAAATGTTGCAAGGAAAATGCCTCATTTGTGCCTCTGGTTCGTAAAAATATTAGGTGTGTAAATGCTATGCTAATGAAACTGTCCTAAAATGAAAGTATACCATTTTCTTTCTGTAGTGTTCAGAATGGATGTGCTGCTGTTCCGACCACTGTTTCTCTGGTGATCAACAAATAGACGCAAAGGTATTCTCCTACGCTCGGGGATTACGTGATTCCAAACTGGCACAATGAATTTCTAATGTCTTTTCATCTCGCAAGGCCAGTCCCAGTTCTCAGCCTGCACCCAGCTGCTATCGGCTGCTACATTGTATCTGTGGCTGATTGTTCAACACTGTCTGTGCTCTGTTGCATTTTGGTGCATCAGTGTGTAATTCATTTGTATGTGCAGCTCATACAGCCGTTTACAATTTGACCCAGCATTTTTTTACAGAAGCAATCACACTTTGGAACAAAAACAATAGGTTGATGGCTTTAATTGTTTAAAAAAATAGCATGCTTGTTAATGTAGGCCTGCATAATCATGGCCAAAACTTCAACTTTTTTTTCACAGCAAACAAACAGCCTAATTTGTGTTCTTAAATTTCACAAGTGTTAACCATCTTTGGGGTCTACAATGGGATTATTTTCTTTAAGTCTTAAGTCTTGCTAATCAGCACCCTAATCACTGAACTCATCACACTCTTCTATTGGTAACTTCTAACACCAGTATCCTTGTTTTTTCCCTTTGAAACTAATCTCTTGTAAAATCAGTTCAGGGCTGACTGTGCTCTTTGACCTCTGGCATTTGCCCCTTCTTTCTTACTATCTCCTATGAAGAACAAGTAGTTTTGATGGAGATTTTGAAAAGCTTTATTTCTGTTTTGTTTACAAACTTTCTACTGCATTTTTTAGTTTGTATATTTGTTACAAATATTTTTGTTGTAATTGAAAGTTCTGAATTCTTTAAGATGGTGGTATGGGCTGAAAAGGGGATAACAGTACTTGAAACATGTCAAATGAGGGTTTTTTTCATTTTGAAATAGATTGATGTTCTAGTCATGACCAGTGAAGACATGTCGTTAAAGAATGAATGACCTGTTTTAAGCAATATTGGTGCAAGAGGGATGTATTTTTGTGAGTAAAGTTTGATGGCTAAATCATAGTTGATAGGCAAAGGCTATTGCATAAATCTTTAATGCACCACTTTCAAAAACTGCACATCTTCCTCTTCACTAATGCTATTGTGCAGAATCTGTTCTGAATTGAATTAATTATCTGATCAGCAGAACTAGCCAACTGTATTTCGTGAATGGATAGGCATGCTCTTCAAATGTATAGTTATTTGGAATAGGCATATCTGAAGAACTTTGGTTCCCTTGAAATTCTGTGCCGTGAGATCCTTTTTCTTCCTGTTGATTTCAAGACTGTACTTGGTGCTGTGTTTGTAACTGCATGCAACTAAAATATTTATACTGTTTTCATTGCTGGATTGTAGAAATACTTGGTCTTAAGTTGTGCACATAATATTCCCTCTTATTTTGCAACAACTAAACTTGACTTTTTTAATAATATCTAAAGTTTAAACCTGTAACAGAAACTTTTGTATGGTGAATAACTGTTGTATGTGATCAGCATAAAGTACTTCATTTTTTTTCGCAGCACATTACTCAGTACATTATATCCAATACAAACAGCTACAATTGTAAAAGTGCCTAAATTTGAGGATTGGTTATGCAGTCAGTAGATTGTCTTACTAGATTCTGAGAGCAGCCTGTTCAATTATGAGTATGATGTATTGAGAATTGATTTAGAACATGTTTAGTTGTACCTGAACTTTCAGACTGACTAAAAGCATCCTACTGTTTATAAGGAACATGCTGATCAGTTCCATGGTTCAGCAGACATTCATAATCTGCATTTTTAAAATGGTCATGTAAATAGCTATAAATCAACAAGAAGAAAGGATTGCTTAACTGAATGCAGAGGTTTCTTTCAATTAGACAGAATAAATATATCTCTTATATACAAGTGAAATACAGATTTCCAGATATATGGTTCATTTTGGCATTGAGTCAACTTGTAGCTAACGTTAGTCAGAGGCAACATATAGGGGATGCTTTTGGACTCCTGTTCATTCCCATTCTATTTTAGTTGGTAGAAATATGCTGCTTAATGAGATTGTGATGAAATTATTTCCTACAAAACACCTCCCTCAATACTAATTACAATTCAGATCAGACTACACAAAGGTGTTTTTTTTTAAATACTTCCCACCAGCTCTTTTTTCCATCCCATACCCTGGCACTTTGCCAAGTTGCTAGCTTGTTTGATTGCTTACATTCTGTTTACTGTGCATGTACTAATTTTTCATCACCTGCATGATTTTAAAAGAATCAGTATAATTGTTCTTATGAACCAAAGAAATTCCCCCACAAAATCTTATGCCAAGTTAACATTCCAAATGGTGTATGAAATAAAACTGTAATTGGAAGTGTTGGCTGCCCAGTAGTACATGTTTAAAGACTGATGCTGACAAATGGTTTCAGAAGTGTTTTCCAGTGCTCTCTGTTCAACGCAAGGGTGCATCATTGGGTGGAGTACAATAAGTGAGGTCTTGCATGGCAGAATCATATTGACACCTAAACTCAGAAGCTAAATAATGGCAACTCTGGGAGATTAAGTGCTACATAGTGGTATTTTAGAATGTTTGTTTCAATCAATGGGGCTTGTGTTTTGGTAAGTGGCCATACGTAGGCTAGCAATGAGATTTTTTTTCCCAAAAATGATATTTGGGTCAAGCATTAGTGTGATGAGTCAGATAAATTGGTTAATCTGCTGATGGGAGTAGGTTCTTTACCCTTTGCAAACATTTGGGCCATCTTTCCTTAAAATTCTTTTCATTTATATTTAAACTAGAAATATGGGAATTGATGTCAATTGCACAAATGAACCATGCACTGGATTTAAAGTAAACAAAGTGTAGCAGTTTACAGAGCCAGATGTTGATAAAGCCACTATTGATTTCAGTCATGCATGAGAACCCCTTGCATTCAATACAGAATTTTTTTGCATAGGTTTTCTTGGGAACTTGGGGTTTGGGGAAGAGTGCTTTTTGATTGAATATCCCAAATGAAAACTGTTCAATACCTGACTAACTTATCAATGGGAAGTTTAGCAACAGTGCAGGTTTAAAAACCTGTAACTTGTTTGAATTAAGCTAACTTTTAATAAATTGGGAAGTTTACGTGTATAGAACTTGATATTGTTAGTCGCATTTGCACTAAATGTGATATAATTTTGAAATTCTGGTATAAAGTGATTACACTAAAGAGACGGTTGTAAAGTATTGAAACTTTGGAATGTAAAACAGCTCATTTGCAGGTTAAAATACGGACTTCTATTTCAAAATATATTGTGTGTAGAACATGCTGAAAGATTTGTTTTTATGAAAGCTTTATATCCTGATTTAGCTTTGTGTACAATAAAACACTGGTTAATGTCTGTGATATTGAACTGTAAAAGTTTTTTCAATCAGCAATGTGTAAAGATCAGTTTATAAAGTTTAGTTCCTCCATGTTATTACAAATTAAAATCCAGTATTTAAAAAGTGAAAAGTATTAAAACATTATAGAAGATTTTGACTGTGTCTTTTTTTAAAATGTGCTGCTTAATTGGTAAAATTGTCACTGAACTTTAAGTATATTCAATGTTCTGCAGTTTTCTCTGCCGCTTCCTCGTAAACAAAGACAAAATAATTATTGGATAATAAAGGGAATAGTTTGTATCTGTAAAGCATCAAAAGGTATTGCAAAAAGTCTGGAACAATAAAGTGCTGGAGGAACTCAGTAGGTCAGGCAGCATCTGTGGAGGCAAATGGACAGCTGGAATTTTGGGTCGAAACACTTCACCTGTCAGTCTAGACGAAATCTCAACCCAAAATGTTGGCTGTCCATTTCCCTCCACAGATGCTGCCTGACCTGCTGAGTTCCTCCAGCACTATTACTCTGAAATCTAGTCATTATTGTAATATGATAATGATTGGGTAAACACAATCAGCAATGACAATTTGATTTGGGAATGCTTCTCAAGGAGAGCTCCTGGCCTGGACCTAGGGAGAACATTTTATTTTCTTTGCTGTTACATTCAAAACAGTTGAACAATCACTTCTCCTATCTACAAGGATTCAAAGCTAGTTTCAGACCAAATGGGCCTGGGGCAGTATTTTTCCAAGTATCCCTTTTGGCTCATTTGCGCTCAGTGGCTAGTACAGTTATTCCATCCTGAAACTGCAGTCTGGAGCTGATTCCATGAGTATCCCAAGGTTCAATGGGACAGCAAAGCATTCCAAAACATCACTTCACTTGGCACTGTCAATATTATGAGTTATCTATTATATGGAGCAATGTCAGCAAGGACTGATAATTTTGCCCAAATTTCTCTGTAAAACAATAATATGGCTCCCATGGATTTCGATCAACTAGAAGTTTCATTTGGCTTTAAAAGGTCCTTCGGCATGAAGGATGACTCACTTCCAGTATGGTTTTGTGGGTCTGAGGTGGCTGAGACCAGTGTGAAAACCACAAGTGGCACCAGACCTTAATTTGTGAGGACGTCCACTCCGTCGGCCTCTTATGTAGGGTTCAACATGTTCCCAATCACACATTCAAGGTTCTCAATTACATCTTGAATGTTCAGTTGTGGACTGGAGATTTCCAGGAGTCACTTGGGAAACGGCATTTTTTTTTCCAAGGACACCTTGACTACGTCTTGAACTTTCTCCTACCTGGTATCTCTTCAATGACAGAGCTCAGAATAGAGCATCCTTTTGGGAAACTGGTGTTGCCAGTGTGATGGACTGCGAGTAACTCGAACCTCAGTGCTGGAAAGTTGGCCTGGGAGAAAATATTGATGTAGGTTTGGTTTTTTTCAACTAGTGAATTTGGATGATTATGCAGGGACAGCTTCGGTATCTTTCCAATGGCATGAGGTGCATGTTATAGTGGTCCTGTTCTCAGAAGCAAGTAAGAGGTTAGGGATCATGGCTGTCCAGTGGGTCTTGAGTTTTGTGCCAGATCGGAGGTCTCTAACTTTAAAATATTTTTTTTTCCTCAGTCCACCAGTGGCTGTGCTGGAAGATTGGAAGGAAAGATGTATCTCATCATCAATGTTACAATTCATTGAGAGGCAGCTCCTAAGATAAAGGCCCACGTCTGAGATCACCCTCATAGCAGGTATAAACATGCCAGCTGCAAACTGCAGCTCAACTAAAGAGGTCAGGGTGATCTTTGTTCTGGAGTGTAGTTGCCTTCTGTTAAACAATTTCCCAATAGTTCTAAAGATTGGTGCCATTGCAGAAGGTCGTTTGCTGCAATGTTGTGCCTTATCTGCAATGAGACAAAACAGAAATGTACTGTGTTCTAAGGAAGGGTTGCTGACCTGAAACTCTGTTCTTTGCACAAGTGTTGCTTGACCAGCTGAGTTCTTCCAGCAAATTTGTTTTGGATTCCAGCATCTGCAGTTCTATTTATTTCCCATTGCAGTGAGACATGGGCAATGATGCAGCCTTGTTTGGCACCAGTTTTCATTTTAATTGGCTGTATTGTTGGCCTACTGATTGGTATCATTACTTGTCATGGTCAAGTGTAAAATGAAGAGACATTTCTGATGGCAACCAAATTTGAGGAGGCTGATCCACAGTCCCTCCCAACTGATGAAGTTGAAGCCTTTCGTGAGGTCAAAAAAAGGCCATGAATAGAGCAGTCTTGGAGCTCCTGTGCAGTGAGGATCTTGTCTGCTGTTACTCTGGGTGGATAGAATCCACACAGTTTCTGGGAGCAGTTCCAGCCACTGCTACAATGACCAGAAGGGCGCACTAACTAAAATGTTGATGCCTTTTTTTTGGCCATGTATTGTATTGAGGAGACAGCAGTTAGCACCAGGACTCCAGTTGTTTTCCCATACAAAGTTCATGACAATATAGTTAATTCTAGTTCCTTCCATTCTCAACCATTGGATTAAACTAGCATAGGCTAAGGAATGTAACTCTGCTTATTTATAGTTTGCTTTGATGCCATTCCACATGATGTGTTAATCTGCTTATCCATCAGAGGTATGGTTTGTCACTGAGGCCACTTATTTTATGTAAATTTTAATATGTTTTTTTTAAAAAAAAAACAAGAATTGTAGGGTGGTTTGATTGGATTGTGAGTAAGAGGTATGGTATCGTTCAGGAGCTGGGAGGTTTTTTTTTCTCCCACCCTGATTTGTGTTCTCTGGCACCCTGCAGAGAAATAATAAGTGGTGAGTAGCAGGAAAATCTTTACTTGGCTCCTGCGTGTCTTGTAGCAGTGATCTGGAGGCAGAATCTACAATAGGAAGGGTTATAATGAAATGCATAATACACTGAAAAGTTAATAGTTAAATCCACTGCAGTACTGGAAATATTTTGCACATCACCGATGAGTTGTAAGGAGAAGATAAGTTATGTGTGTGAAACAGTTATTGCTTTTGTATTATAAGCCTTTTTAAAAGTTGTTATTAATTATGTTAAATCCAGTAATCACTGATTTAAGCTACCTGTGTTAAGTGAAACGTGAAGTTCTGTTATCTGCAGTGCAGTAATTTCTGCTGAAGGCTTCATTGTTAGAGCCTAGGGTTGAAGTGGTGAGATCTGATGAAACGTAAGGCGATTGGCTGTGGTAACTCTGCAGATCAAGTCACCAGTAGCCCATTATAGGAGATTGTTTTGGAATTCCGACACTGCTTATTGCATTTTTTTAAAAAGATCTTGCTTCAGATCAAAGTCCCTTCTTCCTAAAATGTTAAATATTTTCCTTTCCACAGTAATGAAAGGTTGCTTTTTCCCCAAAAGAAGGAAGTGTGCATTGGAACTCCCCCATGTTCAGTTCTAGGACCACAGTTTTCTTAATATATAATGACTTCAGCATAGAGGGTACAACTTCCACCTTTGCAGAGGCACAAAACCTGGAGTCATGGCAGATTGTGAGGAGGATTGTTACAGACTTCAGGGAGATATGGAGGCCAATTGAATGTGCAGATGGGTGGAAGATGAAATTTAATATAGGAAGAATATAAAGCAAAATTTCTTAAATGTTAAGTATTACATTTGCTATAAAGAATGAGAAGAGGCAATATAAATTAGAGGGCACAATTCCCAAGCATTCAAGAAAAGTGAGATCTGAGGCTTATGTGCATAGTTCATTGAAAGTGGCAAGATAGGTGGAAAAACTGGTTTTTAAAAAGAAAATATACAGGATCTTGGCTTTTCATAAAGGCATGACATATTTCAGATGAGGAACTTTAGTTATTGCAGGTAAACGGGACAAACTGGGACCAGAGGTGTTTGTGAGGAGATCAGATAGAGGTATTTAAAATCATGAAAGGTGTGGGTAGGGATTGTTCCTAATGGCAGTGGAATCGAGAACTAGTGGATAACTAAGGAAGGTGATTAACAATAGAACTAAAAATATCTTGAGGAAAACTTTCTTTGCACAGTGAGGGTTCAGGGTCTGGAGTGTACTGCTGGGGTGGTGAAGGCAAACTCAATTCTAGCATTCAATATGGAGTTGGACAAGTATGTGAAAGGAAACTATTTGCATGTTATAAGGAGAGAGCGGAGGAATGGGACTAGTTGGATTGCTTTTTCAGTGCTTGTGGAGATTTGATGGGCTGGATGGCCTCCTGTGTTATAATCATTTTGTAATTCTGTCTAGGTTAAATGGTTCCTTCAATCAGGGCTCTGGCAGTCCCTAGAATGTTGGTCCCACCTTAGTCCACTCTGCTTCCCAGATATGGGAGATGAGGCTACAAATTTGCAAATGAAGTTCCTCTCCAAGTTTTAGAACTTCAGCAGAGGCTTGTTTTTCAGTTAATATTTGGCCTTTTATCATTCTTGTCCATCTCTCTGGACCAGATTGTTTGTTATGGGATAGAATTAAGGACTTGCACAGAGTTGCAGGAGTTTGACATGCTTGTTCCAGCAGGCACGGACTGCCACTCTAGCCTTGGTAGGCACTCTTCTATTCTTGGTTTTCTGTAGGGTGGGTCCTTGTTTGGACCATGAATGGTATTGAGAGTGCCAGAGAATCCGTGCAGTTATCTGCAAGTTCCTACACTCTAAGTTATAGGTTTTCTCTTGGCCTCTGTCTTCAGGGACATGTACAGCTGCTGCTTTCACCTTGAGGCATGGTGGACGTTCCCAAATCAAAAACTCCTTACATTTGTGGTTAATTAATTCCTGGACCCCCTCGTAATTTTAATCTAACCAGTCCTGTTTTCTGGTAGAGAAAACAAGAATCTTGTCTTGGATGTTAATTATGTTGGACTTCAGGGCAGTCCAGATGCTGAAAACACTGAGGATCCTGTTGGCTGGGGATGAGAGTGGCTGTCTGAGAACAGCTTCCTTTGCAGGACCCTTGAGACCTTCAATTTTTTTTTCTCTCTGGTACCATTGCTGTTATTGTTGTTTTGGGGCCAGGACAATTAAGGCAGTAGCAGATTAGTAATGATCAGTTTGGCAGTCATATGATCTCTCATCTGCGTAGGTGATCCAGAGATTCTATGGTTTCTCATTCTGTTATCTAACACATAGCTATGCTTGAATCAAGGTTGTTGCCATGAGGCCTTGCTCTTGCCTCCCTCCTGAAAGGAGGTGTTAGTTGTGTCAAGTCCATGTTCCAAACACTTGGACAGGACTTCATTGGAATTAGCTTTCCCTACTGCCCCCTTGCCAGAGCTTTCAAAAGATCGGCATCCTTTCCAACCCTTGCATTAAAGTCACCAAGGAGGATCAGTTTTACTCCCCTTGGGACTCAGGCCAGGATTTCTGTCTCCATAAATGCTCTCTGACCTGACTGTTTCTGTTTTTATCTCAGATTTCCAGTATCTAAAATGTCGTGTGGTACTGTATTATATTAAGCTTGGGTTGAACAACACATCCCATTTCAAAGAAACCTCCAGGGTATTGTGGAGCCTTCTTTGCCTGTCTGTATTTGACAAATTAGGTTTTTAAAGAAACAGGATCATCTAATGTTTCAATTTTAAGAGTGACCACTAATTTGTACCAATTCACCCATACAGTGAAGTATCTTGAGACAAAATAAACAAGCAGCAGTAAAATCATCTGTTAATACATTTATTGATTAATAGCTTACAAAGCCCAATTTAAACCTTTGGCCAAAGCTCCCCTCTCCCCTCCCACAATGCTTAAATCTGAAAGCATGAAAATATTGCAGCTTAACCCACCAAGCTGCATTCCAAGTTAAAAGACTACTTATGGAAATTGCCAGCCATTGCAACATTGAAAACCTTTAGAACCTTTGAGTTCTCTCTCCTACCACTGACAAAAAAGGTCAGTTCCCCAGGTAATAATTAAATCAGCATCGTACTCCCCTCTTTCCAACTACTGCTCTTCCTCTCATTCCCCCCTTCACATTCCCTTTGTTTTCCTCCAGCCATCATCTTCCACTTTTCCTCCACTGCTCTGCCTTATCCCCTCTCTTACACACATTTAAGGTGGATAAATCCCCAGTGCCTGACTGAGTGCATATTCAAACCTTGTGGAAAGCCAGGGAAGAAATTGTGGAAGTCCTTGCAGAGATATTTGCATCAGCTTTAGCCATGAGTGAAGTTCTGGAGGATTGGAGGGTGGCTAATGTTGTACCTTTTTATTTTAAAAAAAAAGCAACAAAGACAAGCCAGGGAACTACAGGCTGGTGAGCCTGACATCATTGGTGGGTAAGTTACTGGAGGGGATTCTGAGGGACAGGATCTACCAGCAGTTGGTTAGATGAGGACTGGTTAGGGATAGTCAACATGGCTCTGTGTGCAGAAAATCATGTCTGTCAAATCTGTTAGTGTTTTGGTTTAGAAGAGGTAACCAAGTGAATTGATAAAGGAGGATGATGGAGGTTGTCTATAGGGACTTCAGCAAGGCCTTTGACAAGGTCCCACATGGAAAACTAGTCTAGAAGGTTAGATAGCATGGGATCCAGGGAGAGCTAGCAAAGTGGATACATAATTGGCTTGATGGTAGGAAGCAGAGGGTGATGTAGAAGGTTGCTTTTTCAGACTGGAGGCCTGAGGTTAGTGCTGCGCCACAGGAATCTGCTGAGCCCATTGTTGGTAAATTGTACAAACTTCTTGGATGAGAATGTACAAGGTGTGGTTTAGTAAGTTTCTCATTACATTAAAATAGGTGGTATCATAGTGAAGAAAGTTATCAAAAATTACAGGGAGATATTGATCAGCTAGGTAAGTGGGCCAAGAAATGGCAAATGGGGTTCAATTC
Source organism: Pristis pectinata (assembly GCF_009764475.1). NCBI lineage: Eukaryota > Metazoa > Chordata > Chondrichthyes > Rhinopristiformes > Pristidae > Pristis > Pristis pectinata. The sequence continues at coordinate 25,478,445 of NC_067411.1, forward strand.
AGACAAGTGCGAGGTTTTGTATTTTGGGAAGTTCAAACCAGGGTAGGACTTTCGCAGTAAGTCCTGGGGAGTGTTGTAGAAGCGAGGGACCTAGGGGTACAAATTGCCTGAAAGTGTCCTCACAGGTGGACATGGTGGTAAAGAAGGTGTTTGGAATGCTGCTGTTCGGAAGTAAGGGCATTGAGTATTGGAGTTGGGACATTATGTTGCATTTGTACAAGATATTGTTGAGGCCATATGTACTATGTACAGTTTTGGTTCCCATGTTACAGGAAAGATTACGTTAGGCTGGAAAGAGTGCAGAGAAGATTTGAGAATGTTGCCAGGACTGAAGGGCCTGAGTTATAGGGAGAGGTTGGGCAGGTTTGGACTTTATTTTTTTGGAGTGTAGGAGACTGAGGGGTGACCTTATAGAGATGTATAAAATCATGAGGGGCACAGATAGGGTGAATGTATACAGTCTTTTTCCTAGGAAATGGATTCAAAAACTAGAGGGCATAAATTTAAAATGAGAGGGAAAAGATTTAAAAGGGACCTAAGGGACGACTACATGCTGAGGTTGGTGTGTATATGGAACGAGCTGCAAGAATAAGTGTTTGAGACATTTTCCATGTACCTGTCCAAGAGATTTGGAGGGATATGGGCTGAACGCGGGCAAATGGGACTAGGTTAGATGGGAATCTTGGTCAGGCATGGACGAGTTGGGCTCTCCCATCTTTTAGTCTCCATTACGTCAATTAAGCTGAATTAAAATAACATCCTAATTTTAGATGTTTGCGTTTCCTCAAGATTTAGTCTACATTATGCAGGGCTGTGGCTTTGCGGATGAGTCTTTCAGTCATGGAGGAGTTTGGCCTAAGAGCATCTCTCTCCACCAGTAAGCACCTGTTGGTAGAAGGAAAATTTTAAAGTTAATAAATTATATAGTTGGCAGTCCTGAGTATTAAAAATTCAACTTAATGATGCAAAGACTTGGAATTGCACCATGGAATAATTTCATCAAAATATTGTTGAAATAGAAAGTATTTGCAATTTTTCTTACTATAAGGTTGATGCTACCTGCTTTCCCCAACATAATGTCAGGCCCTGGGTGTTTGATCTACATTTTTCTGAAAGTTGGATGGTTTTGAGGATGGAGGTAACATTAATGATTAACTCTGCTATTCTCATGCAGTCACTACCCTCCATAACCAGTACTCAAATGGTTCAATTACAAAAGCAGTTAGCAGCCACTGAAACAACAAAGTACAAAACAGATAGACAATCCAAGTGTAAAATTGCTGAGAATTATGCAGTAACAACTCTCCTACAAACTTAGTCTTTATTATGAGGTACCAAAGCATGGAAACCTTGTACCAATAATGCAAGACTTTGAGACCACATCTGGAATTGTAATCTCCAGGCAAGAGTATGGTTGCCTTTGATGTAATGCAGCAAAGATTTACTGGAATGATGCATGGAGTGAAGAGAGATTAAGCCTGGGTGATGGTCACTTGAGTTTAGAAGAAGTGATCTCAATCATTCATTAAAGATTGAGAGGGATTGATGGGGTAGGTGTTAAGAGGTGATTTCCTCTAACTGGATAACCTAGAACTAGATGGTGCAGTCTCATTAACATTGCTCAAAAGAAACACAACCTCTGTCCTTTGGTATTCATGTTGAAGGTGGCTGAAATTATGCAGGATGATCCATTGTAAGTGAAGGCTGGTGTGAGGCAAGGCAAGAACATCCCACCTTTGCTATGGCTGGAAAAAGAGGATCAGAGACCAAAAATATGGTCTGGTCAAAAGCCTTTTCAATTATAGTGGAGACATAGCCAATTTAGGGGAAAAAAAGGAAGATGTCTTTAAAGAACTGATGTGGAAAGTGTTGCTGTCAGAACTGATAGGGTACAGCTGGGAGAGTGGAATGGATCCTGACAGTGAAAAGACAACAAGAAGGTGAGATTGGTGGGGGGGAAGAGGCAAGGTCAGGGAAAAGTGAAAGGGAAGAAAGGTTTTGGCTTTTCAACTGCAGTTCAAATGTTTATTACTGAATTCTGTATCTCATTCCAGCTGAGCAGTCATTTCATGAGACCAGGTGCCTTAAATTAACTATTGTTTTTACTGATGCATTGAGTAAGTTCATAATAAATCATCCATTTATAGTGCCTTGGATCAATGAAAATCAAAAATGCACTCTGCCATATTCTGCCATTGTAAATGTGCCTAAAGTGAATGAATAAATATGTTCCAACTTGCCTTGTACATCGTTATCAAAACAGTAACAGAATTATATCGGTCCAGCTTGTTGATTGTAAGGTAATGCAGAATTGAGTAAAGTAATCAGCACTTACCTAGCAAGTTTCTGATGAGATTTGCTGTCTGATTTTAAAGCAGCATGGATTAGCAAGAGGTTAGAGATCTCTCTGTAAGAAACCATATGAGATTCCATGTTATGTTGCTTTAATTACATGGTATAATATCTAGTATTAAAGTCACATAACTTGGTCACAGGAGTTTGCTGTTGTAAGGGTGCTTCCATCAAAATACAAGTCCTCCTGGGTTATGAACATCCAATTTAAGTACAGCCCATATATACGTATGAACATGCATTTGGGAGACTGGTGGGATGGATTTGCTGGCTGCTGTGGGGCTGCAGGCATCTTCTTCTGTGTGGGAATTCTGCATCAATATCTAAATGGTTGAGTTGAACATCCTGATTTAACTACACATTGTCCTTGGTCGGCCTATATTTTTATTTAAATATTTGGCTGGGCGGTTGCATTTCTGAACAGATCTCGGAAATGGAACCTTGCTGAAACCTGAGCAGAATCTGTAGAAGCGCAGTGTTTGTTGGAGACGTAGGGAGGAAATCATTCTTCAGCAGAGGAGAATATCATGAAAAGTTAAGGCACAGAGAAAGGCCAAAAATGGATCTATCTGGATTTCTCCCACTTCCTAGATCTCAGTCCAAGGCTTTGTAGGTTTGGTTCTGGTTCTTCCCATGCTTGTTCAAGTACCTGTTAAATGCCATGAGGGTTTCTGCCTCTACTATTCTATCAGGCAGTGACTTCAGGCACCCACTCCTGTTTGAGCGAACAAAAAGATTCATCATTTATCCTCTTATCCTTCCACCAATTAACTCAAATCTACGTCATCTGGTTATAAATCTCTCCATCAAGGGAAATAAGTCCTTACTATTCACCCTATAGTTTTGTGCACTGCAGCTAAACCATTTTCTAGTCTCCTTTTGTACAAAGAAAGAAATTAACATCAGCTTAGTGGGTCTGTCTCATTCCTATAAATATCCAGCACAAGCTACATCTTCAAATGCTCTCTGCACCCTCTTTAATGCTATCACATCCTTTGGTTGTGTAGTGACATTGTTAGCAAGACCTTATACTGTTACATACTGTGCAATGGCCAATAGAGACAAGTATCACATATGCTGCCTTATACAGCTGTTCTGTCAACAGCTGGGGACGTGGGCATGCACTCTGAGATACCTGTTCTAGGTGCATATTCTTACCTTTTAAGGTCTTTTGTTTTTCCACATTTTTAAAAAAAACTACACTGTATCTGGCAATTTAAGTATTTCTTTACTTTCCTAAGTTCCTTAATTTACCCCTGCACCTTCTACGCTACTGTAAGATTTCTGCAGTTTTGGTCTCCATTTTTGTCATAAGTTTGGGTCCAATTTTACTGGGAACGTACTTGACTTGAACTTTGTCTCCTCCTTGAAAGCATCTGATTGTCTTTCTTTCAACTAATATTAAGAAATAGCTTAAGTGGCTTTTATAAATTGCAACTAGGGCCTGCATACCACTGGATCATTCCTGCCTTGAGCACTCCAGTTTAATTATTTGTTTCCATATCTTTTAATTGTTAACCCAATGTCTTGTACAAAGTTGTACAAACCATATGGATTTGGCTTCATTCCTAGGCTTTACTGAAATAAATCTCAGCTAGTGCAGGAATAAATGAAAATTGATTGGAAATGCATATACAACTTATTACAAAAGCTGCCTTCTGAGTGCACTACCTCATGAATTGGCATATTTTTAATAACTCATGCAACATACAGACATCATAGATCATTTAGCATTTATTACCTTTCCATAACTGCTTAGTGCAGTTGTTATAATGGTAGCAACTCCCATGATACTTTAAGTTGGGGAGTTCCAGGATTTTGACTTAGCAGCAATAAAGGTAATATATTTGGCAAAATATTTCCAAGTCAGGATGATGTGAGTTGGGAAGAAAACCAGGGGGTGACGGGGTTTGCATGTGTCTGCCCATCCTGTCCTTCCAGGCAGCAAAAATTGGGACTTGGCTAATGTTATCAGTAAGTAGAGACACTGTAGTTTTGTAGTCAGGGTGATTTGGAGGGAATGAATGTTTAAAGTTTAAAGTTTTGCATGGGTGGCATCATTTGTGGAAGGTTCAGTCATCCTCCGTGAGCCTCAGTAATCAGTTGGAACTCAAGTTCCTTTCTTCATTGGTTTACTTGAACAACATTTGGATAGATGAGGTCTAATTAAGAATAGTCAGCATAGTTTTGTGCATGGGGAATCACGTCTGACAAATCTTTTTTTTTTGAAGTGGTGACCAAGAGGATAGATGAAGGTAGGGCAATGGATGTTGCCTATATGGACTTTACCAAGGCCTTTGACAAGATCCCGCAGAGCAGGCTAGTCTGGAAGATTAGCCACTCAGATCATTGCTATTAGTTGAACAAACTACTGTCTAAACAAATTCTTTTAATTTGGTATCAGTCTGAACTAGGTTATTCTGAATTCTATCATAAAGTACCTGTGCCTTGCTGCCACCAATGTTCTGGATCTGATAACGAATTGGATTTAACAGATCCACAGTGCGACCATAATTTCCATTTGCAAATTCTGTTATTGCGTGACAGAGAGGAAGCACCAAATGTTGACCAAGCTGGTGCTGATGATTTTCACCAGGAGTTCTGTAAAGTGAAAAAGAATCATATTCAACAATCTGCGTTATATTCCCCTCAATACACTGCACAGTACTCCATGAAAAATAGATTCAGTTGCCTTCATAAAATATTATCCTTTTTTCTTCAAAATCAAAGGAGGATTTAAGTGGATTTATTTTGTAGATGAAGAGAATGAATAGTGTAAAAATCAGGAAACTAACCTGAGCTTTCACGAGAGATGCTCTTGAAATAGAAAGGAATTGCTATTCTTTGTCTTCTTTGCATTAATCTACCATAACAAATAATTTTGCACACGTGTGCCTTTGTTTCTAAGACCTGGTATCAATTCAAGTGCAGCAAGGTGTTGAGATTTCTTTCCTTCTGCTTTCACAGCAGGAACAACAATTTTGGCTGAGATTTTTTCCCTTGCATGCTACGACCTTTGTTCCATCTTCAGAACTCTTATTTCAGTTAGACTCTTCTATGCTCTTGCTGCATCTAGATGTTGTCTTTGCAAACGATCAGTGGGACATTAGCTTCCTCAATGTTTCTACGTCACCTACTTATTCTAATCTGGGGAATTTTGCTTCTGTGCCCTCAAACCTCAACCATACACTGTCCACTTTACCTTCTTAAGATGTACAAACTGTGGAACTAGATCCATCATTTCACTCTCTTCTTGCCCCATGGCACCAGCTTCTTGACTATTTTTTCCTCGCCTTGACCAGCCCCTTCACCCCCATATCAGTAAGTGTTTGAATGCCTGCTGCTGACCCTAACACTAAGTGTCAATATCCAATCCATCCATACTTCCACCTTAACTGCTCTTTGTCCCACCACCCTGCCTCCTGAAAGGACTCTGTTCCATTATTCCCAAATTCCCCTTCTCTGCTGTACTTGCACTAATGATGAGACTTTCTGTACTGGTGCCTCTGAAATATTTTTCTTCTTTCCAAATCATTGCTTTCCTTCTACCATTGTTAACAAAGCCCTGATTATGTCTCATCCATTCCCTGCACCTCTGCTCTCTCCTCCAGGACAGAACAAGGATCGAGTTCTCCATCCTCACCTTCCACCTGATCAGCCTCCACATTCAACAGATCATTCTCTGCAATTTCCACCGTTCCTGGATTCTACCAGCAAACATATCTTCCCCTCCCCTTTCAGTATTTTGCAGGGGCTGTTGCCTTCATGACTTCCTGATCCATTCTTCTGTTCCCACCAACCACTCCCTTCTTATGGCATCTTCCCTTGTAGCTGTAGGTGATACAACACTTGTCCTTTCACCTCTTCCCACCCTCCAGGATGCAAACAGTCTTTCCTAGTTAATTCTCCATGCCACTCCTATTCTGACCTATTGGTCTATGGCCTCCTGTACTGTTAAAAGGGGCCCAACACAAGCTTGAGGAATAGCACCTCATCCTCTTCTGGAACTTTGCAGCCTTCTGGACTCAATATTGAACTCTACCACTTCAGGTAACTTGATTCCTCTGTCTGTATCAGTCATCCATCTGTGATATTAGCTCAGCTTGTTTGTATGTTCCCTCTTTCTTTCCTCTGAGAATGGAGGACATGTCCATCCTGACCTGCTGGGCATGTCTTCCTGCTCTACATTTTACAACTTCTACCTCCTTTTGTATACATTCCTTTGTCTATATTCTCACTCTAACCTCCCATTCACTCACTGTGACCATGATCCCCATGGTCATCCCAGTTTTACCCCGTCAGAAACATCCCTCCCCATGCTCACTGCAGCTTAATGGGCTTCTCTTATCTCCTTCCCACTTCTGATAAAGGGTCTTCAACCTGAAACGCTAACTCTTTCCCTTCCCACATGACATCACCTGACCTGACCTACTGAGCATTTTCTGTTTTTATCTTGCACTTTCACCCAGAAAACCTGATGGCCCCTCAGCTCCTTTGAGTTGAAGACTTGCCCTCCTCTCCTCCACCACCACCTGGCCCCACCCCCACTAAACTTGTCCTTGCATTGAACAACTTCTCTTTTCAAATCCTTTCACTTTCTCCAAATAAAACATTGTTGTGTCTGCTTTTTTTGAGCAAGTGGAATACTTTTGGTTACAGTCCAACTCAGGTCCCCTTCCTCATCTCTTTCTTTGGTAGATTGGTTATTGTATGCATGTTATTTTCCGTTTTACCCTGAGATGGAAAACTCCATAAACCTTGCTGCTAATTTTCACCCTTCCCTCATTTTCCCCAAGGTCTTGCTCCTAACCTTTCCTTTCCTCAGCTTCTATATCTCCATCTCTGGGCTCAGGTAGCAACCAATACAGGCTGTACCCAGGATACGAATGTGTCCATTTTTGCAGATGTCCATAAGTCAATTTTGTCCACAAGCTGGAAAATCTATCCATATATGCACAAAATCACTTGATACAGTAACCATATCGCCACCGTACTGAGGTAGATGCAACTGGTTCTACAGATGCTGCTGAGGTGGAAGCAGCTGGTTCTGATTCCCTTTTGAACTTTAAAAAAATCAGTGAAGATTGAACTGTTGCTTTTTTCCTTCTAAAATTTATTTGTAGCATTGAACTCTCCCGTTGACACCTCTGCAAGCCTTGGTGTATCTTGCTAAGTTAGGGTCTTGCTCTTCTAGCATTGTCAAACCCTCCAAATTTCTGCAAAGCTGCTGACAATCCTTTTTGTAGTGAATCTCTTTTCAGCTTCTGGGGTTTCAACTTCTCGTTCTTTTAACAGCTGCTTTTCCAGTTCCATAAGGTCTTCATTGCTTTATCTCTTGAGCAGGAGATTCAAGCAAGTCATTGACATTATCCTCATTAATCTCAAGCTGACGTTGCTTACCAAGGGCCACCACTTTCTCCTTCACATCTTCTATTGTCTCAGAAAAACCTTGGAAATCATAAACAAAGTTCGGCAAAGTTTCTTCCATGCACTGTTCATATTTGTATGCTTTAAAAGATGCAATTACACCATCGGCTGGAGAATGGCTGTTGCGTTCAGTGGTAAGTACACAACCTTGATATTTGGATAAAAATCATCCAAAAAACTGGAGCATGCCCGGGGGCATTATTGAGAACCTATAAAATCTTGAATGGCATGCTCAACAACATGCACTTTGTCCTTTATGATGGTCTCAACTGTTGAACAACAGAAACCCAACCTTTGCCAATTTTCAATGGTGTTTCTCCCTTTTCAGATCACTTAATTATATCCATTTTAACTTGCATTGTAACAGTTTTCCTCTTTTGCTTTTGAGAGGCATGGTAATGGAAAAATACAGTAAGAATTATACAGTATGGTGTTTGTAAAGAATCTCAAGCACTGCTATCCAATATGGTGCTCTAAAGATGACTGCCATTCACACAGGAGGCTCAGGTTGTATTGCCATCCAGCATTCTCATTCACTTGGGGTTCTGCTGTTCGTAGGAACAAACGTGTATGTACATCAGGCTTTTGGATTTATGGGAGCTCATTTGTATGTACGGGAGTCCATTAGTCGGGCTTTTGTAACCCAGGGTCGGCCTGTATTCAAAACTTCCATATCTCCCCTGACTGTACTTACTTGGATCCTTCTCAAAGAAATTCCATTTCATTCTTTTTGTTTCTTCCATCTCCATTCTATCTGTTCATCAACATCACCTTCAATAACACTGCTTCTGATGTCTCCCTTTATCTATGGCCAAAGTTCGCTCTTTGTTGTAGCTAACAGGGCCCTTGACTGTTTAGCTGGGTAAGAATATATCACAAGCTAAGCTTCAAACCCCTGCTCTGAATCTGCAAATCACTGCAATAGAATGAGCAGGCAGAATGACATGAATAACATTGTTGTTTAATTTGTATGGTTATAACGTATTTTCCCTTTTGACATGCTTACGTATATTCATCCTGAGAGAGTAAGTAGTGAATGCTTACTGAGAGAGTTCTTGCAGTGATGTCAAGAACTGAGTTGCAGTCTCGGTTTCTTTAGCTCCAAGGAGGGAAATAAATATATGAACATCAGTGAAGTTGAAAACGTGATCTTCGACATAATTCTTAGCGATGGTGACAAAGTCCTTCCAATGACTGTCGACATTTGTCCCTGTGGGAGACTGTGTTGTCAGTTTAAAAGCCAGAATCTGACCTGTTCTTTTAATCTCTGCAATATTTATTGCTCTGAACAATACCAGACAGAGTGGATAATGGAAATGATAAAATCCACTGGAACACTGATTTTTTTCAGACCCTTCCCTGAAATTCTGCAATATTTTCCAAATTTAGATTTTTTTTCTGGCATTGTCCTTAAGTTTTTTTTAGTTTTCACCATACACCACTCCAATACCACCCGCCACCTGGGATTTCTGGACAACTTCCTTCCTGGAATCTCCTCCAGTCTGTTCACACTGAAACTTTATATTGGCAAACACCTCACTCTTGATGACTTTGATCAGATCTGACTTGTTTTAATCATCAATATTGCAGTTTTTGATTATTTCTTATTTTCCTTCCCACTAAACACCCACACTATTCATCAATCCACCACTGAGCTTGCTCCTGGAATAGATAGCACCAGATTACTTTAACACTCCAAACTCCAGCTTTCAATGTTCCCTTTGATTGTCACTCCCTCTGGCATTAATACACACAGCAAATTGTTTCAGAGCTTCTACTGAGTTTTTGGCTCATGGTGCCCAAATGGTCCACCAATCCCATCATTGGTCCCAGTCCATTTTCCAGCTCCATCACATGCAGTAGCAATGGGCCTGGCTGCGAATCAGCAGACATGGCTCAAGCACTCAAAGTAGTGATTGACACAGTCAGAGCTGAGGTCTTCATCGCCAGTGCAATACCCTGCAGTGTCCTGGAGCTATCCCAGTGGGTACAGTTGGGTCCACACCTCTGCCATTCAATCCCTCTGGTTCTCCATCCTATTACATTTAATCCCACTATTCTCTCCACTTCTTCCCCTTCTCTGCAGCTTAAACTGTGTTTGATTTCTAATTTCTCCTTGTTCTGATGAAATGTTATCAACTGGAACTGTTAACTCTGTTTTTCTCTCCACAGATGCAGCCTGGCCTGAGAATTTCCAAGATATTAAATCCCATTATCCCCTTATCTGCTCACAGATATTGACATGTATTTACCTGACTTACTTTTCACCCCAAACATTAGTAACGTGTTTTCTTTTACATCTTATGCTGTAAACATGTTCAGAATGGTTTTGACATCAGTTTGAATTCCTAAAATATTCTGCAGATGTGCAATCAAATAGCAGTCAAAATGGTAGAAGTTATTGGAAGCAGGAGACTAAGGTAATTGCCAGAGATGGGTTTATAGGGCTTGAAGGAGTTACTGGAGGTATGGCGAGTGAATGCTAATAATAGACATGAATAGAAGCATTAATTCTTTTAAATCTAACACATTGGATAGGGTAAGAACATACCTTCCATTTGGAGTCGATATAACATAGAGCATATGTCCACTATATCCAGCAATAACCCAGACTTGCAACAATTTTTGGCAATCTACGTCAATATAACACAAAGGGGAAACAAAAATAAGATTAAAGAAATTAACAATACCACACAGGTAACAACAGTAAGAACAAGGGAAAGAAAGCACATTTGGGAGAAATAATAAAATTATATTTACTTAAAGCTTACAACCACAAATATCTACAAGTGTTTTGCATAATGCTGTATATACAATGCAGTGCTGGTAATGCCGATATCTCAATCCAAAGCAAGCACTTCACCTTGACAGGTGCTTGACAAGAAGAGGGCGGAAGTAGAGCACATGGATGAGAGAAAAATTGGAAGAGAAACAACCATGCACATACATGGAGCAACAAGACTGACACACAGAAAAGCTCAAAGTTTATTCAACAATATCTAGGAAGGTGAGAATCAAAATGTGGACTATTTCTGGGTAGGATACTGCTGACTTACTGGTGTTTATGCCATCGCCAATGGCTGAAACTGTGTTCAAATTTGGCTGTAGATTTGCTTATAGCAGATGGCACAATAGACAGAACTTCTGAGCAAAAGTATTCAAAGCCAGTGGTCCTTAGGCAAGCTGAAAATGTGTCATCTTGTCAAGTACTTGGTGTATTGGCACCACTGCTAAATGCATTGTGCCTCACCTGTGACTTTATCTTACCAGCATTTCACATACTAACAAAAAACAAGCACCCAGGAAATTCTTAGAAGAAGCCCATTGTGAAATTTGAGGGAGAGAGAGAGACTGAAAATATCACAACTATTGTAACTCTTCAAAGAACTTAAGACACATCTGAGGTGATAAACCCACCAAAGACCCTCTGAAGAGCCTGCACCTGCTTTTAGTGTACAGGTGCAATGTGATCTTCAAATGCAGAGGGAGTTCTAAACTTTCTCCAAAATTTAAAACTTAAGATGAGTAATTTAATCTTTCATTTTTCTCTCTATTGACATACACCATTTTCCCCAATGGAAAAGAAAACTTCAGCAGCCCTCTTGTTGGCCATTTGACTAAAATCAGAGAAGAAATGCAAATCCAATGGATGACCTGAAAGAGAATTCAATCCTGCCAAGTAAGACTGTGGGTCTGTGCTGAAACCAAATGCCCCACATGGTTCAGCTTATCCCAGTGGCAGGGTTCAGGGTATTGTGGGGGAATTTACACTGCGCCACTTCATTGCGTCCTTGACACTCCTGCAGTTTCTCTGGCTGAGTAGACAGCTCCCTAGCAACATTCCCACCCCAGCAACAAGCCTACTCCAGCTAACTAGAGTAGACCTGACTGCACCCACTGAGTACCTCAGGGTACAACAGGGTATCAAATGAGTGGTGAAGCCCTTGCAAAGCAGGCTTGGTAAACAAGTGTAATAGAAGAACAAAAAAGGCATTTACCACAGAGCCTTTTTAAAAACACTCATATGACACATTGATCCCACGGAACAATATGCATTGAAAAGTAACAGTATGAAATACAAAACACATGGGAAACTAGAGAGGGAACTTTTGCTTAATGCAAGAAGCCAAAAACATCATGTTTAAAAGGTATTAACCTCAGGCTGATATAATTAAGAAAGCAGAAATCCTAAACTCTCTGAAAATGAACTTCTATTATGAAGTACTCACATGAGTATCAAAGATGTCGAGTGCTGCTTCATATTCAGCCTATATGTAAAGAATACCATAAAAAAGAAATTAATTTTATCCAAAATTAAGTTCATCCAAGAAAAAAAAAGACATGGAAGCAGGTGGAGGAGTCTGCTCTACCATTCTGTAACATCATGGCTGCTCTGGTACCTCAAGTCTATTTTCTGACTCAATCCCCATAAATGTCAGCCAACATTGTGAACATACCACTTTCTAAATGGGAGGCTTGAGTTACCAAATCAGCAACACCTAACAACACAATCACAACTGATAGCAATCAGCTCAATGAAAAACATTGCCCAGATCCAATAAGGTGCCACCTAGCTACAGATTAACTACCTCCATTTAGCCTCAAGAACACATCTGAAGCAACTTCAGGAACCTTACTTCACTAATGTGAAATCTTAATTCCTTGCTGTACTTTCATTCCAGCTTTTGTGAACTATATATTAGGATACTAATAGCACTCTGCATCTCACAGTTCTGCAATCTCTCATTACTTAAATAATGTAGTTTTTCACCTTTTTCTGTCAAAATGGACAATTTCACGTTTTCCCCATTTTAAACTCCATTTGCTAGAAGTTTGCTTATCTCCTCAAACTCAGATATGCACCAATCAGCCCTCACCCTATCTGATAGAGCTCCTTCACCCACACTATTCATTTTTTCAGATCATTTGTTTTTCTATCAATGGTAGTACACAGACAGGTTTGCCCATGTTCATTCCTGCTTGGAGGAAATAGACGATCCTTTGGAAAATTTATGCCTAGTTACCAAAGAGTTGCTCTGGGCATATAATTGAAACATCTTTCACCAGTTAAATATCATGAGAAGCAAGAAAGCAAAGTATCCAAATCTCTCACAGACCTTTTCAATGTGGTAGAGTGCCCAGTGCCAGTAATTATCACTGGAAATCATATCACAGTCCTGTGAATAGATTGAAAAGGCAATAATTGTCACAATATTTCCATAAGTTAAACATACTACTTTAATTTCTTTTGCACCATTTCCTCACTAACAGAACAAGAAATAAATCTGATCCAATCTTTGGCCACAATTCCACTTTTCTCTCTTACCCCTATACCTCTCAGTTTCCTTGTAGCCTTGACCAACCTTGTACAATGGTATCCCAAAACTAAATGTTAAATGATAGTTGTTCATGGCAACAACTATCTGTAAGGAGTTTGTATGTTCTCCCATGTCTGCATGGGTTTCCTCCGGGTGCTCCGGTTTCCTCCCACATTGCAAAGACGTACGGGTAGGTTAATTTGGGTTTAAAAATGGGTGGCGTGGACTCGTTGGGCTGGAAGGGCCTGTTACCACGCTGTAAATAAAATTTAAAAAAAAATCCCTTCCCTATTTGATTCCCAGAATGACACCAACAAAAAGGTGGATAGCCTGTTTTTCAGTTCCTCTCCATCTACTAGAGAGTATATAACAGAAACTGAAAAAAAATGATTGGTCTTCCACAAATGTTGCCCCTGCTCTCCTATTTGTGGGAAGACCAAACAGAGAAACATCCTCACAGCAGACCAATATCAGTATCCACCCTATTCCATTGCCCTAGCAGTGTGCATCTTGATGAAGGGTCGACTGTCCATTTCCCTCCACAGATGCTGCCTGACCCACTGAGTTCCTCCAGCTCCTTTGTGTGTGGTCCAGATTTCCAGCATCTGCAGTCTCTTGTGTCTCGTGTATTTTGATATGCTATGTTGCTGATCTAATGATATAGATGTGGCTGAATCAGGGACCACTTATCTTCACGGGCACGTACCTGCCATCTGTCTTCGGTCTGTTTCATAAATTTTATCCCACCATCTGTATCTGCACGCATCTCATACACGTGTGCAAGGGAATGAACCAGATGGGGGTTGCAGCCAAGGCCTGTGGAAGGAGAAGAGAACAAAAGGAGAAGATGAGAACAAAAGTTTACACTGTTGATATCATTTAACCTATGAAAGCTGGGATACAACAGCCGAAGTTAAACCTGCATCTCCAGTGCTCTCCAGCATTTGTAGAGTCAGTTACACCATAGAAAGCATTTTATCCAGATGTATCACAGCCTGGTACGGCAACTGCTCTGCCCAAGACTGCAAGAAACTGCAGAGAGTTGTGAACGTAGCTCAGTCCATCACACAAACCAACCTCTCCTCCATTGACTGTAAACTTCCCGCTGCTCTCGGGAAAGCAGCCAACATAATCAAGGACCCCTCCCACCCCAGTCATTCTCTCTTCCCCCCCCTCCCATCAGGCAGAAGATACAAAAGCTTGAGAACACATACCACCAGACTCAAGGACAGCTTCTGTCCTGCTGTTATAAGACTCTTGATTGGACCTCTTATATGCAAGAGATGAACTCGGTCTCCCAATCTATCTCGTTATGGCCCTTGCACTTTATTTGTATAGCTGCACTGCACTTTCTCTGTAACTGTAACTCTATATTCTACCTTCTTTTCCCTCCCTCCCCCCATTTGTACTATCTCGATGCACTTATGTGTCTGGATGGCATGAAAACAAAAGGTTTTTACTGTATCCCAGTACATGTGACAATAATAAACCAATTAAACAGAATTTGACAGCACCAACCAATACCCAAAGCAAACTGTGGGAATCTGTGTTTTTATTTAAATATTCCACTAAAACTATTAGTAATTCACCTGATGGGCACTTATGTCTCTGCAGATCATCCTTCTCCAGCAAAATCTGGAATCCACCTGTGGTGGAGGGGGAATGAAAGAGCTGGTCCTCAAATCAGAACTGTGACCTATGGTCCTATCCATCTTGCTCTCTTCTGTAAACGGACCAACATGAATATATAAATGCAAAATCTACTGCTTTCCAGATGTCCATCTGACCAGTAAATATTTTTTTGAACACAGTTTGAAATCCGAAATAAAAACAAAGTGCTGGGAAAACTCAGCATGTCAGGCAGCATTTGTGGAAAGAGAAACAATTAACGTTTCAGGTCTGGGACCTTTCGTCAGTCCACCTCACTAAACTGGTTTGCAAAAGCTGTGAAAAGCCATCAATTTATACATTCTGGTCAATATGACATCTGATTATCACATTTTTCTGCTGCTTTTTAGCCTGGATGGAACATCTATATCATGTGAAGCCCGCTTTATTTAATTTAAATTGTAAATAGTGCAGTGAACAACTTCTAATACATTGTGATAAAGCTTATTAGATTTTTATATCTCCTAGATGTGGGAAAAACAACTCTCCTTCCCCACCTGCAACCTTGGTTTTGCATCTACGCCTCCCTCTCCTTGCCACTTGCCATCTCAGCCAACTTCTGACTGCCAACCGTCCATGCATTTCCTCTTCCTCTCTTTCCCAATCTACTTAAATTTGAGTAACCTGTGGCACAGTCTAAGTGTACCTCAGAAAGCAATATGTATGAAGACACTAATGACTGAAATTACAAAGCAAACTGAATACGCAGCCAGAGAGAACCAAGTTTATAATTTTGTGGCCCAAGAGTCTGGAACGTACATCTGTTAATCTCAATCCCAGCTCACAATATTTCCAAATGGCTCTCTCCAGCAATAAAAATCCTGGTGTCTTTCCAAGTCATTTATTTTACAATCTCTTACCAATAATCTTCACTGCAATCTATATTTACCGCTCCATATTTTTAATCCTCTGTCAGGATGAATAGTTATTTTCAATTATCTTTTAAATCACTTTAAAATGATATCAAATTCCAGTTCTTTAATCATACCTAATAACAGAAACTTTGACCCAGTATTGTCCGACTCCTGAGAAAAGTTTTAATGGTAAACACCCACCAATGGAAAAGTGACCAATACTGCAGAATTTTTAAAACAGATTTTCTTTTGGATCTGGTGATACGTTATTCAATATTTAAAGCAAAAGAACTACAGATTCTGAAACTGGCCAGTTCTGATGCAAGGTCATTGAACTGTAACATTAACTCACTTTTTCTCTGTTGGGTATTTCCAGCATTCTCTTCTGTTTCAGATTTCCAGCAGTTGTTGTATTCTGCATCTCACTTCCACCATGCACATTTGGTTCTTTTCTCACCCTGTCAGCACTGAAAGTAATCCTACCCGAACAACCTTAGTCTGCGCCCTATCATAGACATTCCTTCTATTGTCTCCACCTCCTCCATGTAGAGTATGAAACATACTTATTTTCCCACTTTTCCAACTCCAATGAAGAGTCATCAGGCTAAAACATTAACTGCTTTTCTCTCTTCACAGATGCTGCCTGGACTTGTTGAATGTTTCTGGCCTTTCCTGGTTTTGATACATTATTCCTTCCTCACTCACCTGCTACTTATTGTGTCTACTGATGAAAAGTGGGGTGGGAAGGGCAGGTGTGCAGCTGGAGTCAAATGCTCTACCTGCTCTGACTCTCCTCGCTACTTCCCCAAAACCTGGATGAGCCTCAATAAATCTATTACAGTGCTTGATTTACCTTTGCCTCTCTATGTCCTTCTGAATTTTTTCCGACAATTTGCTCACTGCTGATATTAGGCTGAATGCTTGAGAGTTTCTCAGTCTAGTCATTTCTTTCTTTATAGACAACCTTACCACATCAGCAACCTCCTAGACCTCCAGCATCAAGTCAAGGAGCATTGGAAAACAATGGTCAGAATATTGCTTGTTTTAAGAGCTTGGAATACATTTTATCTGGGCCTGGTATTTTATCCGTGTCTAGAGATGCCAGACCCCTTTTGGGGTCTGTTTCCAAAGGTTCACTTTCTTCATCCTTAATGTGCACACTTGTTCAGTGACCCATGAAGATAGATGTAAAGTACTAATTCAGAGCTGTACAGATCTTCCCATTTCCACACTCTTTTTTTCCTAATCCTCTCCAGTCACATATTTACGGAACAGCCTGCTCTTTTCTTTGATCTTTCCGGCTGATACGTTTTCATTCACTGTATTTGCCTTCTTGCTTGTCTATTTAATTTCCCCTTTTATGAGACAACTGCTGTGTTGAACTCTTGGAATCTTTAAAATTTCCATCTTTTGCTTTATTTTACCATGCATGAGCACAAAAAAAAAATAGAAGCAGGAGTAAGCCTGCCCTGCCATCGGATATGATCATGGATGATCTGCTCCAGGTTTCAGTTCCTCTTCTGTATCAGATCCCCAAAGCCCTCAATTTTCTGATCTTTCAAAAATATATCAACCTCCACTTTAAGTACCTCCAAAGATCTAGCCTTGGCAACCCTCCAGGGTAGAGAATTCCAGAGAATCACCACCCGCTGTGAGAAAAATGTTCCTCACCATGCATCTCAAATTATGAGCAATCCCTTTACTTTTAGTGCCTCTCATTGCTGACATATTTACATTCAAGTACAATAAAACTGATTACCTGCTGTTCAGAAATCCTGATGGTTTGGCATCTATCTCACCAGGTAATGTTGTCATGCTCCCTATCCACCTCACCCAGTAGTGATTCCTGCACACAGCCACCCCAGTTCCCACACTCACTTTCAACTTACCTGATCCACTGGAAAAATTATTATAATACTGTGTCACATCTAAAAAAAGTGAATGAAAAGAGTGTTGAAATATTAATAGAAGTTAATATTTATCTGGAAAATCTGCCAATCCAGCACAGAGTCCTGAGTGCGCTGGATTATTGGAGTTTTATTGTAATTGCTTTCAAGTCACTTTTGCTACATGATACTTCAAACTATCTTTGTCCTTTTGTGCAACAGTAGTAAATCTAGATGAATTTTGACCACTGCCCTGATCTTCTCTCATACTCCCTCCATTTCCATATGCCTTGGTTCATTCTCTAAAAAAGTTGTCCAGTACGATTCCCTCTCTTGTAGTCACTGGCGTGGTGAATAGAAAATAAAAACCATATCATCCTGCCTACAGTAATTAATATCACTTACCTCTTTAGCTGTTTTTTCTGCCAGATCATAAAAGTTTGTCTCCACCAGTGCAAATGAATACATCCCTTGCAAGTAACTGTCCAGGAGAAAACATTGTTAGCCATATAATTCAATGGCATTTGAATCAGGTGTATCGTCTCTTTAACAATTAAGTCATAGGGGTATTTAGTGCAGGAAAACACCCTGTAGCCTAACATGTCCATTCTGACCATCAAATACCCACTTTTGTAATGGCAGCTTTTGAACTGACTCTCAATCAATAATGACTTTCCTTAAAATGTTTCTTTCCACAAGCATGCTGGGTTGAACCCAATGAATGGATTAAAAAAATTAGGAGATATTTAAAATGAGCTGTGGAGTTATTTTACACAGTTATAGGCAGATTTATTCAGGCATTCATAACAATAAACTTCTATGGCATTGTTCATGGAGTCAAATCATTCCATGCCATTTCATAAGACTTTGATACCAATTCACACAAGAAGACATTGCGTGGTCAAAAGTCTAGTCAGCTTAGTTTTAAAGATCATCTTAAAGGTGGAGAGCAGAATGGTTTAGGGTTGGAATTCCAGAGCTCAGCGACTCAACAACTTAAGACATGGCCAACAAAGGTGGAGCAAGAAAAAAAAACTAGCAATCCAGGAGACGTCAGTGTTAAATGATTGCTGAAACCTCAAAGGATTATAGACCTGGAATAAGTTACAGATATAGAAAAGCAGAGTGATGCAATGGTTGGTGCTGCTGCTTCATGGCTCCAGAGACTGCTCTAGCTTTCTTCCACATGCCAAAGGTTACTTGGCTACTACAAATTGCCGCTAAATGTGTAGGTAAGAGCATTGGGAGTTAATGGATGGTGAGAAAGAATAGGTTACAGAGAATTAAGTAGGGGAATGTAATCGATTGGAATACTCTCAGAGTAGGTGGAGACCCAGTCTCCTCCTGTGATATTTATCATTAATTACAGAGAAATTTAAGAAGGAGGATAAGAATTTTAAAATAAGGATTGGGGAAAGCAGGTCAGTGAGCACAGGAGTGTTGGATGAAGAGCAATTGGTGCAAGTAGGATGTGGCCAGATTGGTTTAAATCTACCTACACAGGGAAGGAGGAGTCAAGTTGTCAGATGATGAACGGCAACATATTGAACTACCAAGTACAGTAATATACTTTCAAACAATAATAATTAATGTTTAATACTAAAAATTTCAGAACATGTGAGCATTTAGAAATCATAAACAATTAAGCATATTTAACAAATTTAAGTTTCTTCAGATATACATCAGTGAAACGTTAATCAGGAAACAAAAGCTGCAGATGCTGGAAATCTGAAGTAAAAACAAAGTAAAAGAAATGTTCTGTAGGTAAGGAAGCATCTGTGGTGAGAGAAACAGAATTAATGTTTAACATGGATGATCCTTCGTCAGAACTAGGAAAAGCTAGAAATCAAAGAAAAGTATTGGAGGGAGGGGTGGAGACGACAAGATGATGTCTATGATAGCCTAGAAACCAGCAGAGACTGAATGCTACAAATGATGGTGGTGCTGGCTGGGAGAGGGTGGCAAAGGCTTGTTAATTGCAAGTGATCTGCCTGGAGAAGGTATAAATAGAAGGAAAGAGGGGGAGAAAAACAACTCTGGAACTGCGAGACAGAACAATGGAATTGCTGGAAATCTGAAATAAGAGAAGCAGGGCAGGCAGCATCTGTAGAGAGGAAAGAACTGAATTAACTTTACTTGTTGATGACCTTTCCTCAGGAATGGCCAGTTTTAATACAAACTGGAAAGGCTGGGTTATCTGAAATTGTTGAATTCTGAAGACTGTAACATGTCTAGTCAAAATATCACATCCTGTTCCCTGAGCTTATGTCCATTGTTGGAAAAAATTAATAGGTCCAAGAAGAAACTTTAAAAAGTATACTATAACATGTTTATAATCTATTCACAGTTTAATCAAACCATCTGAATGAATAACTACCAAAAAAACATTGACAGTATTGACTGGTATTTTTTGATATTAAGATGAAGCACCTACCCATATAGTGGAATTTGTGGTGTCCAGTGAGGAAGAACTCGTGCAACAGAATCTCTTAATTGTGTACTGTAGCCCAGATAAAAGTAGGAATCATACAATAACTTAATTGCCAGCATATCAGTTGGGTTATAGAGAATGATTTGTTCCCAGACATTACATGCTTTTGGAAGAGACCTAAAGAATTCAAAAGGATATCAATGTGAGCCCCTTTCTAAGTCTGTAAATTGGTTTTGTCAATGAATTCAAAATATTCGATTCCATCTTAAGCAATTTTTACCTATTCAGCAAAAACTAGACAATCTTACCAATTTTCCAGAGATCACATCCCTGGAATTCCATCTCACAACATAAATGGAAGGTTTACAAAATTGCCTTAAATAACATGTCGTATAACATATGTAATTAACATCTCCAGTGATGATAATGGATAAAGGAATGATCCCAGTGTAGATGATTACTCTAAGTGTTACCTGTCTAAGTAATAGGACTGTATCACCTACTCTAAAATCATATTCCACATGAAGTTGATTAGCCCTCTGAATGATTCAGAACTGGAATATCAATGACTGTTAGTCATAGTCCCAAAAACCTACACTTCAACTAGAAATGGAAAGCTTATCAAGAGAATTCACTTACCCTTTTGCAAATAGTTCCAGTGCCTCCACATGGAGACGTTCGTGCTCAGTGATATTTTGTGTCTTTGAAAGTTCAACCATCCCCTTGACAGCAGCATCAAGGTTTCTATCCGTCAACACAGAGTGTCCTGTGCCAAGCAGATCTAGTCCATTTATTATTACATGCCCCATCACTGAGAAAGAAAAACACATGGGCTCAAAGGACAAACAAAGAGGTGGGAAAATGAGATAGTGAAAGGGGAGCAGAACAAGAGAATCAGATTAGGACAAACCAGACTGAGAAACTACTAAGAGGAAAAAAAAATGGGTAACAAATCTCTTTTGATACACTTCGAACAGAAACACCTTGAAAGGAACTTCATAAAACACTAGGTTTGTCTTTTCTTAAATATGCATTTCCAGGTTTTTACCCATCCAAGAATTAAGAAACACCTTTAAGAGTAGTGATAACCTTAGGAACTGCAGTTGCAGGCAGTTTCCCAGCCTTGACACTAAGGTCCAACTGGCAGGCAGCCCAACCCACCATAGGATCTCAAACTGCCTAATTCACAAGCCAAACTTGGCGAAATTCGTCAAAACTTGTGCCATTCAAATTGAATTGAATCTCTCCAATATTAAGGCTTTTACAAGCCAATTACAGTTTCCTTCATTCAAATCTATTCTTTCAGTATTTTATTCGTCTTATGTTCACGATATTTGAATCAGATGTACTCATTATCATTTAATGCTTATATTAAAGTTTTTTATTTCACTGCCTCAACTTTTCAAGATGCCAGGGCTTTGACTGATAAATTAATTCCCTACTTACCAAAATTTGGATCTGCAGCTCGCATTCGAGACCTGCAACCCTCAATTCCCCCAAAACTCGGAATGTTCTTCCATCTGATCCACTGTAGAATAAGGAGTGAAACATATGCCTATTCAAACCAAGAGGTGCTTCAGTGGAACAATGGTTAGAACAGGATTAATTTTCCATTGGACTAGTAAGGTTAGTAATTATGGAATTATTAGGATTCCCTTCTTCTGGTTGGATATGGTTGTGATTGCTTCAGCCTTGACTTTAGCAAATAAATGAAGAACAGAGGAGTCCAGGGTGATCCTCTGCACCCTCTCAAGAACCTTTGCAACCACTCAAGGGTGTAGTGGCTAGAACTGGATGCAATACTCTGTGTCCTAACCAGACCTTTACAAATATTCAGTAAAACTTCACTGCTTTTGCACTCAATCCCTCTATTTATGAAGTCCAAGGTTCCATATGCCTTGCTTAGTACTCTTTCAATACCTTTAGCAGACAACAATATTTCCCTCAAAGCCAGCAGAACAAAGCTGGTCACTGACTTCAGGAAGGGGGACGGTGCACATGCTCCTGTCTACATCAACGGTGCTGAGGTCGAGAGGGTTGAGAGCTTCAAGTTCCTAGGAGTGAACCTCACTAATAGCCTGTCCTAGTCCAACCACATAGACACCATGGCTAAGAAAGCACGCCAGCGCCTCTGCTTCCTCAGGAGTCTAAAGAAATTTGGCAAGTCCCTCACCAATTTTTATAGATGCGCCATAGAAAGCATCCTATCTGGATGCATCATGGCTTGGTATGGCAACTGCTCTGCCCAAGACTGCAAGAAAATGCAGAGAGTTGTGGACACAGCTTAGCACATCATGAAAACCAGCCTCCCCTCTATGGACTCTGTCCACACTTCTCGCTGCCTTGGTAAAGCAGCCAGCATAATCAAGGACCCCACCCACCCCAGACATTCTCTCTTCTCCCCTCTCCCATCGGAGACAGTGATCATAATATGATAGAATTCCCCCTGCAGTTTGAGAGGGAGAAACTAAAATCAGTTGTATCAGTATTACAGTTGAGTAAAGGTAACTACAGAGGCATGAGAGAGGAGCTGGACGAAGTTGATTGGAAAGGGACCCTAGCAGGGATGAGGGTAGAGCAGCAATGGCTGGAGTTTCCGGGAGTAATTCAGAAGACACAGGATCAATTCATCCCGAAGCAGCAGCAGCATTCTAAAGGGAGGATGAGGTAATCATTGCTGACAAGAAGAGTCAAAGACTGCATAAAAGCAAAAGAGAGGGCATATAATATTGCAAAAATTAGTGGATTGGGAAGCTTTTAAAAACCAACAGAAGGCAACTAAAAAAAGCAATAAGGGAAGAAAAGATGAAATATGAAGGTAAGCTAGCCAATAATATAAAAGAGGATACC
This sequence comes from Pristis pectinata, assembly GCF_009764475.1. NCBI lineage: Eukaryota > Metazoa > Chordata > Chondrichthyes > Rhinopristiformes > Pristidae > Pristis > Pristis pectinata. Next base: position 25,501,231 of record NC_067411.1, read on the forward strand.
AAAAGATTTTTCAGATATATAAAGAGTAAAAGAGAGGCAATTGGACTACTGGAAAATGACACTGGAGAGGTAGTAATGGGGAATAAAGAATGGTGGATGAACTGAATAAGTATTTTGCTTCAGTCTTCATTTCAGCAACATGCCAGAAATTCGAGAGAGTCAGGGGGCAGAAGTGAGTGTGGTCGCTATTACTAAAGAAAAGGTGCTTGGGAAGCTGAAAGGTCTGAAGGTGGATAAGTCACCTGGACTGGATGGACCGCATCAGAGGGTTCTGAAGGAGGTAGCTGAAGAGATTGTGGAGGCATTAGGAGTGATTTTTTGATAATCACTAGATTCAGGAATGGTTCCAGAGGACTGAAAAATCGCAAATGTCACTACATTCTTTAAAGAAGGAGGGAGGCAAAAGACATAAATTATAGACCTGTTAGCCTGACTTCAGTGGTTGGTAAGCTGTTAGAGTCCATTATTAAGGAAGAGGTTTGGGGGTACTTGGAAGCTCATGATAAAATAGGCTGAAGTCAGCATGGTTTCCTTAAAGGGAGATCTTGCCTGACAAATCTGTTGGAATTCTTTCAGGAAGTAACAGGCAGGATAGACAAAGGAGAGTCAGTGGATGTTGTTTACTTGGATTTTCAGAAGGCTTTTGACAAGGTGCCACACATAAGGCTGCTAAACAAGATAGGAGCCCATGGTATTACAGGAAAGGTACTAGCATGGATAGAAGATTGGCTGACTGGCAGAAGGCAAAGAGTGGGAATGAAGGGGGCTTTTTCTGGTTGGCTGCCAGCAACTAGTGGTGTTCTGCAGGGGTCGGTGTTGGGTCCCCTACTTTTCACATTATATGTTAATGATCTGGATGATAGAATTGATGGCTTTGTGGCCGGGTTTGCAGATGATACAAAGATAGGTGGAGGGGCAGGTAGTGTTGAGGAAGCAGGGATTCTGCAGAAGGACTTGGACAGGTTGACAGAATGGGCAAAGAAGTGACAGATGGAATACAGTGTAGGAAAGTGTATGGTCATGCACTTTGGTAGAAGGAATAAAGGTGTAGACTACTTTCTAAACAGGGAGAGAATTCAGAAATTGGAGGTGCAAAGGGACTTGGGAGTCCTAGTGCAGGATTCCCTAAGGATTAACTTGCAGGTTGAGTCGGTAGTAAGGAAGGCAAATGCAATGTTAGCATTCATTTCAAGAGGACTAGAATATAAAAGCAAGGATGTAATTCTGAGGCTTTATAAGGTGTTGATCAGACCACATTTGGAGTATTGTGAGCAGTTTTGGGCCCTGTATCTAAGGAAGGATGTGCTGGCGATGGGGAGGGTCCAGAGGAGGTTTATGAGAAGGATCCCAGGGATGAAAGGGTTAACATACGAGGAGCATTTGATGGCTCTGGGCCTGTACTCACTGGAGTTTAGAAGGAGGAGAGGGGATCTCATTGAAACCTGCCGAATAATGAAAGGCCTGGGTAGAGTGGACGTGGAGAGGATGTTTCCAGTAGTGGGAGAGTCTAGGACCAGAGGGCACCAACTCAGAATAAAAGAACATCCCTTTAGAACAGAGATGAGGAGGAGTTTCTTCAGGTGGTGAATCTGTGGAATCCATTGCCATAGACAGCTGTGGAGGCCAAGTCATTGGGTATAGTTAAAGAGGAAGTTGATAGGTTCTTGATTAGTAGGGGTGTCTAGGGCTACAGGGAGAAGACAGGAGAATGGGGTTGAGAGGGAAAAATAAATCATCCATGTTCAAATGGTGGAGCAGACTCAAATGGACCGAATGGCCTCATCCTGCTCCTACGTCTTCTGGTCTTATGCATTGACTCACATAAACACCATGTTACCTTTGGTTTCCAACCCTTTACAGACATCTTCAAATGCTCTTTGATTCTCTGTCTCCTCTCCAACAGCTTTTAAATTTTCCCTCATTGAGCTCTCATTAGCTCTTTATCTCTCATCACCCGTCAACCTTGTCCTATTTTCCTATTTCCCCAGCGAGCATGCCTTCCTCTTCACTTCCCAATCTACAGCACATACCAGTTTCCACAATTTCTTTGTCTTCCTAAGGATTCCCTCATTGTAGCATTGAAAGTCCAGACTTAAATGTTGTCAATCAACATAAATTGGGTACACAGTATAAAATCTCAATCTGCAGTGCAATGAGGAGAACCTTACGGAGTTAGAGGAAATATTAAAGTCACCACTAACAACTTAGGCTGAATGACTTGTTTCTACGCTGTAAGTTTTATGCAGTGCTCAATATAATGACAATGCCTTATGATGTTCACATCATAGGAAATATTAGACAATGGATTTAATTAATTTCAAAAGAACAGAAGCCTCACCTGAGTCAGGAGAGCGTCATACATTTTGCAGGCCTCATTGCTGGTTGTGGAAAGAGGAAGACCAATATCCTGCCAAGCCTGGGAAGGAAAATCAGAGTGAAGCATTACTGATGTCTTAAGATTCATTTTCAGGATGTGTGCATCACTGAGAAGACCAGCATTTATTGGCCATCCCTAATATCCAATGGCTGAGTGGAAGTGGCAAGATGCCCTTCTGAGTTACTGCAGTCCTTCTAATGATGGTAATAGACTGGAACAGGGAGGAAATGAAAAATCTACCTGAGAAAAATCAACAGTGTTAAGAGGGGATAAATTCAGGCCCCGGCTCCACAACTGCAGGGGAAAGGCCAAGAATTTAAAAAAAACAGTGACATCACAGGAAAGCAAGTAGGTGATTGGCTTGTGGTTTATTTTGTCTCCTGGTGTCTATTTCAACCTACAATTTTGAGCAAAAAAAAGGAAATAAAAATTGTTTACTAACTATAAAAAGCTGATTGGATAACTTAAAAACAATAAGTAGGTAAGCAAGTAAGTAAAATAAATAGATAGATTGATAATTAGATTGGAGATGGCAGTCTGCATGTTGAAGCAGCCATATGTCGGCATTAGTGACAACCTTAGTGACATTACTGACAATGGCATTAGTCAGCATTAGTAGCAACACACCTTCACAAAGTGTCTGCTTCCTGACAAATTTTGCTCAGTGTTGGAGTCTGAGTTTCAAACACTGTAATGAATCAGGGAGGGGCTGTGTTATCTGAACTCTTTTCCAAGAAACAATGCATGCTTCATGTTAAATGATATAGATCTTATTATTTGCCAAGGTTGACATCAGGGGATTTGGATCCAAGAAGCAGTAGGAGGAGCATCAACCCTCCTCCTCTCCAACAGGTTTCAGGCTCTGGGTGAAAACTGTTTTCCTCCTCTCCCCTCTAACCCTCCTACAAATTACTTTAAATCTCTGTCCCCTGGTTTATGAACCCTTTAGGGGAAATAGTTCCTTTCTGTTTACTCTATCCTGGCATCTCATAACTTTATACAATGCAATGAAATTTTACCTCAGCCTCCTCTGTTCCAAACAAAACAACTCCAGCTTATTAAATATTTCCTCATATCAAAACATTTCCAGTCCTGTCAATGTCTTTATAAATCTCTCCTTCACCCTCTCTAATGCAAGTAAACCTTCATAGGCAACTATTCTGCTGGAGCAGACTTCATTCAAGTTACTTTGGGACCAGTATCTTGGGGAATTCAATAAATGCTGCAGTGGATAAGGTTTCAACTAAATAGTTGTAAAAGGGCAGTAGGTGGCAGTTCATTTGAGAGGAAGTTTGGAAATTTAAAGGGAAAGCACTACAAAGTAGTCTGATGAAGCGTCTTAATCCTGAAACATTAACCCTTTTTCTCCCCCACAAATGCTGCCTGCCCTGCCGAGTGTTTCCAGCATGTTCATTTTTTCTGACAAAGTATTTATATAATTGCAATAATAATCAATAATCAATAGCAGGCACGGTAGTGTAGCGGTTAGCAACCTGGGTTCAATTCCTGCCGCTGTCTGTAAGGAGTTTGTATGTTCTTCCTGTGTCTGTGTGGGTTTCCTCTGGATGGTCTGGTTTCCTCCCACATTCCAAAAAGATGTACAGGTTAGGAAGTTGTGGACGTGTTATGTTGGCACCGGAAGCGTGGCAACACTTGCGGGCTGCCCCACCCCCCAGAACACTCTACCCAAAAAGATGCATTTCAGTGTGTGTTTCGACGTAGGTGTGACTAATAAAGATAACTTATCTTAAATGGGGCATGATAGGAGTGGAAAGCTCTTTCCTGCCTGCCCCCCATTACTCCCTCCTGTATGCCCTCTATTACTGTCTCCTGCCCCCCCCCCATTACTCTCCCCTGCCTCCCATCTCTGTCCATTACTATAGGAAAGATGCCATTCAGCTGGCAAGAATGCAGGAAAGATTTACAAGGATGTTGCCGGGACTTAAGGGACTGAGTTATTGAGAAAGATTGGGCAGGCTAGGACTTTATTCATTGGAGAATAGCAGAATGAGGGGTGACCTTACAGAGGTGTATAAAATCATGAGGGGCATAGATAGGGTGAAAGCACAGTCTTTTTCCCAGGGATGGGGAATCAAGAACTAGAGGACATGGGTTTAGGGTGAGAGGGAAGAGATTTAATAGGAACCTGAGGGGCAATATTTTGGCCCAGAGGGTGGTCCATATCTGGAATGAACTGCCAGAGGAAGTGGTTGAGGCAGGAACATTAACAACATTTAAAAGGCACTCGGACAGGTACATGGATAGGAAAGGTTAAGAAGAATATAGGCCAAACATGGGAAAATAAGTTTCAAAACCTGGGCCTCTGTACCTCCCTCTACAACTGGGTCCTCGACTTCCTTATCGGGAGACCACAGTCAGTGCGGATCAGCAATAACATCTCTGCCTCACTGACGATCAACATAGGCACATGTTTAGCCCACTACTCTACTTGTCTCTACACTCATGACTGTGTGGCTAAGCACTCCTCAAACACCATCTGTAAGTTCGCCAATGACACCACTGTTGTTGGCAGAATCTCAGACGGCGATGAGGAGGCGTACAGGAGTGAGATAGATCAGCTGGTTGAGTGGTGTCGCAGCAACTACCTTGCACTCAGTGTCAGCAAGACCAAGGAATTGATTGTGGACTTCTGAAAGGGGAAGTCAGGAGAACACACACCAGTCCTCATTGAGGGGTCAGCGGTGGAAAGGTGAGCAGCTTCAAGTTCCTGGGCGTCAACATCTCAGAGGATCTATTCTGGGCCCAACACACATGAAGAAGGCACGCCAGCAGCTCTACTTCATTAGGATTTTGAGGAGATTTGGTACTTCACCAAAGACTCTTGAAAATTTCTATGGATGTCTGGTGGAAAGCATCCTGACTGGTTGCATCACAGCCTGGTATGGAGCCTCCAATGCACAGGATCACAAGAGGCTGCAGAGGGTTACAGACTCAGCCAGCACCATCACAGGAACAGCCCTCCCCACCATTGAGGAAATCTTCAAGAGGCGGTGCCTCAAGAAGGCAGCATCTATCATTAAGGACCCTCACCATCCGGGACATGCCCTCTTCTCGTTACAACCATCGGGGAGGAGGTACAGAAGCCTGAAGACCCAAACTCACCTGTCAAATCCCAACTTCACTGCCACCACTTCAAGGAAAACAGATCGTATCTATTTGCTCCCCACAGGCAACATCCTGGTGAATCTCCTTTGCACCCATTGCAATGTCCTACCAATAGTGTGGAGACCGGTACTGCACACAGTACTCCAGCTGAGGCCTAACTAATGTTTTTAAAGTTGTACCATAACCTCCCTGTTCTTATAGTCTATGCTCCAGCTAATGAAAACAAGTGTCCCAAATGTCTCCTTCACCATTTTATCTAACTGTGCCACCAACTTCAGGTATCCTTGACTTTTATGCCAAGGTCCCACTGTTCCTCAATATATCCTAGGGTCCTAACTTTCATTGTGTATATCCTCCCAAAGTGCATCACCTCACACGTATCAGGATTAAATTCCACCTGCCTCTGCCTTGGTTTGCATGCATGTTTGAAACTCACCAAGGCTCCAATTGCTGTGTACCCTTGGAAGTTACCAGCTTCATTGGAACATTTGTTATAATACTGTGTAACATTTAAACAAAAAACTAATTTGGGCTATTAATAAGAATGGCTTCGAATCGTCCAGAAGATCTACACTATAAGATCTAATCAGTACAGTTTAGCAACACTATGATCACTTTGCACTAAAATGGACATTTTTTTTGTTCTAATTGTGTTCTTTCTTGTAAAAATTGTGTATAATTTATGTTTAACATGAAGGCTGTGAAGGCTGCTTATAAGTGCTTGTGTTGCTGCTGTGGGTAAGTTTTTCATTGCACCTGTGCATACATGTACTTCTGCATATGACAAAAAACTCGACTCTGACTTTGACTTTCAAAGATCTGCTAGTCTGGGACCACCAAAGTCCTGAGTGTGTCAGATTATTGGAGTTTTACATCTGGTAACCTCAGACCATCTATCTCAATATCAAAAACATCACATATTTATACTATTTGTCCATTTGGTCAATTTTCAATAAACTTTGTAAAGGAGTTCTGGATTCTTCTGTTCTATGAACTTTGATTTGCTTTCCCCACACAAACATGTTCAGTCAATCTCAGTAAAATGGTGCATAAAGAAACTACCTGCAGTACTGACTTTCCTGATCTGTCAAGTAAGTTTTCCAGTGCACCTGTACATACATGTACTTGTGCGTTTGACATGTTACAGACTCAGTGAATGTCCCTTTAAGATAGAGTGTGTGTGTGTGTGTGTGTGTGTGTGTGTGTGTGTGTGTGTGGCGTGCTTACGTCAACAGAAGATAAAGGATGTAATGATGTTGTTGAAGAGGTCAGAAGAAGAAGAGAGAGAGAGAGAGAGAGAAGGGAGAGAGACACCAGCCTGCTAGTGTTCTCTATCGATGGATGAGAAACAATAACTGTGTTTGCCACAGAAATCCATGTATGGAAATTGGAAGTAATCCGGTGGAGTTCACTTTGTTGCTGACCTGTAGAAGGAAACAGGTATTTGTGTGTGGACGACCACGATTCGGATGCTTTTCGGGGTGAGGAAGTCACTACCGAGTAAACACTGAAGTGTTGTTTGGGTTCCATCGTGGAACATTTGGATTTCGTATTTACTCTCTCTATGTTTCTCTACGTCTACGTCTTATCTTCAGACAACAGTGGTTGTTGAAGAAGCCCTTGCTCATGTTTCACCTTATGGCTTGTGGAACTGAACTTTAAGAACCATTCCTGAACTTGGAGTTTGGGACTTTGCCACACACACACGAAGAGTTTAGTTTTAGGGGTTAACGTTCAAGGTTTAACATTTTTGAATTCTAACATACTAACATTTATTTTTCGTATTATCATAAGTAGTGATTAATAAAATAGTTTTTAACACTGAATCATGCTCAGTGTGTTTCTTTTGTTGCTGGTTCGTGACAAAATTGGGGGCTCGTCCGGGATCCAACCCAAAGATTAATGAGTGTCGTCTGGGATCATTCCCCAGATTGACGAGATTCGTTCGGGATTCAATCCAAAGATTGTTGAGGGAGATCTGATAAATTCTTTTTAATTGGCTTGTGTGTGTGGAAACCAGCAGCAATGGATATTAAGGCATTTTTGGAGTCACCAACCCAAAAGGGATTGGAGGTGGCGAAAAAGGATGATCTGATAAAGATTGCTACAAGGCTAAACCTTACAGAAGTAAAGCAGTCTATGAGAAAGACAGATATTCAGAGACTGATAGCTGGCCATTATGTGGAAAAGAAGGTGTTTGAGAAGGAAGTGTTAAAATAGCAATTTCTGTGGCACAGGTGCAGCTGGCAAAGATAGAGGCTGAACGAGAGCAAACCCAGTTGAAGATAGAGGCTGAACGAGAGCAAAAGAAATTAGAGGCTGAACGAGAGCTAACTCGGATGAAGTTAGAGGCTGAACGGGAACGGGAACTAATTCAGTTAAAGTTTGAGGCAGAGGAGAAGGAAAAACAGAGGCAGCATGAGTTACAAATGAAGCGAAAGAGTTTGGAATCTGATTCTGATGATGGGTTTTTAGCCAGCAGAGAGGTTCGATTAGTCCCTCCTTTTGAGGAAGATCAGGTTGATCAGTATTTCCAACATTTTGAAAAGGTTGCTTTGAGTTCAAACTGGCCAAAGGAAGGATGGGCTCTTATGTTACAGAGTGTGATTAAAGGTAAAGCTCAAAAAGCTTATTCTGCTTTGTCTGTTGAGGATGCAGCTGATTATACCAAGGTAAAACAAGCTGTGTTAAAGGCCTATGAATTGGTACCTGAAGCTTATAGACAAAAATTTAGAGACTTGAGGAAATCTGCAGATCAGACTTATATGGAATTTGCCAATGGAAAGAGAATATGTTTTGAACGATGGTACATGGCTAAAAATGTAGATGGGGATTTTGATAAATTGAAAGAATTGATATTAGTGGAAGACTTTAAAAGATGTGTTCCAGCTGAATTAACAACATATTTAAATGAAAAGGGAGTGGAAACTTTACAAGAAGCTGCTAGGTTGGCAGATGATTATGTTTTAACCCATAAATCCAAATGGGGACAACCTAAAACCTTTCAAAAGAGTTACAAGGACAATCCAGGTAAACTGGAGATTAAATTGGGAGGTAATCAAAAAGGGAAGGATGAAAAGAAGCCAGTGCGGGAGAAACCTGTTGAGCGTACTTGTTATTACTGTAAGAAACCTGGCCATGTGATATCTAATTGTACCCTTTTGAAAAAAACGAAGGAAGCTGTGCCCAATGCTTGCTTTCAGGCAATTAAAAATCAAAAAGGTTTAGGAGATGCTGTTAAAGATCAGTCCTTGCAAGAGGTAAAAGCGGAAAAGTTGGAGGAGGTGAGACAGGAATTCCGTTCTTATGTATCAGAGGGTTTTGTTTCACTGAATGATGGGTCACCCCAGGTGCCAGTGAAAATTCTTAGAGATACTGGGGCTTGCCAATCTCTCTTGCTAGACAGTGTTTTAAATTTTGGTGAAGAAACTGACACTGGTGAGGTAAATCTAGTACGAGGCATTACAGGTGACACCATATCTGTCCCTTTGCACAAGGTGATTTTAAAGTCAAAGTTCGTAGAAGGACCTGTCGAGATAGGGATAAGGCCTAGTTTGCCAGTGGAAGGAGTTTCTTTGTTATTGGGAAATGACCTTGCAGATGGAGAAAGTGTTCCTGTGGTACGGTTAACGACCAAACCAAGGATTGATGAATCTGAGAATGATCCAGATGTTTACCCATCATGTGCGGTGACTCGAGCTAGAGCTAGAGAATTAGCCAAGAGCGACAGTCCGGTGCAGTCTGATGTGGTTCCCTGTGACAGTCTTAAACAGGAAGAAAATTATGATGCCTTATCTGAGACTTTTCTGTCTTCACTGGAGGATCAACATCCTTATAGTGAGCCTGAATTTAAAGATTTGTCTTTGTCAAGGAAGGAGTTTATGGTGGAACAGACAAAGGACCCTGAGTTGACAGAATTGAAAGAAAAAGCACTCTCATGTGAGGAGATTGAAGAAGTGCATTTGAGTCTGTTGGACTATGTCCAAAAATTTAAAACTCGGTTGGAGAGAGTCTGCCAGCTAGCGAGAGAGAATTTGAAAACCAGCCAGATAAGAATGAAGACATATTTTGATAAACGTGCTCGGCCCAGGACATTTGCAGTGGGGCAAAAGGTGTTGGTATTTTTCCCTAGCCAAAATAATCCATTGCAATCTCATTTTTCTGGACCCTATGTTATTGAATCTCGAGTGACAAAACACCAGATAGACGCAAGAAAACACAACTGTCATGTAAACATGCTAAAGCCTTATTATGAGAGGGATTCAGTTGTGGCCTTGGTGGGTGATGTGAAGGTTGTTTCTAGAATGCCTGATGTTGATGTTGAGGAAGGCCAATTTAGACCAAATCTTATTCCATCGAAACTAAAAAACCAAAATATCCTGGAGAACCTTGAAACGAAGTTGGACCATTTACAAGTTTCACAAAAACAACAGATGAGAGAATTAATTTTAAAATTTAAAAATCTGTTCCCAGATGTTCCAAACAGAACATCGATAATTACCCATGATGTGGATGTTGGGGATGCAAAACCAATCAAACAACACCCATATCGAATGAATGTGGAAAAAAGTAAACTTGTTGATCAGGAGATAAAATACATGTTGGAAAATGATATTATTAGACATTCTACTTCAAACTGGAGTTTGCCCTGTGTTATTGTACCTAAACCTGATGGAACTGTTAGATTTTGCACAGATTACAGGAAAGTGAATGTTGTAACAAAGTCAGATGCTTACCCTATTCCTAGGGTGGATGATTGCATAGACAGAGTGGGAAAGGCAAAATTTCTTACAAAGATTGACCTATTAAAAGAGTACTGGTGTGTTCCATTAACAGATAGAGGAAGGGAGATTTCAGCCTTTGTAACCCCTTCTGGATTGTATGAATACAATGTTTTACCATTTGGAATGAAAAATGCTCCGGCAACATTTCAAAGAATGATTAATTCAGTGATTCATGGGTTAAAACATACAGATGCCTACATTGACGACTTAGTGACTGGGAATGATACATGGGAGGATCACATCTCTGCGTTAGAAAGGTTGTTTGAAAGACTTTCCGAGGCTAATCTTACAGTTAACTTGGCTAAAAGTGAATTTGGCCATGCCACTGTGACGTATCTTGGTTATGTTGTAGGTCAAGGCAAGCAAGCTCCTGTTCAGGCAAAAGTTCAAGCAATATCTGAGTTCCCTATTCCCACAGGTACGAGGACTGTTAGAAGATTTTTGGGAATGGTTGGATATTATTGAAAATTTTGTAAAAATTTTGCTGATATTGCTCTTCCCCTAACTAATCTTCTGAAGAAGGGAGTAAAGTTTGTTTGGACAGATTCTTGTCAAGAAGCATTTGAGAAGCTGAAAGCCATTTTATGCTACCATCCTGTGCTCAAATCACCTGACTTTGAAAAGCCATTTTCGTTAGCAGTAGATGCCAGTGATGAAGCTGCAGGAGCTGTGTTGTTGCAGAAGGGTGACCTTGATGATATTGACCATCCGGTAGCTTACTTTTCAAAGAAATTTAATGAGCATCAAAAGAATTATTCCACCATAGAGAAAGAATTACTGTCACTTGTTTTAGCCTTGCAACATTTCAGTGTGTATGTTTGCACAGCTCAGAAACCATTGATTGTGTATACAGATCATAGTCCATTGGTGTTTCTGAGCCAAGTCAAAAACAAGAACAGAAGGCTGTTAAACTGGAGTTTAATTTTGCAAGAGTTTGATCTCATGATAACTCACATTAAAGGTAAAGATAATGTGATTGCTGATTGTCTTTCCCGATGTTAAATGGGAAACATGTATCTGTACTAATCTGATAGTCTGTAGTTGTGTAGAATGATAATTATTAACATTACTAACTGTATGCGCGGTTAAAATTTTTCTTGGGAAAAATTCTCTTTAGGTGGGAGGTGTTACGGACTCAGTGAATGTCCCTTTAAGATAGAGAGAGAGAGTGTGTGTGTGTGTGTGTGTGTGTGTGTGTGTGTGTGTGTGTGTGTGTGTGTGTGTGTGTGTGTGTGTGTGTGTGTGTGTGTGTGGCGTGCTTACATCAACAGAATATAAAGGATGTAATGATGTTGTTGAAGAGGTCAGAAGAAGAAAAGAGAGAGAGAGAGAAGGGAGAGAGACACCAGCCTGCTAGTGTTCTCTATCGATGGATGAGAAACAATAACTGTGTTTGCCACAGAAATCCATGTATGGAAATCGGAAGTAATCCGGTGGAGTTCACTTTGTTGCTGACTTTGCTGTAACCTTTCATAGCAATCTTTGTACAAGTCGGATCGCTTTGCTTATACCTTACCTTGCAGTCTCTTAAACTGGAATGCAACATCTCCCTCTCGTTTTGTTATTGATTTCTTCGTCTTGCAAAGCCTTCAGTCGATTTACTGGTGGAGTGCACTCAGTGTTGTTGAGAATATATGCCAGGTATGAACCTGGACAGGTAACGTCAGCCTAGAAACTGAATACTGAACACCTACTATTTGAATACTGCAATCTCATTGGACAATCTGTTGAACATAGACCCATGGTTAAAAGTATTTTTAATATTCTTCTTATGGTGTCCCGCCCTGTCACGTTCACAAATTTCTGTTAATAACACCATTCCTGAGGTAGCATTGCTGAAATAGGAAAGAATATGAGGTACATGACAATCCAGTGGTCACAGACATCAGTGTAGGTCAGTGATACTTGAAAGAGTTGATAGTTTAATAATCTGAACCTAACTGTCCAGGTAGGCCCATTGTTTCTGCCTGCTCCTGTCCCACTAAACACGTGCCCTCATTTCTCAACTCCATTTTGTTCCCCTTAGTCCAGTCCCTTCCCACCTACATTCGTGACACTTCACAAGCTCTCTGTCACCTCAACAACTTTCAGCTCCCTGGCCCTGACTGCCTCATTTTCACTATGGACATTGAATCCCTGTACACTTCCATCCCCCATAAGGAAGGCCTTAAAGGCTCTCCACTTCTTTCTTGACAACAGACCCAACCATTTCCCCTCCACCGCCACCCTCCTCTGACTGGCAGAACTGGTACTCACCCTCAGCAACTTCTCTTTCGGCTCCTCCCACTTTCTCCAAACCAAAGGTGTAGCCATGGGCCCTCGCATGGGCCCCAGCTATGCCTGCCTTTTGGTTGGCTACGTAGAACAATCCATGTTTCAAACCAACACCAGTAACAATCTCCAACTCTTTCTCCGCTACATTGACGACTGCATTGGTGCTGCTTCCTGCACCCATGCAGAGCTCGTCAATTTTTATCAAATTTCCCTCCAACTTCCACTCTGCCCTCAGATTGAGTTGGTCCATCTCTGACACCTCTCTCCCCTTTCTGGATCTCTCTGTCTCCATCTCCAGAAACAGATTAACCACCAACATCTTCTACAAGCTCACTGACTCCAGCAGTTACCTCGACTGTACCTCTTCCCACCCTGTCATTTGTAAGGATGCCACCCCCTTCTCCCAATTCCTCTGCCTCCGCCGTATCTGTTCCCATGGTGAGGCTTTCCATTCCAGGACATCTGAGATGTCCTATTTTTTCAGTAAGTGGAATTTCCCTTCCACCACCATCAATGCAGCCCTCACCCGCATCTTCTCCATTTCCTTCACGTCTGGCCTCACCCCCATCACCCCCCCAACAGGGGCGGGGTTCCCCTTGTCCTCACCTACCACCCCACGAGCCTCTGTATCCAACACATCATTCTCTGCAACTTCCGCCACCTCCAACAGGATCCCACAACAAGGCACATCTTTCCCTCAACCCCTCTGCTTTCCACAGGGATTGCTCTCTCCGTGACTCCTTTGTCCACTCGTCCCTCCCCACTGATGACCCTCCTGGCACATATCCCTGCAACTGTGCAAACTGCTCCACCTGCCCCTACACCTCCTCCCTCACCACCATTCAGGGCCCTAGATAGTCCTTCCAGGACTGAGGGTGTCATTTATTGCATCCGGTGCGGCCTCCTTTACATCTGTGAGACCCGACGCAGATTGGGTGACCGCTTTGTTGAGCACCTTCACTCCATCCACCACAACAGCCAGGATCTCCCGGTGCATCTACTTCAATTCCAGTTGACACTCCCATACTGACATGTCTATCCACGGCCTCCTCTACTGCCACATTGAGGCCAGATGCAGGTTGGAGGAACAACACCTCATATTCCACCATGGTAGTCTCTAACATCGAGTTCTCTAACGTCCATAACCCCTCCCTTCTGTTTTCCCCTTTTTGCCCCCTTACCCCCTTTTTGTTTTCCCTCATTCCAGTGGCCCCTCACTCCTCCTCTTTCCCCTCCCCCGTCCTCATGACCTGCCCATCACCCCCCTCCTATTTCCCACCTCCTTCTCTTTATTCCATGGTCTACTGTCATCTCCTACCGGATTCCTTCTTCTTCAGCCCTTTGCCTCTTCACCTATCACCTCACAGCTTATTACATCTGCCCCCCTCCCCCACCCACCTACCTTCCCCCTCTCACCTGGACTCACCTATCACCTGCCAGCCTGAGCTCCTCCCCCTCCCCCAACCTTTTTATTCTGGCTTCTACCCTCTTCCTTTCCAGTCCTGATGAAGGGTCTTGACCCGAAACATTGACTATTTATTTCCCTCCATAGATGCTGCCTGACCTGCTGAGTTCATCCAGCATTTTGTGTGTGTTGCCGATACATACCTAACCACTATTCCCCAAAAAAATATATTTTATTTTAACTCCACATAATGCATCATTGGTGTTCTTAGTCAATTCTTTTTAAAAGCACAAAAGGCACAAATACCAAGGTTGTTAACAGTTTGTCAACAGTTTCTAAAATGTTACATATTTGTGTAAATTAACCACAAGTGCATGTCTGTGTGTGTGTGTGTGTGTGTGTGTGTGTGTGTGTGTGTGTGTGTGTGAGAGAGAGAGAGACAGAGGGAGAGAGAGAGAGTGAGAAACACACACATAACGTGCAACATAAGCACGAGTGACAGTTACTGTTAATCAACAATAAAGAGTTAATATATGTTCTGAAGCTCCAGGTGTCTGCTGGAGTTAATAATTGGCACAAATTACCAGGTCTATCATATTGACTCATCCAATGTCAAGGTAGTCAAAATGTCCCATTGGTGTTTGAGCTGCCATTTTTCCATGGATTTGCTGCAATCTCGGCTTCCCTGCACTGTGTCAACTTTGCGTGCTTAATTATGTTTAAAACATGTGTTACGGACTCAGTGAAAGTCCCTTTAAGATAAAGAGTGTGTGTGTATGTGTGTGTGAGGCGTGCTTACGTCAATAGAAGATAAAGGACGTAATGACGTTGTTGAAGAAGTTAGAAGAAGAAGGAGAGAGAGAGAGAGAAGGGAGAGAGACACCAGCCTGCTAGCTTTCTCTATCGATGGATGAGAAACAATAACTGTGTCTGCCACTGAAATCCAAGTATGGAAGTTGGAAGTAATCCGGTGGAGTTCACTTTGTTGCTGACCTGTAGAAGGAAACAGGTATTTGTGTGCGTGGACGACCACGATTCGGATGCTTTTCGGGGTGAGGAAGTCACTACCGAGTAAACACTGAAGTATCGTTTGGGTTCCATCGTGGAACATTTGGATTTCGTATTTACCCTCTCTATGTTTCTCTACGTCTACGTCTTATCTTCAGACAACGGTGGTTGTTGAAGAAGCCCTTGCTCATGTTTCACCTTATGGCTTGTGGAACTGAACTTTAAGAACCATTCCGGAACTTGGAGTTTGGGACTTCGTCACACACACACACAAAGAGTTTAGTTTTGGGGTTAACGTTCAAGGTTTAACATTTTTGAATTCTAACATACTAACATTTTTACTTTTATTTTACGTATTATCATAAGTAGTGATTAATAAAATAGTTTTTAACACTGAATCATGCTGTGTGGTTCTTTTGTTGCTGGTTCGTGACACATGTTTAAACACATTTCTGTCTCTCACAGTACTACTAACTAAAACTGTTTTTTTAGTTGCTGTTATCAAAGCACTGGGCACAGATTTACCAATTCAGTCTGCACCCAGGAAAATTTTGATGCCCTAGATATTTTCTTTTCCTAATCATGTAGGAAATCTGAAATAATAATGGAAAATACAGAGAATATCTTGCAGGTCAGGCAGCACCCATGGAGTGAGAAATAGAGTTAATGTTGAAACATGTGGGAAATGTTGGAACCCATTGTGGTTTATAGTTACCAGATCTGCAGCAATTGTTGACTGTCTGAGGAACTTTGCCTTGATGGTTGATGAGGTAGATTCCAAGCTTCAGACATTCTAACATATCAGGGAGGGGCAGAGCCACCTGGATAACTAGTGTCCCCAGAGCAGTCACACCCTTGAGGTTAATTACTTTGAATTTGATCAGTTGTCGGGGAAGGAATGGTTTGATTGCAGAAGAGGCAGGTAGAGGGATCAGAGGGGGTTTCAGAAATGCCTCAGCCTTTGCCCTTGTGTAACATGCACATGGTTCTTGCTCACTCATTGGACAAGGGTGGGGACTGCAAGGGTGGGGATGTGCAAACTGTACCCAGGACCAAGGCACAGAGGGGGCCATTCAAGTTAGAGTCATAGAGTAATACCTCTATAAGGTCAATCCTCATTTTCCTACACTCCAAGGAATAAAGTCCTGGCCTGCCCAACCTCTCCCTAGAGTTGGGGGGCGGGAAGTAAAGAGAAATGTTGTAGTCATATGGGAAGTGCATACTTAGTGAAAAAGACACTGATCTCTGCAGCAAAGACAGACTCCCGAAGGATGGGTTGCCTGCTCGCTGCTAGGGTTAAGGACATCTCATCTGGTCTGGAGAAGAACTTGGAGTGGGAGGGTAAGATCCAGTTGCCATGGTCCAGATGTTGAAGCACTAATGACATGGATAGGACTGGGAAGGACATTCTGTTGAACGATTATGAGCAGCTTGGGGCAAAATTGGAAAGTAAAACCACAAGGGTGAGAATCTCAGGATTATTACCTGATCCATGTGCAAATTGGAAATAAGATTAGAGAAGTAAATGTGTGACTCAGAGGTTGCTGTGGGAGAAACGGGTTCCAATGCATGGGACACTGGCACCAGTATTGGAAGGGACAGCTGTTCCATTGGGATAGGTTTCACTTGAACTGTGCTGGGATCAGTGTTCTGGCAAATCACACTAGAGTGAGTGGAGGGTTCAGGTGATGGGAGGTTTAATAAATCAAAGAGAAATGCAAGAGTAGTGGCATTGGGTTATGAAAGACTTTATGAAAATTGAAGCATGACAGAAAGGGGCAGAAAATGTAAGCAAATGTGGCAGAAATTAAACCCAAAATAAGTAAAATTTGTAAAACGTCTGAACATATTGCACATTGTCTGAATGGATTTGTAACAAGATAGATGAGTAGATGTCACAATGAGAAATAAATGTGTTTATTTAGTAGGTATTATAGTGATGTTGTTGCAGGGTGACTATTACAGTGATGTTGTTGCAGGGTGACTATGATGGGAACTTAATATTCCAGGTTATTTGATGTTACAAAAGAATCAACAAAGGGAAAGGAGGTAGGCAGCATTGTTCATCATGAAGAGTGTCTGTACAGTGGTGCGCAGAGTGTCTGTACAGTGGTGCGCAGTGTTATAGCTGCTGTGAATTGTGATGTGGAATTGTTTTGGGTGGGAAGAGGGAATAGCAGGGCAAAGAAGAGATGGAGTGAGTGGTCTGTAGGCCCAGAAGTGTTTGCTTCACAATAGGACAAAAGGGAAAGTGTCAAAGCTCTGGAGCATCTGGACAGTAAGAACACTTATGTTAGACTATTGTTTATTGACTACAGCTCTGCCTTCAATATAATAATACCAAGCAAGCTTGTCACCAAACTCCGAGACCTAGGACTCAACACCTCCCTCTGTAACTGGATCCTTGACTTTCTGACAAACAGACCGCAATCAGCGAGGATAGGCAGCAATTCCTCCGGCACGATTATTCTCAACACTGGTGCACCTCAAGGCTGCGTCCTCAGCCCTCTACTCTACTCCCTATACACTCATGACTGTGTGGCCAGATTCTGGTCTAACTCCATCTACAAGTTTGCAGATGATACTACCGTTGTAGGCCGTATCTCAAACAGCGATGAATCGGAGTACAGGAAGGAGAGCTTCCTGTACTCCGATAGAGAGCTTAGTGACATGGTGTCAATGTAACAACCTTTCCCTCAATGTCAACAAAGCTAAAGAGCTGGTCATTGACTTCAGGAAGGGGGACGGTGTACATACACCTGTCTACATCAACGGTGCTGAGGTCGAGAGGGTTGACCGCTTCAAGTTCCTGGGAGTGAACATCACCAACAACCTGTCCTGGACAAACCACGTGGATGCCATGGCCAAGAAAGCTCACCATCACCTCTACTTCTTCAGGAGGCTAAAGAAATTTGGTTTGTCCCCTTTGACTCTCACCAACTTTTATCAATGCACCATAGAAAGCATCCTATCAGGATGCATCATGGCTTGGTATGGCAACTGCTCTGCGCAAGACCGCAAGAAGCTGCAGAGAGTTGTGGACACAGCCCAGTGCATCACGGACACCAGTCTCCCCTCCTTGGACTCTGTCTTTACCTCTTGTTGTCTTGGTGAAGCAGCCAGCATAATCAAAGACCCCACCCACCCGGGACATTCTCTCTTCTCTACTCTTCCATCGGGTAGAAGATACAGATGCCTGAGGGTACGTACCACCAGACTTAAGGACAGCTTCTACCCCACTATGATAAGACTATAGAACAATTCCTTTATACAATGACATGGACTATGACCTCATGACCTCACGATCTACCTTGTTGTGACCTTGCACCTTATTGCACTGCACTTTCTCTGTAGCTGTGACACTTTACTCTGTACTGTTATTTTTTTTACCTATACTACATCAATGCACTCTGTACTAACTTGATGTAACTGCACTGTGTAATGAATTGACCTGTAAGATCGGTTTGTAAGACAAGTTTTTTACTGTACCTCGGTACAAGTGACAATAATAAACCAATACCAATACCAATACCATAGAACATAGAACACTACAGCACAGAACAGGCCCTTTGGCCCACAATGTTATGCCGACATAGCTATTCCCTCCTACCTACAGAATGCCCATATCCCTCTATTTTCCACTCATTAAAGGAGGAGATCCTCTCAGGTCGAAGAATCAACTGATGAAGGGTCTTCAACATGAAACATTGACTCTGGTTTTCTTCCCACAGATACACCTGACCAGCATTTTCTGTTTTTATTTTAATTGACCGACCAACCTACCATGTCTAAATTGTGGGAGGAATCAGGAATTGCCGGAGGAAATCCACACAGTGACAGGGAGAATGTGCTAACTCCATGCAGACAACACCTGAGGTCAGGATTGAACCAGGGTCTCTAGCACGGTGAGGGACTACTAGGTGTGCCACTGTCCCATTCACTCGTATCATCCACTCGAAGAAGCATTGTGTCACCTTGACTGGACATATAACCTTGTAGACACAAGAGATTCTGCAGATGCTGGAATCTGGAGCAACACACACACACACAATGCTGAAGGAACTCAGCAGGTCAGGCAGCATAAATGGAGGGAAACAAACAGTCAACATCTCAGGTCAAGACCCCCACCAGGACCGGAGTTCTTCTCTAGTCCTGATGAAGGGTCTCGACCCAAAACGTCGACGGTCCACCTCCCTCCATAGATGCTGCCTGTCCTGATGAGTTCCTCCAGCACCCCGTGTGATATGACCTCGTAGCACAGCATTCAGTCCCTGGGACTTGACTCCTGGAATTGACTGCATGCACCATCTTCTGGAAGTTTGCCTGTGGAGGTCCTCCTGGCCCTTTTCAGATAGATCCTCACTCCCATCACACCACCCCCTGCATCAAGACCTTCTGCAGAGGCCTACCTCTGTGCCTTTCCTCAATGTTTCCAGGTCAGCTTTAATTGTAAAAGACTTGCATTCACCTGTTGCACACACAGTGTACCTCCCCTTTAAGACCTCCCCTTTAAATGTGCTTGGCCAGTCATGATATCAGCTCCCTGCTCTGGGGTGCAGCCACTCAGCACCATAAAATTGGTGGCCACCTGCTTCAGAAGCAACAAGCACATTAAACACCCTCACAATCCCCATACCTATTTACCACTAGCTGTTCAACTTAGTACATTAACGCACTTGATACACTGAACTGGGACTTGCCAATGAGAGAGATCTGAGAGTAAGTGAGAAGGATAAAACATAGAACTTAGTTCATTTTTTTTTAGAACAGTACAGCACAATACAGGCCCTTCAGCCCACAATGTTGTGCCGAACTTTAAACCTCGCCTAAGGCTATCTAACCCCTTCCTCCCACATATCCCTCTATTTTAAATTTCTCCATATGCCTATCTAGAAATCTCTTGAATTTGACCAATGTACCTGCCTCCACCACCGCCCCAGGCAGCACATTCCATGCCCCAACCACTCTCTGAGTAAAAAAACCTCCCTCTGATATCTCCCTTGAACTTGCCACCCATTACTTTAAAGCCATGCCCTCTTGTATTAAGCATTGGTGCACTGGGAAAGAGGTGCTGGCTGTCCACTCTATCTCTTCCTCTTAATATTTTGTATACCTCTATCATGTCTCCTCTCATCCTCCTTTTCTCCAAAGAGTAAAGCCCAAACTCCCTTAGTCTCTCCTCATAATGCATACTCTCTAAACCAGGCAGCATCCTGGTAAATCTCCTCTGCACCCTTTCCAATGCTTCCACATCCTTCCTATAATGAAGTGACCAGAACTGGACACAGTACTGTAAGTGTGGTCTAACTAGAGTTTTGTAGAGCTGCATCATTACCTAAACTCGATCCCTCGACTTATGTAAGCTAACACCCCATAAGCTTTCTTAACTATCCTATCCACCTGTGAGGCAACTTTAAGGGATCTGTGGATATGGACCCCCAGATCCCTCTGCTCCTCCACACTACCAAGAATCCTGCCATTAACTTTGTACTCTGCCTTGAAGTTTGTCCTTCCAAAGTGTACCACCTCTCACCTCTCCGGATTGAACTCCATCTGTCACTTCTCAGCCCAGCTCTGTATCCTATCAATATCCCTCTGCAATCTTCGACAGTCCTCCACACTATCCACAACACCACCGACCTTTGTGTCGTTTGCAAACTTGCTAACCCACCCTTCTACCCCCTCATCCAAGTCATTAATAAAAATCATGAAAAGCAGAGGTCCCAGAACCGATCCTTGAGGGACACCGTTCATCATAGCCCTCCAATCTGAATGCACTCCCTCCACCACAACCCTCTGCTTTCTACAGGCAAGCCAATTCTGAATCCACACGGCCAAGCTTCCCTGGATCCCATGCCCTCTGACCTTCTGAAGAAGCCTACCATGTGGAACCTTGTCAAATGCCTTACTAAAATCCATGTAGACCACATCTACTGCACTATCCTCATCAATCTGTCTGGTCACCTCCTGAAAGAACACTATCAGGCTTGTGAGACATGATCTGCCCTTCACAAAGCCATACTGGCTGTCCCTGATCAGACCATGATTCTCTAAATGCCCATAGATCCTATCTCTAAGAATCCTTTCCAACAACTTGCCCACCACAGACATAAAGCTCACTGGTCTATAATTCCCTGGACTATCCCTACTACCTTTTTTGAATAAGGAGACAATATTTGCCACCCTCCAATCCTCTGGTACTATTCCCGTGGACAACGAGGACTCAAAGATCCTAGCCAAAGGCTCAGCAATCTCCTCCTTCACCTCGTGGAGCAGCCTGGGGAATATTCCATCAGGCTCCGGGGACTTATCTGTCCTAATATTTTCTAACAGCTCCAACACATCGTCTCGCT
Source organism: Pristis pectinata (assembly GCF_009764475.1). Classification (NCBI taxonomy): domain Eukaryota; kingdom Metazoa; phylum Chordata; class Chondrichthyes; order Rhinopristiformes; family Pristidae; genus Pristis; species Pristis pectinata. The sequence goes on from NC_067411.1 coordinate 25,522,558, forward strand.
TGATATCGACATGCTCTAGAACATTAACCTTACCAACACTGTCCTCAGCGTCATTGAGGCCCCTCTCCTTGGTGAATACTGAAGAGAAGTATTCATTGAGAACCTCACCCACTTCCACAGCTTCCAGGCACATCTTTCCACCTTTGTCCCTAATTGGTCCTACCTTTACTCCCGTCATCCTTCTACTCTTCACATAAGTGAAAAATGCCTTGGGGTTTTCCTTAACCCTATTGCCAAGGCCTTTTCATGTCCCCTTCTTGCTCTCCTCAGCCCCTTCATAAGTTCCGTCCTTGCTACCCTATATTCCTCAAGAGACCTATTTGTTCCTTGCTGCCTAAACCTTATGTATGCTGCCTTCTTCCTCCTAGATGTTCCACCTGTCTTGTCAACCATGGTTCCTTCACCCTGCTATTCTTTCTCTGCCTCACTGAGACAAATTTATCCCTAACATCCTGCAAGAGATCCCTGAACAATGACCACATCTTCATAGTACATTACCCTTCAAAAATGTCATCCCAATTCACACTCGCAAGTTCTAGCCTTATAGCCTCATAACTTGCCTTTCTCCAATTAAATATCTTCCTATCCTTTTTGCTCCTATCCTTGTCCATGACAATGTTAAAGATTAGGGATCGGTGGTCACTGTCCCCCAAATGCTCACCCACTGAGAGATTTGTCACCTGACCCCGTTCATTACCTAATACTAGATCTAATATGGCATTCCCTCTAGTCAGCCTGTCAACATACTGTGACAGGAATCCATCCTGGACACACTTAACAAACTCTGCTCTGTCTAAACCTTTGTTACTGAGCAGGTGCCAATCACTATTTGGAAAGATGAAGTCTCCCATGAAAACGCTGCTATTTTTGCACCTTTCCAAAATCTACCTTCCGATCTGCTCCTCATTATCCTTGCTGCTACCAGGGGGCCTATAGAATACTCCCAGTAGAGTAACTGCTCCTTTCTTTTTCCTAACTTCCACCCATACTGACTCTAGAGAGGATCCTGCTACATTATCCACCCTTTCTGCAGCTGTAATAGTATCCCTCACCAGTAATGCCAACCCACCTCCTCTTCTCACCCTCCCCCCATCCCTGTTAAAACACTGAAATCCGGGAATATTCAGTATCCATTCCTGCCCTGGTGACAGCCAAGTCTCTGTAAGAGCCAGAATATCATAGTTCTATGTATTTATCCAAGCTCTCAGTTCATCACCCTTATTCCTGATGCTTCTTGCATTTAAGTAAATGCACTTTAGCCCATCCACCTTACTGCTTTTATACCCTATACTCTGCTTCTCCTTCCTCAAAGCCTCTCTACATGTTAGATCTGGCCTTACTCCATGCACTCCTTCCACTGACCTATCCATCTGGTTCCCATCTCCCTTGCAAACTAGTTTAAACCCTCCCGAACCACACTAGCAAACCTGCCTGCAAGGATATTGGTCCCCCTCGAGTTCAGGTGTAACCCATCCACTCTGTATGGGTCCCACCTTCCCCAGAAGAGATCCCAATGATCCAAAAATCTAAAACCTTGCCCCCTGCACCAACTCCTCAGCCACGCATTCAACTGCCATCTCCTCCTATTCTTACCTTCACTATCACGTGGCACTGGCAGCAATCCTGAGATTGTTACCCTTGAGGTCCTGTTCCTCAGCCTTCTGCCTAGCTCCCTAAACTCACTTTTCAGGAGCTCATCCCTCTTTCTACCTATGTCGTTGGTACCAACATGTACCACGACTTCTGGCTGCTTTCCCTCCCGCACAAGAATACTGTGGACCTGATCAGAGACATCCTGGACCCTGGCACCTGGGAGGCAACACACCATCTGGGATTCTCGCTCATGTCCACAGAACCTCCTGTCTGTTCCCCTGACTATCGAGTCCCCTATCACTATTGCCCTCCTCTTCTCCTCCCTTCCCTTCTGAGCGGCAGGACCAGTCCCAGTGCCAGAGACCTGGCTACAGCCGCTTGATCCCTGTATGTCATCCCGCTCAACAGCATCCAAAGCAGAATACCTGTTTTTGAGGGGAACAGCCTCCGGGATCCTCTGTTCTGTCTGCCTGTTCCCTTTATCTTTCTCTCCCCAACAGTCACCCATCTCTCTGCCTCCTGGACCCTAGAAGTACCTGCTCTAAGGGGGGGTGACTGCCTCCCGATGCACAGCATCTACATAACTCTCTCCCTCCCTGACACTACGCGGTGTTTGAAGCTGTGACTCCAGCTCATCAATTCTGAGCCAAAGTTCCTCCAGCCTCAAGCACTTACTGCAGATATGGTCACCGTGCACCACAGCAGGGTCCACTAGCTCCCACATCATGCAGCTGCAGCACATCGCCTTGCCCTCCATCTGAACGTTTTTTTTCTTACCTAGCCGTAGTCTACTTAAAAGTTATAACAATGACAGTAAACCTTACCCTTACTTACCAGCTACTCACCAGTGTTGCTGCAGATGGCCTCTGCCTCTTGATGCCGAAGCCTGTTGTGCCAAAGCCACTCATGCTGACTCTGTCCACTCTGACAATGGCCGCTCTGCTTGACATGACCCTTTTTTTTCCAAACTAGTTTATCTGGTTATCAAGGAAATTCAATAAACCTATTTATGAAATACAGATCTCTCTCTCTCCCTCTCTCATGTTCCTATCATCATCAAATACTTGTCAGATCTTAATATGATGCTGTCAAAAACACAGTTAGAACTGGGGGCTGACGTATGATCACAGCTATTGTATGGACTACATGAGCATTTATACACACCTATATGCAGAGGCCAGCTTATTCCTATTAGTTTAGGACCCATGGCATTCAAGTATGATAGTTGCAAAACTGGACACAAGAACTTTTTTTGATACACTAGGATCACTGGACAAGGTAAGCAGCTACGAAAGGTGTTCAGGTATCAGGTGACAACTGGAATCCCCAACTGCACTGTATCACTTGTGCAAGAATATACAACATATATTCAGCATTGGGGAGCACTGGAAACCACTGCCAGGTCTCTGTCTAATAGTATACGGACATTGAATCTGCCATTATATTAATCATGCTGTTTCTTGTACTTAGAAAGTATGCTATTATCCAACAGTGACAAATATAGCGCAGTTAAACTTTACATGATATTTAATAATGAAAAGATAGGACTCCTTAAAGTTGAAATATTCACAACTTTAGCCCAAAAATTTCAATTTTTAATCGTCTTGTTTTTAAACAGCTGCACAGGATAAAGGATGAAGTTCCTTGCTGGTTTTGTGGGTTCTGAAGTAGGTTGATGAAGCTATTGCAGGAATCATAGATTATTACACAGAAAGGGCAGGAGGTGCCTGAAGGAGAAGGCTAGTGAGTAGTTGTTTGTGAGGAGGTCCATCTCTTCTATCATTTACACAGGACTTCTGTGTGGTCCCGTTGCATGGACTTAAGGTTCTAAATATCATCCCAAACATTTCTCCTGTACTTTGAATAGTCATGGCCCAGAGATTCTTAGGAGTCACTGCGGATGTTCAATATCTTTATGAAGCCTTTTGAGCACATTCTTGAATCTTTTCCTCTGCCCAGCTAGTAATCTTTTCCTGTGACAGGGCTCAGAATATTGTAGCGGTTTCAGGAAGCTAGGGCCTCAATGCTGTGCACTTTGACCTGGGAAAAGACACAGATATAGAACACTACAGCACAGTACAGGCCCTTTGGCCCACAATGTTGTGCCGACATTTTATCCTGCTCTAAGATCTATCTAACCCCTCCCTCCTACATAACCCCCTATTTTTCTATCATTCATGTGTCTATCTAAGAGTCTCTTAAATGTCCCTAATGTATCTGCCCCCACAAACTCTGCAGGCAATGTGTTCCACGCACCCACCACTCTATGTGTAAAAAACTTACCCCTAACATCCCCCTTATACTTTCCTCCAGTCACCTTAAAATTATGTCCTCTTGTGTTAGCCATTGTCGCGTTGGGAAAAAGTCTCTGACTGTCCACTCAATCTATGCCTCTTATCATCTTGTACACCTTGCAAGAAGGGAACTGCAATGATCATGGGTGACTTTAATCTGTATATTGGGGTACAGTGGAAGAGGAATTTGTGGAGTGCTTCAGGATTGTTTCTTAGAACAGAATGTTACAGACCGACCCAGGAACAGGTTGTTTTAGATTTTCTCCCCACACCCCCCTTTCTCTATACAATATTAAACCTGCCAGTTTTCTAAATTTCCCCAGTTCTGCGGAAATGTTTTCAACATGAAACATTAGACTTCTCATTGACCTGCTCAGTATTTTTAGCATTTTCTGATTTAGTTTCATGTTCTCTTTTCCAGCTGTGGAGTTTTGAGATCCTGTGGTTAGTATGGTCAATCAGCAATACTCAGTGGGTGTTTTTAAGAATTTCTTCAAGCCACTGTTTGATTTTCTGGAGCTAATAAACTTTTTAGTTCATTTTTGGGATCTGGGCTTTATTGGCAAGGCCAGCATTTATTTGTAACTATCTTGTCACCAAATGGGACAAGATGATAGAGCTTTAATTGCATTTGAATTTCAATTTAAGCTTGGAGAGAAGGGAGAGGGGAGGGGAGAATGTCCGCAGCAGAATGGAGACCAAGAGAAAATGAATGATGCAGATTGTTGTTGACTGGGAGTGGGTAGTGAAGCTCAGTTGCTGGTGAATAATCTGTCTGGAGGAGGTATAGATAGAGGGAAGATAGACGAGAGGCAAGAATCTGAGCTGGAACTGAGAGGTGATAGAGTTGGTGAGTATTGGCAATTACAGTAAAAGCAGAAAATGCTAGAAACACTCAGCAGATCCGACAGCATCCGTGGAAAGAGAAACAGAGCTGGTGTTTCAGGTCAAGGACTCCTTGTCAGAACTATGAAGAAGAGATTAAAAAAGAGAAGGTGCTTTGCAGAATAACTCCATTCAGTCTGCAGGAGCAATGCATGGTTGAAGGGGTGGTGCAGTCAAATATTGATGGGAAGATAAATCAATCCAGCAGACCGAGCACATGTGGATATGATAAGACATTTGGAAGGAACGCAGGGCTTGACCTGAAAAACACTGGTGTCCCAGTTCCAGGAACTGCATTGTGATGTGTTGCAACAAAGAACCAATCTGCTAATAACCTGGTAACATTTTCCACATTGTTTGCATGGCATGATTTTAAACTCCATTTTTCAGTTCTGCTTCTATTTAATTGATGGAAATGAAAGTATTAAAAGGGCAAACGTGTACTTGTCAAGGTTTATTGATCCCAACCTGTTAACACCATTGTTGAAATCCTAAAGTGATGCTTCCTAAGGAGTTTGGCTGTGACTTAGGAAGCAAAAGCTGGCTTGCTCTTATTTAAATATATAGCCAATATTGACTTAACAGGTTACTTTCCATGCAGTAACTGTTCTGCAATCCTGCGACTGATGTCACTAAAATAGGTGGTATCGTAGACAGTGAAGAAGGTTATCAAACATTACAAGGGGATCTTGATCAGCTAGGTAAGTGAGCCAAGGAATGGCAAATGGTGTTCAATCCAGACAAGTGGGAAGTGTTGCATTTTGGGAAGTCAAACCAGGGTAGGACTTTCACAGTGAACTGTAGGGTTTTGGAAAGTGCTGTAGAATGAGGGACCGAAGAATACAAGTACATTGTTCACATAAAGCAGTGTCACAGGTAGACAGAGTGGTGAAGAAAACATTTGGTACACCGGCCTTCATCAGTCAGGGCATTAAGTGTAGGAGTTGAGACATTATATTGCAATTGTACATGATGTTAGTGAGGCCACACCTGGAGTACTGTGTACAGATTTGGTTAAGCAGTTATAGGAATGATGTCATTAAGCTGGAAAGAGTCCAAAGAAAATTTACGAGAATTTTGCCAGGACTTGAGGGCCTGAGCTAAAGGGAGAGGTTGGGCAGGCTACAGCCTTGTTCATTGGAGAGTAGGAGACCGAGAGGTGACATTATAGAGATGTATAAGATCATGAGGGGCATAGATAGGGTGAATGCGCACAGTCTGTTTCCAAGGGAAAGGGAGTCAAAAACTACACAGCACAGGTTTGAGGTGAGAGGGAAAAGTTTCAAAAGGGTCCTGAAGGGCAACTTTTTCACAGAGGATGGTTCATATATGGAACAAGCTGCCAGAGGAAGTGGTTGAGGAAGGTACAATAACAACATTTAAAAGACATTTGGATAGATGCATGGATAGGAAAGGTTTAGAGGGATATGGGCCAAATATGGGCAAATGGGACTGGCTTAGATGGGCATCTTGATCAGCATGGATGATCTGGGCTGAAAGGCCTGTTTCCGTGCTATTTTACTCTATGATTCTATAACTCTATGACTCTGAGGGTAGTAAGGTATGGAATTCACAGCCTGAAAGGGTTAGAGACAGAAACCCTAATCACAGTTGGTCATATAATTGAGCCATGGGCTGAAGATCTCCATAACTGGTGTCCACAGGTGGAGTATGCTGGCTAGATCTCTTTCATCTGACAGATATGTTGGGGTAAATGCCCTCCTTAGTCAAAATGATTTTAAGACTTTGGGTAGAGTGTGTTCTTTGAGTTCTATTTGAGGTCTCAGCCTAAATTACATTAATTTTGAATTTCTAGACACAAAATATTCCATTAACCACTGCAAGTGGGCAGTACTGTAAAACAAATTTAAATGCTATAAAATAATTTTCTTATAAATGACAACTTGGTGCAGATTTTTTAAATGAAATTGAAAATAGATCTATCTCATAAGTATTTCAATTGGCATGATCCTGTGGGTTTCTTGATTTTGGAATAGTTGCTAATTGCCTTGGGGAGTGGGGTATAGTAGCCTATTTTTTAATTAGTTAAAAAATTACAATCAACAAGCTTTTAAAATATTAGCGAAACGAAGGACCGCAGATGCTGGAATCTAGGTGAGAAACACGATGATGCTGGAGGAACTCAGCAGGCCAGGCAGCATCCACGGAGAAAAGCAGGTGGTCAACGTTTCGGGTCAGGACCCTTCTTCAGGACTGAAGATAGGAAAAGGGGAGGCCCAAAATATAGGAGGGAAAAGCAAAGCAGTGATAGGTGGATAAAAGAGGGGAGGTGGGGTGGGCACAGGGTGGTGAAAGGCAGATGCAGGTAAGAGATAGTGATAGGCAGGTGTGGGGGAGGAGGGGAGAGTAGATCCACCGGGGGATGGGTCAAAAGTAAGGAGAGAGAAAAAAAAGTAGAAAAAAGAGAGATAGGCTAGGAAAGGGACGAAGAGAGAAGCATGTGTGTGTGGGGGGGTGAGGTTTGTGGGGAAAGGGGTGGGGATTACTTAAAAGCGGGAGAATTTGATGTTCATGCCATTAGACTGCAAGGTTCCAAGAAGGAAAATGAGATGCTAACACTGACATGTCAGTCCTTGGCCTCCTCCACTGCCAGGAGAATTCCAAGTGCAAACTGGAGGAACAGCACCTCCTTGTGCCCACCTTGCCTCCCCTCTTTTGTCCACCTATCACTGCTCTGCTTTTCCCTCCTATATGCTGGGCTTCCCCTTTTCCTATCTTCAGTCCTGAAGGGTCCTGACCAGAAACGTTGACCACCTGCTTTTCTCCACAGATGCTGCCTGGCCTGCCAAGTTCCTCCAGTAAAAAAAGGCAAACCACCTGGCATCCAAGGAACTGGTTTTGTCATTGAAGGTAAAAGGTATATGAAAATGTAGGGCTTAGTGGTATGGAAACACAAGTGAGCTATTTAGTCACTTCAGACTGTTCTGCTATTCTTGCACTAGGATACCAAAGTTAATAGTATAAGATGGGATCCAAGCACAAAGCACTGTTTTCCACAAACTATAATTGGCAAGATAGCAGACAGTGCAAAACCATACTATCAGATCATTACTAAAATTATCTGTAATAATTTCTAACCTGAAAGTAACAAAAACAAATTTAGCTAAGAAAAGTGGAGACACAAGGAAGACTACAGATGCTGGAAATCTTTTTTTACTGAAGGAACCCAGCAGGCCAGGCAGCATCCGTGGAGAAAAGCAGGTGGTCAACGTTTTGGGTCAGGACTCTTATTCAGGACTGAAGGTAGGGAAAGGGGAAGCCCAATATTACAGGAGGGAAAAGCAGAGCAGTGATAGGTGGACAAAAGAGGGGAGGTGGGGTGGGCACAGGGTGGCGATAGGTAGATGCAGGTAAGAGATAGTGATAGGCTGGTGTGGGGGAGGAGGGGAGAGCAGATCCACCAGGGGGATGGGTCAAAGGTAAGGAGAGAAGGGAAAAAAAAGGGGTAGGAAATAGAGAGATAGGCTAGGAAAGGGAAGAAGAGAAGAAGCATGATGGGGCGGGGGGCGATTCCTTAAAGTGGGAGAATTTGATATTCATGCTGTTAGGCTGCAAGGTTCCAAGACGGAAAATGAGGTGCTGTTCCTCCAGTTTGCGCTTGGAATTCTCCTGGCAGTGGAGGAAGCCGAAGACTGACATATCTGTGATGGAGTTGGAGGGGGAGTTGAAGTGACTGGCAATGGGGAGATGCAGATCATGGTTATGGACGGAGTACAGGTGTTCTGAAGAACGGTCACTTACTCTGCGTTTTGCCTTGCCAATGTAGAGCAGGCCACATGGGGCACTGAATGCAGTAGATGACATTAAGGGAGGTGCAGGTGAATCTCTGTCTCACTTGACGGGACTGTTTGTGTCCCTGGATGGAGGTGGTGTAGGGGCAGATGTTGCACCTATGGCGGGAGCAATGGAAAGTTCCCAGGGTGGGAGTGGGACGGGTGGGGGAGGGGAGGCGGGGGGAAGGAGTGAACTAGGGAGTCGCAGAGAGAAAGCAGTCCCTGCGAAAGGCAGAAAGAGGTGGGGAGGGGAAGGTATGCTTGGTGGTGGGGTCCCGTTGGAGATGGTGGAGGTGGCAGAGAATGATGTGTTGGATATGTAGGCTGGTAGGATGAAATGTGCAGACAAGGGGGACCCTATCCATGTTGGGTCTGGGAGGGGTGGGGGTGAGAGCAGAGGTGCGGGAAATGGCAGAGATACAGATGCGAGCTCTCTCAAACAGAGTCAGGGGAGAAGCCCCAGTTAGAAAAGAAGTTGGACATCTTGGATCTGAATCTTTTGGAGATCATGTTAATGAGGGATGTCTCAGTATTTACTTCTTTCATCATGTCATTTATCACGTTCCATTTATATTGATGGTAGGACTGAAAGCCATTCAACAGTGTGGCATCTGCTTCCCCTTGGAGGATTATACGTATCAGCCCTTGATTCACTGTATCTATCCATTCATGGCAGCATGTGATCAACCCCAAATATATAAGGATCAGAATTACTGGTATAATTTCATGCCTCACATTCTTGTTTAATTGCACCCCCTTATCCCACAATACTACCCCACACTCCTAGATAAAATAGTCCTCTCGTTGTATTGTGTGTAGCTATGTTCCACCACCCATTCCCATCCCTTTTCACCAGGTCACACTTAAAGGAATTATAAAGAACTCTACTGATTTCAGTTGACACGTCAGCACCCCCATTATCCCCCACGTCCAATTACTCTTCCCAAAGTCATTACGCACAAATGGCAGTGTTGTGAATCAATTTCTATCCCATTATCCAGACTACAGTCCTGGTCGTAAACTCCAGTCAAATTATCCCCTCTGGTGTGCTCCACTAGTTCCTGGTCTTGAATGAAATAAACAGTCCAAATGATCCTGAGTCATTGCCTGTAGAAATAACATTCATCTCCTTCAATCCTCTCAATGTCCAGTAAACAAGTATTGGTGGGGGGCACTCAAGATAGGAACTTGTTGACAAAATATTGGTTAGGCCACAGCTGTGCAGTTCTGGTTGCCAAACTGCAAGATGAACATGGTATTCTGGAGAGGGTGCAGAAGACATTCATCAGGATGGTGCTTGAATGGAGCTTCAGATATGAGACTAGAGAGAATGGGTTGTTTACCTTAGAGTGGAGAAGGCAGAGGTCTTGATATAATTGAGATGTATAAAATTATGAAGGGCATAGGTAAAACTGAACAACTTATTCATATCAGTATTTAACTGACAACCAACATTTAATTGTGTGGGTTATGAGATTTGATCAAGTGTGGTAGTGCTTTCAGTCTCCTACACTGCCCTGAAAATTGAGGCACTTTGTATCACACAGCCCTTTATTTTCCAGGACTAACATTCCACTGATCATCATTCCTGCTTTCAACTAAAAACAAAAGAATAGCAGTTCTTCATTTCCCTTTACATTCTCATATTCTTCACTTATTGTCACTTCCCTTCTGGATTTTATTTTCTTTGTATCAATATCATTTTAATTTTCTCTACTTGAAGAAAATAGTTATCATCAAGACAACCTTCTCCAAGAATACCACTGCTCTATAGGAGGTTCTGTAATATATCCCAAGGTGGATCTTACATCCTATGGACTATTGGCAAACTCTACTTCAACAAGTTACAGGACACAAACTTGAAACAAGGGTGTTTATTTTTTTTTAAAACACATGCACATTCATACATATACTTTAATAATATATACAGATGCAAAACTGCTGACTTCTGACAAGTTATTTACATACTATACATAAATATAGCACAGACTCCAGTTTAAATACTTTCTATGGGCTGAAAATGGTGTCTTCATCCCCAACAACATTGCCACTGCCACGTGCGTAAAAAAAAAGTTTGGGTGATAATTAAATCTAGGGCATCCCTCAAATTAAATAGATCAGACTACTGTTTTGGGAACTTGCTATGCTAAATTCAATTGCCAAGTGTCTAATAAAATTGTAGGCAAAGTACTTAATTGGGGAATCCTAAAGCACCAAAGTCAAGGTTTTTGTATGTGTAATTGGCTCCATTTTAAACTTACTGTTATCACAAAATTGGGCAAATGCTGCAAAGTTGTAGTGAACTAATTTAGGGAATGCAGCAGCAGATGATTAAATAAAAATTTTAAAATTACAGCATTGAATTATATCATATAGAGAGGACTGTAGAGAAAAAAAAATACACTTGCTGGAAGAACTCAGCAGGTCAAGCAGCCTGTGTGGAGGTAAATGAATGGCCGATGTTTCAAGTGGAGACCTCCATTAGGACTGCAGAGAAATCTCATCTTCCCCACATTTAATTTGGTCTGTTTGAATGTTTTATTAATGTCTCTCCCCTACTGGAGCCACTCGAGTGTGGAATAGCAAGAGCTAAATCTGCTGTTCCAATGAAGCCAGCTTGCTGTTTCATGTATCCAAGGCTGACCAATCTTACTATAACTTATGGATAAATGAAGCAGTGAAAAAGTACAGGCAAGTAGGAAGATCCCGCAAATTGCTCCAATTTGTTAGTGTATTTTGTATGTACCTCTAGCTTTTGCAATATTTAATGATTAATAGGAAAAGATTAACATGCTATGCACAAGGAAATTGAAAACACTCATTTTCACAAAAAAATGAACACCTGTGCGCACTGTAAAAGCATTTACATTGATTTGAGCTTTAATAAGTAACAGAAGCTGCCAATCAGTTCATTAATAATAAAAAGTACAATATAAATACATCACAGTACATTCACATTAGACTCAGTTTCAAGCAAAAGAATATTAGGGTTTCAATAGATAGTGCACAACACTGGTGGTCACCAGAAGCCAGTTACAAATAACATTTATTGTTTGAAGAGCAACTTAGAGGAAATTAGCATTGAGAAAAAAGTTTGGTATTCATTCAATAGCATTTTCTTTCTGCTGGAATAGGGAAATAAAAAAAGAGGGGTTAGATGCATTTTTCCCCCCTACCAAATGCACTTTTGCTTGCATTTTGCACAATAGCAAAAGCTGGATCTTTTGTCAATTGACTGATGTATTAAGCAATTCTATAACATCCGACAAAATAAAAGACAGTCACTTGAGCAACTGCATTATAAAAAATTTTGTTGGGCAAAATGATTAAGGAAAGCAGGTTGCTGAGAACTTTACTTCCTTGGTTACTGAATAGATAGCTATTGTTTTTCCAAGTAAATAGTATACAGATAAAATTAAGTGAATTCTCTACTAAAATTGCATGTCAAAAATGGGGAAGTTAGGTTAAGAACCATTTTCCAATGGGGTAGAACAATGCACTCCACTATAAAATGATCCACTAGTATCAAAGCCAGAGAATATTTAAACAATCCTGCTGTTCCTGAAGATTTGGGTGAAAATAAATCCATCTCTTCTATGATGGTTCAATTGTGGCAAAGTTGGCACAAGAATTAAATGGAACTCAGGAGGAACAACATGGTCTAGAAAGGAAACACAAGCGTAAAATGTTTCTCATCTCAGTGCACTAGTAGGACTTAAAAAAGATCCATCAAGGTTAACAAAAATATTTTGAAGCTGAAGCTGTATCTTATAAAGGGGACTATAGTCAAAAGGGAATTCGTTCACAATGACTCAGATTGACAGCAGAGTATGAAAAAAATGTTACACTATGCACAAATCTTAATCCACATCCGTTTGCTGAATGGAATGTCTCCATTGATCAGTTTCAATAAAATTCCACTAGAGTTGTTTTTATCCAATTGTGGATGAACACATGACATTAGTAGAGAAAGGCAACATTGTGTGTCAAAAAGTGTATTAGGACAATTGTTAATATTAAAACATGATATAGTTCATACACAGTAGGACCAACATTAATACAGGGTCAAAGTTTCCCAAAACTATAGCCAGCAAGTTGCATCAAAATTTCTACTCATCTTTTCAGTGAATTACAAAGAAAAGCTCAGTCTCATGAGCAAATGCTGGAATGTAAAAAAAAAAGTGGAAAAATTAGAACCCTGGAGAAAACTTGAAGTTTTGCTGTTGTCCTTTATCAAATCTGTGCATGAATATTTCACAATAAGCCATTACATCATAGAATCAGAGATGGAGCCCATTTCAACACTGTGCCAACTATCCACTTGCACTAATCCTACATTAATCCCATTTTATTTTAGTCACATTCTTATGAACTCTCCGCATATTCTACCATTTAGTTACACACCAAGAACAATTTACTGTGGCTTATTTCCTTCAACACTGCATAAATCTGTGGTGTTGGAGGAAACCCAGGGAGAACATACATACTCCACAGACAGCATCCAAGATCAGAAATGAATGCATCTCTGGCAGTGCGAGGCAGCAGCTCTACCAGCTGCACCACTGTATTAAAAAAGCAGATCATGTGTGCCTAAACTTTGAAGCCCAAGTTTACAGTCCACCTAGCAATGACATCCTAAAATTATGTGGGAGCTGCAGTTTAACATGAGTGAGAACATAATAATGCTGGGAGAATGTTTCTGATTTAATTTTTTGCATGTACTGTGTTCAGGTAATTCTGGGACAGGAGTTGCTAGAATATCATTTTTGGTATTCAAACTGGTCTCTAACATCCAGCTGATACAACCAATATGTCAATTCAGGTAACTGATGGACACTAGATGAAAGTAAAGTGAGATGAAGGAGTTTTTGTACATTACTACTGAAATTTTGGCACCGATTTTTGTTTTTGAAAAGGATTAGTTTTTCACCATCTCAGTTGAAAAGTACTTTAACCTTTGAGACTGACCCTACGTGAAACAGGATATTTGATTTTGCCACCGATGACGCTCAAAATCAGTAGGCACTGAATATGTTTGGGGTTAGACTGTATTAGAAATGGATCAAGCCCTTAAATAAAAAAATCATCCTGCATTCTGAATTTAGCTTCCAGAAATTCAACTGTCATTTTGTTTTGCATATTTCATCACAACATTTCCTTTTTCTGAATTTCTCCAAATACTACATCGCATAAAGCAATGTTGGGTAATACACTGAAATTTAAGTTTGATTTTGAAAAATGCAGAGTACCTGACATTAAAAGAATTAATCCTACTCCAGAACTGAAAAGAAAACACAGTGTTGTCTGTAGCCATGAATTACTTTTAATCAAGTGTAGTTACTATGTTCCTTCCAGAAATCCTTTCCCCCAAGTCACAAGTTATTTTAAGCTTTGAAATCAAGTCAACTTCAAAAATACAGATAACTTAAGTTTCTGAGAAAACTATGCAGAGTCACAGGAAGCCCTCTTAAGACTGTACGAATATGCAAGGATAACAATAATTCACAAGGTCCACTATTTTGCAGCTTCTTCCCACTGTATGTTCCATGGGATATTCAATCCTATGCACAACTGTATGATTTCAGCTTGTGCCACCTCTGAGCTTTGAGAGTAATTCTTGTCCAATCAATGCTGCCTTTGTCTAGGCTGATATGACAACATACCAGCAAACCTGAAAATGGAAGTGTCCCTCAAATAGATAAGGGAAAAATCCAAAACATCTTTCTAATGTCCAAATGTTAGTCTTACAGTTAAGCCTTCAGGTTGTAATCTCTTGTAGTGATCAGGCTGCTTTCTTTGTACAGCTGCCAGGGAGATCCTGAAGGTTGAGTTTTGACCTGCAGAAACCAGATGAATAGATAGCTACGTGAATAATACCTTGCATACTTGTATCACTGTTAAAATTGACAGAACTGATTTTTGCATACCAAGGGTTCAACTTATAGACCAGGGAAACGGTGTAGTTTACATTTATTTACTTGAAGCAATTAACAACCTTCTTCATTCCTTGCTTCTAAATGGTATTGTTTCCTTTCTAGCCTATTGTTGCAAATACCTTCTAATTAGTTTCTCCACCAACCATTACATTTCGTTCTTCCAAAGTGTTGAAGAACTATTCAATAGTGAGATGCTGAACTTTAGTACAATTCTGTCCCCATTCATCATATGCTCTTCTAGCACTGAGATAGATCACCACCAGACTTTCAATTTTGCTGAAGCAACCTGGTAAGTCCAATAATTACTCTACAGAGATGAACTAAATCAGCAATGATGAGGAATCAAAAACTTGGGGCCTTCCTGACCTATTTATTCAGTACACTATTGGACAGCACAGTATCATGATACATCTTAAAAACAAAAACAGGGGTTCTACTGTTTGAAAATTAAAACAATCTTCCAAAGTGGATGACTTGGTCAGCATTTAACAAATATTACAATCACCAGAGCAGTGGTACTGAGCAAATTATTGGAGCTGCAGGCATATCTGGTTCCTGATGGACTTCATCCAAGGATCTTAAAAAGTGATAAGATAGTTGATGTGCTGGTTTGGTTCTTCCTAAATTTCTGGGATTCAGGGAAAATTTCATTAGTTTGGAAAATAACAAGAAAAATTTCAAGATAACCATGCAAAATTAACGGTTTTGTGAAAGGGAAATCAGATTTGACCAATTTATTGGGGTTCTTTGAAGTAGTCACAAGTGCCATGGATAAAGTTGAATAATCAAAAAAAAATTGGGAAAATAAAAGCTCATGGTGGTAGAAGTAACATTGATATGGATAGAAAACTGGCTGGTTAATGTAACGGGACAGGAAATGGAGAAAAATAGGTCTTATTCTGGTCAGCATGTAATGGGTGGGGTGCCACAGGGATTAGTGCTGGAGTTCAACTTTTCACAAATGCATATAAATGAGTTGAATGAAAGTACCAAAAGCTACATTTGCTAAATCCCTTTTCAGCACAGGTGAGCATTGAGAATAGAGATTGAATGATTTCAATGCCAAAGCTTCTATACAAGAATAAAATGCAATGAGAATCAAATTACCTATTGTGGATCATGTGGCTCTTCACCAGATGTCCTGCTGCCAAAGCTGCCATGAGAGAGAGTTCACCCGCCATTACTGTCCCACAAATAATCTCTGCTAATTGACGTGCATTTTCACCAGGTGATTTCTTACTTGCACCTTGAACACCAAGCATCTATCAGAAAAGAAAGAGAGCATTTATAGAAGTTAAATGCATGTTTTAAACTATTTTCCAATTGACCCTCACTACTGGAGAGGACCTTAACAACATCAGTAACTTCAAACATTACATTTCCGTAATTTGAAGTTGTCGTCTCCGGACCATCACATGCCTGACTGTGTACTTCACATGCTGCATTTGAGTCACCTTAATAATCCCTACAAGCTGTGATGCAGCATCACTCTTCCCACTCCAAAACAATGCAATTATTGTATCCTCAAGATATTGTAGAACTTGTAGCAAAGGTAGAAATGTACAAATATGAAAGATCTGCAATACCAATGACAACACATGGGATGTTCAAATGTGAAAGCAACTCTGCACAGCCTACTGAGTATTACCATGAAACACAGATTTCTAATTTGAACAATTTGCAACTTGCACCATGTTATCAGGAAAACATTATATACATCTAATTCTGAACTACAGTCAATACAAGTTTCCATGTCACTACTCAAAAAGCTGGAAAGATTTCCCTTGTCTTGATTAAGAGCCATCCCATACAGTCATCAAAACAGCAAAATATATAATCAATCACCTATGAGAACTCTGGTCATGAATATCAGTTGCCAGATTTGCCAATGCACTAATGCTCCTTTAGAATGTTTAGATATCTAAACAATACTATAAATATCAATTTTTATTCCATAAGAATGCGGCTTTCTCCATTTGATTCATTGCCACAATTAAGTGACAGTGATGTTTTGGGAATATTCCCCCTCATCACCTATCCCCCAAAAATATCCACTTTCTATTGTTCGGGAACCTTGTCTTGCCTCAGCTGATGACATTACTATTCTTAAATAGAAAAACGATAGCCTAGAGATATTTGCCCGTACAAATGCTCACCTGCAAGCAGGTTTGTTGTGGTCGCAGGCTGGTCCCTCCACCAACAGTACCAACTTCTATGGATGGCATGGTGCAAGTGATGTACAAATCTTCATTATTAAAGCCAGTCGATTCCATTAATGTAATACAATTTGAACTACCAACATTTTGGGCTGGATCCTGAAACATTTGGAAGGGAACAACAAATCAATTCCGATTTGTGGAAAATATTGGTATCTGCAAATTGCCAATTCAATAAGACAGAATTCTAGGATTATGGATTGGATGAGATTTTCTAAATTAATCCATGATTTCCCATCAATATCTTAAAAATGAGAAAAGGCAGGACCAATAAACATTAACATCAAGAAATTATATTCAAGAATGGCAACATCTTAGTCATATAATTAGATGGTCAGTTGATGAAGGTTTGAAGAATCAAGCGAGTGACTTATACACACTGGGTATATTTTATATTCTTTTATGAACTATTATTTATATTTTTATATATATATATATACACACATACACACACACACACTTATTGTAGAAGCAGTACAATGCATAATTATGAAGACTTTCAAAATTAGGAGTGTTTCAAGCTATCAAAATTTCTTCAATGGACAAGTCAGTAAAAAAAAATGGCAGCATTCATTATAATACTAACCAGAAAGATGGTGGCAATGGTTACATGGTTTTCAAAAGCACCAGTAAAAAAAAAAGCAAGAGAAGCAAAGGACTGCAGATGCTGGAATCTAGATGAAAAACACAATGATGCTGGAGGAACTCAGCAGGCCAGGCAGCATCCATGGAGAAAAGCAGGCGGTCAACGTTTTGGGTCAGGACCCTTCTTCAGGACTGAAGATAGGAAAAGGGGAAGCCCAATATATAGGAGGGAAAAACAGAGCAGTGATAGGTGGACAAAAGAGGGGAGGTGGGGTGGGCACAAGGTGGTGATAGGTAGATGTTGTAGGTAAGAGATAGTGATAGGCAAGTGTGGGGGAAGAGGGGAGAGCAGAACCACTGGGGTATGGGTCAAAGGCAAGGAGAGAAAAGAAAAAAAAAGGGAGTAGAAAAAAAAGATAGGCTAGGAAAGGGACAAAGAGAAGCAGCATGGTGAGGGTGGGGAGTTGAGAGAAGGGGGTTGGGATTACTTAAAGTGGGAGAATTCAATGTTCATGCCATTAGGCTGCAAGGTTCCAAGACAGAAAATGAGGTGCTATCACTGACATGTCAGTCCTTGGCCTCCTCCACTGCCAGGAGAATTCCAAGTGCAAACTGGAGGAACAGCACCTCCTCGTGCCCACCTTGCCTCCCCTCTTTTGTCCACCTATCACTGCTCTGCTTTTTGCTCCTATGTGCTGGGCTTCCCCTTTTCCTATCTTCAATCCTGAAGAAGGGTCCTGACCAGAAACGTTGACCGCCTGCTTTTCTCCACAGATGCTGCCTGGCCTGCTGGGTTCCTCCAGTAGGCAAAAAGGGAAACCACCTGGCATCAAAGGAACTGGTTTTGTCATTGAAGGTAAAAGGTATATGAAAATGTAGGGCTTAGTGGCATGGAAACACAAGTGAGCTATTTAGTCACTTCAGACTGTTCTGCTATTCTTACACTAAGATACCAAAGTTAATAGTATAAGATGGGATCCAAGCACAAAGCACTGTTCTCCAAACTATAATTGGCAAGCTAGAAGGCAGTGCTAAACCATACATTCAGGTAATTACCACAATTATCTGTAATAATTTTTGACCTGAAAATAATAAAAAGAAAATTGGGCTAAGTAAAATGGAGACACAAGGAAGACTACAGATGCTGGAAATCTGGAACACACTATTCAACACACAAAATTCTGGAGAAACTCTGTTTCGACTCAAAACTTTGACTGTCCATTGCCCTCCATAGATGTTGCCTGACCCATTGAGTTCCTCCAGCATTTTGTGCTGCATTGGGCCAAGTAACTGTGCTACTAAAATACTTTATGGTAAAAAATGTGAGATTGTGCAGCTTTATATACTATGTCTTATTCTGTTTGAAGTCCAACCCCCAACAACAGAATCTCTAACCTGAACTACACTCAGAATGCAAATAATCCCAATATACACACTGACCCCACAAATATCCTGCAAGTTTTCACTGAATGATAATTTTAAACTTAAATAAAAAGTAGTTGCATAAAATTATTAGAAAAGCTAGAGTATAAACAAGGATCACTGCACCTACCTGGCCACATGCAATATAAATAGCAGTGACAATGTTTGCAGCATGTGCATTATAACCACCAAGACTTCCAGCCATGGCTGAGCCCACCAGGTTTTTGTTGATATTCACTTCAACAAGAGATTGTGTTGATGTTTTCAATATCTGAAGTAAACAAAACACAAACCAAATTAATTCTGAATATTTCACATTGGAAAAGATACGAAGTTTGTGCATAATTAGTTGAATTAGTGTATATTAATGCAAATTAAAATTTCTTTAACTGAAAAACCAGAACATACTGATGTACCTCTCGTACAACTTTAGCTGGAATGACTGCTTCACAGACGACAGACTTCCCCCTTCCCTCAATCCAGTTAATAGCAGCAGGTTTCTTGTCAGTGCAATAGTTGCCACTAACTGCAAGTACCTGCATAGATGGAAACTCTTCCTGTAATCTAGACAGAGCCTTCTCTGTGCCCTAAAAAAGAATTAGTGGGGTAAGTGGTGGGGGGAAAGAAACAAGATGTTCAATTAGAAACCAATTCTTTTGCCTCTGGCTTATATCTGCCTTAGTCACAGAAAAGGCTCACAGAATGGATAAGCACGTGAGAAAACAAAGTTATTACTGGAATTTTTTATTTTAAGTTCAAAATATCTTCTAAATGTTTCCTTAAATTTGAATCCTAAATAACATAGAAACAGTAGATAGATAAAGCAGAGATAGTGAAAAACTCCAAATGGTGGGAGGGAAGAAAACTGAAAAAGCTGGAAAATTATACATTAGTTGCCACTTAAAAATGAAAATACTCGAATACTCAGGTAGCAATTGTGGAGAGAAAAAAGAAAGGTCTTTTAGCTCAAGGATTTTATATCAGTTCTTTTACCAGAAACATTAACTGCTTTTCTTCACCTGTTGACTACTTCTAGCATTTTCATTTTCCCCCTCTATTTCAAACAGCCACAGTATTTTGCTGCTGAAGAGGAGGTGTGTTGATGTTGTAGATGCAGGGTTTTCATTTTTTTCTTTTCAGAAGTGGACATACCACCTTATATCTGAACTGGCTTCACTACAGCAACTGGAAGTGGTATTAAGTGTGATCTGTTCACCTTAAGCTGTGACAGTGCAGAAGGAAAAGATTGTAAAGTGCCTCAACTTAAAGACAAATACTGAACCTTGACATCTGATTGAGCCTCTATCACTATATTTTCTTAGTATGTGCGTGGCCATTCAACCCAGAGTCCAAGCATCAGTCCCGTTCTTCCACTCATCTCCCTGTAACTTTTTTCACATGCCCATCAACTCCCGATTCTCCAGCCACCCTCCTACACTATGAGCAACTTACAGGCCAATTAACCCATCAACCAGCAAAACTCTGGGATATGGAAGGAAGCCAGACTATTGGGGCAGGGGGAGAGTGGAGAAAAATCCACCTGGTCATGGGAAAACTACAAGATCCACACAGATAGTACCCAAGGCTAGAATTGAAACTGGTCACTGTAACTGTTGGGTAGCAGCACTAACTGCCCCACACTGTGGTGCCATGCAGAATACCAAATGAAGGAGTTGGAGGTAACCAGAGATATAAAACTACAAGCAATTTGGTGGTTAATGTCAAGAGCTATTTGTCATTTTACCCTATGAAAGACCTTCTTGTTTTCTTTCCTTCCCTCCCCATTGTAGGAGCTTGGAACTTGTTCCATCTGTATCATTTTCTAGCCAGGATTCTCTTTTCACCCATTTTGCCCAACCTGTCCATAATTATTGGAAACTTGTACCCACCTTTGAGATCATGTTCATGCCCATGGCATCTCCAGTCTTGGATTGAAAGCGGATATAAAGGTTACGACCAGCAAGGCCAATCTGCAACTTCTGAAGTCTGGCAAACCTGCAGAACAGAATAAAAGTAAGTTAGTTGCAATTTAAAAGAAAATACATGAAACACAGATGTACAGAGGTTAGAAATTACAATAGCTGTGTTAACTACTCAGTGTTTTGTTAAACAACAAAACAAGATGCTGGAGGAACTCAGCGTGTCAGGCAGCACCATGTGCTCCTAGTCCAGATGAGGGGTCTCAACCCAAAACGTGGACTTTCATTTTCCTCTACAGATGCTGCCTGACCTGCTGAGTTACTCTAGTACCTTGTTTTTCTTGCTCCATATTGTCTACTTTAACATTTCTCCAATCAATTCAAAGTTTTCTGCTGAGAAGCCAAGACCGCTCAGCTGGGTCTGAATAATAGGAAAACACAAACATTCTTGTATTTATGTGCTTTTCCAGACTCCTGGAAGTCCCTGAAGTACTTTACAAGGGCGATCATGTTGAAATGCAGCAGCATGCTTGCCCACAACAGATTCCCAAAAACAGCAATATCATATTTATGAGATTTGGCTTTACGTGATGTTGCTTAGTGTACATATTGGCTAAGACACCAAAACCACACCTCTCGTTGAGTGGTTCCTCAGTTTGAATGTGTTGTTATCTAAAAACAGCACCACCGACAATTCATCACACCTTCATTGCTGGAGCAGGGATAATCTGCAGTGGAACATGCAACTGTGACGCAATGACTCAGAGGAATGGGTTCTATCCACCGAGTCAAAGCTGTGGGGGAATGTGGGGATGGAGAACAGAGAAACTGGAACGAAGTGGAGTATCTCAATTTACTACTTCATAAGGACCAAAGTAGGTGGTCGTTAAGATGTACACTCTAATTTAGACAGATATGCAAAATTTTACCTGCTAGTACTATCAAACATCTCCTTTATAATATGGAAACCATCAAAGCTCTCCAACCATGCTTTGACTTCTGCAGCCTTGCATGCAGTAGGAAGTCTCACAACTGGTCCTCTTGTCATTCCGTCTGCCATCACACAACTCCGTGCTCCACCACCAAGCTGAAATTGAGAGTGATTAAAAACATTCAATTTATGAAATATTAAAATCACTTCCAGTAACAATTTAAACTGTAGTACATTGACACATGGAAGTACTCAACTACACAGCACTTGTGCAAAGAAGTTGGCAATTTACATCTACTTACACTTATTGCTCTGCAACCTCGGTTGGTGCTTGCCACAAGACAGCCTTCAGTGGTTGCCATAGGCACTTGAAATTCCTTCCCATTCAAACAAAGTGGTCCTGCAACTCCCACAGGAATAGGCACATAGCCTATGACATTCTCACAGCAACTTCCCATGACCTGAAAGTTCAAATCAATTCACACATTAAAAGTAGAATTAAGATTCCAAAAACCAACTCCAATTATAAATCAGATATCAACATGACCCACCAATGGAAATTTTTCCGAGATTCAGTAGCTTGAACTGGCAAACTGATTGAAATTTGAAACACAATGGAGGCCAGATAAAATAGGAACTACTTCTGCAGTTTAGGAAATTCAGTACTGGGATACAATTCAAAGATTGTAACCAGACCTTTCAGTGAAGAAAGAATCAACTCTCCACAGGTAATAGAAATTTGAGACACTTCCACAAATATCACTATGCTACTTATTAATTTTAAGTGACACTTAAAGATTTCTATTAACCAAAAACATACAAGGCATAGTGGCAAATTATTGAATTTGATCAAACTCAAATTGGGAAAATAGGCTTGAACACCTAAATAGCCAAATGTCTCTACAAGGTGGTCAACTTTGTTAATTGTCAAAATACACAAATCAGAAGTGCTCCATCCTTAAGATTTCCAGTGTGTAGACTTAACATGTTCAAAGCACTCAGTAATGCTCTATCTTTGGCAAGATAAATTCAGCCAGATTCCAATTCCAGAATGTAGTGACCGCCAAGGAAAGGGTACATATTTGGAAGTCGAGGGATGGCTATTTTCACTGCTGCCCCTCAGAGTTAAAAAAAATCCAACACTCAATGTTCACATTTGTACACATGGATGCTCAGTGGAATAACAAAAGAGGTAGGCAAAAAAAAAAAAGACCCATAGATTTAATGGGAGCCCAGGATTTGGTCACACAACAATATAGGCACCAAAGGAACCTAGCACTTATCCAGTGTCTCGAAGGGATCCACACGAGTGGCAAAGAGGATTTAAGCAACATGTAGAATACTTTCCCATGTTAGCTACAGCATAAGAGCAAGAAAGTTATGTTGGAACATTAGTTTAGCTATAGCCAAAACAGTTCATACAGTTCTGACCACGTTACAGGAAAAATGTGATTGCACTAGAAGGTATGGAGGACACTAGTAAAGATGTTCAATTTTAGCTCTGGAGGAAAGATTGCATAGACTGAAATGCTTTCCTTGAATCAGAGGCAGAGAGAGTTAACTTAAGTGCAATACAATTACAAGCCTAGATAGGCAGGAAGAATTTGTCTCCCCAAATGGAGAAGGAAATAGCCAGAGGGATAGAGATTTATTAAACTAACTGGTGGAAGGGCTGGACTCATGAAGTAAATGACTCCACACACATGAAAATGTTAGAACATGATCAGTACAGCATAGGAACAGGCCCCTCGGCCCACAATGTTATGCTGAACTAATTAAACTAGTCATTAAATGCTTAATTAAACTAATCCCTTCTGCCTGCACAATATCCATCTCTCTCCATTCTCTGCCTATTCGTGTCTGAGAGCATCTTAAATGCCTTTGTATTATTTGCCTCCACTGCCACCCGTGGCAGCACATTCCAGGCATCCACCACTCTTTTAAAAAAAACCTACCCTGCACATCTCCTTTGAACTTGACCCCTTTCACCTTAAATGCATGCCCTCTAGTATTTGACATTTCAACCTCAGGAGAAAGATACCAGCTGTCTACCTTATCTATGCCTCTCAATCTTATGAACTTCTATCAGGTCTCCCCTCAGCCTCCACCACTCCAGAGAAAACAACATGTTTGTCTAACCTCTCCTCACAGCACATGCTCTCCAATCCAGGCAGCATCCTGGTAAACCTCTTCTGCACTCTCTCCAAAGCCTCCATATCCTTCCTGTAATAGGGCAACCAGAACTGAATGCAATATTCCAGATGCAGCTGAACTAGAGTTTTATACAACTGCAGCAGAATTTCCTGACTCAAACTCAATGCCTTGACTAATAAAGGCAAGCATTTCATACACCTTCCTTATCACCTTATCAACCCGTGCAGTCACTTTTGGGGAGCTATCAAGATCCCTCAGTACATCAACACTGTTAAGGGTCTTACCATTAACAGTACACTGGAAATGACCTTGGTGTCTCCCGTTCTTGTCAATTAATTCTCCAATTACAATCAATGGATATAACAAGGCCTCAGAACATGGATTTGCCCCATCTGTGGGTTTGCTTAACTGTCTGTTGCATGTTGCTTATCATGCTTGTGGCCCATTACTGCAGCTTTGCCAGGCTGGGAATTCATTTCCAGGCACATCTGATGTTGGCCCACCACATCCTTCTACACTTCTCAATGAACCATGGGAAAAATAAAGCTTTTTAAAAAAAAATACAATTTATCTCAAAGTGCAACACCTCACATTTGGCCAAATTAAACCATCTGCCATTTCTCCATCCATATCTGCCACTGATCTATATCCCATTGTATCCTTCGGCAATCTTCTGCACCATCCACACCACCAATCTTTGTATTGTCTGTGGACTTACTAACCCACCCATCCATATTTTCATCCAGGTCATTTACATACATCACAAACAGCAGAGGTGCCAGTACAGATCCCTGCAGAACTAGTCGCAGACCCCCAGCCAGAATATGTCCTGTTGACCACTTCTATGGGCAAGCCAATCTGAATCCAACTGACCAAGTTACTATGGATCCCATGCATCTCAATCTTCTGGGTGAGCCTACCTTGTCAAACACCTTGCTAAAAATCCGTGTATACAACATCCACAGCTCTATCTTCACCACTCAACCAAGTTAGTAGGACATGACTTACCCCACACAAAATCTAGGCTGACTGTCCCCAATTAGGCCATGCTTTTCTAAATGCTCATTAATTCTATCCCTACGAATCTTCTCCAATAGCTTCTCTGCCACTAACACAAGACTCAGTAGTCCATAGTTTCCAGGATTCTCTCTTTTTCCTGGATATAACCTGTTAAACAATAAATCAAGATCTGGATAATATTAGGACGTCTAGTGGGTTTTTTTTTGGGGCTGATACAAAAAAGGTAGGCCACAAGTTCTGACCAAAGGTCTTTGACCTGAACCATTAACTGTTTTCCTTTCAACAGGTACTGCATGACCTGAGTCTATTTCCAGCATTACCCATTTTTAAAACAAAATGAATTTCTTAAACATTTTTTCCATTTAGGCACTGAAAAGAGATAAAAAGTACATGAAAGAGAAAATGTGTAAAAATTACAGCTGGAAAGTTCCATAGTTTAAGCCTCTTAAGCCCTGGGAGGAGAGAAAATCAAGCTTTTAAAGATGAGTTATACAAGTGCCAGTGGCATGCCACATGGCTCCTTTCCTTCCATATACTTGTTCTGCAGTTGCACGGCTTTCACCAATTTACACAGATACAGACAAAAACCCAGTGTGAAGTAGTAATTATATAATCTTAATTTTGGTTAATTCAACATCATTAAGGATTGGTGAAAGTTTTCACAAGAAAAACCTGTCAAAAAGTCAAATCTTTTACTTGGGTTGAAAATAAATTGTTTAAGTTTTTTAAAAAAAATCTAACTATTTTTATTTATTGCACACCCATTGAACTAGTCTCACTCATTTTGATTACTTTGATTAATCCTGACAGGTCTGACTTACCAGTGAGTAATCATAGTTCCTATAGGGAAGAAGCTGTAGTGCAGTGGGCTCTGGGAGCTTTGGAGCAAGTAGTTGGCGACGTATGAATACACCACGCTCTGGAGTTTCCATCACGTTCTCCAGTTTATAGGCTGGAATGTGTTTGGCATTCACCAGAAGAATTATCTCAGCATCAGAGAGGTATTTTGCTCCTTTCTGTTATAAAGCAGAAAAACAAACTTCATATCAGTATCTTACATTACTCAATTTTATGTACTATGCTAAAATTACAATAAATAATTCTGCAGGTAGAGGGAAAAAGGTAAAGACTAACGTTGACCTAACAAATTACTACTAACTACAGAACATGTCACTTTCAGAGACCAGCTTATCATTCTGGCTAATGGGTTATTTCAAAACTTTAACCAATTCAGATGGCATCCACATCTTTAATTGGCATTAAATTCCAGCAACCATTTCAACAGCTCAGCTGTTCACGACTAACCTTAACCAAGTAAGTTCATATTCAAACTCATCTTAAGTTCACAATCCTACTTTCCTTCTTCCATCCCCCCCACCCTATTATAGCAGAACCAGCAGAAATCAAAGTGAAAAAAGGCTTATGGAACCTTTTCTTACCTCTGGGCTTTTAAGTATAGACAAGCATTCTTCAATCGGTCTTGGCTCTAACAAATACTCAGTACCCAGCTCTTCTGGTGTTCCCGACGATGAAGAGCTAGGAGGAGTGAAGTCTCCCAACACAAAATTTGCTTTTGAGGTACGATTGTTTGAATTAGGGATGGAACACTCAATAGGCTTAATGACTTCATCTGCATGAAAAATAATCTGATTAATTTTTGTTTTAAAAAAGTGCAAAGTTATTACAATAAGTCACATGTCCAAAAGGCATTAGCAATAGTGCACAGACAAGACTAATGTGTAAAACTTGTATTTGAAAATAATTACATGTATTTTTAGAAAACTTTCCTTGGTATCCTAGTTGCTTTAGATAGGATCAAACTTTAGGGAATACAAGGAACTAGCAAAGACTTCAAGAAGCTTTTGCTGATTAGGAGATATGCAATAAGACAATTAGGGTTTAAAAGAGAAAGCTGTGGTATGATGGGGTAGGGATGCAATAAAGCAAAGTAGTTTAAAATTCTACTAATAGGCAATTTGTTCTCCCACTCCTGCAAAAAAACTTTGTATTAAATCAGGACAAACTTTAAAAAATTCCACTAAATATTGGTCATGAAGCCAGGCTTTATTTTGGATAAGAATTCAATGTTATGGCAAGCAGTCTAGGTAAACTATCTATTACACTTTCAGCAACATGTGAAAACATTCATGTGTAGAAAAAGCCAGTGGTTTCTCCACCCCCATTAATGGTTGATATTGTTTCGAAAGAGCAATTCTTATTATGCTAAAGTACTGGTGTTAGAAATTAATCATGGGTCAAGAAGAAACATTCAAGCTGATGGAATGAGTATTATACAATGGTAAAAGTCAATTGGCTGTAGATGTTAGTGTTTTTGGATGGTCATGGATATCCAAATACAATCAAACTAGTACGTGATTCATAACTAGATTACTAATCCAGAAAACAGGACTTGAAATTTCACCATAATAATCTCATTCAATTAAAATAAAGCAGAAAATCTGTCAAGCATTGCACTCTCTCAGTAATTGGAAACTATATACAAAAGCTTTTCACTGTATCTTAGTACTTGACAATATACAATGCACATATGTAACTTCTACCTGTATTTTCTTTACAGATTGGTTCCTCATCCACTGGACAACTTGACTGTAATCTAGCAGTTTCAATGTTATTCCTGCAACAATCAGTATTCTTTATGTGCAAAGATGATGACATAGGATTCTTCAGTGAGAAAGTCGATTCCGTCTCTGTCTGCTCGAAGAATATATATTTGATAGCAAGGAAGAGCGCTAGGCCCAGAGTGATTATTTGTTCAATATCCATACTGACCATCCTGTGCAATTAAAAAAAATATAGAAAATAGTAATCAGCATTTGATCATCAGCTAAAACCTTAGTCATACAGAAATGCACAAAAGACTTCACATCAGTGACTTCATAGATATCTTACAATTAAAGCCTGACCATCTCCTCAAAATGTTATTTCAATAGAATAGGCTTAGGAAAGACCAAAAGCTGTGTACATATGTCAGGTTACATGTTAGGCATTTCTTTACTCTCAGAGTTTAGCAAGGCTAAAAAAACCAATAGCTCATGTGATGTACAGAGATTATAGCATCAAGAGAGCAATATAGTTTGTAGGGAACATAATTTCTCATGAAAAGGCAAAATATCAGTTTGGTGTATGCACCATCTACAAAGTCTTCTGACTACCGTATTACTTTTAGCTAGTGGGTTTGTGCCTAAATCCTGGAGCTCAGTGCCATAGTTGTTACAGAACTAGCTTGATGGACCAATTAGTCTTTTGCTCATACTTGCTGTAAAACAATTAAATGTGTAAAAGCAAGACCCTATACACATGTACTCTGGCTGTGCTGCTTCTAGCAGTCCAAGCTGAAATTCATAATATTCAAAATTAATCTGAATAGTTACATATGATACCCTTCTTTGGGATTTTAAATCTCAAGATCCATGCTTTGAACAACATTACAGTAAAACTTAGATAACCTGATTTCCAACTATGTTTGGCATCTGGTTATGTTTCCCAAGCTCCCTTGAAACTCACCAAGTTGACTGAACTATTTATAACACATCCAGAAAGGAATTTGCTTTCTGGTGTTTTTACAACAAATAAATTCTTTGAGGTTTGAAAATAAGATAATCCAATTATGCAATTAACTTCCTCCTCTTTAATCCAAGGAAAGCATGTTATTAAATCTACCTTCATGCCATTGTTCAACCCACAAGATGACAACTGCTTCAAGGTTATATGTTCGGTTACCTGGAAAGGTAGAACTGCCACAGTGGTACTCCTGGATCAATTCGTCTCGGCATACTTTCATCCAGCCCCGATGCTGACTTAGGCATTTCCAAGGTGCTGTCCTCCGATGTTGGTTCTGCTATCCAACGACTATGAGCATGAACCAGAACCAATCCTAGTGACTGGATCCCAAACAAGAAAAATTCTATAACAATTCATCCTTCCACAATTATCACCATTCATCACATTGATCACCAAAATTCCACGACAGCAGCTGTTACTTAGTTTCGATAAAATTTAAAAAGACTTCAGACTTGTGATGTTTCAGTTGCGTTCAGCTTCACCACACTCGGTAGGGGTCAGGACCAAAGACAAATAGTGGGAATCAAGGAGGACTACCTTCAGTGGAGAAGCGCAATATCAATCGCAAGAGTGGTTTAATTAGCACCAATACTGATCAAGCTGGCCAAATCCTCAAGGACTGGGTCTGTGACTGATAGAAAGGAAACCAATATGAAGGATAAACCTACTTGATCTTATCCTCACCAGTCCACCTACAGCAGATGCATCTGTCCATGACAGCATTAGGGAAGTAACTACCACACAGTCCTCCTGGAATCAAGACTTTCTTTACACAAAAAGCATCCTCTGTTGAGTTGTGGGATACTACAACTCAGAGGGGACAAATTTGGAACAGATCTGGCAGCTTAAAATAGTGATGTATCAGCAACGATGTACACCATTACAATCTGTAACCTTGTGGCCCATCATACAACTTGCTCTCTGACTATCACTATTCAGCAGAGTACAGAAGTCTGCGAGCAGTACTCCCAGGTAACTGAAACAGAAACACAGAGGACAGGTTTCTAGCATGCATTAGAGCCAAGAGATCTCATAATAATTTTTTAAAAAATCAGATCAAAGACAAGGCTAAAGACTAACACTGGGGGAATCTTGGAAAGTCAAGATTGATCCTCCACCTAGTAGTTCTGGCTGAACATGGTTAAATGCTTCGTGCTTTTTAAGCATTGACATATTGGAGCCCACCATTTGGAACCACATTCAACTAGAAGTGCCCAGTGGATAACCTATCTCAGCTTCCATCCAAGTTCCCCCACTAAAGCTAGTCTTTAGCCAATTTGATTCATTTCACAGGATATCAAACATCAGCTGAGAGTTCTAAAAGGAGTGAAAGGTATTCAACCATAATTTTTTCCAGTGCTATTGCTGGAAAGTTCAGACTTCATACTTAATGTGCTTTTAGCCAACTGTTCAAGTACAATTACAACACTGGCACCTAAGTGACAATGTAAAACAAAAATGCCAGATATATTCTGTTCAGAAAAAAAAAAACAGAAGTCTAATCCAGCTAATTACCACCCAGTCTATTGTCTCTTGTGGTGGAAGGTGTTGTTAACATTGCTACCAAGGAACACCTACTATCCAATAACCTGCTCACAGATGCCCAGTTTGGGTTTAATCAAACCCCTTAGCCACAAATCACATCATGTTTAATCCTAGAATAGAATAGTGAGCTGAATTCCAAAAGATGAGAGCAGAGTGATGCCAAGAGCAGTCACAGCAGCATTAGGCCAAGTGTGGCATCAAGAGCTGTGGTAAAAGCTGGTCACAAGGGGTAAACACTATGATGGCTAGAGTCATACCTCTCAAAACTACCTAGCCTAATTGTAATGGCAGAGTTGATTGTTATCAGAAGTCAATAATGTCATCTCAGGAGTCCCTCAAAGCAATGGCCCAGCTATCTTCAGCTGTTCAATGACTTTCATTCTATTGCAAGGTCAGAAATGGGATGTTTGTACAAATGTTCAATTCCACACAAAAAAAAGCAAGCATCCAGGCCAGCATGTAGCAAAACTTAGATAATATTTATGGCATGGGTTAATCTGTGGCACAAATGTCATTTGCCATTTAAATGCCTGACAATAACATCTCCTGCAAGAGTCCAACACCAAAAGCAATAGCACAAATCCACCCTCCCCACATTCTCCACCCCCTCCAAAAAGAAAAATCAACACCCAGGCAGTCATCCATTGACCAGAAACTCAAATGGAAATCCATACAAACACTGTGGCTACAAGAGAAGGTCAGAAGCTGAGCAAGTCACCTCATTTCAGACTAAAGCCTTCCACCACTTACAAATCAGAAGCACGACGGAATCGTTTCCTCTTTCCCGCACAAGTTCAGCTCCAACAACTTTCAAGAAATTCAGTACCACGTGGGATAAAGCAGCCCACTTGATCAACATCTTGTCCACCAAAATAAGAGTGAATTCCCTACACAATCAACATACTGTGGCTGCTGTTCATACAGCATCTACAAAATGCATTGCAGTTACATGCCTGGCCCACTTCAACATTACCACCCAAGTTTAGAATCCCTATCAACTGGATGGACAATGGCTTCAGGTGCATGGGAACATTATTACCTGCAGATTTCCCTCCAAATTACACACAATTCAGACTTGGAAATACAATTGTTCCTGCATTGTCACCAACTAAATCCTGAAACTCCTTACTCAGCAGCATTATAAGCATGCCTTCACCTGAAGCACAACTGCAGGACAGGGTGGTAGCTCACTTATATCTTCAAGAGCATATTAGGGATCGGTTACAAGTCACATCCCAAATGACAAATAAAACAAATCACATAATTCAATAAAACAATCCAGTGGCAGAACACTTGAAAATATTCACAACTAGATTGTTAGTTAAGAAATCATTGTGCAATAATATTTTCAGAAAGCTGAGACTGTTGCAACTTTGGCAAGTTGAATTTGACAACTAATTAATTATCCTATTTTACCAGAAGATGGCTTTCAATACTGACCATGATGACTTTCACTCTCTGTGTTACAGGATTTGGTTTGTTATCTTCCTCTTCTTCCAAAACTCGAGCAAAATGTCCAAGCTGCCAAATTGGACGACCCTCACGACTTTCTCGGGAAAGCTGAGAGAAATTTGACATTCAATTATCTTGATTCTTTGGTTTTCAAGAAGCAGAGATTATTTATCACAATGGTACAACACTTCATCTCGAGCAAAAGGCTTTCCATGTTTGTTTGAAGTTATGCAGCTTCAAAAGGAGCTCATTAACAATCATTAAAATCCTGCTAGCACAATTAGAAAATCCTTTACGTCATTCTTACCTCTAATACCAGGGAGACACAAGCTGGGAAGAATGTCATGAAGACAAAGTAGTTTGCCAATACTGACATACAGCCAAAGCAGCACATGATTTCTAGTTGACGTACACCTAAGAAGGGAAGAGGTTAAAGGGTTTTACTTATCCTGATGATTTCTGTTAATATTCCCTCATTCTACACTTTTACTATTGGAGAGTTGGTGGACGAGTTTATATGGCATAACGAAGATTTACTGTTTAAATGGTATGCAGGCAGTTTTGTCTTCAACCCTCAATTTCCCCTTGGTAATTTTTCAGAAGTCATGCCAAGTTGAGTAATCATTCATAGTAAAACTGCAGTTTCACACCTACACTTCACCACAAAAATAGACCAACGATGAGATTTAATGTATTTTAGCACAACATCCCTCTGAACTTCAGATTTTCAGCAACTTCCTATGAAATCAATGAAGAAAAACAAGTACAAGGAAATGGGATTGGTGACTTACCAGACATAGTACCAACACCTATTACAAGACATTCCACAAGAGCATCAAGAGTGAAGGTAGGACCTAGAATAGCCATTCCACGTGCAATGTTTTCCCTTACTTCATCCTGTTGATCAAAATACATTTAGGGACGTTTACTCTTGCAGATTCCCAGATTCTCAAGCACTCCAAAACTTCAGGTTTGCATTTTGTAGGACACTAAAATATTCTTGCAGCAAAATATGATATAATCAAGAAAATATAATGACTATATAAATATTTTTCCCCATTGGTGCCAAGTATGGAAAATGTATCTAATTTCAAACCAAATTACTTAAAAGAGAGTTGTTAAAATGAGTGTAATTGTGGTACAAATTATTTAGAAGGCAAGTTTGTTTAAACCACTTTAGATTATTAGAAAAAAAGGTGTTTCTTCTGTGCTTTCACATGGAATGAGAAACTCAAGTAAACTACAATACCAACTTTATCCCTAACTAATTAAATACCAAAATGTGAAGGAAAAAAATTCTTTGATCATAATTAAAGGAATTGTGTTTATTTGTAGCCAATGCTCAGACTGCATATGCCAAATTATTTTAATCCATCTTTTGTGCAACACCATTTGCAAAGAATATATATCAGCACTTTACCTGGCAGTTGGAGCTCAGTGCAAATTTGGCCAAAGCACTGGCTTTTGATAGATCAATCAATAGTAAGAAGAAAGGCAAGGCTTCACTGAAGAAAAAAGGAATTTAGGAGTTAGTCTCAGTGGAAATGCTGTGAACCTCATACAAAGATAAAATTCATCGATATTTTGAACTCAGCCTTCTGATTCAGAAGGTGAGAATGTTACCACAAAGCCAAGTTAGAGCCATTTCAGTACAAGAGGGAAAAGTGGCAGAGGCACCACTTTAAGAACATCTACTATTCTACCAAAGGAACCCAAAAGTTAAGTTCTGCAGGCTTGCTTTCAAGTAGTTAACAATGCAAAAATCAGACTTAACCATATTGCTGTCAACCTTGTATTGGCTTAAGAATACAGTTACATCACACATCCAATAGTTATGAAGGAAGTAGTCTGAATATACATCCAAAATATTCATGGAAGGCAAAATAGATTTAAAGATAATTGTACTCACTTGAGACCAGTCAGTTCTTTATCCAAAAAGTGAATTACAACTGTGCTAAAAACGAAGCTGGAAAAGATGGTGAAGAGACCAGCAATCCCTAAAGAAAGAAAGATCAACTTATAAATGCAGTTGCAGAGAATAGCGAGAAAATAGATAAAACTTGTCTGTGGCATATCATTATGTGCTAGTTTGGATTCAATGGAGTTGTTAACCATTGACTAAAAATTGTGCTTGGACCTTACCTAGCATATACTTAGAACCAAGCTGGCGTAGATTCTGGAACTGGAAGTATATATACAAGATGGCAAAGCAGCGAGTAATAGTCAGAATTATGATATCACTGCTCAATATCTCCTGAGAAAACAAGAACAGTATACATTTGTTCAGACAGATTTTCTGGGTCCAAACACTAAATCTGTTGTAAATAAAACAGAAAAAGCTAGCAAACAAAACCTTAGCAGGTCAAGCAGCATTTGTGGAGAGGAAACAGTTAGCATTTCAATTGGTAATCCTTCATCAGAAATAACCAGTTCAAATACAAACTGGAAATGCTAGTTATCCAAAATTGTTGAAATCCTCCATTCCATTCCCAGTTCTCCACCTTCATCTTATCTGTTCCAAGGGGAGGTGGACAAGTAAACAGTTAACAGGAAGAGGCAGTGTGAACAGACTTCCACCATCAACAATGGCAGGAGCCAATGGAAGTCCCAAAGTCACAGCTGAAACTTTTGCAATCACATTCAGTCAGTGCCCAATGAATGTTCCATCTTGACTTCTTCCTTGAGCCCCACCATAACAGAAGCCAGTCTTAAGTCACTTTGGTTCACTCTAATGCAATACAAAGAAATGACTTTCAGCAAAGTCCTCAGGATTTATCTGTAGTACTGAAGTCCAAGTGACAGGATAATGGAAATGCTGGGTCAGCCAAGCTGCATTTGGTTTCTCCAATGTAGAGCATATAACAACACGAGTACAGAATTCAGTGCACAAAATTAGCACTGCAAAGTGAATTACTGCTTCACCTGGAAACAGTGTTTGGTCCCTTGATGGTGAAAGAAGTAATAAAAGAACACCATGTTTTGCATGGAAAGGTGCTACAAGAAAGGAAGTAGGCGTTGGCATGAAATTGCTGGGATGGAAGGGTGGTGGTGACAGAAACTGATTGAATGAGTAGGGTGGCAAGGTAGAACCCAAGTAGAAAAGAACCCACCCTTGTTCTGGGTGGGAGGAGAGACCGCGAGAAGTGCAGGAAATGAAACAGATAGAGTCCCACCAACTACGGTGGAGAGACAACCATGGTTGAGGAAAAATTTTTTTAAAAGTCTTGGAAACACTGGTGTGAAAAGTGCCACTAGCACATCAGTTAAAAGATGGAGCCAAAGACTGTGGGAATGTTAATTGATCTTGTTTCTCTTTCTAAAAATGCTGCCTAACTTGAAAGTTTCCAGCATTTAGTTCAGATTTCCAACATTTGAACAAAAACAATTGAAATAGATTAACAGAATTAAAACTAGATTAAAACAAAACACCTCAGAAGGTCTACCTGGGTAAAAAGGTTTTCCTTCCACTTATAAAACTCTTAGCAATAAACATCAAACATGAATAATTTTGCTTTAAGATTGCAAAATGCAGCTTTTCAGGAAACTTGCTTACATTCAACACCAATTTCATTTGTGAGGCTTGAAATTAACTCTAAGAATGAGCTTCAAACTTAAAATCTATCTCAACTGCACACAGGAAGCACCCTTGGCAAAAGTAGAATTCAAAAGTTGTTCCAAGATAAATCTAGCTAATTGACTAATTTGCTTAAATGAGGCACAGTAAAAGTATCCCTTTACACTTACCTCCTCAATCTTTGGACAGTCAAAATTCCACCCACAAATCTGATTATTACCAGTAAACATATTCATGGACATCATGCAGATAGTGACTGTAACTGTTCCCACAATCACCTCCCAAGGATGGGAGGCAACAAAGAGTCCGTGCATGCGGAACAACCTGGACAACATTTTCCTTTTTCTTTATTTTAACCTATTTAACAAAGTAGAAGCAAGCATAATTAGTAAACATAATAGCAAGTTAAAAATACTACCACAATTTCAGTAATCAACAATTATTACCTTCATAAGGGAATTTCCAATAATTCCAACAGATATACTCTTGTTCTCAAGGACAATTAAATCTCATCTTTCCACAGCCTAAAAGATAGTTAGATCACATTTCTTTCAACCTCTACCTTACTTTGAATTGGTCACCAGAAAGAAAGAATAGCATCCAAGTGGCTAGCCTCCCAACTATAAAAATACTTTATTCTATTTGGTGCATGTTCATGCAAATATGGGTACAAACACCAAATAAAAAGGCACCTTAAACTCACCTGCATAATAGCAAGTTTCAACATATCATAACTTTAGTATGTGTTGTTTTTAAAAAAGTTCACACATGGAACCTGGTAATTTGAGGCAACAAGGTAACAGGACCACCCCATGCAATTCCAAATTACTTTTGCCAACATCTTCACAAAATCACTAAGGAATGTTTTAATGATCAGTACACTTTTTCCAGTTACTATCGATCGACACTAAAAAGGATTAATGAACAATGCATCAGAAGTCAAAGCACAAAATGTGGAGCAGTGATTGTGTGCTACAAACTATTTTAATGGAGCAGTTAAATACAATTATTTCACCAGTGAAGGAGAGATCTTACACAATTAATTCCACTATTTTTCTGTTGTTATAAAGTTCACTGTAGGGAAGCTGCAGGCCTACAGTGAAAGATGATACAAAAAGCTTTAAAGGGTCCTTCCTGGACTCATCTTTTATGATTACTTTTGCAAGTACATTTTATGTCCTACAATCCACTGACTCAATATTCACTGTAAGCAGAGGTCAGCTGTGTATTACTGGGAATTTTGATAAGATATCTTTATGAGTCACATGTACATCAAAACAGTGAAATGCATCTTTTTGCACAGAATGTTTTGGGGGCAGCCCGCAAGTGTCGCCACGCTTCCAGTGCCAACATCACGTGTCCACAACTTTCTAACCTGTACGTCTTTGGAACGTGGGAGGAAACCGGAGCACTCAGGAAACCCACACAGACACGGGAGAACGCACAAACTCCTTACAGACAGTGGCCAGATTTGAACCTGGGTCGCTGGCACTGTAAAGCGTTACGCTAACCGCTACACTACCATGCCTGCAGAGCCCTCTCCTGTGTCCAGTAAATCCTGTCTGTCATGAGATGGATTGCATTTGATGACTTGTACTGGCAAACAGCAAAATATCATCAATCCATGTGCAGCAGAGACCAGATTAGGATCACTATGGATATATTAACTTATATAGAAGTGGTTATATTCATGGAGGGGCTGACCACTGTACATTAACACAAGGTTTGTGTCATTACTAGTGGTCTTGGCAGTACCTGCATTTTCGTTATCCACAGAAAGTCCATACCCCTTATCCCGTGTGAACAACAAGGGCTTACTGCACAACTCCATTTAGATTCTGTCCTTACCTCCTGATGTATTTAAGCAAACAAAACATCTTTTGTTAGAGAATAAAGCCAATAAATAAGTTATCAATATGATGTATTGAACGTTCATATATTGGAAGTATTTTAATTATTTATGCTTTTATAATTTTTTGGCAGAGTATGCATAGCATAGCTTCATTATCAAGCCTGTTTGTAAACGATAAACACTTTTGAATTCACAATATTAAATGATACTAATGAGGTCAGTAGAATACTACACAGTGTCAACGTAAGGAAAGCAGCCAGACTCGATGGTGTACCAGGGCATGTGCCTCAGGCATGCACTAACCAATTAGCTGGGGTTTGCACTAACATCTTCAACCTCTCCCTGACATATGCTGTTGTCCCTACGTGTTTTAAATCAACAATTATTG
The DNA here is from genome assembly GCF_009764475.1 of Pristis pectinata. NCBI lineage: Eukaryota > Metazoa > Chordata > Chondrichthyes > Rhinopristiformes > Pristidae > Pristis > Pristis pectinata. The sequence goes on from NC_067411.1 coordinate 25,559,700, forward strand.
TGTCCATTCCTAAGCAAAAAAAATGTGTGCTGCCTGAATGATTATCACCCAATTGCACTTACACCGATCATAGCCAAATGTTTCGAGAGACTGATTTTAAAGCACATTACACGTGCTATCCCTGCCACCGTGGACCAGCGCCAGTTTGCCTACTGGGCAAATAGATCAACGGAGGATGCAATTAGTCTTGCCCTCCATACTGCTCTGGCGCACCTGGAAAGACCGGACACATATGTCAGGATGCTCTTTTTGGACTTCAGTTCAGCCTTTAACAGTTATTCCCAGCAGACGAGTGTCCAAACTCCACAGCCTGGGCCTGAATACAACAATCTGTAACTGGATTATGAACTTTCTGATCAATCGTCCGCAGACTAGTCAGGTTAGGAGGGCACATATCTTCCATCCTCACCCTAAATACTGGTGTTCCCCAGGGGTGTGTGCTGAGTCCCTTCCTGTATGCCCTTTTTTTACTCATGACTGTTCATCTGTCCATGAAACAAACACCATCATAAAGTTTGCAGACGACACAACAGTCATTGGCCTGATCATGAACAATAATGAATTGGCATACAGGGATGAGGTACAAAACCTGACAGCCTGGTGTTCCGCCAACAATCTCATTCTCAACACCCAAAAGACTAAAGAGATTGTGGTGGATTTCAGGAAGTCAAGGAAGATGAATCTTGGTCCAGTGTTCATTGGTGGCGAGGCTGTGGAGAGAGTCTCCAGTTTTAAATTCCTGGGTGCATACATCACCGAGGACTTTCAGCTGTCATTAGGAAATTTTCTGAGGAAATTGAGGAGAGCCAGACTGTCTCAGAACATTCTGCTGAACTTCTTCCAGTGTGTGGTGGAGAGCATCCTGACATACAGCATTACTGCTTGGTATGCCAGCTGCACTAGGAAGGAGCAGAAGGCTCTGCAGAGAATCAAGATGGCCCAAAACATAATTGGGACTCAGTTACTAGCAATAGAGGACATCTATCAGGCTCGATGTCGGTGCAGGGCTTTAAACATCATTCGAGAACCAGCTCACCACCTTCTTAAACTACTCCCCTCTGGTAGGCGATACAGGACAATACATGCACACACTACAAGACTGAAACACAGCTTTTTTTTCCCCCAAAGCTGTTAAATTGTTGAATATGGACTGACACCTCCTATACCTACATACACATTCTATGTCTTCCCACCCTTTACCAGCTGCACTCATCATGGTGTTATTTAATATATTGCTATTGTCACGAACCAGCAACAAAAGAAACACACTGAGCATGTCACTACTTATGATAATACATAAAATAAAAGTAAAAATGTTAGTATGTTAGACTTCAAAAATGTTAAACCTTGAACGTTAACCCCAAAACTAAACTCTTCGTGTGTGTGTGTGCGGCAAAGTCCAAAACCCCCAGTTCCGGAATGGTTCTTAAAGTTCAGTTCCGCAAGCCATAAGGTGAAACATGAGCAAGGGCTTCTTCAACCACCACCGTTATCAGAAGATAAGACGTAGATGTAGAAAAACAGAGAGAGAGTACATACGAAATTCAAATGTTCCACGATGGAACCCAAACGATACTTCCTCACCCCGAAAAGCATCCGAATCGTGGTCGTCCACACACAAATACCTGTTTCCTTCTACAGGTCAGCAACAAAGTGAACTCCACCGGATTACTTCCAACTTCCATACATGGATTTCAGTGGCAGACACAGTTATAGTTTCTCATCCATCGATAGAGAAAACTAGCAGGCTGGTGTCTCTCTCCCTTCTCTCTCTCTCCTTTTTCTTCTGACTTCTTCAACAACGTCATTACGTCCTTTATCTTCTATTGACGTAAGCACGCCCCACACACACACACATTCTCTATCTTAAAGGGACTTTCACTGAGTCCGTAACACTATGCTGCTGATTATCATTATTATCATGGTTCATTTGCACACTGCCTTTTATATTTTTTTATACTTTATATTTGTGCAAGCTTGTTTTATAGTTATAATTGCTCTTATCAATTTACTGTTTTGTTTTTTATTAGGCAAGGGAGTGCCATCGTAATCTCAGTGTGTTGTTGTTACAACAGTACAATGACAAATAAAGAAATAAAGAATAAAGAAATAAAAGAAAAAGCTTATAAAAATGATGTTGCCCTCCATTCTGGTGTTCACTGAATTAAATGGCTAATGAGACAAACATTTTGTTTAATCATTTTGTGAATGCTTTACATGAAAAAAAGAGTAAAGATAACTTGACTTCCCTACAGGAACGTCTACAAATGAAAATATTTGTAGGGACATGTGAAATTGAAGTTGCAGACATTACGAATGCCCATTAAGAAATTAAACAAATAGTATTAAATATCAAATGTAATTTAAATTTCAGCAGCTTCTTTTTTTGCTATTTGATGAAATTAACTCAAGAAACCATAACATGCAAAAGAAATTTAACACTCTGGCAAGTTACAAAGTTATCCATAAATATTGCAGGCAGGGGTATAGTTTGCAACTTCCAACTGTCTTTCATTAATTATCTGCTAGAAAAGACTAAAACTGTTCAAGTACCAGCTCACCACCACCATCAAGATTATTAAAAGGAAATGACAATACTTGCTGGCTATTCAGCATTGCCTCTATTCTGTAAATGAATAAAACAAAAAAAAAGTTAAGATGTCTTTGCTTCAAAGGTTATGCATTTAGCTGACATAGATCAGATCAAGATAAATGAGTAGTTTTTGCTTTTATTGGAATTTTTTTTAAAAAATAGATGTGCAGTTGGCAAGTCAAGGAGAAAAATGAAACCTTTGTCATTAAACATTTGATAGTCAAAAAAACTATTGGAGAAGGGAAGATTCCAGGACTACTTATTTTCTTAATTCCTTCATTTCATGTTCAGTTTCCTAGCCACTATCCCCATTCTTCATTTACAAGCTCCTTCTCTACATGATAATGGAACATAGATAAAGGACCACACAAATTTATCAGGATAAATGTCAGGGAAGACTAGACTTAATGAAGACGTTATTCTTCCTCTCCCTACACCCATTGAAACAAGTGGCAAAGCAAAAATGACACAAATTTCTGATAATCACCAAAATCACTGAAAGGATTAAAGGATGCTAGAAAAAAAATCTTTGCAGATTTTCTGTCATGACTCTTAAACAAGAATCCGTGTTCTCTTTTGAAAAGGAATACTGTGGTGCATGGAAAAATCCTTGGGTCAGATACAATTGCCATAGTACAATAATGTGAAATTTAAACAATGAAATTAACAATGAAATAAGGTAACATTTTAAGAAAGTGGCAGAGCTAACAAGCTACATTTGACACAAAAAGCTTAACCATGATGCTACAAAAATATGGCAGACAAATGCTGCAAACATTATTTTGTTACAGCAAATCGCATTTTCAGCAGCACCAAGAAAACAGGAGATGAGGCAGAAATAAATTTGAAACTTGAATGAAATTAATGATCCACTTCAGGCCATGTAGTGATTCTACAGGCAAAACATCTGATGCTCCTTATCTAGTTTAATAACTAAAATTTTTACTGAAAATCTAAAGTAATAAACAAAAACATCTGAAATAAACCGTTTCTTTTAAACTTTTGCCAAATTTTATCTTGTAGTGGGTGGAACAGTGATGCAGCCAATAGACCTCCTGCCTCAAAACTCCAGTGACCTGGGTTCAATCCTGACCTCCAGTGCTGTCTGTGTGGAGTTTGCACATTCTTCTTGTGAAGAGTGGATTTCCGCTGGGTGTTCTGGTTTCCTCCCACATCGCAAAGGTGTGCAGCTTGGTGGGTATATTGCCTCTAGTGTATAGATGACTAGTTGAATATAAGGGGGAATGACAGGAATGTGGGGGGAATAAAGTAGAATTATTGTTTTGATGGTCAGCACAGACTCGTTGGGCTGTAGAGTCATAGAGAATGGGAACAGGCCCTATGTGATCTCTAGGAATTATGCCTATTGTTTATTTACCCTCCCCCCCACCAGCCAATGACAAAAAAAATCCAAAAACAAGCCAAAAATTAAAGACTAGGAAAAATATTAGGGTAACAGATAATACTCAGCGTCGTTGTGACTCACATTAAATATGCCAAAATCGCAAATGCTAAAAATGATACCTGCCGCCGTTTAAAGAGGCAATCAGCATACTTGGAGCAGCGGCGATGGAGATGTGGCACACGGTTTCGGGGCACTTTTTAATATTTGCCAAGAAGGAAACGCGAGGGGTGAAGCAAGCAGAGATGATGCACAAACTAAGAGCCGGTCGATACGGTGAGCAAGGGCCAGCTTCAAGGCCAAACGATGTCGCCGATCCTTCCCCGTCCGGGCGGGGAGAGGATGCACCTACATGGCTACCGCAGACGAGGGGTCGACCTACTGGGGAGTGGATGTGGATGAACCTCCGCAGCCGTGCCCGGGACCATTTCAGTGAGGGGATGAGCAGAGCCCGGGCACCCGGAACATTGACCGAAATCCAAGGGGCACCAATTACCTCATAGACGCCGGCTTCCATCAGGACCCAGGCCGGGCCTGGCTGCTGCGACGCCTACAAGCAAGACAACACCTCTTTGAAAAGCAACCGGCTTACTCACCCGGCCTCGAAACAAAACACCCACCGAGGAGCCGAAACCGTCGAGTGTCCCGCTGAACAGCTCTTATCCCCAGTCACCTCTGTACCACCACCTCGTCACCGACGACCGCCCGAACTCCAACTCCTAAGATGGCGAGTTCCTATCGCCCGATCCCAACCTCGCTCTGATTGGCTGAAGAACCCGAACGCGGATGTCACGCCTCCTGCGATTGGAAATTACTCTCATGGTCGGGATCTTGCGAGGTCGAGGGACCAATGAGCCCTCAGGTTTTGGGCTGCGTCCGTCCTGATTGGTCCACAGGAAGCAGCAGCAGGAGAACTTGCGAGCTATATAATTAGTCCTGGCAGCTGTGTGTTTGGTGAATTGGGTGATGTCATGTATCCTGTAGTAGCTAAATGTCAAGGGAGGGACCGGCTTTCTCGGGCTCTGGATTAGTTTATAATAAATGAATCTAAGAATTGCAGCTGGCAATTTGTGTGTAGCCAGTCCCCCATAGTGCTTGCAATTGGCTGTAAAATTCTGAACCATTGTGTCTGGTGAGTGTCTCCGGGGCAAGTATTATCTTAAAGATATTCACCTGATATTGACCCATGAGCTAACTTGGTGGGTCAAGTGGCCAGGCTGATTGGGGGGGGGGGGGTGTCAAAGTTGTAGGCTGATAGGGTGCTAATCAAGCAGACTACTTCGTCCTGGATCTTGAAAGTCGTTGGTGCTGTACTTATCCAGGCAAATCAAGAGTCTCCCATCACACGATGATGTCTTGTAGAAGGTAGAAAGGCCTTGAGGTGGTAGGAGGTGAGTCCCTTGCTGCAGGATACTCAGTTTGAGCTACTCCTGTAGTCATGTAGCTTTTCAGTTGAGTTTCTGGTCGGGGTAACCTCCAGAATATTTTCATACCAACAGAGTAAATTTCCTAAAAGATTGTCACATTTAACTAATGTATAAAAAGTACTTCTGAACTTTTAACCTAAAAATATGTAGCCTACTTATTACACTGGACAGAAATACCTCCATGATCAGGTAATTTTTGTGGCTAAGGAAAGAGTTAAAATGTGTTGGTAAATTAAATTGGTTTATTATTGTCACCTGTACTGAGGTGCAGTGAAAAACTTTGTTTTGCATGCCATCCATACAGATCAATTTATTATAACAGTGCATTGAGGTAGTACAAGGAAAAGCAATAGCAGAATGCAGAATAAAGTGTTACCTTTACAGTGAAATTGCAGTGCAAGCAGACAAAAAAGTCCAAGGCCACAATGAGATGGATTGTGAGATTAAGAGTCCATTTTATTGTACTAGGGGACTGTTCAATAGTCCTATAACAGTGGCATAGAAACAACCCTTAAGTTTGGTAGTATGTGCTTTCAGGCTTTTGTATCTTCTGCCTTCTGGGAGAAGAGAGAATGGGTTGGTGGGGTCTTTGATTATATTAGCTACCAGAATATATTGCTATTCTATATAATAGAAAACAGTAAAATGTCAGAATTTAAAAGAATGAAGAGGAAATAAAGGGGGTGGGATATGAGGGGTACATGATTGGGATGTAAGCTACTAAAATAGGTAATGGTGCAAGGCCAAAGATGTGCTAATGAGCAATGAAAGATGGGTATAGAGAAGGTGTAAATAGGAGCAGCAGAATAATCATCTGATGAATTCCATATTGAGTCCAGAAAGCTACAATGTGTCAGTCAAAAGACAAGTCATAAAGCAGCTTCACATTTTGCAACCTTCCATGCACCTTTCTTTGTATTCTCACTCTCTGCCTCCATTTACCCATTGACCGCATGACCTCTGCAATTTATCCCCATTGCAAGCCTGGCCTTGCCCTATCACAGATACTCCCTTTGCCCTATACATCCCTTCCCTGCTTTCTCTGCAATTTAAAACTAACACGCTTTCTCTCAAAAACAAAAAAAACTGCAGGTGCAGTTGACATTGTAACTTGATTTCAATGACTTGACATTGAAATTACTTGACATTGTAACTTGATTTCTTGGTCTGTGTCAGTCATGCATCAGCTTATTTTTTTTCTTTTTTTTCTCTCTGGGAGCAGAGGATGTGCCCAGCCTAACCTGCTGGGCTTGTTCTACTGCTCTGCATTTCACAACTCCCACATTTTGTCCAGGTTATTTTATCTCTTTTTTTAAGATATCTTTATTAGTCACATGTACATTGAAACACAGTGAAATGCATCTTTTGTGTAGAGTGTTCTGGGAACAGCCCACAAGTGTTGCCACACTTCTGGCGCCAACATAGTATGCCCACAACTTCCTAACCCATACGTCTTTGGAATGTGGGAGGAAACTGGAGCACCTGGAGGAAACACATACAGACACGAGGAGGACGTACAAACTCCTTACAGACAGTGGCTGGAATTGAACCCAGTGCTGTAATAGTGTTTCACTAGCCGCTACACTACCGTGCCTGCCCTCTAACTGCTCCTATTCACTCAGTGACCAGATTACCTTGTTTAGAGCTTATCACCATGGTCACCTGGGTTTTGGCCTATTAGAGACATACCCCTCTTCATCGGTCCCCCCCATTCTCCCCGCAGCTTTTTTAAATCTCCTTTTCAGTTCTGATGAAAGGTCTCCAACCTGAAACTGGCTCTGTTTCTCTTCCCACAGATGTGGCCTGACTTGCTGAATATCTCTAAAGTTTTCTGTTTCTGTTTTCACTATCTCCCAATTCTGAGTGTCTTTGAACTGAAACATTAACTCTATTTCTCTTTCCACTGATGCTGCCTGGCCTGCTGAGTGCTTCCAGCATTTCTGTATTTATTACATACTTCCAGCATCTGCAGCTTTTGATTTTCATATACCTGTGACACATTGGATCAGATTAGGAAACTGAGAACAGAGAGAGAATGAATAGTCAGTTCAAATTCCACTCCAGAAACTTAAATAGAAAATCTAGGGTAACATTCCAGCACAATGTGGAGGAATGCTGCACTGTTACTGATGTTGCTGAGACTTTTAAGAGAGCTCTTGTCTGCTGCCTTGGGTGGATGTAGAGTCCCTTGGCATTGCTTTGAAGAGAAGGGAAGATCTTCACCAATATTTATTCCGTATCTAATATCATATAAAGGTAGTTTTTATTGCATTGCTATTTGAGGGAGACCATAAGATATAGGAGCAGAATTAGGCCATTCAGCCCATTGAGTCTGCTCCACCATTCTATCCAGGCCTTTCAGTATCTTATAGGTTTCAATGAGATCTCCCCTCATCCTTCTGAACTCCAAGTACAGGCCCAGAGACATCAAATGCTCCTCGTAGGTCAAGCATTTCATTCTGGCATCATTCTTGTGTACCTCCTATGGGACCTCTTCAGGGCTAGCACATCTTTCCTTGGATATGGGGCCCATAATTGCTCACAATATTCCAAATGTGGTCTGACCAATACCTTATAAAGCCTCATCCTCTCAAAATGAATGCTAACATTGCACTTGCCTTCTTTACTACTGACTCAACCTGCAAGTTAACCCTAAGGACTCCCAAGTCCCTTTGCACCTCTGATTTCTGAATTCTCTCCCCATTTAGAAGTCTTTTTTTTTATTATGAATTGATGAGTTGGTACCAACCTTTTAGAGTAATTGATTGCTTGCAAAGAGATTTTGAAAATCCTGTGGTCCAAAAGTGCTCAATAAAGTCTAACTAGGTCTGATGACAGATCTGCCTAAACTGTATAGTAGGTATACAGAAGTATGTACTCCTACACTTGAGTTAGGAAGAGTAAGGATTTTCCTGTGGATGAAAGTATCAAATAAAGAACATTTTACATAAGAGAATGCAGGCTTGGAATGAAACCAAAAGGTTGCCTTCCTGACTTGTGTAGGCAAATCAAGGATAATCTTCAACTTTGTGTCCTTAATGGAAACCTCACTCAAAACTGTATAGCAGATATCCATATTGAAATGGTGAGATGCCCCACTAACAAACAAAGTTTGATAAATAATCCCTGAAATTAATTTTCAACAATGACGCAACTTGGTGGTCAAATTAGAATTTGAACTACATTGCATTCATCTTGGTCAACTAGTGTTTTTAATTTCAGTTATTTAAAACTTCTTCACATTACTTTCAATTCCTGCCCACCGATCTTAGTATAAACTTGTCGGTAATTTCAACCTCAAAAATTTAACCATAGAGCTTCTTCTTTCTGTACTAGTCACGACATGTCTGATAACTAAATCTGGTGTGTACTTTCCAGAATATATTTATATATACGTATTATAAAAGTACATTTCACAAGAAACAATAATTCGTTATAAACTTTATTCAGCAGAACAATTAGATCTTACACTGTAATTGGAATTGGTTCATTATTGTCACTTGTTACTTGTATAATTAATCAATTGCTAAAGAAAATTATAAAGATACCTGTATTAAGCCAGGTTTTGCTATGTATATCAACCACAATTGACCTCACCCTAGAACAGATAATTATCATTTTCCTGTGAGAAATGTATGAAAATAGCCAGATTTACCAAGATGATGCAGTGTAGTTTTATCAGGGTTCAACATCAACTAAATAAACCTGAGCCTGTAATCTTTAAGTTACGTGAACATGTTACAACTAAAATGCTGCAAGGGCTTATGCTCTTGCAAGTGATAAAGTTTCATCTTTGGGTGCTTCATAGGCAGCTTCTGTTTTGTTTTGTAGGTTTAGCCACTTTTAAAGCCAATGTGCAATTTGTTGCTGCTATTTCATTTCCTTTTAATCAGGAGAGGGGTTCTCTGACTGGACACTACTCCTGCTGCATCAAATGGGTATTCTTTTGAAATACCTCCTCTTCAAGGTACAAGTTGATGATCATGAGCAGTGTCATCAAGACCAAAAGCAGGCATATCTTCATTGGCCATCTTTTCTTACACTGTGCTCAAACTCATGGAACTGAGTTTATTGACAATGTGACAGTTACTTGGGTTTGACAAAGCTCTGCCTATGGTCTGGCTATGCCTCTGAAATTTTGGTTCAAGTTTCTGCTCAAACTCTTACATATCCTGAATGCACAACTTCTCACAAATCAGCATAGCAGTGCAGCACTAATTCTAATCTATCTGTAACTGTGGAGAGGGGCCAATGGGTCTCAAGTATCTGAAGAGGGATCTATAAAGTACTCTACTTTTTTTTTCCACTTCAGAATGAGGCTTAAGATCAGAAAGAAAATAAGAAAACTTGTAAGTGGACTTATCCATGTTCAAAAACTCAGCTGCCAGCCTTGATAAGTATGTCACCACCATCATGTACTTTATCAGCAAGTGTGTTGAGGACTGTGTACTGAAGAGGACAATACGGGTGTTTCCAAACCAGAAACCATGGATGAACTGGGAAATCCACTCCCTACTGAAGTAGAGGACTGCTACATTCCAATTAGGTGATCTGAGCTTTACAAGAAATCGAGATACAACCTCCATAAAGCTATCAGAGATGCCGAGAGACAATACCAGTTCAAAATAGAGTCCCAGACCAGCCGTCAGTTGTGGCAGGGCTTACATGCTATAATGGGCTACAAAACGAAGTCGGGCAGCATAGTCAACAACAGCACATCCCTTCCTGATGAGCGTAACACATTCTATGCACGTTTTGAACAGAAAGGGATTGGTTTGTCACCACCCACCCCGACAGCCTCCAATGCAACTGAACCCGTGGTCACCGTCAAGGATGTAAGATCAGTCTTCTGGAGAGTGAACCCGAGGAAAGCATCTATTCCGAATGGTGTCCTTGGCCATATCCTCGGATGTTGTGCTCGTCAGCTGGCGGGGGTATTTACAGACATATTTAACCTCTCCCTGCTTCAATCTGAGGTTCCCACCTGTTTTAAGAAGACCACTACTATCATCCCGGTACCTAAGAAAAACAATGTAGCATGCCTTAATGACTACTGACCGATGGCTCTGACATTCACCATCATGAAGTGCTTCAAGAGGTAGGTTATGGCATGCATTAACTCCAGCCTCCCGGAAAACCTCAATCCATTACAATTCGCCTACTACTGAAACAGATCTACAGTGGATGCCATCTCCCTGGCCCTACACACATCTCTGGACCATCTGGACAGTAAAGACACCTATGTTAGACTATTGTTTATCAACTACAGCTTGGCTTCAATACTATAGTTCCAAACAAACTCATCACCAAACTTCAAGACCTGGTACTCAACACCTCCGTCTGCAACTGGATCCTTGACTTTCTGACCAACACACCGCAATCAGTGAGGATAGGCAGTAACACTTCCACCACAATTATTCTCAATACTGGTGCCCCAAGAGGCTGCATCCTCAGCCCTCTACTCTATTCCCTATACACTCATGACTGTGCGGCCAGATTCTGCTCTAACTCCATCTACAAGTTTGCAGATGATACCACTGTAGTGGGCTGTATCTCAAATAACGATGAGTCGGAGTACAGAAAGGAGACGAGAGCTTAGTTACAAGGTGTCATGACAACAACCTTTCCCTCAATGTCAGCGAAACAAAAGAGCTGGTCATTGACTTCAGGAAAGTGGTTGGTGTACATGCACCGTCTACGTCAATAGTGCTGAGGTTGAGAGGGTTGAGAGCTTCAAGTTTCTAGGAATGAACATCACCAATAGCCTGTTCTGGTCCAACCACGTAGATGCCACGGCCAAGAAAGCTCACCAGTGCCTCTACTTCCTCAGGAGGCCAAAGAAATTTGGCATGTTCCCTTTGACATTTACCAACCTTTATCGATGCACCATAGAAAGCATCCTATCTGGATGCATCACGGCTTGGTATGGCAACTGCTCTGCGCGGGACCGTAAGAAACTGCAGAGGGTTGTGGACACAGCCCAGTACATCATGGAAACCAGCCTCCCCTCCATGGACTCTGTCTATACCTCTCGCTGCATTGGTGAAGCAGCCAGCATAATCAAAGACCCCACCTACCCGGGTCATTCTCTCTTCTTCCCTCTTGCATCAGGCAAAAGATACTGGAGCCTGAGGGCACATACCACCAGGCTCAAGGACAGCTTCTTTCCCACTGTTATAAAACCATTGAACAGTTCCCTTATATGATGAATTGGTCTCTTGACCTCACAAACTATCTTGTTATGACATTGCACCTTATTATCTACCTGCTCTGCACTTCCTCTGTAGCTGTGACACTCTACTCTGTATTTTGTCACGAACCAGCAACAAAAGAAACACACTGAGCATGATTCAGTGTTAAAAACTATTTTATTAATCACTACTTATGATAATACGTAAAATAAAAGTAAAAATGTTAGTATGTTAGAATTCAAAAATGTTAAACCTCGAACGTTAACCCCAAAACTAAACTCTTCGTGTGTGTGTGGGTGGCAAAGTCCAAAACTCCCAGGTCCGGAATGGTTCTTAAAGTTCAGTTCCGCAAGCCATAAGGTGAAACATGAGCAAGGGCTTCTTCAACAACCACCGTTGTCTGAAGATAAGACGTAGATGTAGAGAAACATAGAGAGAGTAAATACGAAATCCACATGTTCCACGATGGAACCCAAGCGACACTTCAGTGTTTACTCGGTAGTGACTTCCTCACCCCGAAAAGCATCCGAATCGTGGTCGTCCACACACAAATACCTGTTTCCTTCTACAGGTCAGCAACAAAGTGAACTCCACCGGATTACTTCCAACTTCCATACATGGATTTCAGTAGCAAACACAGTTATTGTTTCTCATCCATTGATAGAGAAAACAAGCAGGCTGGTGTCTCTCTCCCTTCTCTCTCTCTCTCTCTCTCTCTCTCTCTCCTTCTCCTTCTTCTTCTGACTTCAACAACGTCATTACGTCCTTTATCTTCTATTGACGTAAGCACGCCCCACACACACATACACACACACTCTCTATCTTAAAGGGACTTTCACTGAGTCCGTAACAACTCTGTTATCGTTCTTACCCTGTACTACCTCAATGCACTGTGTAAAGAATTGATCTGTATGAATGGTATGCAAGACAAGTTTTTCACTGTACCTTGGTACAAATGACAATAATAAACCGATACCAATACCAAATATTGGATATACTCAGGATCTGTGGAGAGAGAAACAGAGTTAGTGTGCTATGCTGATAACCTTTCAGCTGCCCTAACTTTACCGTTTTAATAGCTGCAATCTGATAAATTAATTTATTATATTAATTAAACATTTTAAGTTCAGGGAGTGGTTTCAATCAGAGTCATGGGCAAAATAATTTAAGAATGTTATTCTTTTTCTTTGCAAACATCTTGATGCCATATAGTCTCTGATTGATTTAAAATAATTTTAGTTTATTAATGCATGTGTTTTAAATCCAGAATTTATGCATTTGGGAAGAGCAAGCAAACAAGGCTAAAGAATATATAATAATAGAAGTGTAGAGGAACTAAAGGATTTTGGGGTGCATGCCCACAGATCCCTGTAAGTAACAAGATGGATAGATAAGGTAATTAAGAAGGTTTATTTGACATTGGACTTTCAAAATATAGGTAGATGCAAACTTCTCCCTGACAATGCAATGGTTTGACTAGGCATTGTAGTTAAACATTATTATGTATACAGGCTACAGGTAAGCAAGCTTTTCACTGCAGTGTTGTGATATAACAGGATTATACATAGTTTGCTTGCTAATTAAAGATGATGTGTATTATATGATAACAGACATGTCATATTATCTCATTAGTATTCTTAAAGATTTTAATGAAACAGGTTGAAATGTACCCCATTTACTTACAATACATTTTCAAGTAAATTGACACATTGCAGCAACTGAAAGATTAAACCCTGGATGTTGTATCTTGACCATAAGATATAAGAGCAGTTACATTAATGGCCAAGAGATCCATTTTATTTAAATGGAAGGATCCTATACCCCCTACCACATTTCAATGGTTTTCTCAAACTATAACATATTTAAACTTAGAATAAATTAGGAGTGGTATTGTTGATCCTTCGCTTAAATTTGAGGAAGTTTGGAGTCCATGTATTCAATATAAGCAGACCTCTTTCGAATCCCTTTCAATAAGCTTTGAATATAGAGGAGCGGAGCTAATGACATAATAATGTTTTTTTTAACCGAAGAAATATCAGTCCAGTTTTGTTTTGAAGTTTTTGGTTTGCTTTTGTTTATTATAATACTTTCTTTTTGATTTGGGGGTTTTCTTTTCATATAATCAAATTTCTTTTCAATTTCTTTTTTTTGTATCATGTTTACTTAGGAAGAGAGCGGGGGAGGTCCAGATTACATATTTTACTCCTTGTGAGTATAAATATTAACTGTTATTATTGTTATCCCGATCTCTTTGCACCATATGTATAATTATTAATCTTATGTATATTAATTTGAATTAACTTGAAATTCAATAAAGAGATTGAAAAAGATATAAGAGCAGAATTAGGCCATTCAGCCCACTGAGTCTGCTCCACCACTCAATTATGGCTAATCTTTATTTTCAACCCCATTCTCCTGCCTTCTCCCCATAACTCTTAACCCCCCTTCCAATCAAGAAACTATCAATATCTGCCTTAAATAGACCCCATGACTTGGCCTCCACAGCCCTCTGTGGCGACAAATTCTACAGATTCATCATCCTCTGGCTGAAGAAATTTCTCCTCATCTCAGTCTTAAAGGAGTGTCTCTTTATTCTTTGAGGCTGTGCCAACACAATGGGATCCAATGTGACAGTCATGTCATTTTGTTTTGAAGGATTAAAGCTTCACTGGATGTTGAACCTGAAAATCTCTACCATGTTTGACACTCATGCTGATAATGTTTTAAAAGTATTTATTGTGGGTCTGACAACTTCATTTTGCAGCATCTTAAATTGCCAGTGGCATTGTTCTGTTAACCTGTTTTTAAGCAACGGTCACACTCCAACAAGACCATGTTTTATTTGCAACATTTGCTCTATAATATGGCTATTTAAATAGCCCCTTACAACTTCTGCAGGTGCTCAAGAGCTTGAGGAGAAACCTTAGGAGTCCATGTAATCATTCTGTCAATTTATATCATATGTAAGACCTCACAACACTCAAATATGCCTGTTTGGATGAGTCTGCCCTCGCACAAATCAGACACCTTTTTCCTTCAATTGCTTCCACCAGGACTTCCATATCTCTCCGAGAACCATAGGACACACTCCCTGGTGTTAGTATCCTCGCTTACTCGCACTGTCAAGCACACTGCTTGGGGATGTGGGTTTGGCCCCTTTAAGGGCTGTAATGCACTGGTTGCTGGAAGAACAGCTAACCGGTATTTGGTATTAGAATGACTGCACTCTTTCGAAGTGCTGTTTTCCATGTAAGGCAGTATTTGACATTTCATACTTGACACCATAACTTTTAAATGCCGGTAAATGAATAATACAATGGGAACAATATCTCAAAAACACACTAAATATGCTACAGTGTTATTACATCTGTATCCAATATCTGGGCTTACATCTTTGGTCTGGTTTCAGCTGTCTCTCAGACGTTTTTAAAAGTTCTGATATTTCAGGAGTTTCTGGGACTCCAATTGCTCATGTGACATCTTCTAGACTTAGCTCTCAATTACCACCTTGTTCTGGCCTAACCTCTGGCTCATTATTCATATTGGATTCTGCATTACTTGAATCAGACTCTCTTCTGGTGTGTCTATAGCTGCTGTTGTATAGTCTGCAAGCACTTTCAATTCACCATCTTTAAATTTCAGAAGGCAGCTTCTGGTGCCATGAATTCTGACAACTTTGTTAACATCCCAATGCTAGCCATGCTGCTTGTGAAATGGTTTGAGCACTCTCATGAGTTCAGACTCAGTAAATCTAAGTTCCCTTTTTCTGCCCTTCCTATCTTGCGATCTTCTCCTGAAATATATCTGCCTGTCTTTGTTTTGGTGCAACACTCCAATATATACCTGCCTCAAACTTTTTCAACTTTCTCTTTTAAATTTAACTAATCTGAGACAAGAGTAATGTCTCTTGTGATTGAGCTCAGCCTGGTGTGAACCTTGTAGTTGGTACCAATCTGCAATTCAATGTAAAGTTTGTTGAACCATGAATTACATGGGTTTTTAATCCACCTTTAGTCTTCTCATTGTTTTTACAGTTGATGTTGGATACACACCAAACTCCATTACACTTAAGAAAGCAAGTAAACTTGTGGCAAACCATGGTCCATTATTGGTTTTCCACTAACTTGGCTTCCAGTCAATTGAAATGTAAATCTATCAAAGTTAAATAATTTTCCCTGCTTTTTTGGCAATAATCAATGTCTTCTGCTGAAATGGTATTGTTGGCCATTTCCAGGATTGGGAAGTGTATAGATCAAATAAAAACAGTAAATGCTAGAAACACTCAGCAGGTCAAGCAGCATTTGTGGAAAAAGGAACAGTTAATATTGGGCACCAGACATTTTCCCCCACAGATGCTGCCTGACCTGAGTCTTTTCACAAATGACACCTAAAGAGCTGTTGTCATGTCGGCTGCAGTGCTGAAACTATTACACAGGCTTATTTACTCACCAGTTGCTGGAGATGTCTGCTACTTTTCATGCATAGTGTATGGAGTTATCAAAGGATTTGGCAATTGGAAGCATGCTGAATATGTACAGGAACATTGAGAGAAAGCTGGAACAGTGGAACTGTATGATAGCATATATGCAACATGCAAAGATAATGGACACTTGTGGAATTAAAAAGGTAATTTCAATCAGAATGTCACTACTGGAGAGATGTCTTTAAATGAGTTGCAGCAACTATCAAATTCTTAAATCAATGAGGACTTGCAATCCTCGGGTACAAAGAGTTATCAAGGACACCACATAACAGAAACTCTCTACAGTCAGACCAGGAGATGAACTGTGGTTCAATAAGAAGTGCAGAAGAGCTAACCGGGAGCAGTTCCACTGTACTTAAAAATGAAGTTGTAACATGATAAAGTTGCATCACAGGATTACTTGTGTACAAAACAACATGCACCAGATGGAGCTACGTGATCCCCTCACTAATGACCAGATCATGCACATTCAGACTTGTTTGTTATTTTGCAGAACACATATAGGAGAAATGTACCTAATGCCTAAGGGAGTGATAAAATCTTGATCGCAACCAAAAAATAGGAAGTGTATTCTGAGGTTTTGATGCATGACAAAGAGCAAAGTTTTAAATGGGAAATAAAATTGAATTCGACAAAACCTGTCAATCCCACAATAAGAGCTTTTTTTTCAAGAAATTAGAGAAATGAACAAAGGCACAACGTATGGGGAAATCATGGGGATTTAAATAATCAAAGAAGACTGTGCTAACCTCCGTGGGAAATTCCCTCAGAATTGGAAATCTCTTGCTTACACTCCATAGTTTCGTGGGTTGTTTCATGGCTATTGAGATCTATATGGCAACTTCAGACCATTCCACGTATGAGTAGGTGGATAGTTTGTGAGATGACACACTGCTTTTGTTGCTTATGCAGGGCTTCAGTGTGCTCCCAATATATATATTCAATTCTCAAAACTGTCCCGAATGTTCCTTCTGTACTTGGAGAGATCATAGGCCAGAGGTTTCAAAGAGTCAGTGGGATGTTGCAATTCTTGAAGGAGGCTTTCAGCACGTCCTTGAACCTCTTCGTCTTTCCACCTGTTAATCCCTTCCCATTGACAGGAATTAAAATAGAGTGTCTGTTTTGGGAGTTTGGTGTCAAGCATGCAAATGATGTGGCATTCCCAGCTTAGCTGACTGAGGGCCTCGCTGCTGGGGATATTGGCCTGGGAGGGGACACAATAAAATGCTTATGCTTGCAATGAATTTGGATGATCTGGGGGAAAAATGTGGGTGGCATCTTTCCAGTTCATTGAGATGCTTGTGAATATGTAGGTCAAATCTCATAAGCATATAGGTCAGGGATCACTGCTGTCCAGAGGACTGGGATTTTTATGACAGGTCTGAAGTGTTAATCTTTAAATATCCTTTACCCCAGTTGACCAAAGGCTGTCCTAGTGCATTGAAGGCAATGGAGATTTTTTTCATTGATGTTCGCTGAGATGGTTTCTTAAATTTGGGAAGTGGTCTACATTTTCCAGAATCTCACTCTGAACCTTTACTGTCAGAGGGCAGTTTAGTGTACTGGGGACAAGTTACTTAGGGACCTTTGTCTTCCAGATGTTAAATGTTAGGCCCATCCTCTCAAATGGCTCACTGAAAGAGTTGAAAATTTGGAGCTTGGCCCTCCGAGTATGCGCAAACCTAACTGTTGACTACTGAGGTTTGGCCGACCTTGGTTCTGCAGTGCAGTTGGCATGGGCTGAACGGCTTCCCAGTGGTTCTGTAGATTAGCTCTCTCATGCGGTAAGCTTGTTGGAGGTGAAATGTACTGTTGTGGCGAGACAGATTGAGAAAAGTGTTGGGGCAACGATGCAGTCTTGTTTGAAACTGGTCTTCCCTGAGATTGGTTCTATTGTATGGTGAATTTTATGTCCCCAGTGCCTCTCGATGGAGAGAATCCACAGTGCAATTCAGGGAGAGCTCTTCAGCACCACGTATCAGGACATTTCTGGGAATTAAATAATTAGAGAATGCTGTGCTAGTAACTTAGTGTCATGGAAATACTGCATCAGACAGTAAAGTTTTTTTCTTAATTCCTGAATCTCAAATGGGAAGTTACTCCACCAAATGGGAAAATTTTCAAAATTGTTTTTGTATGGGATTAAATTACCTGGTTATGGTTCATCAGCAGGTATTAGTTTGATTTTGAAATTAGTCAGGAAAGATGCTGTTCAGAATAGCTAATTATTTTTTTCTTGGAGATGCTTGTGTCTTTGTTTACAGATATTTTAAGGGAACAGAATTTGATTACCTTACCATTGCCTGAAGCATGAGCAGATGCCTACACCTCCAGATTCTTTATGTCCTTTGAAGGCTAAATGCTGGCTTGCATTGGATTTCATGTGTGACAAGATACTGGGATATTGTAGTGAGTGTACAAAGGTAATTGGTTACTTGACATGTAAAAGTAACTGAGAATGTAAGGGTTAATGTTGTTCAGCTTGTTGTGGCCTAACGATAGTTGAGATGCATGATGTCCAGGTGTCTTGTGTAAATCAAAGAAGTAGCTAATTAAAGGAATATCCTGTCTTTGTGATAAGCGGTTATCCTTGGAGTCTGGAGCTGTCTGTGACTTCAGATTGTAACATGATGAACTGCTGTTGGGTTACAAAGTGTTTAAGGATAAGAAAATAACGGATAATGAGGCAAAGAATAAATCATTCTAATTAAGAAAAAATAAATCTTTAGTATTGCTTGGTATGTGAAAGTTGGCACATAGGCTTCTTTGTTTTAAGTATAATCTTTGAGTGAGTATCAATACAGAGCTCGGTTTACACTGTTTACTCTTTCTCTGTATCCCTCACTCCCGCTAGCATTAAAAATAATAAAGCATTAATCGTAAGTTCTTTGGTTCTGCAGTTGTCTGATTTATTACAGAGCGTGGGTCAACTAACAGAAAACTGCATATCATGAAATGTCAGTAGGGAGAGAGAGAGAGAAAGAGAACCATTTACACACTGACACAAACTCCACAGAAGAACTGATTTTGAAACAATCAAGTTAAAGTCAAAATATATGGGTCACATTAAGACAGTTTAAGGCTAAGGAGAGGTAATACTTTGAATTGATCGCTGGGGGGGTGGTGGCGGATACAGTTAAAGAGGAGCACTGGAAAATCTATAAGGTATACTTTTTTCCACAAGGCATCATGATTTTCTTTGTGTATGCTACATGTATGATTTAATTGAGAAATTAAAGAAGTAAGCATGTGAGCCATTGAGGGGTGATAAGGGAGAGGACTTTTGAATTGTAAGGATCACTCCTCACACAGATTCAGTAAATACTTTAAAACAGCCAGCAATGTAAGTAGTAACTGACTCCCAACTTAGATAACCAATAAACATATGTCAGAGCTGTCTAATTATTATAACATTATTATAACTTTCTAATTATTATGTGAAAATTAGGAATGTGATTGAGATCTTTTTGAAGGCTAAGAAGGATCATGTATGGGATGGATAAGATTAAAGAGGAATACTGGAAGATTATTCTTTTCCATTTTTGCCATGAAGATATATTTACCTGCATATATTATTTATAACAGTTGACTGGGAAATTAAAGAAGCAACCATATGATTCAAAAATACTTAAATCCTTATATAACTCATTGAGGGGTGATGAGGCAGAGGACATTTGATCAACATGACTCATTGTAGCAAAGGCAAGAAGCCAAAAGTTGCTGGGACCAATAATACAAATTCCTAGTCCACATGTGAAAGTTTGCAGCAGCCAGATGGGAGCCATAGGGTCAGAACTGTGGCCTAGTTTTAAGAGTTTTCAAACCAACACAGAAACTAAGAAGAACTTGCAACTACATAGTTGATGTTACAGTAAAGTTGTTGTCACTCCATTTGTGGAGTTAATGCTAAGTGAAGACATTTACTTTAACTGACTGAACATTTTGCTTACGTTTTTCATTCCTCATGCCTTGTCCTACTTAACCAGGTATGTCAGTGACTGCATTGGGCGGTTTGTGCAGTTGTTAATCCATAGCACCAGATGTGGAGATGAGGAGGAATTTCTCCTCTCGTGAATCTTTGGAATTGTCCACCCAGATAGCTGTGAAGGGAGAGTCATTAAATACATGCAAGGCTGAGATAGACAGAGATTTAAACCACAAGGATGTAAAAGTCTGCAAAAGCCTCGGGAAAGTGATGTTGAGGCCAAGATTGAATCAGTCATGATTTTATTGAATGGCAGATCAGGTATGATGGGCCAATTGGCCTACTTCTACTGCTATTTATTTTCTTATAACACACTTAATCAAGCCTATGTCAATTAATGCAACTTTCACTTTATCAAATAGCTCACTCAAAAATATGTGATCTCAAGCACACTAATATATACTAGGATCAAAGCAGTTGGGCTACTTAGATCTGAGGGGCACTTGCTATTCTCATCTTGATGCAATTGACTTTTTGGTTATCAGGTGCACTTGTTTTACTTGATTAGGGATTTCGCACTGTAACTTTGTGGTATCTTTTGAAACTGCAGACAAATCTCATACACTGCAGCTCATTTGATTTATCAATCTATACTAGCAATCTTTCTGCAGGTCTGATGGCCACATTCAGGAGGAAATATTTCCACGAAGTCTCTGCAAAAGAGGACAAAGACCTAGGCAACAATGTACTTCAAGCATACATCCCTCTGTCAATCCTTCTGTCAGTTTTTTTTTAAACAATGATTTTTGACTGACAGACATTTCAGGCATTTTTCTAATCAATATGATATATTGATTGTCACAGTAATGGAGAAAGAGCACGTGAGTGCACTTTGAGTTATTCCAGAAGCTATATAGGCACAAAGTCAAAGTGATGTGAAGCAAGCATGTTCTTCGTAAAGAGGCCGTGCATCATGAAATTGGAATCACAGAATGATTAAAAACAAAAGCACTGAGACTTCCCAGTGACGCCTGTAATGATAGTGATAGAGCTATCATTCACTCATGCAGTGGATATGATCACAAGTAAACTATACTGTACACTTATAGCACACGAACAAAAAGGGAAAAGATTTATGCACAGAAACAAAATTGGGCCTTCAGCTGTCATCAGTATTACTTGTTTTCACAAATTCCTGTTGTAACAGGCTGCAAACACTTGCTGGCCACTTTTTGGCCAAAGTCAGTCATCACCATATGGTCTAAAAGGGAATGAGAATGAACTGTGACCTGCCAAATATCAGAGGAGAGACATCAATCGTTGGGAAAATGCTGGAATCTGTTATTTTGGAAGTGATAACAGGACATTTCGAAAATAATAAGACTGGACAGAGTCGATGTGGACTTTGAAAAGAAAATCATGTTTGACAAATCTATTGAGTTTTTTTATGATTGTAACTAGCATATTAGATAAGAGGGAACCAACCAAGGTGGTGTATTTGGGCTTTTCGAAGATCTTTGATAAAGATTATTAAACAAAATTAGAGTGCATGGTATTCAGGAAATATATTGACATAAATTGGTTTATTCTGAAAATAGATCATTTTTGGGTTGGAGAGCTATGAGTAGTTGAGTGCTGTGGGTTTTTATTTTCCAAATGAATATAATTTTAATAGAGTGAATCGAATATTGGTAACAGAACGGATATCTGATATTATTAGAGAAGTTGTACGTTACTAATAATAAGTATGTTGAGTGAAAACACAGGGTGATTACTCAAAGTTCAAGGGTGAATGTTAGGTGAGCTTCATGCCTCACATCTTGGCATGGTATTGAATATAGGATATTGAAGTCACGGAGTATACTCAACGTCAATACTTCCAAGGATGCCTATTCGAAAATGGAAAAGGCCTGTAAGGTAGTTTCAAGGAGTCCATGTTGACTATTCAAAGATCAGACCAATAACTTCCCCATTTTAGTAGACTGTCATCCAAGGTGATAGGAAGTGCAAGCAATAGGATCCTGCCATGGCTGGAAGAGCCATTGATGAATTGCAATTGATCTTCTACACCTACGGGTTGCCAGAAGAACAAGTATCAGCAATACGTCAAAGTCCCGTTCCAGTCAGCTTGGTAACGTTGCGCACGATATGCATTTTCTTTTTTAAAAAACAATCCAAAATATATTTACAGAAAGGCAGAATTGGAGGCATAGAAATAAGAGGACATTGTACATATTTTGCAAAGCCCTGTGACTTTCCTTTTCTCTCTTAGCTGCATAACTTTTTTGTCGCATTTTTACACGAATTGCACGCGAGTCGGAGACTTGCCAAATCCACTGGATTACTCGTGCGCAATCACTGCTGACCGATTTGCGGGAAATTTTCGGGTCGCAACTGCCGAAAGAAACAACAACAACAACAACAATATCGGTTGTGCGACTGCACATGCGTGCGTGTGACGGAGCGATTGGTTCCCGCCCCGCGCGCGGCCCGCCCGCCCAGTTGCGCGCGCCGGCGGGTCGGAGATGGAGAGCCAACCGGCGTCCGACAGCGACGAGACCATCGTGGAGGGTTCGGTCCACGAGAGCGAAGACGAGGCGGAAGACCGGCGCGTGGAGAGGTGCGACGGTTAATGACGGTTACCGGAGCGCGCGCGAGTCCGGCCCCGCCCCACCCCTCCCCTCGCGCCCGCCTCTCCCTCCATCTCCGTCCCATGGACCAGCCGCAAATGTCCACTGAAATCCCGCCCATTCCAGTCCACCGTGACTATACTTACCGCTCCCAGCGGGGCTGCTGCCTTCAATCCCACCCCAGTCTCTCTCATGTTTGCATTTCCTCTCATCAACCGTGCCCTTCCACTTCTTGGGAGTTCTGCTCTAAGAGAACCTGGCTATGGGGCTTGTTGTCTTCGACGCCTTCCCCACTAGTCTCTTCCTAGACCATTCTCTATTATTTCTGACATCTCTGCCACAATGCCACCAGCACAGCAGTCTTTGCACCATTCTGCTGTTTGTGCGCCCCGTGTTATATTTATTATTGCCACGTATACTATTTAATCTGTGAGCCTCATGCCAGCAAGAAATTTCATTGCACTCTGGTGTATGTGACAATAAACTAATCTGAATCTGAGGAAGTAGATTTTCCTCTTATGCTCCCGAACTCCAAAGGGACCATTCGGTCTGTGTCACTCTGGTTTACTCTTCCTCTACCTACCCCCTGATGTGCACTCCCCGTGGTACCTCTCCTAGAGAAAGAGGTCTGCACTTCCCTCAGTTCAGTGACACAAATGAAGTATTTTTTATCTCCATTTAATATTCTATCGTTCATGTTGATGTCTTTTCTATAATGGGAACACCAAATACAGATTTTATGACTATATTGGGGACAACTCATTTCATTTTGCAGGCATAATCCTGATCTTAAGTCATTGAGTTATTTCAAAAGCGATCAATAGATTTCTGGCAGTCAAGGCAATTTTGGGATATGGGGACAGTGCAGGAAAACAGTATGGAAGTGGACGATCAGCATGATCTTCATGAATGGTAGAACAGGCTCAAAGGGCTGAATAATTTACACCTATTACTTTTTTTGTGGGGGGTGGGGGGATTGTTCATACTACTTTAATTTGCCATCTAACTGCTCCTTCTGACCTTGATCTCCTAAGACATTCCAATAAAGCTTAATGTCAAGAAATGGCACCTTGTGTTTCTACAAGGCAATTTTAGCTGAGCATTTCTCAGTGTTTCTCAGTGTTTACTACTTTTATTTCAGATTGAAAAGAGGTGTTGTTAGTATGAATGAAAGCATTCAGTCCATCAGATCTGGAAATCTGATATAGACTTGTAATCTCTTCACCATCTGCCCGACACCCCCCCCCCCTTCCTCATCAGAGTCCTGTTAGTGAGCAAGGGGCAAGGGAGATGATGTGTAAGAAGGACTTAGAGTTTTGTATGGGCTGGTGTTTATGTAATGTGGAAGTTTATGCATGGTGAAAGATGAGCAGCTGGCCATCAAATGTTTGGAGTAATTGAGTGTGGAGTTGACTGTTTCAGCAAGAGAGGATTTGGGATTGGATCAGAAGCAGTTAATGCTACTGAAGTTGGAGTAGGGACTTGTGCTGGATTGGATATGGACTTGTAGCTTAAATATGAAGTCCAACCAGAGACGATGATCAGAATGGGAAGTGGATTTGTGGTGAAGGTGAAGATTTTTTAACTGATATTAAAGATGGTCTTTGGTTCCCTTGTGCTTAATTGGAGAAAATGATATCTCTTTGGGGCTGAATGTTGGATAAAGTGTGATAATGCTTTAGTTCTGTACATTATCTGTTTATATCTGTAATCTGAAATAACAAAGCTGGAAATACTTAGATGGTCAAGGAACATCTGTGAAGGACAGATACAGAATTAATGTTTTGGATCAATCCTGTTTCATCAGAACTGCAAACATTTAGAGATCCTACAACTGAGCTTGGATAGAAAGGTGGAGGAAAGAATACAATATTTCTGCTAACATGGGGCAGGTGAAGTTAAATCAGGACAGATGATGATGCAGAACTAAATTTAATGGGACAAGCAATGAAACGGGATGGAAAAGAATGTTTGGTGCTTTACACTTCCATATTATTCTTGATAAGTCTGAAAAGTAATTGAGAAAAGCCCATATGTTGCTATTTGGTGCAGGGGAATTGCTTAGTTCCATCCTGTACTTTGGCAAATACCATCACAGAATCTGTAAGCTATCATTGGTGACATAATTTCTTAGCACTTTCAACTGTCACCATTGGTTTACAGTTAAATAATCACTGAAACTTCTTTCAATTATAAAGAAATTATTCCTTTGACAAATTTGGTAGAAGTATTCCCCTTAGGCAATCATATTTCAATAAAAATATTTTCAAGAATAACTAGGGTAGGATAGTCACGATCTTTTTCCCAAGGTATAGGTATGAAAAACAAAAGGGCACAGATTAAGATGAGAGGGGGGAGTTTTAAATGGGATTTGAGGGAACTTTTTTTATATACAGAGTAGTTGATATATGGAACTTACTGCAGAGGATGGTGGTGGAATCAGATACAATTACTACATTAAGAGACATTAGACAGGCACTTGAATATGCCAGGCAGAGGACGGTACTGTCCTAATTGTGCAGAAGGGCAAAAGGTTGGCATGGATGTGGTGCGCTGAGGGCCCCTTTTTTCCTGTACAACTCTATGACTATTATCTTTAAGTAGCAGTTAAATGTTAACAGCTTGAAATGTCATTTGTACACTTTGAAGAATACTGCATATTATACT